>NC_138992.1:3157246-3757246 GCF_964341445.2 Mesoplodon mirus
TCTCGGGAAGAGAGAACACTGTGCCTGCCTTGGTCTCCTCCCCCGGCTCATTTGCCCCACGTGAATGCCCTTTAACACGGAGTTTTCTGGTGTTCGGATGGGGGTGCTTGTGAATTTCACGTGTTTTTCTAGAGAGAGGGATTACAGTGTTGAAAGCAGGGCTCGGTTTAGTTAAAGATGAGTTGAGGGTATGAGGCTGTGACATCCTCCATCCTCTCCCCGCCCCAGTTTAAACGCGACTGGCGATTTTTAAAACGTAGTTATAGTCGTTTCCTAGTCCAGCCCAGCTAGTATTCCTTACCACGAAACAGCAGCACTAGAGGCATGATATTGGAGAACCAGGAATATTGCAGTCCTAAAGATGTCCTGGCAAGGTTTTTTGTTTTGTTTTTCTTAAATTGTGGGGCAGTCCAATAGTATAGAGGGAAAAATAGTTGTCAAGAAATATTTTATCAAATAACAGCGCTATTGAGATAATGTTCACATACGATAAAGTCCACCCATTTAAATTGTACATTTCAGTGGTTTTTAGTATATTCACAGTTGTGCAACCATTATTATTCCAGAACATTTTCCTCACTTCACAAAGAAATTCCATACCCGTTGGCAGTCTCCCCTCCTGCAGCCCGGGGCAGCCACAGATTTACTTTCTGTCTCTAAGGAGTTGCATATTTGGGGCATTTCATGTAAATGGAATCATACAGTATGTGGCCTTTTGTGCCTGGCTTCTTTCACTTTGCATAACGTTTTCAGGGTCCACCCATGTTGTAGTAGGGTCAGTACTTTGTTCCTTTTTATGGCTGAGTAATATTCTATTGTTATGGATAGATCACATTTTGTTTATGCATTTCTCAGGTGATGGACACTTGCGTTGTTTCCACTTTTTGGCTCTTAGGAATAACACTGCTATGAATGTTCGCATGCTAGTTTTTGTGTGGACACGTATTTTCAAATCTCTTTGGTATATACCTAGGAGTAGAACTGCTGTTTATATGGTAACTCTATGTTTAACTTTTTGAGGAACTACCAAGTTGAAGAAATATATTCTTGATGTTTTAATCTTTGTATTAGATTAGTCTCAGACACCAGAGCTGGCTCAGTGCCAGGGCTTATTTCATCAGATTCTTTCTCCCTTGAAGAAAGTAGTGGAAAAGCATGGACTCTGGAGCCTGGCTCCAGTTTACCTCTTACAGATTAGGAGACCTTGAGCAGCTGACTGAGCCTGGTTCCTCATCTGTAAGGTTGAAAATGGGAATGCTTGTTTCTTAGGATTGTTGTGAAGTCTAACTATGATAAGTTGTAAAGTGCCCAGTGCAGCCCTTTTCCTACCTTATATATGAGACAGATTTCCTCCCATGGTACTTGCATAGTTTGAATCTGGGGCAAAAGTGAACAAGAAGTTTGCTAATACTGAGCTTCTCAGGGAAAACCCTTGCCTGAGGTTGTAAGGTTTATTGAGCTGTGGCATGGATTTGATTGCTGGTCTGCTTTTCAGGGCCTAGTTGGAGCTGGAAGGGACCCAGAGGGGTCTTTTAGTCCAGGGTGACTTCATTGTTTAGATTTCATAAATTGGTAAGTGCTAAAAAGCTGGAGGGCCAATCATAGGCTTGTCAATTTTTATTTTTGCCCAGATAGAATAATGGAAAAACAAGCGCCATCTCCCCCCCTATTGTTTTATAAAAGCAAGAATGTTTGGGAATTCCCTGGCAGTCCAGTGGTTAGGACTCGGTGCTTTCACTGCGGTGGCCCGGGTTCAGTCCTTGGTCAGGGAACTAAGATCCTACAAGCCGTGGGGTGCAGCCAATTAAAAAAAAAAAAAAAAGAATATTTTAACAGCAAAAAACAAGACAGTTCATAACCTAAAAATAAATGATAACAATAGTAGTTAATATTTGTAAAGCACTTACTAAATTTACTTTAGTTTTATGGGAAGCTTAATATACATTGTTCATATTTTTCTCATTTTACTTCAGAGTAGAGAAATTGAACACCTCCTGTCCTCAACCTGTGTCAGACCCACAGGCCACCTGTGCACCTGTAACACACTTGCCTTTTTTGTGCATCAACTTTTTTGCTTATAGAAGAGGGGTGTTGGCAGGGGTAGTAGCGTAATCTCCTGGTAGATGAGAAGGGCCGGGGCCAGGCCCTGAAACTAGCCAACCTGCTGAAACATGCACTGTAAGCTTTGTGAAGTTCCACCTTCTTCCTTTTTTTTTTTGATGTGGACCATTTTTAAAGTGTTTATTGAATTTGTTACAATATTGCTTCTGTGTTATGTTTTGGTTCCTTGGCTGCCAGGCATGTGGGATCATAGCTCCCTGACCAGGGTGGAACCCGCACCCCCTGCACTGGAAGGCGAAGTCTTAACCGCCAGGGAAGTCCCCCTTCTTCCTTTTTTAACTCTTATGTTAAATGTTTAACATGTATGTACAGTTTAAAGAATGGCAAAACAAGCACCCCTGGATCTACCATCTAGCTTAAGAGACAGAACATAACTACTACTTCTGAAGCCCACTGCTTCCCTTTCAAACTGCATTCCTCTTTGCCACCCAGGTAACCACTATCCAAATTTACTTTTTCTTTATAATTTTGCCATATGTGTAAACAAGATATTGTTTAAGTGTTGCCTGTTTTTGAACTTTACATAAATGGAATGGTGCTGCTTGTATTAATCCACAACTTGCTTTATCTGCCCATCATGTTTTTGAGATTCATCTTTGTTCCTGCAATGTAGCGCTAGGTCATTCATTTTCACTGTTCTAAAGTATTTCATTGTGTTAAACGACCACAGTTTAGTTACGCATTCTCCTGACCGTGGACATTTGCGTTCTCTTCAGTTCTTGCTTCTGTGAACCTGCCAGCCACATGCCAGAATACATGCCACTTGTCAAATAGGAGAGTTACCTTTGGTCTGCATCTTTGCAAACATGTGGTGTTTTTTTGTTTTGTTTTTTTTACATCTTTATTGGAGTATAATTGCTTAACAATGGTGTGTTAGTTTCTGCTTTATAACAAAATGAATCAGTTATACATATACATATGTTCCCATATCCCCTCCCTCTTGCGTCTCCCTCCCACCCTCCCTATCCCACCATGTGGTGTTTTTATACTTAAAACATTTTGTCTTTATACCCATGTTCATAATAGTGTTATTCATAGTAGCCAAAGCTAGGAACAACCCAACTGACCTTCAATGAATGAATAAATAAAATGTGGTATATATATATACAATGAAATATTATTCAGCATTAAACAAGAAGGAGATTCTGATACATGCTACAACATGGACGAACCTTGAAGACATTCTGCTAAGTGAAATAAGCCAGTCACAAAAGGACAAATAGCATATGATTCCACTTATGTGACGTGCCTAGCGTGGTCAGATTCATAGAGACAGAAAGTAGATGGGGGCGTGCCAGGGGTGGGGGGATGGGGAGTTAGTGTTTCATGGGGACAGAGCTTCGGTGGTGAAGGTGAAAAAGTTCTGGAGATGGTTGCACAACAGTGTAAGTGTACTTAATACCATAGGACTCTACATTTAAAAAGGTAAGTTTTGTGTTACGTATATGTTACCACAATAATTTTTTGGATCAGTCTGGTGGGTATGAAATGGTCTATTCCTGTGGTTTTAATTTGCTGTCTCCTGATTGCCATTGAGGTGGAGCATCTTACTGGACACGTCTCGGCTGCTTGAGTTTCCTCTTCAAAGATGTCGGTTGGAGCAGTTTGTCCATTTTCTGACTGGGTTATGCTTCTTTTTCTTACTCATGGATTACCCGTTGTGCCAGTACTACTAATGGAGGGTCTGTCCTTTCCTAGTGTCCTAGAATGGCACCTCAGCTATATTTCAAATTACCATGCATGTGTGGGTCTGGTTCTGGGCTTGATGACATTTCCATTTTTCTCTCTATCCCTGTGCCAATACTGTGCTGACTATAGGTTTTTTTTTTCCCCTACAGATTTACTGAAATATAATTCACATGCTATACAGTTCAGCCATTTAAATATACAGTTCGTTGGTTTTTAATGTATTCACAGAGCTGGACAACCATCACCACGATCAATTTTAGAACATTTCATCACCCCACAAAGAAACCCTATGTTCCATTAGCAGTTATATCTGGTGGGACAAATGCCCTTCCCCATTGGTCATTCCTCAGGAGTTTCTTGGCTATCGACCATAAACTAACTTGTTACATTCCATGAAAAATCTGATAGGAATTCTAATCAGAATTGTGTTGAATCTATATATCAAAATGGGGAGAATGAACATCTTTATGATATAAACTTTTTCTATCCATGAATATATCTGGGACCCTACCTTTTCCTCTCTACAGAGCCTGGCACGTGGGAAGTCCTCACTAGATGTTGGGGATGTGAATGATGAGGTTTTATATATTATTAGTTTCAACCATAGCCTTGCACAAAAGAGAAAACTAACCTCAGTGGAGCTACGTGACTCCCTTACGGTCACAAAGAGTGGCAGCCAGTGCTGGAGCCAACCCGATGCACGTGGTACTTGCAACGAGTTCTCCGCCACCTACCGCTGATGGGAGCAGCATCCTTTCTGCGAATAATACATGCTGGTTGGCCGCTTTCAGTTTCATTGGTTCCATCTTATCTGTAGGTGTTTTTCTTCTGGTGGGCCTGTGTGTGATGTGTGACATGTTAATAAAGATCTGTGTCTGGGAGAACTCTGGGCCAGGTGCAGGGAGTGCCCACTGAGCACATGCTTGAATTGGGAAAAGCCACAGTAAAGGTTGGAATTTCCATTACGGTTCAAACTTCCTGATTTGTATGACCTTGATTTATACCTTGATTTAGCCCACCTTAATTTTGGATGCACAAATATGGAATAACTTGATGAAACGTGATTGTAGGGTATTGTAGCGAGAGGACCTTGTATGATTTTTCTTTCTTTTTTCTGACACTTGTTCTCCTGGGCCTTACAGATCCTGCACCCATTCAGCAGTGCCCAGGGCTTGCTCGGTGCTGCACTGAAGCAAAATTTGTTTATAAGGGCCTTTCCTCATCTACTCTGGGCCTCCGTTTTCTTCTCTGCACAGTGAAGGCTTAGACTAGATAAGGGTTTTTCAATATCTTTGCCACCTTTTAGAAACAGAAAACTCTCAAATCTCCCTCCCCACCCATCCCAATGCTTAAGATTTTGATACGTCCCCCAAGGGGTGACATCCCTCTTTGTTGAAAGTTGATGTGCTTTCGGTTCTTTCCAAGAGGTGCAGAAAGGACTCTGCAGAGAATTGTTGCAAGGAGGGGCCGGGGGCAGGGTGTCCCACTTTACAGTGTGAGTGCCGGGGCAGGGGCTGGGGTGGGGGGGTGCGGGAGCGCCTGCGTTTAAATGCTGCTGCTCACGTGGCCTCTCTGTGATCTTACACAATGAGACAGGCTTCTCTTTCCCTCAGTTTCTTCATGTGTAAAGTTGGGGTGATATTATTTAGAGGTTTTCATGAGATAATATACACATAAGCTATTTGTGTCCTGGGTAGAAACAAGACCTGTTAGCGGGTCAGAGGTTTCTTAAGAAAAAAAACAAAACAAAAATCTTGTTCCTGCTGCTCTGTCCAGGTGTGTCGTGAAGTTCCTGGAGGGTGAGGGTTGACTCTGAAGTCCAGCATGGGGTAGGTGGCCCCAGGATCTGTGTGCCCCAAATTGCTCCCACCTCCCTCCCCAGTCCTCTTCCCCTCAGCCCAGGGTGAAATTCCTGCCATTGGACTTACTCAGAGGTCTGGTGGAAATGGCCTTTTCTTTTATTTTTTCGTTTCATTTATTCATTTATTTGTGGCCTTTTGTTTTGATTGTTTCATCTGGGAGGGCTGCTGTCATGACCTCTGTAGTCAGGTTCTGGTGACCCGAAGGCTCTGTCATTTGGAGTTCCTAGTCAAGAAAAAGAAAGCACAATTACAAATACAAAATTAGTTATAGGGCCATGGAAGGGGCTCTTGCAAGTGGGGGCCATTAGCTCTGTTAGCTTCACAGTACAGCGGCCTCTGGCCGTGAGTACCCACCCCTGTACTCTGAAGTAGGAGAGACCAGTGGGGTCAGTGGAAAGAATTACTGAGTGTATCTCGCGGGCTAGGTGTTTCCCTATTTGTACGGTGTATTCCTTATTTGATACAATGAGCTAATTTAATCTCAAAAGCCTTTTAAAAAATTAGACTTTTATTTTGAGATGTAATGTAGATTCCCATGCAGTTGTAAGAGATAATATTGAGAGAGCTTATGGACCCTTTGCCCAGTTTCCCTTAATGATACTGTCTTGCAAAGTTATGGTACAATATTAAAACCAGAATATTGACTCACTAACCCTTTGAGGTTTGTGTTATTGTCCACATTTTAACTCATGATAAAACTGGGGTTTAAAGAAGCACACAGGCCTGCCCCAGGTCACTGACGTTGTTAGTGTAGAGTCAGGGGTGGAACGTGGGCTTCACATTTCTGGGCAGTGCCATTATGATGGTCTGTGGAAGGGGGCAGCATTCATTTGCTTGTTTATTCATTCATTCAGCAAACATTTATTAACTCCTATGGGCCAGATGCTTTCCAATGGGTTATCTAATTCTTCAACAGTACCGAGAATTAGGTAATGCTGTTTTCTTTCTTTCTTTTTAAATTTTAATCTGAGTATTGTTGATGTCGCTTTCTTTTTACATCTAACAAAATTCACTCAGAGAGGTTATTAAAACTCTCCCAAGGAAACACAGTTCATAAAGGCAGGATAGTAGCCGTGTATAGCCTCTCCTTCTGCGTCAGGCAGTGTGCCTGGCACTTTGCATTTGCAGCCTTCCTCAATCCAGATATCTTCTTAGAAAGCAAGTTTTATTATTGCCATTATTTTTCAGTTCAGGAGCTCAGGTGGACTGGAGTTCAAGTCCAGACCATCTGATTCCATTGTGGTTCTTTTCATTCTATTCTGCTGAGGGGCTGGGGAAGCAGTTCCTTCCGTTGTTCATTCATTTATTCAGCTTTTTGAGCACTGACTCCACATCAGTGCCTGGCGCCTGGCTAGGTGTTGGAAACAGAAAACAAGAGATGGCCCCTTTGCTGCAGGAGCTCCAAGCCTGGTCCAAGAGCAGGGGATTGTGATAAGAGCTGTGATAGCCATATGCAGAACTCTGAGGACAGACTGTTCCCCACAGCTTTGCTTGGGGCTTACCCTGCCTTCCAGCTGGTGGACGCCAGCATCACCGCATCCCCGAGTGCGCCGGCAGCCTGCAAAACCTGGTGCACCTCAAAGCCTCTTTTTCTCTCTGGGCAGGGTCTTCACCATGAGTGTCCCTGACTACATGCAGTGTGCTGAGGACCACCAGACTCTCCTCGTGGTGGTCCAGCCCGTGGGGATCGTCTCGGAGGAGAACTTCTTCAAGATCTACAAGAGGATCTCGTCCGTGAGCCAGATCAGCGTGCGCGACTCGCAGCGCGTGCTCTATATCCGCTATCGGCACCACTACCCGCCCGAGAACAACGAGTGGGGCGACTTCCAGACCCACCGCAAGGCCGTGGGCCTCGTCACCATCACGGACTGCTTCTCGGCCAAGGACTGGCCGCAGACCTTCGAGAAGTTCCACATGCAGAAGGAGATCTACGGCTCCACGCTGTACGACTCGCGGCTCTTCGTCTTCGGGCTGCAGGGCGAGATCGCCGAGCAGCCGCGCACCGACGTGGCCTTCTACCCCGGCTACGAGGACTGCGGGACGGTGGAGAAGAGGGTCGAGGACTTCATCGAGTCGCTGTTCATTGTGCTTGAGTCCAAGCGTCTGGACAGGGCCACGGACAAGTCCGGGGACAAGATCCCGCTCCTCTGCGTCCCCTTCGAGAAGAAGGACTTCGTGGGACTGGACACAGATAGTAGGTAAGTCTGCCTGGAGCCCAGGCTCCTCAGCGTGGGCTGCTTCCCGACATCCAGAAAGGGAGAAGCAAGTGGGAGCGTAGTCTTGCAGCGGGGGGAAAAGGGTGCAGTCCACTGGTCTTCAGGCTTTTAAAAATGGAAGCGCCTTTGGTTCAGGGAAATCCTGTTAGGGTTCGTGTGGACACTTACTGCCCCTTTTCAGCTGGGAGCCCTGGTGGGACCCCCTGGAGCGCTGTCCAGTAGGGTAGCCACTGTCACTGAGACTGTGGAGGAGGCTGGTCTGAGCCGGGACGTGCTGTAGGTAAAATGCACGTCAGATGCTGAGAGCTAGTCTAGGAAAAAGAAGGTAAACTATCTCAGTATTTCTTTTTTTATTGATTACATGTTGAAATAACACTTTACATGTATTAGATTAAATAAAACACGTTATTAAAATCAGTTGCGAGTGTTTGGTTTTCACTTGTTTAAATGTGCAAACTAGAAGACTTTATTTACGTGGCTCACGTTGTCTTCCTGTTGGACAGCGCTGCCCCCCCCGCCCCCCCCCCCCGGCACAGTGTGAAGACTGTTATTCAGCCTCCTCCCTTCAACGTGCAGATGAGGTGCTGAGCGTGGAGAGGCGGCCGAATGAGGTGCTAGCTGAGCTGGGGGTCGGGTGTGCCTCCTGCCTCCCGGTCCCCGGGCGCCTGCAGGGCTCAGGTCCTCCTCCTGCCAGGCGGCCACGCCACGGCAGCGCCGGAGCCCCCGCTTGTGCTTAGGGTGTCAGAAATGCCACAGGGGCTTCCCACAGAGCTCCCCACGCAGTGTGTTCATGGTTTCTGTGTCTCAGGGAGTGTCAGACAGAGCAGGGGAAGTTCAGTCCTCACTTTGTCCCCGTGATTAAGTCACCAGAATTGCAGACGAGCTCTGCCGGGCCGCCTGCTTCCCCTCTCTGCCCTCTGCTCTGCTTCCCTGTGGCCAGTGCGGTGTCCCTCCTGCAGGAGGGGATGAGACGCACGCCTTTGCCGAGAGGTGGTCCCCTTTGCTGGGGAGGGCGCGGGTAGCTGTGTCACTCCTGGCCTTGGGCCCTGGGCCCTGAGTCTGCCCTCCCCGCTCTGTACAGGTTGCACGATGGTCTCCCAGGTGAGGATGGGGGACATGGCGTGGGTGCCGCAGTGCCCGCTGCAGAGCAGGTGCTCAGGGTTTCCTGAACTTACCTAAGGTCAGACCCGACTTTCTGGTTGTTGATAAGTTAGAGGAGAAGATGTCACAGAATTGAGGAAAAAAGTCCAGGGAGCCCTACGTGTGAGAGGCACAGAGTCCCCAAGCCACTGCTGCAGGTGGCGCCTGGCAGGGTCTGGAGGAATTTTCATTTCCTCACCCGGACACGTCTGTGTGGTCTAAGGAAAGGGCAAGGCATGTCGTACCCGTGACCCGTACTTAGTTTACGCAGGACCCTGTGATCTACATGCCAGTGCTCCCCTTCTGCTCCTTGGAGCCAAGGTGGCAAGGGTTAGGAGCCCAGGCACCGCCGAGGGGCAGAGCTGCCAGCACCAGGCCCGCTCCCGGCCAGCTTGTCCCCGCACCTGTTGCCTTCCGCTGAGCCCCGGGCGTCAGGTGCGGTGGATGCTGTGGTGATCGTCCCTCACAAGGTGGGGCCTCATGGGCACACAGCATCACAGTGCCTGCGGCCTCGGCAGGGACTGCCTTCCCCTCCCTGGACAGACTGGTGGGTGAGTGGCTGAAGCCAGGAACCCTGCCCTGATCCCGTGACCAGTGCCGTATCCTTGCCAAACGAGGCACTGCCGACATTTCTGCCCATCAGCTTCTTGGCTTTGAGGTTACAGACCCACCAGAGAAGGCCAGTTTGTTTTTGCCTTTTGAAATCTGTGCTCACAATTGGGCAGGAATAACTAGTTTCAGGATACTGTGCTTGGTGCACGGTGGCTGATCCTATTCCAAAGTGTTTACGCAGAGCAAATGAAACCTCCCTCCTGGTGGGTCCATTCTGTTCTCCCCGGTACCATAAACACTCAGCCATCATATGCACTTCAGTGAGATAATGATGCCAGTGACCTCAACTCAGACACATTCTCCTCCAGTCACTGTTCATCCCTTGTTGCTTTCACTGGTCTCAGTTATCTAAGTTTTAAAACAGCAGTTAGGTGCAGGGACAGAGCCTGACTCTCCTGCGGCTCTTGGTAGGGGCGATAAAAAGTGTCCAACCTGAAATGAGGTTGCATTTTGTGGCTCAAAAGGAAACGTCTAGATGTACGTGGAGTTTTGGTTTGCGGCGCTGATAGGCTCCACGGCAGGTGCCACCAGCCTGAGGCCCCAGCCTTCCCAGGGGCCGTAGGTGTGTGGGTGGGCTTTACTGAACGTCCGCGTGTGCCCCTGGCCTCATCAGAGCCCACGTCAATTCTTGACCATGCCGTCAAAGTTATTTTTGTTCTGGTGTGTTTCTAATTTTTGCTTGTTCCTCTTTCTTTTCTTTTCCTTTGTTCTTTTTCTCTCATACCGCCCTGTGAGTATGTTGTTGGGTCTGAAAAGGTAGGCTGTGAACGTGTTACATTGAAAATAGCTAGATTTCCCTCTGTGCTGCCTTCTTACCGCCTTCATCGCTTTAAAAAACAAAAACTTAACTGCTGCCTTGATCCATGTATTATCCTGGTCATCTTTTTATTTTCTAATTTTTTCGAATTTTCGCTTTTTTAGCACATAACCCACTGGTGTTTGATAGCTATTCAAACACTTGCTTTGGGGAACCTGTTTGGTCTTCCTTATATTTGGTGACAAATGAGCCCTTATTAATTTTTGTTTGTTTGTTTTGAGGAAGTGAGTTGCTAATTGATTTAAGCGGCTGCCGCGGGGTTTCCACGGGATATTTTAACTTGGAAGTCAAAGTCTGCCACGCCTTGCTTGATTCTGGCTTTTAAATGAACGCATTAGGCCTGCGGTTCTTGGCTGTCGCTGGTGATGTGCATGGTGGTGCTTACTGGCCAGTGGTCACCGGTGAAGAGGTGACTGGCTTGGGGGTCTGCTGGCCGTGGAGGGACGCTGTTGGAGGAGCGGACACCAGGTTTACTTTTGCTTTCACCTTGACCGTGCCATTTACCTTACTTTGTTTGAGCAACTTTCCGTCGTAAAGGGGCAGAGGCTAGTCTAAAATCTATGCCACTCTTTTGCCCCCTTTATGAGGGCAGGTTTTCTAGGTATCAGAAAAATATGTCCTTCTCCTAAATAGCTAGTTCGTTTGGATCTGGTGGACACAAGGACCTCTCTAAGTGACCATGGCTTCCTCTCTGCTTTAGCCAATAAGTGTTCAGAGCCAGGTCTGTGGTTTACCTTAGCCGATGTATAGGCCCTACCTGCACCAGCCTTTACTTTTAACCCATGTTGGCAAGAAATAGCTGATTCTTTATTTGTTGAGGCTAATGTCTGCCACTCATGGGCATGTCATTAGTTTGCAACTCCATCACCCGAGGTCAGCTGTGAAGGGAGACGCTTTGGCTGACCTAGGACCTTGCGTTCTTCCCCCCGGTCCATATCACCCCTGGGGAAGGGTTTTGCCACACCACCATGCTGGCCAGGAGGCCTTGTTTCTCCTTTAATGCTCTGGTCCAAATGTGGACCCTTCATCTTTCATCGAGATAGGCCAGACTTTCTGCAAGGCTCCATCACATTCTGGGGTGGGGGGGACAAAACGGCAGTAAGTGTAGCGAGTGCAAGAAGTCGAGGTCATCTGGGTGGGATCCTGTGGTGGCTGGGCTGTGCCCTGGATGCAGGGCCTTTCCCATGGCTCCCTAGACTCAGAAGCTGGAGTTGAAGTGGCGTGGCAGTCGGGAGAAGGTGGGGTCTTCTGGGAGGGAGGGAGGAAGGCCTGGGGTGGTGTGGAGCCCTGCCGGTCCAGTGGACTATCTTCCCCACGGACACAAGGCAGATGAGACGGGATCTGAGGACGGAGGGGATGGGCGTTGGGAGGAGGGGCTGATGTGTGGAAGGGTTGTTGGATAGTTCTGGAATAGTCTTTCCCCTCAAAATAGACTTAAAAAAATCCAGATCTCTTAAGAACATTGATAGTTACTATGCAGGAAGCAGTTCTTTTTTGATCCTTCTAAGGGTAAGGCACTACACGGGTGGATACAAAGAATAGGACAGTCTATCCCAGGGGCTTGATACTTATTAGGGGGAATATGCAAGTTTATAAGGGGAGAAGGGTGGGGCAGGGAAACTAGCAAGGCTCTGTATCAGGCACCAGTTAGCCTCCCCACCTACGTATTTAACTCATGCCACATCGATGCCATCTGAGGGGGGGGTAGCAGCCCCCTTTTCCAGAGTGGGAAGCCTTCTCAGAGAGGTTAGTTCATTAGCCCAGCGTCACAGGGCTCGTAAACGCTGTAGCAGCATTCAAGCACGGCCTTGTCAGGCTTTCAAGGATGTGTTCTCACTACTAATTCTGTTACCTCCCTGTTACATCTGGAATGGTAAAGTGGATCAGTTTTGTAGCCTTTCAGAAAAAGTCTCTGACTTAAGTGCTGCAGGTCTATTTCATGAAGCTCAGACTTGTCTGATGGTTAGGAAGCATCAGCGTGCTTTACATCCCAGGGTTGAAGGTCTTCATTTCACTCCAATGATGACATGCTTGCAAATGGCACAAAATCAGGTGCAAAATCAGACTTAGAAACTTCCGAACTTGAAATGGAAACTGTCCAGCCCTCCCTTGATCTGCTTTCCTGCTGCAGGGTAGGCCTGGGCTTTCTCTATGGAGTGAAGGTTAAATATCCAACGTTAGCATAAAACAGTTCAGATGGAGGAAATCGACATTGATGATTTATTGGAAGATTTCACAAGACAAGATGCAGAATCAGTTAATGGCCCATATACTATCTGAAATTGAGTACAGAACATTGCATTTCTTAGTTTCTATTCAGAGCTGTCTTACAACATAAAGTTGTCTACTTTGGAACTTCAGCTCCACGAAAGGGGCGCCTGTCAGTGTGTTTATGCGCAATGCACATAATCTAGGTTTCCTCAGTCCATAATATGCTAGTGCAAAATCATGGGCTGTAGCTATCACTTAATTATGCAAATATCTTTAAAGCTATATAACACCAAAAAGAAAAAATAAGATTACCTTTATCAAAGTTCCTTTGGATTTTAATTGCAAACTATTGTTGAGCAGCTCTGGTTTTCCTTTGGATTTGAATATATACATTCTTTGCATGTAAATTAGTTTTTGGATTAGAATATACCAAGCCCTTTTTTTCCACAAGCCACATAAATAGTACCCAAATTGCACACATATGAAACATTTTCTTCTTTTATCTGATCAGAAGTCATGAGAATAATACAGCGTATATCTGTAGTTGAATTGTCCTCAGTGTAAAGTGCAGTGTGAACGCCTTCTGTGACAGTGCTTGAGGCTGTGTGTTAGGTGTTTTTGCACAGCTTCTAGAAAGGATGCCTTTCCCTTTATCTGGGGAGGCTGGCAGGTCTTTGCCTGTGATTTAGTTATGATTGATTTGAGGCCATTATGACTTAGGGGTTATCGGGTTTTTCATTTTTCTATCAATCCTTATTTCCAGTTCCTTTAACCTAGTGTTTATAACTTGTAAGAGTAATGAAATAACCCTTTGAAGTATTTAGAGCATATTCACATTTTTGGCTAAGTTCTATTGCTCATGGCTTTGAAATTCACCATTAGTTTTGAAATTTACAACAAATTATGGCATATTTTGAATATTTGCATTTTGTGTTAATGTTACATTTATTTGCCACTGTGGCTTCATGTTTTATTTTTCTTCGTCATACTGTTTGCTTGTATGTTTTTTTTCCTTATCCATAAGCATATTCAATGGTCACACAATGTGACTATTCTAATAATGTATATATAAGAACTCTGAACTTTTAGAGAGACTTAAAAAACGTGACATTACCATTTTCAAATGATTCGTGAAAGAAGGATCCATGTCTTTTTGGAAAAAGAATTTTGATGAGAAAGCTTATATTCTAAATTCCAAAATTGGCTTAAAATATTTTAAAGTATTTTGTAGTTTAGCTGACTACAAATCGAATTGTCTTAATTCCTTTATCTGTTTCTTACTGTGTTTTCAAAGGATTGGAACAGAATTGCTCATAATCTGGAGATGACCCAGTCTTGGGGCATATAGTACTTTGAGAGTTAAATACTTTAATTTATATAAATCTGTGATAGAATTTTGTTTGTATGGTATTTTGGAGATTTTCTCCAAAGTATTAGGGTTCCTTCTATTTTTATATAATTTAGAATATTTTATATTGTTTTGTTGTTTTGTTGTTTATTGTTATATTTTTTATATTGTTTTCATATGACCTTAATATGAAAAACTATGAGCATATTTAGCTGACTCCTTTTTGTAAAAATCCTGTATTTTCAAAACCAACTGTTTCTGATCACAATGATTGCACTTTTTATTTTTGAAAATGTTCTGGGCTATATTTTGCTACAGTAGATGTGCACCTTTGTCAGCTCATACAAAGATGTAATAATTTACTTTTCTTGGAGAGTTAAGACGGGATGCTTTAAAGCAAATTTTAATCTAACAGGATAGGAGTAGGGTCTACTGAAAAAAAGTCGATTCAGAATCTATTGAGTCAACATCATGGTGGTATTTGTAAACCGAGCCACGTATTAAAAGTCCACAGTCATGGTAATGGAGGAGGAAAATGTGCATTTGGATGCTGAGTTCTTTTCTGGTTAGAACAGGAGGACACAGCAAGGAAGCAGGCCAAGCACTGCCCACCTCTGGGAGGGAGAAGCCCACAGGTGCAGAGGTTGGAGGCAGGGAAGGCTTCCTTGAGAAACTGAGTTGAAATGAGCCCTAAGGTGAGTGGGAAGTAGCTAGACGGAAGGGTCAGGTGGCCCCTGCGGTCACTGGGGACCTCGGTACTGTGGTAAGGCTGGGGAATGCAGGAGGCAGTGGCGGGGCCGGGTGGGGCTAGAGCTGTACTGGGGAAACTTTGAAGGCTTTGAAGTGAGGGAGTGACCTAATCAGATTTGTGCTTTGGGAAGGCCACTCTGGCTGTGTGTGAGTGTGTGTGTAGCAGGGATGAAGGGGAGGGTGGTACAGGGTGGGAGGGTCATTAGAAGACCATTAGAGGGCTGTTGAGGTGACCAGTGGGGGAGGGATGATGGCAGGGTGTGCTTGGGGATGGCGGGGCAGTTTAGATGCAGTATTTTCTTACGGGGAGGGCTTGTTGGCGGGGCCATCCTAGCAGCGCCTTGTGGCTGGGAAGAAAACAGATGGAGGACAAGCCGACTTTCCTCTTCTCTCCTTCTCTGTGTTATGTGATGATCTTAGTTCAGCGAACATTTGGAACAGAAAAGCTACATTCCAGAGTTAGATCTGATGGGATTTAAGTTTGTATTGAGATCTGTACTTTCATTTAGCTAGAAACTTCACATCTTTTGGATTAACATAGGGGTTTTTTTTCTTGATAAGATTGCTTTCTTGGTGAGAGGAAATTTAATACAGCTGCTGTGTTTCTTGAAAAATCTTTTAAGAACTTTAATATTCAAAAGAATAGGAATATTTAAAAATGATAAAGCAAGATTTTGGTATAGTTTCTTTGGTTTCTGAGTTGATACAGAGTTAGAAGCTTTTGCATTATTTAATAGCACATCCTTGCCAATATTTAAAGAGCTGTTAGCGAGGATCCCAGGCCCCACCTCTCAAAGTATCATTAAAGCTTGCTCTGAAATAGTGACGATAAAGGTCTTGTTTGCAAAAGCCAAACAGTTGGCTTATAATATGCAGCATAGCTCTCTTTATAAAATAATAATAGGTTTGAGGTTAAGAAGGTGGAAGATAATTGATTTTTTTAAAAAGCTGAAACATAAACTTTCTTGTGCTAATGTTGTGATCGGAAAATTTGAAAAGAGAAAGCCTGCTCTAATATTATCCACGTGAAATACATGTATCCTATTAGGTTTAAAAAATAACTTTGCTCATAAACTGGCAATGATGGTGGCTGGCTTTCAATTGTGGAGCCTAAGGTTGCCTTCTTAGCATTTTTTTTGTAGTGAGGGAATTGAAAAGTGCTTAGCCAGTGTGCTTTTGGGGCAGAAGTCGGGCATTAGCAATGATACATTTCTGTGCATTTTACTTTATAGACATTATAAGAAGCGGTGCCAAGGGCGCATGCGGAAGCATGTGGGGGATTTGTGCCTGCAGGCTGGGATGCTGCAGGACTCCCTGGTCCATTACCATATGTCCGTGGAGCTGCTTCGCTCAGTGAATGACTTTCTGTGGCTTGGAGGTAAGGTTATCTGATGAAGATGATCACATATGTAATTACAGCAACTGCTACTTGAAATAAGAGAAAACCTAGAAACAATGGCTCTAAAAACATATGGAGAGGGAGGGGAAGCCGTCAGCTGAGCTGGTTGCAGTGGGGAGTCTTCCGGGGTAACTGTCTCACCTTATCTCCTGCTACTTTCCCACCCAGCTCTGCACTGCAGCCCTGCTGAAGCAAGCATGCACTTTCCTCAAAAACACACTGAATTTCCTTGTTTTTTTTGTTTTGTTTTGTTTTTTTTGCAGTACGCGGGCCTCTTACTGTCGTGGCCTCTCCCGTTGCGGAGCACAGGCTCCGGACGCACAGGCTCAGTGGCCATGGCCCACAGGCCCAGCTGCTCTGCAGCATGTGGGATCTTCCCAGACTGGGGCACGAACCCGTGTCCCCTGCATCGGCAGGCAGACTCTCAACCACTGTGCCACCAGGGAAGCCCTTTTTTTTAAAAGCACATCTTGCCCTCTGCTTAGAATGCCATTCCCCATGTCAGTCACCTCTTACACTCATTCTTCAAAACCTCTTCCATAGGTCAGGTGATGAATGGATGAACAAAATGTTTCTCCATATAGTGGAACATTATTCAGACATAAAAACAGATGAGATACTGATACCACTACAACATGGACGAACCCTGATTACATCATGTCAAGTAAAAGGAGTCAGACACAAAAAGCCACATATTATATGATTCTGATTATCTGAACTGTCCAGAATAGGCAAATCTAGAGGCAAAGAGCAGATTACTGGTTGCCTGGGGCAGGGCAGAGGGGGGAATGGGGAGGGACTGCTGGTGGGCATGGGGTTCTTTGGGGTGATGAAAAGGTTCTGGAATTAGATAGTGGTAAGGGTTGCACAGCTGTCAATATACAAAAGCTCCCGAATCGTACACTTTTAAGTGGGTAGTTTTGCGGTATGTGAATTAAAAAAATGTAAAAAAAAGAAAACCTGCTTCCAAGGACAGCCTCTTCTGACCCCTCCACGCAGTGGGTGCCCGCGGGTCTTGTACAGAATCCTGTCTGCATGGAGTTTACCCTCTGTGCTGGGACTGCCTGTTTGCGTGTTTTTCTCCTTCAGGGGCTATGTCCTGGAGGTGAGAGTGGGAGGCGTGGTCTGTGTGTGTCCATCATCTAGTATATTGTAGATGTTCTGTGAGTGCTTGTTAAATAAATGTGGCACAAGTGAGGGCTGAAACAGGGTCCTTTCCTGGAAGAGGCTGACAGCTCAGTCAGAGGGCCCGTCAGCCACTGTGGTAAATACAAGTCAGAAAGGAGTAACCAGGTTTTTCAGTGGAAGATCAACAGCATCCTATAGGACACACAAAATATAAATTCTTAAAATGGACTTAAATTTCATAATTTGGCTTCTTAAAGAGGATAGGGAGATAAAAGTGAGAAAGAGAAGGAATAGATGGAAAAGAAACAAACAGATAAAGGATTCAGTAGGAGGGGAAAGGTGAGTAGGAGTTTTACTTTGTTTTCTTGAAGGAGAGGTCTGTACTGACTTGCTGTGGACTGGCGGAGTCGAGCTGAAGGTTGGGTGCTTATCCGGGAAGAATGCCACCGGGCACCTGACCCACCCAGTGGTAATGGGCAGGTCAGGTTCCTGTGAAGGCTGGGTGGAGTGGGTGGTGCCGGGTGCTGCCAGCTTATTTCACTCTTGGTCCCTCAGAAACGCACAGTGGGGTTTCCCGGGGGCTCCAGGACGTGTGACATCACAGCAGATTGAGGGCAGAAGCAGGTGTGAGAATCTTGTCTCACAAGATTCTCGAGTATCTGGCACACTTGTCTCGGGCCAGACATGAAAGAAATTTCATGTAAAATTGTAAAAATGCAAACAGTGCCCCTCCTCCAGCATATTGTTTTTGTTTTGAAACGTAGTTGTTGTTCATAAAAATTTAACATGGTCGGGACTGCCCTGGTGACGCAGTGATTGAGAATACACCTGCCAATGCAGGGAACACGGGTTCGAGCCTTGGTCTGGGAAGATCCCACATGCCACGGAGCAACTAAGCCCGTGCACCACAACTACTGAACCTGAGCTCTAGGGCCCGCGAGCCGCAACTTCTGAGTCCACGTGCCACAACTACTGAAGCCCTTGCGCCTAGAGCCTGTGCTCTGCAACAAGAGAAGCCACAGCAATGAGAAGCTTGTGCACCACAATGAAGAGTAGCCCCCACTTGCCACAACTAGAGAAAAGCCTGCACACAGCAATGAAAACCCAACGCAGCCAAAAAAAACAAAAACAAAAAAACACCCCTTTAAAAATTTAACATGGTCAAGATGGCGTACTAGGAGGATGCGGAATTTGCGTCTCCTCACAGCTTGGGCACCTACCAGGCGCCGGTGGGGGACCACGGACACCTAAGGGGATGGGTGGAACCTCCAGCAACTAACTGGCTAGGATGTGGGGCGTGGGGGAAGTGAAGGAGGAGGAGAAGTGGAGGTGGGACGGGACTGGAGCCCCTGAGGGGTAGCTCGGGGAGGGGAAGGGACCCTGCGCCCGAAGGGGGAAATTGGGGAGCCATTGGGAGGGCAGAGGATCAAAAGGGAGCCAGGTTTCCCCCGCCCACTTGGGCCCCTGGGAACCTGCTGAGATCCCGGGCCTGATCCTCTGAGCACCAAGGCCCCCTCCAGCCACATGGGTCCTGAGGGAGTGGGAGGGAGGGAAGGGGGAGCAAAAGTAAAGGCCGGACCTCCGGGACGGCACTGCTGAGGGGCGGCGGGGGAAGGGGAGGAGTTCCTACACCCGGCGGGACCCACCCACGGTTCGGGGTCCAGTGGGGTGGGGGAGACCCTGGGGGAGACAGTGGGGAGGGGCACGAAGGCACGGAGAGGAACACAAGCAGTGCTTTCCCTGTCCACCGAGGCATCCGGAAGGAAGCCTGTTGGGCTCCCGGGCCTAATCCTCTGCCCTCGGAGCCTCCTTCCTGCGGCGCAGAGCCCAAGCCCCGCCCCACACCCGGAGACCCCCTCCGAGACCCCCTCCAACATGCTGGGCCTAATCCCCACCCACCCAGCCTCCCTCAGGGCCCCACCTCCAAACTCCTGGAACCCCGCGCTCCAGAGGCCCTCCTTTCCACGGGCTGCCGCTCCCCTTCTGGCCGGTCCTAAGCAGAGGCCCTGCCCCACGCTTGAACGTCAACCCCGACCCGCCTAGGTCCCGCCCCACCCTAAACCCCGCCCCGGCTAAGTTCCACCCCCACCTAAACGCCACCCTGAGAGCTAAGAGTTATTTTTTTTTCCTCTTTTAGATTGGGGTTCTGTTTTACCTTGTTGATTCACTGTTGTTGATTCTTTTATATTTTTATTTTTCCAAATCTTTTGTTTTTCTAATTTTATTTTTATTCTTTATACTTTGTTATTTTTCTCTCCTTTTGGCTTGGTCACCCCCCCCCCTTTTTTTCTTCTTTTTTCTGTTGTGGTTTCATTTTACCTTGTTGCAGTTATTTCAATTATAGTTTTATTTTTCCTAATATGTTTTTTATCTTTCTAACTTTATTTTGTTTTTTATTCTTTGATATTGTACTGCTCCTTTTTTTCTTTCTTTCTGTTTTTTTTTTTTAACTGCACCACGAAAATTGCAGGATCTTGGTTCCCAGGCCGGAGGTTGGGCCCGAGCTCATGTGGTGGGAGCTCCGAGTCCAAACCACTGGACTAACAGAGAACCTCAGACCCCAAGAAATATCAATTGGAGTGACGCCTCCTGGAGGTCCTCATCTTAGCACCAGGACCCGGCCCTGTCCAACTGCCTGCAAACTCCAGTGCTGGATGTCTCAGGCCAAACAAGCAGTAAGACAGGAATACAGCACCACCCATCCAAAAAAAAAAAAGAAAAGAAATGACAGAAAAATATGATACAGACCAAGGAGCAAGGTAAAAACCTACAAGACCAAATAAATGAAGATGAAATAGGCAAGCTACCTGAAAAAGAATTCAGAGTAACGATACTAAAGATGATCCAAAATCTTGGAGCAGAATGGAGAAAATACAAGAAACAAATAACAAGGATCTAGAAGAACTAAAGAGCAAACAAACAGTGATGAACAACACAGTTACTGAAATTAAAAATGCTCTACAAGGAATCAATAGCAGAATAACTGAGGCAGAAGAATGGATAAGTGTGCTGGAAGATAAGATGGTGGAAATAACTGCCAGGGAGCAGAAAAAAGAAAAAAGAATGAAAAGAATTGAGGACAGTCTCAGAGACCTCTGGGACAATATTAAATGCACCAACATTCGAATTATAGGGGTCCCAGAAGAAGAAAAGAAAAAGAAAGGGTCTGAGAAAATATTTGAAGAGATTATAGTTGAAAACTTCCCTAACATGGGAAAGCAAATAGTGATTCAAGTCCAGGAAGCACAGAGAGTACCATACAGGATAAACCCAAAGAGAAACATGCCAAGACACATATTAATCAAACTATCAAAAATTAAATACAAAGAAAAAATATTAAAAGCAGCAAGGGAAAGGCAACAAATAACATACAAGGGAATCCCTATAACATTAACAGCTGATCTTTCAGCAGAAACTGCAAGCCAAATGGGAGTGGCAGGACATATTTAAAGTGATGAAAGGGAAAAACCTGCAACCAAGATTACTCTACCCAGCAAGGATCTCATTCATATACGACAGAGAAATTAAAACCTTTACAGATAAGCAAAGGCTAAGAAAATTCAGCACCACCAAACCATCTTTACAACAAATGCTAAAGGAACTTCTCTAGGCAGGAAACACAAAAGAAGGAAAAGACCTACAAAAACAAACCCCAAACAATTAAGAAAATGGTAATAGGAACATACATATAGATAATTACCTTAAATGTAACTGGATTAAATGCTCCAACCAAAAGACATAGACTGGCTGAATGGAGGCAAAAACAAGACCCATATATATGCTGTCTACAAGAGACCCACTTCAGACCTAGGGACACATACAGACTGAAAGTGAGGGGATGGAAAAAGATATTCTGTGCAAATGGAAATCAAAAGAAAGCTGGAGTAGCAATTCTCATATCAGACAAAATAGACTTTAAAAGAAAGACTATTACAGGAGACAACGAAGGATACTACTTAATGATCAATCCAAGATGAAGATATAACATTTGTAAATATTTATTCACCCAACATAGGAGCACCTCAGTACATAAGGCAAATGCTAACAGCCATAAAAGGGGAAATCAACAGTAACACAATCATAGTAGGGGACTTTAACACCCCACTTTCACCAATGGACAGATCATCCAAATGGAAATAAATAAGGAAACACAAGCTTTAAATGACACATTAAACAAGATGGACTTAATAGATATTTATAGGACATTCCATCCAAAAACAACAAAATACACTTTCTTCTCAAGTGCTCATGGAACATTCTCCAGGATAGACCGTATCTTGGGTCATAAATCAAGCCTTGGTAAACTTAAGAAAATTGAAATCGTATCAAGTATCTTCCAACCACAATGCTATGAGACCAGATATCAATTACAGGAAAAAAACTGTAAAAAATACAAACACATGGAGGCTAAATAATATGCTACTAAATAACCAAGAGATCACTGAAGAAATCAAAGAGGAAATCAGAAAGTACCTAAAAACAAATGACAATGAAAACACAGTGACCCAAAACCTGTGGGATGCAGCAAAAGCAGTTCTAAGAGGGAAGTTTATAGCAATACAGTCCTACCTCAGGAAACAAGAAAAATCTCAAACAAACTAACCTTACACCTATAGAATTAGGGAAAGAAGAACAAAAAACCTTCAAAGTTAGCAGAAGGAAAGAAATCATAATGATCAGATTGGAAATAAATGAAAAAGAAATGAAGGAAACAGTAGCACAGATCAATAAAACTAAAAGCTGGTTCTTAGAGAAGATAAACAAAATTGATAAACCATTAGCCAGACTCATCAGGGAGAGAAGGGAGAAGACTCAAATCAACAGAAATAGAAATGAAAAAGGAGAAGTAACAACTGACACTGCAGAAATACAAAGGATCATGAGAGATTACTACAAACAACTCTATGCCAATACAAAGGACAACCTCGAAGAAATGGACAAATTCTTAGGAAAGCACAACCTTCTGAGACTGAACCAAGAAGAAACAGAAAAATATAAACAGACCAATCACAAATTAAAAATATTCCAACAAACAAAAGCCTGGGACCAGATGTCTTCACAGGCTAATTCTATCAAACACTTAGGGAAGAGCTAACACCTATCCTTCTCAAACTCTTACAAAATGTAGCCGAGGGAGCAACATGTCCAAACTCATTCTATGAGGCCACCATCACCCTGGTAACAAAACCAGACAAAGATGTCACAAAAAAGAGAAAACTACAGGCCAATATCTCTGATGAACATAGATGCAAAACTCCTCAACAAAATACCAGCAAACAGAATCCAACAGCACATTAAAAGGATCATACACCATGACCAAGTGGGGTTTATCCCAGGAATGCAAGGATTCTTCAATACATGCAAATCAATCAATGTGATACACCATATTAACATATTGAAGGATAAAAACCATATGATCATCTCAGTAGATGCAGAAAAAGCTTTTGACAAAATTCAACACCGCTTTATTATAAAAACTCTCCAGAAAGTAGGCATAGAGGGAACCTACCTCAACATAATAGAGGCCATATATGACAAACCCACAGCCAACATTGTTGTCAATGGTGAAAAACTGAAACCATTTCCTCTAAAATCAGGAACAAGGCAAGGTTACTCACTCTCACCACTGTTATTTAACATAGTTTTGGAAGTTTTAGCCACAGCAATCAAAGAAGAAAAAGAAATAAAAGGAATCCAAATCAGAAAAGAAGAAGTAAAGCTGTCACTGTTTGCAGATGACATGATACTATACCTAGGGAATCCTAAAGATGCTACCAGAAAACTGCTACAGCTAATCAATGAATTTGGTAGAGTACCAGGATACAAAATTAATGCACAGAAATCGCTTGCATTCCTATACACTAATGATGAATAATCTGAAAGAGAAGTTAAGGAAACACTCCCATTTACTATTGCAACAAGAAGAATAAAAGACCTAGGAATAAACCTACCTAAGGAGACAAAAGACCTGCATTCAGAAAACTATAAGACACTGATGAAACAAATTAAAGATGATACAAACAGATGGAGAGATATACCATGTTCTTGGATTGGAAGAATCAACATTGTGAAAATGACTGTACATTCCAAAGCAATCTGCAGATTCACTGCAATCCCTATCAAACTACCAATGGCATTTTTCACAGAGCTAGAACAAAAAATTGCACAATTTGTATGGAAACACAAAAGACCCTGAATAGTCAAAGCAATCTTGAGAAAGGAAAACGGAGCTGGAGGAATCAGGCTCCCAGACCTCAGACTATACTACAAAGCTACATTAATCAAGATAGTATGGTACTGGCACAAAAACAGAAATACAGATCCATGGAACAGGATAGAAAGCCCAGAGATAAACCAACGCACATATGGTCACCTTATCTTTGATAAAGGAGACAAGAATATACAGTGGAGAAAAGACAGCCTCTTCAATAAGTGGTGCTGGGAAAACTGGACAGCTACATGTAAAAGAATGAAATTAGAACACTCCCTAACACCATACACAAAAATAAACTCAAAATGGGTTAAAGACCTAAATGTAAGGCCAGATACTATGAAATTCTTAGAGGAAAACATAGGCAGAACACTTTATGACAAAAATCACAGCAAGATCCTTTTTGACCCACCTCCTAGAGAAATGGAAATGAAAACAAAAGTAAACAGATGGGACCTAATGAAACTTAAAAGCTTTGCACAGCAAAGGGAACCATAAAGAAGATGAAAAGACAGTCCTCAGAATGGGAGAAAATATTAGCAAACGAAGCAACTGATAAAGGATTAATCTCCAAAATATACAAGCAACTCATGCAGCTCAATATCAAAAAAAACAAACTACCCCATCCAAAAATGGGCAGAAGACCTAAATAGACATTTCTCCAAAGAAGATATACAGATTGCCAGGAAACATGTGAAAAGATGCTCGGCATCACTAATCATTAGAGAAATGGGAATCAAAACTACAATGAGGTGTCACCTCACACCGGTCATAATTGCCATCATTAAAAATCTACAAACAATAAATGCTGGAGAGGGTGTGGAGAAAAGGGAACCATCTTGCACTGTTGGTGGGAATGTAAATTGATACAGCCGCTATGGAGAACAGTATGGAGGTTCCTTAAAAAAACTAAAAATAGAACTACCATGTGACCCAGCAATTCCACTACTGGGCATATACCCTGAGAAAACCATAATTCAAAAAGAGTCATGTACCAAAATGTTCATTGCAGCTCTATTTACAATAGCCAGGAGATGGAAACAATCTAAGTGTCCATCATTGGATGAATGGATAAAGAAGATGTGGCACATATATACAATGGAATATTACTCAGCCATAAAAAGAAATGAAACTGAGTTATTTGTAGTTAGGTGGAGGAACCTAGAGTCTGTCATACAGAGTGAAGTAAGTCAGAAAGAGAAAAAGAAATACCGTATGTTAACACATATATATGGAATCTTAAAAAAAAAAAATGGTTCTTATGCCCCGGGTTCGTGCCCCGGTCCAGGAAGATCCCACATGCCTCGGAGCGGCTAGGCCCGTGAGCCATGGCCACTGAGCCTGCGCGTCCGGAGCCTGTGCTCCGCAACGGGAGAGGCCACAACAGTGAGAGGCCCGCGTACCACAAAAAAAACCCTCAAAAAACAAAAAAAATAAATGTTAACATGTTATGGGCTCATTATTGTTTTAAAAGGAAGGAGCACATAAATATTTAAATCCTCTTCTAGTTCTATTTTCGAATATGATAAATATCTGTAGATGTAACCTGCACAAAAAAAGCGCTCTTTATTGTGGTCCTCTGTGATTTTTCAGCATGAAGGAGTTCTAAGACCAAAAAGCTTGAGAACCACTGAGCTACCGGGTAAAGATGCACACCGCAGCACAACTTGTGAGGGGAGTAGCATAGCCCAAGGTTCTTAGGGTTTAACTGCCAGTGACAGAAGCATGAAAAGTTGCCGCAACTCAGTGTGGCTGCCTTTGAGAAGGAGACAGGCCTGCTAGGTGTTGTTCGAAATGGGATAGATGCATCCAGGGTGAATGATGGGGATAGGTATTCTGGTCCTTCTTCCGGTGGTATGATTTTAAAAATATTTTCGATCCAGGGCACTTCTACGCCTGTCTGCAATGTCAGCATCTGGCACAGAGCCTGCCACACGGTGTGAACTAAACTGTTGGTTAAATGAATGAATGAACAGCCTGTCTCACATGTGCTCAGCCCCTCAGAGAAGCGTTGAGCATCGCGAGAGTTTTCTGCGCTGCCACCTTTGACACGGGCCTGCAAAACACAGTAGGGGCCATGTTCCTGTTTATAACAAAACCAGTGATCTGTAGGTTTGATCTCTGTTTTGTGGAAAAATTGGCATTTCCACATCATCAAGCCATTCAAATCATTCTTAGTGACTGAAATTTTTGCTAAGGATGGGCCACTAACTTTATTAATTGAACTTTTATTTTAATGCCCAGCTGCCCTTGAAGGGTTATGTTCAGCTTCTGTCATCTATCACTATCCTGGTGGAACTGGTGGTAAAACTGGAGCTCGAAGGTTCCAGGGTAGCTCACTTCCTGCTGAAGCAGCCAACAGACATCGACCAGGTAAGCTCTGCTCTTGCCTCCATCCTAGACTCAGTTACAGGCCTTAAGCAAGCAGGAGTTACCTGTTACTGTTCCCTCTGAGGGAAGGTTGAGTGATGTTTAAATAAAATATAAAATCTGTTGAGCCAGAAATCCTGCACGTGAGACATTGTCTTCGGATTCTATTGAATATGTATTGATCTTATTGAGTCTTATCAAATGATATTAATGGATTACAACGATGGGTTGATTTCTGGACCAGTTGCATAAAATTTCATGGTAGGCTGTCTTTGAAGTTCTCTGTCTGGGTCCTTGTCATAATTTCTGTGTGTTTGGTGAAGTTAGTCCCAGATGTCAATTTTAACAGCTAATTCAGGGCCCTGGGAGCTGTTTCCTATTTTTCTGGTTGATGAAGTTCTCTTAATGCGTGAAGTTTGATTTGCTCATGTTTGTTAGCACCTATGAAGAGTAAAAATGCATCTTTGGAGGAGCAGAACCACAAATGCTTGTTGAATGAACTTGACCCTTTTGACCCTTAATAAATGAATTTGCCTTAAATGTTCAGGATGTAGTTGTCATACCGCATAGGTCACGAAGATAATAACAAAGAATGCAGAGATCAAGGCTATACACAAAACTACTAGGTGTTTTTTGAACCATGAGATTTTTACAGATTTTTTCCCCCCCAAAGAGAAGGCCCACGGCCGTTGATGTGTATTGGATGGGGAAATGCCTTCAATGTCTTTTTCCCCTGAATTATACCATCCCCGTCACCAGCAAAGACTGCAGAGACGACCTCTATGAGCCAGTCAGTGTAGCCACTCAGTCTGAATCTGGGTGCACTCTTTGTAGAACTGCTTAGATGAATCTTTGGTGGTCCTTGAAGATGTTTTATCTCCCTTCAGCAGGCTGTTCCTAACGGTTTTAGTGGGGTCTCAGTTATTGGAGAGGAGAGTAGAGCAGGCTGAGAAGTGATAGAGAAAGTCCTCAGACGGGAAGGTCTGCTCCCTGCTTTCCTGGGCTTCAGTTCTGACTTGAGATGCCTCCCGTCGGTGCTCACCACCTGTGTTTATCCCGTGTTGTTGTAACTGCTGTCCCTGCTATGAGATTCCAGCATTTCAGGTCCTCTTGTCCCCTCGCGCCAGCGGCCAAGTGCTAAAATATCCAACACACAGGTGACAGCTGTTTTATCTTCTCCTTAGAAGAAAGTCTGCTCTCTCTCTGGGGGTGCCTTTTGTTGAAGGTTGTTTTATTTTATTCTTTCCCTGCTATTTGAAGAGTTACAATGCGTTGAGACTGTTCTACTCGTGTGATTAGTGAGACTCTGGAGCCTTTTTAGGGTGATGTTTCACTTTCTCCCCTTGCTGAAGATGGGCAAAGAAAGTTTTAAGCCTGAAGAAGTGCTCCGTCTGCAGTAGAGAAATGTCTTTATTTAGCTGTGCGTGGTGTGAAATACTTGAGAACTTTTTACTGTTGAAGACAGTCTGTGGAGAAGAACATCCAGTGAAGCTTGGATGAGAGCTGGAAGAGCAGCGCTGATGGCATTTAGGTTGGAAATGATTTTACCACCTTTCAGGCATTAAAGGGTCCAGAGCCATGAACGGATTTGCTATCATGAGTATATATGTTGCTTCATCTTGGATATTAATTTCAAGATTAGTCAGTTTGTAGTGGCAGCCTCATCTCACATCAGGAATTTATGGTATCTACTCTTTGAGGTGAAGACCAGACCAAACTGATTATTTAATATTCTCCCTTGAATTTATATCTCAGGTTCCTTTTTCACCAGCAAAATAGCAGGCTACAGATGTCATTTAATGCCCATGTGACCTGGAGCAAGTTTAATCTCTCTGTGCCTCAATTTCCTTACTTGTGAAGTGGGGGAGGTAATAATTGTACTTACCTCGGAGGGTTCTTGTGAAGGCTGCATGAGATACACATATAAAGGACCTACAACAGTCCCAGCCGGTGCTGGATAAATGTTAGCAGCCATTATTGTTATCAGTATTATATTGTTGATTGTCAGGTAGTTTTAAGACTTGGTCATATGAATTCATGAATAGTGTTAAAAGACTCTAGACATCTCAGATCCCCTTTACATAGTTTTCAAGATTTCCTCTGAGAAAAGGGAATTTTCCCCCCTCTTAAAACTGAATTTAGTTTCAAAAAAGAATTCTGTACTCCCTAAGTCTTTTTGCTTTAATTCTCCTTTTGTTTAAATTTTTAAAAAAAAACTTCACTTTCTTAGTATTCAGAGTATTCAAGGTTATTCAAAACTTGGTTTATTAAAAAATCAATAGGACAGTCTGCAATCAATCCAAAAGGAAATGCTTATTGACTTACAAATGTTTCTCCTTTATGGTTATTTGTACTTTTTGGACTAGCTTCATTTATTAATAGTAAGCATTATCATCCTGAATTATTGAAATAGCTATGAATGATTTGGCATCTACCCTAGGCCAGGTTGTGCTAAATGCTTTCCTTACAGGTGTTTCATAGCAGGTGTTTGAGGGTAGTTATCAGTAACTCCTTTTTGCAGGTGAGGGATTGAGGTCTAAAGCGATGGGGTAACTTGCCCCAAATCACGCAACTGGCAGCGGCAGACTCGGGGCTGGAACCAGGCTGGGGTGACTGCACAGTACGCATCCTTAATTGCTCCTCTAATCGGCCTCCCGTTGACTGGTTTCCCAAACTCCTGTGAGTTCATAAATGACTGATTTTAGTGATCTCAACCTGACGAGGCCTTGAAAGAAGAGGTATCAGTGGGAATATGAGACAGAGTGGCATAGACTAACATTGTACATTTTCACAAGTGTTTTATTCTCAGCTAATGACCTACAAAGTTAGTATTTTTTATTTTAACTCTGGAAGCACTAAAAAAAACATAAAAAATGATTACAGTGCAAAAGAGAAGTGAGCTTTGAAAATCCAACCATTGCTAATAACTTACCGCTTGTTTTTCTCTAGTGAGGCTTGTCGAGAGAAAAAGTTATAAAGACTGAACTGCTTTTATGTAGTCTTTAGTACGGAGGAAAAGATTAAGCCACTGAAAATTGAGAGAAAGTAAAAATCTTTGCTCTTTTCTTTCCTTATGATGAATATGTTAAGTTGATTTTATGGTTTAAGTATATATTTCCTCATTTGTGAAATTTGAATAATGTTATTTACCTAGTCAGACTGTGAGTTAGATACCTTGCACAAAGCACCCAAGAGATTCTCAGTAAAAATTTGCTGTCACAATGACAGATAGTTTAGAAGGATCAGCTCTGAATACTGAAGAGGGTGGTTTATTTCTGATGCATATTCAGTGTGTATATACATATGATATATATAATATGACTTAAAGTGATAAGGATTCGGTTAATTTTTTTAGTCCAGTATGAAGTTTTGATGAGAGTGTCATCCTAGTAAGATAGGGACTAGCTAAATTGTCTTCAGCTGAAGAACTTGAAGATTATTTGTACAGAATGTATATTTTTACAACTCAGAGTTCATATTGCCATGTAATCATCCACTAGAACCTTTAAATTGCTAGGAATTTGACCACAGCCTTTACGTTTAGAAAAATCAGTATTGATTATTTTCAGAGAATAAGCTTATCTCTTTTGTGATTGAAGAAAGTTTTGATTTTTTCTTCCTGTACCCTTAATAAGTTTTATTTATTTATTTATTTATTTATTTTTTAAGAAAGAAAATGGAAAATTTTATTCAAGCCAAATTTGAGGATTTTATAAATGGTTCTTATGAACCTAGGGACAGGACAGCATAAAGACGCAGACGTAGAGAGTAGACTTGAGGACACGTAGAGGGGGAAGGGTAAGCTGAGGCGAAGTGAGAGAGTGTCATGGACATATATACACTACCAAATGTAAAATAGATAGCTAGTGGGAAGCAGCTGCATAGCACAGGGAGATCAGCTTGGTGCTTTGCGACCACATAGAAGGGTGGGATAGGGAGGGTGGGAGGGAGACGCAAGAGGGAGGGGAGATGGGGATATACGTATGCATATAGCTGATTCACTTTGTTAGCAGAAACTAACGCAACATTGTGAAGTAATTATACTCCAATAAAGATATTTAAAAAAAAGATAGGGCTTCCCTGGTGGCACAATGGTTGAGAGTCCGCCTGCCGATGCAGGGGACAGCATCTCAGAAAGCTCTGAGAACAAGTCTGCCTGTTAGAAGTCAAGGCACAGTTATATGAGTTTTTTGAGACAAGAGAGCTGTACATTTAATGACGTGTTGACAGTTTACACAATCCAGATCTGAGCATCATCATGGCGGTGGGTCATGTGTCCTCTTACAAGATAAAGACGGAATGTTATCTTTTAAGGAATTGCCTTGTTGATGCTAGGAGAATGCTGCTTTTTTTGATTGAGCAGGTATTTTTGCTGCTGGGGGAGGTAAATAATCAAAACGTTGATTTGACATCTGTCACTTTTCCTTTATAGAGGGAATAAAAGTGGAGCTCATGCTATTTTATTTATTTATTATTTTAAAATTATTTTTAAATTTTTAAAAATTTTTTATTTAACATCTTTATTGGAGTATAATTGCTTTACAATGTTGTGTTAGTTTCTGCTGCATAACAAAGTGAATCAGCTATATGTATACATATATCCCCATATCCCCTCCCTCTTTATTTTAATATATAAATAAGTGTTCTGTATTTCAACAAAATTGTATGATTTGTAGTTAAATGCTCTTTGGGAAGTATTTTGCAAGACAGATTATCTACTGTTGGAAACATGCAGACATGACTTTTATGAATATAGAGCTAGTACAGCTAGCTAGTGTAAAACAAAGGGACTAGGAGGGCTTTGCTGCTGATTGCTAGGAGGATGGATCCTGGGTCTCAGTCTCTCTGTCTGTAAAATGAAGAGGCTGGACTGGATTCCTACTTCTAAGATTAATTTCCATGAGCCTACGTCTTTTGTTTATATTCAGGAGTGTTAACAATTTCAGATTACATACTGAATACCACTCCCTTCCCTGAAGCAGAATTCAGTTATGAGCTAGATAAGCTTTTAGTTATAGGCTCTGAGCATCCTGTTTATAAAAACCTTACTGATGATCGTTTCTTATTATACAGGCAATTTTTGTGTTGTATCTTTTACAGCAACCTGGACAGCCTTTTTGGCCATAGGTGGCGCTGTTGCACCTTTTGAAAGTCTTAATTTTCCTGTTTGTGGGAAGAAGACTTAACCCACGTTCCTTTAATTTGACTTCTTTGTTTAATGCTTCAGGATAGCACAGTGTTCATTATGTCTGGATACCTGGACAAATTATTCTAGTTATATCTTCTTTTTATTCTATCATCTCAGTGTGAAAATTTCAGACTTGCTGTGCAAACAATGGCGAAATTGTACTTTTCTTCCAGTATTAGAAACCAGTGAGCCATGATTTTATAAAACAGATAGAAGTGGTCCCTGGAGCACCCTAAAGCTGAAAAATGTATTGAACTCCCTGAGTATTGAACCCACTGCTGTGTGTTAATTAGTGGGAGGTGATTTCGTTGCTGTATGAAGGAGCGTAGTTTTTTGACTTGGGTTTGAATGCACATGCTACCACTTAGCCATGCGAACTTGAGTCAGTTCTTTCTGAGTTTTTCCCTTGTCTGTAACATAGGGACGCTTATACCTGCTTTGTAGAATTGTGAGAATAAGAAATTCTGTAAAGTGTTCAGCACAGTGGTTATCTCAAAAGAGCTCAAACCCTTAGCTATTGTTTTGTATGAAGCCATCATTTTATATAGTCTTTAGCAATTACTAAGGAATTAAAATAGAAAAAGCTGGTTTTATGACGAAAGATCCAATTAAGAAATGAGTAAAATATTTGAAGAGGGTCAGTACTTCCTGTACTCATAATTTAGCAGCAGCATCAGAATTAGGGCTGTTATACAGTCACCCTGAATGTTAAGCCACAGAATTTTTGGCTAATTAGTATATGTTGGGGCCTAAGTGGGCCCAGTAACTACACTCCTCTTTTCTCCACCAGCCAACTGAGAGATGAGACGAGAGAGGAGGCAGCGGGAGGTAAACGTCTCCTTTGTTACTGGTAAAGCCACATTCTCCATGGACTTTAGGGCTTCGGGGGAAATGGGTGTCTTAATACCCTATCCCGGAACTAGAGAGACTCACGCAGTCGCAGGCAGCTCTGGGCCACAGTGGGCCTTCCTATGAGGGGACCTGTCCCCGTCATGCTCAGGGCTCTCATGTCACAAAGCTGAGCATCCTGGGTGCTTCCTGAGGGTGGCCAGCACCCGGGGGGAAAGAACGGTTTCCCGTGCCCCACTTGTCTCCCAGACTCCCTGAGCCCACTCCTCACTCCATTTGTGTGAGGAGGGCTAGCCGTGGGCCAGGGGTCAGGAGTGTTGAGGGAGAAGCCCTCCTCATGGCCCAGAGGAGTGGGGAGGAAGCGTCCCCTCCCTCGGTTTGAACAGGTCGTGGAGTGGAACAGAAGGGTGCTCCCCAGGAGTTTATAAATAGAGAAATAAGGATGTTCTCTGTGACTTAAACTAGCAAGGAAACATTAAAGATGATTAGAAGGGAGACAGGTGGGGTATGCTTCATAGTTAACATTTGTTGGGCACCTAAAATGTGGTGCATACTTTTCTAAGCACTTTGCAGAAACTAATTTAATCCTTTGATCCTCACAACAGCCAAGTGAGGTAGGTTTGATTATTTTCCCAACCTTACAGATGTGGAAATTGAGGCACAGAGAGGGTAAGTAATTTGACCAAGGTCACAGAGCTAGTAAGTGGCAGAGCTAGTATTTAAACCCTGGCAGTCTGGCTTCCAGGCTCTCAGAGATGGGCTTTGGGTTTTTAGAGGTATCGCCCTGTCTGTGGATCTCTATGTACATCTGTCCATCGGTCAGCCTGGAAAGGGTGGGAAAGGGAGAGTTACACAAGTGCTCACAGCTGTGCCTCGGCCACTGTCCATGCACCGTGACCAGCATTCATTGTGGTCTAGGCAGCAGGTCTGTCCCTGTAACAGAAGTTTAGTCCATCAAGTTAATCTAGGAAATCCCTCTTGCTCTGCATCTGTCCTTGCTTGCCATGTGGCCTCCTGCCTAGGATTGGGCTGTTGGGGAGCAAATGTGCTGATTGTTGAACTCTGATATTTTAGTCTGATCGATAATTTTATGTCTCCTGTTACATTAATAAGTTAAACCTCTGTTTCTTTTCTTTTCTTTTTTTTTTTTTGGTCACACCCTGCGGCATGCATGATCTTAGTTCCCTGACCAGGGATCGAACCCGTGCCCTCTGTATGGGGAGCGTGGAGTCTTAACCACGGGCTGCCAGGGAAGTCCCGGCCTCTGGTTTTCTTACACCAGTCGCTTATGAATTTGGTTGATGTGAAATCAGTCCATTGGAGGCTGATGATGCTGATAATATAATTTCTGAGCACATTGAGGTACTCCTGTCTGTGGGGACCTGGCTGGAGGGTGCTCCTTTTTCTCACTGTGGTTTCTTCAGACAGCACCAATTATTATCTCCCCACCCCCTCACACACAGAATGAGGTGAGAAGCCTTCTGAGTAGGCCAGATAATCAGATAGCAAAGCGTACCTAGAAGTGGGTTTAATAAAAGGAAAGGGCCTCCAGGGAGTCCAGCTAGATGTTAAAGTTCATCTGGTAAAAGCTGTCCATTTTTTGTGATTGAGCTTGTTCTTTGCTGTTCGAAAAGATTGGATTAGATGGATTAGCTTAAAAGGCAGAAAAGGATCGTTTCAGGTGGTATTAATACATCCACACCAGTGAGAAGTGATAGTTGACCGCCTGTGTGAGGCATGAGACAGAAAGATTTTTACAAACTTCATTGAACAACCTTAAAAGCTCTGCAATCTCAGTGTACTTAGCATGGGGCCCGGTTCATCCCTGGCTGCCCTAAGAGGTCGAGTAATTGATGATTGTGATTATCACTCTGAGGCATCGAAAAAGTCTCAATCATATTCCCTATTCAAAGGACATGGCACAGTATAATATATTTGACCAGGTTTTTCACTGAACAGGACGTTTTTAGCACTATCTGTAAATCTCACATTCCCCAAGTTTCCACACAGCTCAGTGTCCCCTCAGTGCAGATCTGTCAGCACTCGTCGTGGGCATGTTGTGGAGTGTGTGATGGTGCAGCATCCCTGGCTCCGCATCTGCACTGCAGGCTTTCTCATCCCCATCTACCTTGTAGGGTTGCCCTGACAATCACACGTGATGGTTGTCAAGAATTGTGTTTGGCATATAGTCAGTATCCAATAGAAAACACCTGTTTTTTATTATAATCGTGGCTTCTAGATTGCAGTGGTTTTTAGTCTGCATGTAAAAATGGAGATTGCAATACACAAAGTAGCTCTTAAGTAGCATCATGGGACCTATTCTCTGTGGACGACTGAAAACATGCTATTTCAGTAAGAATATATGTTATTGGGACATACCTTTCTGAATCTTGTTAACATGTTTAAAAATGATCATAGCTGGGCTTCCCTGGTGGCGCAGTGGTTGGGGGTCCACCTGCCGAGGCAGGGGACACGGGTTCGTGCCCCGGTCCGGGAAGATCCCACATGCCGCGGAGCGGCTGGGCCCGTGAGCCATGGCCGCTGAGGCTGCGCGTCCGGAGCCTGTGCTCCGCAACGGGAGAGGCCACAGCAGTGAGAGGCCCGCGTACCGCAAAAAAAGAAAAAAAAAAAAGATCATAGCTAATGATAAGCAGGACTCTTTTTTTTTTTTTTTTTCTGCGGTACGCGGGCCTCTCACTGCTGTGGCCTCTCCCGTTGCGGAGCACAGGCTCCGGACGCGCAGCCTCAGCGGCCATGGCTCACGGGCCCAGCCGCTCCGCGGCATGTGGGATCTTCCCGGACCGGGGCACGAACCCGTGTCCCCTGCCTCGGCAGGTGGACCCCCAACCACTGCGCCACCAGGGAAGCCCAAGCAGGACTCATGAACCCAGTTCCTCTTAGGGTATGTTTTGCCATCATGGGAAATTACATTCTATAGAGAAGGCTAATTGGGTCTCGTTGATATTTGGATGGTTTAATAGATGATCAAGGCTTTGCTTCTTGATAATAAAGAAGTTAATTGTTTTGTGTTGTAAACTAACTACAGAGCTATCTTCTAGAAGTTGGAAATCCTTAGCTTGTGAAATGTCCAGTAAATCATTGTGTATGTGTGTCTGTGTCTGTGTGAACGTGTGTGTGCGTGCGCACGCGTGTGATTTTAGGAAGGAGAAATAAGTTCCATATAGCCTTCTGATACCTTTCTTCTCCAGGCCAAGGTGTGGGCGTATATTTATGCAAATAAATTGATATTCTTCTGTCACTTGGCTTATTTGTGGGAATAAGAAATTCTCATACTTGTTTCAAAAGAGTTAGGGAGTATAAGCTTGGAAAGTGGGAAGGGAGAGAGATAGGGAAGCACTTTACAGTTTGTGCAGGATATGAGAAATAGTTTTTCTTTTCTTTTTTTCCTTCTAAAGCATAAAGGCACTGAATTGTAACATACTGTTGCTCAGAATTGCTTTTCTGATCAGATACAAGTGTCTCAGCATTTTTGAGGCTATGTGAATTATGAAATGTGATTTAGCAGTTATCTTTAAAAGTAGTTTTGTTTTTCAAATAAAAGACCATAATCTGTTCTTTCTTCCAGGGGCACAAGAAGTTCTCATTGATCCAGGTACATGATCTATGTGCTTAGTTTCTTTTGGTTATTTTTTTAAGTGCTTGTTTCATGGTGGTGTGAATGAATGGTTAAAATTTCTGGATTATGATCTTTGGAACATACTGATTTAAGTAACTTTAAATCAGAACTGTTACAAACCTGATTGTTGTTTGTTCCTTGTTTCATGGGACACCCTATTGATTTATGTTGTTTGTCGAAGAGGGAAATTCTTCCTCTAGCATGGTTAAGTGAATGATTTGCAGTGTGCCTTTAAAATTCTCTGAATGCATTGAGCATGCCTGTCCAGTGAATTTTGAATTTACTCATAGTAATGACTTTGCTCTGATTCTGTGGCTTATGCTCCTCTCAATGTGAATTTGAATTCTCTGTTGCATTTTGTATGTGTGTTCTTAACAGGGAAAGACATTTTGCATTTTTTACAGAGGTGCGTTTTCCTTTCCCCTCTTAATGCCTTCTGTAATTAATACAGCAAAAATCTCTTTTATTGCAGTGCTTAATTATTTCATAACGAGCTCTATTGTTTTCTGCCTTAATCAGACAATGACAAAGAATAATAATAAAAAATGAAAACCCTCCCTTCCTTTGAAGGATGGAAATCAGATGGTCATGCTTAAGCATGCTTTGTGACCAACACATTTACTTTCATCTCATTGTGTATCTTGATTTTGAAATGAAATTGATTCAGGTTTGTAGATTTTTGTTTTAACATTTGTGTTGCATTCTTTCTCTAGGCTGATGTTTCCTGATGGAGCTTGTGGAAAGTGTTTTCCTTCCTAGAGGAAGGAAAACAAATATTTTGCTTTGTTTTTAGGAGACCTGAGTTGCTGATGAGAAAGCAGTTGAGGGCGGGCTGAGGAACTGAATGATACTCCCTCACCTCCCGTCCAAAACTGATGAACGATGAAATCAGTGTTAGATGTATTGGTATTGGAGCAATAGAAGTTAATGAGCCCAGACTGGCTAGTTATGCCTGATGGAAAGTACAGGATTCACTCGTAGGAGAATTAGGTGCTTTACCAAGTAGAAGTAGCTTAGAGCTGTCAGAAAAATCAGTCATATGTTGAGATTAAAAAAGGAATATAATATTTTTTATTTCTGAAACTTTTCAAAATAAGCTTGTATAGAGCTGAAATTGAGTTTCAAGTGCTGGGAGTAAAGTCAGGGTGGTCCTGTGGGGCTGTTGTCCAGGGAGAGGGTGAGGCTGGCAGGAAAGGACTCAGAGCCAGGGTTTGGCATCCCAGGACGCCCTCTATCACGGTTCCAAGTGAGAAGCATGAAGCATGCAGACTCTGTCTTCTTCCCCGAGGGAGAGCAAGGAGAGAGTTGAGATTCTGCCCTGCCCCCCCCCCCCCCCCCCCGCCAGTTCACCTGGAGCCCTTCTAGCCTCTGCTCACAGGGCTTGTCCCAGGACTGGCCGCAGCCTTCTCTTCACTTGCCATTGTCTCATCTGCCTTTCAGACGTTAGTCTCTTCTCTGCCCTTTGAACCCTGGCACATGTGTTGGTGGGTAATCACGACTCCTGGGAGCAGTGTGCTGTGACTCTGCTTAGTCTCTGCTAGTGTTCTCTCGGGGTGGCAAAATTGTTCGGCTCTATAGAAAACCCAGCACGAAATTGTATCACTTTCATTTTATTTTTGAACTTTAAATGGATAAATTATTTGAAGGAAGCTGTTTCAGAGTTTTTGCTGCCTGCTTTCCCCACAATCATTTCAAAGGTCAGAAGGAGGAGATTGACCGTCTCGGGAAGAAGTTCTCCAATCACTTCTAGCACCTCAGCTTCTGAGCCCTTGATGGGCATTTGAAACAGAATGCTTCTTGGTGTCACACTGTTGTTTCTTGTCATTTCTGAATATTGCATGTACATTCAACAGCTCTTTCAAGTGAAGTGATCTTTTGTCCAATTTCAGTTAACTCAAATTTGCTTTTCCCATTTTAATGTTGACAGGAGTTTCTTCTTCCTTTAATGAAAATTAGCAATTTGCACTTACTACTTGAAGGCACTGGTCTGAGGTGCTTTTTTTTCTTAACAGTTTTAATACAATTTACCCATTAAAATATACAGAGGTTTTTACTCTATGACCAGAGTTGTGTATCACCATCAGTCCTGGACATTTTCATCACCCCAGCAAGAAGCCGCATACAGATTATCAGTCACCGCCCATTTCCCCCATCCTCTCCCAGCCCCAGGCAACCACTCTTCTGTCTCTGGATTTGCCTGTTCTGGACATTTCCTAGAAATGGAATCATACAACTTGTAGTCTTTTATGACCGACTTCTTTCACTTAGCATAATGTTTTCGAGGTTTGTCCGTGTCGTACCACGGATCAGTACTTCATGTTTTGTTTTTGCTGAATAATATTTCACCACGTGGATAGACCACTTTTTGTTTACCCCTTTATCAGCTGATGGACATTTGGGTGGTTTCTACTTTTTGGCTGTTATGAGTAATGGTGCTGTTAACATTCATATATGTTTTTATGTGGACATACGTTTTCAGTTCTCTTATGTATATGCCTAGGAATTAGAATTACAGGGTCATACGGTAACTAAATGTTTAACCGTTTGAGGAACTTCCAGATTGTTTTCCAAAGTGGTTGTGCTGTTTTACTTTCTCAGCAGCAAGTGTATGAGAGTTCCAATTTCTCTATGTCCCCATCAATGCTTGTTATTAACTTTTCTTTTTTTTGGGCAGTTCTATAACTTTACTTAACAACCAACAGTTAGTTCTCATCCACATGAACTGTCTTTAGGTTTTTGATAATGGTGACAGGTACACAGGTAGCCAAAGAACAGAGCTTGTTTGGTGCATCTTCATCTTCATGGTGTTTTCTGGACAGCTGCACATGGATACACTACGGGACATTCCTTATTCCTTTGGCCCAGACAGCTTTGTTGAGCCTGGTGTCAATGCGCACATCTGGAATTCCCATCTCCTTCATGGCAAGTTTCCGGATTTCTTTGAGTGCCCGAGGGGCACGCTTCTTGAAACCCACTCCAGGGATGCTCTTGTGGACGTTGAGGGTGTATTTTCTGGTCATCACCTTGTTGACGGCAGACTGGCCCTTCTTCTTGCCAGCCTTCCTTGAGGGAGCCATCTAAACCCAGTCGACGAGAAGGCTCAGAGTGGAGTGGGACAAAGCCAAGCCAAGTCCTCCCTCTCAGCCGGCCTCATGCAACCACCCTCGGGGCTCCTGGAGCCCCAGGTCAGGGTGTTATCATCTTTTTGATTATAGCTGTTCTAGTGAGGGTGAAGTGGTTTCTCCTTGTAGGTTTTTTTTGTTGTCATTTAAAATGGAAATAGAATTTTTATTTGTATTTGTATTTGTGTATATTTACTAATGTTAAAATATCATAAAAGTTTGCCATAATATATATATATATATATTTTTTTCTTTTTTAAAAATTTTTATTGGAGTATAGTTGATTTACAATGTTGTGTTAGTTTCGGGTGTACAGCAAAGTGAATCAGTTACACATATACATATATCCACTCTTTTTTAAGATTCTTTTCCCATATAGGCCATTACGGAGAATTGAGTATAGTTCCCTGTGCTACACAGTAGGTTCTTTTTAGTTATCTATTTTATATATATAGTAGTGTGGATATGTCAGTCCCAATCTCCCAATTTATCCCTCCCCCCACATCCCCTGGTAACCATAAGTTTGTTTTCTACATCTGTGACTCCTGTTTTGTAAATAAGTTCATTTGTACCCTTTTTTTAGATTCCACATATAAGCATTATCATATGATATTTGTCTTTCTGTGTCTGACTTTACTCAGTATCACAGTCTCTAGGTCCATCCACGTGGCTACAAATGGCATTATTACATTCTTTTTTTACGGCTGAGTAATATTCCATTGTCTGTGTGTACCATCTCTTCTTTATCCATTCTCTGTTGAGGGACATTTAGGTTGCTTCCATGTCCGGGCTATTGTAAATAGTGCAGCAATGAACATAGGGGTGTGTGTATCTTTTCAGATTATGGTTTTCTCCACCTCCTTGTAGTTTTGATTTGATTTCCCTTATAGCTATTGATATTGAGCATCTTTTTTTTTTTTTTCTTTTTCCGGTACGCGGGCCTCTCACTGTTGTGGCCTCTCCCGTTGTGGAGCGCAGGCTCCGGACATGCAGGCTCAGCGGCCATGGCTCATGGGCCCAGCCGCTCCGCAGCATGTGGGATCTTCCCGGACCGGGGCACGAACCTGCATCGGCAGGCAGACTCTCAACCCCTGTGCCACCAGGGAAGCCCTCCAGCTTTCTTTTGATTTCCATCTGCATGGAATATCTTTTTCCATCCCCTCACTTTCAGTGTGTATGTGTCCCTAGGTCTGACGTGGGTCTCTTGTAGACAGCATATGTACAGGTCTTGTTTTTGTATCCATTCAGCCAGTCTATGTCTTTTGGTTGGAGCATTTAATCCATTTACATTTAAGGTAATTATATGTATGTTCCTATTACCATTTTCTTAATTGTTTTGGGTTTGTTACTGTAGGTCTTTTCCTTCTTTTGTGTTTCCTGCCTTGAGAAGTTCCTTTAGCATTTATTGTAAAGCTGGTTTGGTGGTGCTGAATTCTCTTAACTTTTGCTTGTCTGTAAAGGGTTTAATTTCTCCGTTGAATCTGAATGAGATCCTTTCTGGATCACTGAAAGGTCTTTTCAGATCGTTTATCCATTTTTAATTGAGTTATTTGTCTTTTTATTGTTGAGTTGCAAGATTTCTTTTTATATTGTAGATACAAGTTCCTTATCAGATATATGGTTTACAAAAATTTTCTCCTATTCTGTGTGTTGTTTTTTCACTTTGTTGATGGTGTCCTTTGAAGCTTAGAAGTTTTAAGTTTTGATGAAGTCCACTTTATCTAACTTTTCTTTGTTGCTCGTGCTTTTGGTGTCATATCTAAGATCTGAGGTATTTTAAAAGCAATTTAATTCTTACAACAGTTCTAGGAGGTAGGTACTGTTGTTACCCCCAATCTATAGATAAGGAAACTGAAATGCAGAAAAGTTCATTGACTTGTTATGGGTACAGCTAGTTAGTGGTGATGTGGGAATTCACACCCACACATTTGTCTCCAGCGTCTGTTCTCTTAACCACCATACTCTATTCCTTTCTATAGGAATGGTTAATTAAAAAGCCTTTATTACTTCTTTGATTTCTTACTAATTTTTTCTCATTAGGGACCTCATCTCTTCCTTTATAATACTTTGCAGAACTCAGTGTAGTTTTATTTTAGGTCTAATGTAGGCAGCATTGCTATCAGTTAATACCGCATTACTTACCCTCCAGTGATGATTGTTGCTAATTGACCTAGGAAGTCATACTTAACTCTTTTTTGGTCATTACACTAAAAGAAGAGTCATGGCTACCGAATGCTCTAAGAAAGTAGATGATTTATTTTATTTTGCTAACCAATGAAAGAAAAACCCAGGGTTGACATAGGTTGTAAATTTTCCAGAATAGGGTCATTGTCTTCCTTATATTTCATTTTGTTTGGTCACAGTGTCTAGATAGTGCCTTATTGTCTGGCAGATTAGTTAGAGCATGGTGCTCATGAATCATTGTAATGACAGAATTTTGACAACAGTATCTGTTGTTTCACAAGAGAAAAGATAATATAGAAATACTGCTCAGATTTATTTTAAAAGCTTGGAATTTTGAGAAGAGTTCCACAAACCATACAAAGGTATTTTCATTAATTTTAGCTCTATCGTAGACACGTTATGGTTACATAGCAGAGTAAATTTATGAACTGGATTTGACAGGAGAAGTGTAATATTGATTATTTGTTTTAATTAAAATATGCTTTGGGGCTTCCCTGGTGGCGCAGTGGTTGAGAATCTGCCTGCCAATGCAGGGGACATGGGTTCCAGCCCTGGTCTGGGAAGATCCCACATGTCGTGGAGCAACTAGGCCCGTGAGCCACAACTACTGAGCCTGTGCGTCTGGAGCTTGTGCTCCACAACAAGAGAGGCCGCGACAGTGGGAGGCCCGCACACCGCGATGAAGAGTGGCCCCCACTCGCCGCAACTAGAGAAAGTCCTCGCACAGAAACAAAGACCCAACACAGCCAAAAATAAATAAACAAACAAACAAATAAATAAATAAAATTAAAAAATATATATTATGCTTTGGATAAAGTAATTTAGTGCCCATGAATGAACAAAAATAAGTTTGCATTTATGTATGACAGGGGGGCAGCCTTCCTACATATAGATGTTTTGATCTGTTTTTTGGAGTATTTTTATAGCTTTTCAGCAATGTTCTAACTTTACAATTCTATTTTTTATTATTTTTTAATATTAATTTAAAATTTTTTGTTTATTTATTTATTTAATTTTGGCCTCGTTGGCTCTTCATTGCTGCTTGGGGGCTTTGTCTAGTTGCGGTGAGTGGGGGCTACCCTTGTTATTCTTCTCTTTTTATGGTTTTGCCTTTCTTTCTCCTGTGTCATTTGTCTCTGTTTTATTCCCTCTTTATTTCTTTTTTTAAAAAAATTAATTTAATTTATTTTTGGCTGCATTGGGTCCTTGTTGCTGCACACGGGCTTTCTCTAAGTTGCGGCGAGCTGAGGCTTCTCATTGCAGTGGCTTCTCTTGTTGTGGAGCACGGGCTCTTAGGCGCGTGGGCTTCAGTAGTTGTGGCTCATGGGCTTAGTTGCTCTGTGGCATGTGGGATCTTCCTAGACCAGGGCTCAAACCTGTGCCCCCTGCATTGGCAGACGGATTCCTAACCTCTGTGCCACCAGGGAAGTCCCATTCCCTATTTCTGCTTCATTTTACTTTTGTTGACTCTCCAGTTTGTGCCTCCTATACAATCTTGCACATGATAGGAACTCAGTAACTTTCTCTTGAATGAATTATTAAACTGTTGTTGGACTGATACTGGGGAGCCCTTGTGATGATTTTTTTTTTCAGCTTTTCCCCACTTCTTAACTATGCTCCTTCTTTTCCTTTCCTCTAGCCTGGGTTTCAGCCTGCCTGTGGCATTGATTTTTCCTGTCTATAGACTCCTTGTTTCACTGGTTCACAATAGTGTTACATGTGGGCTGTCAAAACTTTATAGGTGTCAAGAAAGATCAAATCCATTGCATACTAGTATTTTTAGAGTGTGTTATTCTTTTATTGAGTGAAATTAAATCATTCTGACCCACTAAGCTCTCCCGTGAGCTATGCTCTTTTTACCTTCTTACAGGTTATATTCTTCCGGGTTTCTGCTATGCTTTTTCCCCCCGGCCTCTGTGCTGGAGTTAAGTAAATCATTAAGGGAACGCCCGTTATCAGTGGTGTCTTTTTTTTTTTTTAAATATGGAGGGAAAATTTGTTCCTTCTCCCTGGTTGGGGGCTTCTTGGATGAGGTGAGGTACCGTAGGAAGAATGAAGAGCCCACCTTGTTCTGACTCCCACTCTCTCCCTTCCATTCTCCAAGGGAAAAGAGTAAAAGTCAACAATATGAAGACAGATTATTAGAGCTAATGAGATAAATCAGGATAACCTCTTATCTATTAAATATTATTTCATGCCAGAAACAACGGTATTGTAAACATGAAAAACACACAAAGCAGGAAAGTACTGTGGTTAAAAATAGAGGCCTGGGTTCGAATTCTGCTCTGGAGTAAACAACTCTGTAATCTGGAGAGCTGGTAGGAATGCTCAGCCTCTTTAGGACCTGTTTCCTCCCCTGCAGAAACGGGGCTCACTAGGAGTCCCCCCCGCGTAACGCTGCCATGGGTTGTAAATGAGGACACGCAAGGGTGTCCCCACATAGGTTCTGATTCCTCGTTAGTGCAGAATAACATAGTTTTTGCTGTGATGGCCTTATGACCACCCAGTGTAGATTCTCAGTGCTCCAAAGGGCTGCCTTGTGGCTTGGAGGTGGACTTCTCAATTCTGTAAGGACCCAAGGATTGTGTCATTGGGCCTTGCTGATTTGAATCTATTCTTTAGAAAGTAAATATTTTAGATTTTTTTCAGGCATGCATGCCCTTTTCTTTTATTATTTATAGTTCTACCCTCTTATCTCTTGCTGTGATTTTCACAAAATCTGTAGAAACACAAAATCCTAAGCCGCCTGTCTCTTCCCAGTTCTCTGTTACGGTTCTTTCTTCCCTGACTAGAAGAGGATTTTGCATAGGAAATGTTCTATGTTCCTCTTTGCTTAGAGTCTCTCTGTCTATCTGCCCATCTTTCACCTGTCCATCTGTCCATTTATCTATCCACTCATTCTTCTGTCTTGTTCCAGAAAGCATTTGAGGCAGCGTACAGAAGAACAAAATACCAGGTGAGCAGGTGAGAGAATGGGAGCAAGTTTAGACAGCAAGGCGAGGAGACGAGCTTGTGTGAAGGTTGCGGGCCGTGTGAGACACACCCTTTGCCCCGTGAGTTCTAAGATCAACAGCAAATGTGTGCCTGAGTCTCCCAGTAGACATGAGGGAAACAGAATTTGTTGGAGATGCTCAGTGTCCCTGAAATAAACAAGTGGCTTAGGAGAAGCCTAGCTTTTCCTGCTATGAGGCTTACGAGAGTATTTTTTGAGTGTTCTCTGAAATCAGAGTATTTCATCTTTTTTTTGTCAGAGTTCTCTGTATAGTTGGTTACATTCTATAAACGGAAATGTCTCCAGAACTCTTGCCCCTGTGAGTTTGATGGCTAGGGAATTAGGTGGTTCTGCTTATTGACAGGGGTTGGCCAGAAATAGAAAATGACAGCCTCAGAGAGGATGCCAGTATTTGTAAGTTATGTTTTTTTAGTGCTGTATAGTTCAGAAAATACTTTCACATAGTTTATCTCCATTTGAGGGTGCAGTGTGGTTTCTTGCTAGCATTAAGAGAAGAGCTTAGTGCTGGGAGATAATGCACACTGACTACATTGCTGTCAAGACAACTAAGCTAGTTATTATAGACATGTTACTTTTATATAATGCATTTCATGTTCTTTAATAAAAAGTTTCAACAGGGAGGAAAACTTATTCTGAGTTAATTAACATTTAATACAATGCTTTGATGGTAAGACTATTATAGGGAGTGTCTAAGCTGTGAAGACTTTAAAAATGGTTTCATTGTTTAAATTTCAGTTGGGAATATTCAAGCTTTATCTTATTTGTGCCCTTCTTTTAAAATAACAAAGAAACAAGACGGAAAAAGCAAAAGATTATTTCTTTTCTTTCTCTCGGTTTGCAGGTGCCCTCACCACTAATGGCATCAATCCAGATACCAGCACTGAGATTGGACGGGCTAAGAACTGCCTTAGCCCTGAAGACATAATTGACAAATACAAGGAGGCCATTTCCTATTACAGCAAGGTGATTTTACTCTGTAGATCCTTTATGTAACTGTGTTGTTTTAATCAGAAGTTCCTGTTTTACATTGTGCAATGCTGCTGCAGTATCTCCTAAGTATTTGTTTCTGTGAGTATTCATGTATCCCCAATGCATAATACTATATGCCTAAAAATGGTTTTTGTAGATTAAAAATAATGTGTATTTAATTTAATAAGTCTGAAAATAGGAGAAAAAGAGGCTATCATAGCCCTGCTACTCAGGGATAACGTTTAAAAAATTTTTTTTTAATTTTTTATTTAAAAACTTTATTTTTTGGCCACGCCGCATGGCATGTGGGATCCTAATTCCCCGACCAGGGATCGAACCTGCGTCCCCTCACTGCAGTGGAAGCATGGCGTCTCAACCACTGGACTGCCAGGGAAGTCCTCAGAGATAACATTTAAAAAAAAATTAATTAATTAATTAATTTTTGGCTGTGTTGGGTCTTCGTTGCTGCGTGCAGGCTTTCTCTAGTTGCGGCAAGTGGGGGCTACTCTTCGTTGCAGTGCGTGGGCTTCTCATTGCGGTGGCTTCTCTTGTTGTGGAGCACGGGCTCCAGGCACGTGGGCTTCAGTAGTTATGGCACACGGGCTCAGTAGTTGTGGCTTGCAGGCTCTAGAGCGTAGGCTCAGTAGTTGGGGCGCACGGGTTTAGTTGCTCCGTGGCATGTGGGATCTTCCTGGACCAGGGCTCGATCCCATGTCCCCTGCATTGGTGGGCAGATTCTCAAGCACTGCACCACCAGGGAAGCCTGGAGATAACATTTTTAATATCTATTTTCTGTTCTTTTTGTCAGTGTATATCATCTATATCATAAAATGGTGAGCATTCTGTACTTATTTACTGTGTGGAGACCTACATTTTTCATTTGGCAGATTATGTGTTTTTCTGCATTATTGAATCTTCACTTTTTCACTCTTAGAAAAAAATGTTTGAACATTCTTGTACATATATTCTTTTGTTCTTGTATGAGTATTCCTTTAGTTAAGATTTCTGGAAATTTAGTCACTGGATATGACATTTACATTTATCATAGGTTACTTTCAAGTTACTCTCCAAATTCCTTCTCCAACAGGGAATGAAAAGATGTAGAATTACTCATTTAACCAATTCTCTATTACTGAATATTATTTTCCTTCAATTTTTCTTTCCACCGTTGTAAACAGTGCTGTGATAAATGCCCTGATGGATAAATCTTTTTGGGCTGATTTTTTTTTTTTTTTTTGGCGGTACGCGGGTCTCTCACTGTTGTGGCCTCTCTCATTGCAGAGCACAGGCTCCGGACGCGCAGGCTCAGTGGCCATGGCTCACGGGCCTAGCCGCTCCGCAGCATGTGGGATCTTCCCGAACCGGGGCACGAACCCGTGTCCGCTGCATCGGCAGGCAGACTCTCAACCACTGCGCCACCAGGGAAGCCCTGATTTTTTTTTTTTTAAAGGAAACAATTACCAGAAGTGGACTTGAGTCAAAAAGTGTGCATATATTTTTTAGAGTTTACATATACATTGCTGTATCGTCCTCCAAAAAGCTTTATAACAGTTTGTTCTCCTACAAACAGACACTATCCTTTTAAAATATTTGCCAATATGATGAGCAAAAGTCATTTTTCATTGTTTTAGTTTGCATTTGATGACCAGTGAGGTATTGAACATTGTTCACGTATTAGCCAATTGCATTTTTAAAATGAATTATCCGTTTTTGTCCTTTGCATACATTTAAATTAGGGAGCATTTCTTATTGCTTTGTGATAGCTCTTTGTAAATCATGGATATTAGCTTCTTTTCGGTCATTGACATATATTGCAGATCTTTTTCTTGATGTTGCTTGCCTTTTGTTTATGAGGTTTTTCATTTTGGTTGTGGTCAAAAATGTTTTTAATATAGTAAATCTTTTCCTTATGGGTTTTCTCTTTGGTTTTATTCTTAGAAATACCTTCTTACAGAGCTTTTCTGCTTATCTGCTGACACTTTGTAAATAAGACCTAAGAAATTACTGGCTATAAAATCCCTACGTATGGGATGCTAAGGCTATATAAGGCTAGAGCTGAACAAAGATAGGAGGGTTGTCTGTGGTGCTGAACCCTTCCTAATGGAATGGGATTTCCACCTTAGTTTTGGAGTCAGACAGACCTGAGTTCAAATCCTGCCTTCACCAATTACTAGCTTTGTGACCTTGGGCAAGAAAGTTTACTTTTTGGGACCCTATTTTCTTTATCTGTGAATAAGTTTTGTATTTATTTTAGGGGTTTGTTTTAGACTTGAATGAGATAATTCCCTCATTTATTTCTAAAATATTGATTGCATAGTTCTATGCTGGTGCCTTGGTAGATGATTACTAGGGACTCAGCAGTGAGAATGGGGGCCCCTGCATCAGAGAGCTTATGTTCCAGGAGAATGCTTGTAAAAGACTAGGTATGTAGTAGACATTTAGTAAATGTCCGTTCTTTTCCTAATTCCCATTGATTCTGTATATCTTTCTACTAATGCATGAAGTTTTTTATGATTGCAATTTAAATTTCATTGTAATATTTAAAATATTTAACTATAACCAAAATATGTGAAAAAAAACCGAGTTGACTTCTATTTTCGCTTCAGTAGAAGTTATTTTAAGAGTTTTGAAGGGAAGGAAATAATTATATTTCAATGAAATCAAGTCCCTGTTAGATTCTTTCTGTTGTGTCATTAAATGGTATATAAAATTGATAGACTTTGACTTCAGTATTCGTAGTTAGGTAAGTATAGTTTCTTTTTGTGCTGTCTTTGATAAATTACATGTAATATATCACAAATTCTGTGCCTGTTACATATTGGAAACGAGGAAACAGTGGAGACCTGCTCTTTCTGGCACAGTAATTTCTTTTTCCACCTTACAAATAATTTTAGTAGGAAACATGGGCAATAATTGATAAGAGGGCAGACTGTATTTTCATGAGTGGTTTTCATGAGGCTCAGCAAACACTTGCTGGGGGGTGGCTGACTCCACAGCGCATTTAATGCCTCAATGAGTGTTGGTGGGGGGTCTCTCAGCCTCGGGCGCTCTTCAGGCACCAGAAAACATGGATTTACCTCAGAAGCCTCTTCCCCAGCTGCAGGAAGTCTTTTCAGATACATCAGATGAAAACCACTCTAGCTCAGGATAATTAGGAAAAAAAATAAAAAGGGCAGAAGAACAGGGAGCATGGAGGGCTTCGAGTTGGGGCCTTGGGAAAGAGGAAGGCACAGAGCAGGGGGGCCTGGGCTCCAGAACCAGCTTCTGGGCCTGTCCTCACGTCTGAGCCACACAGCTTTCAAATGGGCAAGGGCAGCTCTCCTGGCTGGATGTCACCTTGTGCAGAACCTTGAGAGGTGAAGATGAGATTGGAGACGTTCTCGCCGGGGTCATTACTGAGTGGCTGTGTGGAGTCCACGGTACCTTTTCTGTTCATGGATCTTCATCTGTCCTTCCTCTCAGGATCTGAGAAGCAGGAACAGGTAACTCAGAGAGATAACCAGAAAGACATCAACCGTGCTAAGAGAGGCCGGATACAGTGATACAAGGAGCTAGAACTTTTGTAACAAAGTAACATGAATTGACAACCACTGCATCAAAGCTGCAGGTGTGAGAGAGTCTCAGAATGTTTTCGAGCAGGAGATTAAGTGGAAGTGAATAGCAAAGTTTCCATTGATAACATTTTGAAATTTTGTAAAATATCCAGCTACTGTTGGTTGTATTACTTGAGTGAATGCAAACATATCTATATGGGCATTTATAGGTTCACTCAATCCCACCAACCCCTTTTGCCCCCTTAAGGGATAGACTTTCTCAAACACAAATTCCCCACCTTGGGTGGGGACGTGCTGCTCCGTGTCACTGAGTCCCTGTGGTACTGCCTGCGCGACCTGACACGAACACCTCTCCTCTTCTCTTTTGACCCTACAGTATAAGAATGCCGGGGTGATTGAGCTAGAAGCGTGTGTCAAGGCCGTCCGTGTCCTTGCCATTCAAAAGCGGAGCATGGAAGCTTCGGAATTTCTCCAGAATGCAGTCTACATCAACCTTCGACAGGTGGGTGTGTGTCCTCCTATGAGCGGAAGAATTAACGTGGTTTTCCTGGAGCTTATTCACCAAAAGACCATCTGATTTTGCTGTGCTAGCATTCCGTATGGCACGCTTAGAACTCTGGAGTCAGGACTTGAAACTTTGATTAAGGGAGTTGTTTTACCTCTTTGTATTACGGTCTTTTACCCTCAAAATTCAGAATTCTGTTCTTTCAAAATTTTTTTTTGATTAGAGAAACAACTTTGCGCTCACCAGCTTTGCAACCTTGGACAAGCTTTATGCCTTGTCACCTTACTTTTGTCACTTGTGAAGCTATTCCATTTGTGACCGTATCTGGGTTGTTCATGTTATAAAACATGAAGTGTGTGAAAGTACTTTGTACAGCTCCTTTTGCACCTAAGGCATTCCACAAATATTACTTGAATCTGGATGTGGTTTTTTTTTGTGTGTGTGTGGTACGCGGGCCTCTCACTGCTGTGGCCTATCCCGTTGTGGAGCACAGGCTCCGGACGCGCAGGCTCAGCGGCCATGGCTCACGGGCCCAGCCGCTTTGCGGCATGTGGGATCTTCCCGGACCGGGGCACAAACCCGTGTCCCCTGCATCGGCAGGCGGACTCTCAACCACTGCGCCACCAGGGAAGCCCTGGATGTGTTTTTAATAAGACAAAGTCATTAGAACATTTAGTTGCAGATTGCTACTGCAAAATCCCCAAATCAATCTAGCCAAACGTCTACAATCTTTCTAATCTACCTTGGATTTTTATGGCCAGGGCAACCAAGACTCAAAAGTGAAGCAGTTTGGTTAAGGACCCAGGACTAGGGTTATAATGCTGGTTACTGTAATCGAGCAGATCTTTACTGAGCATGGCATTGTGCTGGGAGGGGGCGTAGAGGTGGAGAAGGCAGAGTCTTCTCTCACTGAGCTGACAGTTTTGTGGCAAAGATAGACATTCACCAGGTGAAGAACTTGGAGTTTATTCTAAGAACAGTGGTTTTTAAAAGAAAGGTCTTAAAAGCACGGGAATGATGGGATCCCCTTTGTCTGGAGTAGGGTAAGCATGGCGAGAGAGGCCAGGTGGGAGGCTCTTGAGGAGTCCAGGTGGGCAGTGTAGGCGGCTTCACCTGAGTGGTGGTGGGACGGTCAATGGAAAAAAGCCAACAGATCGAAGACATGTTTAGGGGGTGAAAAGGAAGGGATTAATGATGTATGTGAGGGCAGACAGGATAACGCCCAGGTTTCTGACTTGATTAATTAGGTAAATGATGGTCATGCTGTGCTCGGAGAAGGGAAAGCCGCAGAGGGAGTTTGGGGGGAACGCTGATGGATTCAGTTGTGGATATAATGAAAAGACTGTTAAATATGTGGGTCTGGGAGGCTCAGGTGAGAGAGAGGGTAGTGGGTGGAGGGGAGGGGAGAGAGACTTTACAATCATTTTGCATTTTGAACATATAAGAGAGAATGAGTAATAAGACACACATGCCTCTATCATCTAGGTTTAACATATTAACATTTTGCCATATTGACTGCAGAGGTTCTTAATTTTTTAAAGTTAATTAATTAGTTTATTTTTGGCTGCGTTGGGTCTTCATTGCTGCACGCGGGCTTTCTCTAGTTGCGGCGAGCAGGGGCTACTCTTCATTGTGTTGCGCGGGCTCCTCATTGCGGTGGCTTCTCGTTGCGAGGCATGAGCTCTAGGTGTGCGGGCTCAGTAGTTGTGGCGCACGGGCTTAATTGCTCTGCGGCATGTGGGATCTTCCCGGACCAGGGCTCGAACCCGTGTCCCCTGCATTGGCAGATGGATTCTTAACCACTGTGCCACCAGGGAAGCCCAGAGGCTCTTAATTTTTAAAATAGAAATAAAGCAATGGAGTTAATGAAGGTCTTAGAGTTGATGTGTATGCTGCTCATACATATTTTGATACCTCCTATGTTTATAACCACAATCTATAGAAAGTTAAATATTTTAGCATAAGAGTTTAGCACAGGGACTCGGAATACACACTGCTGGGGCCTGGATCTGGCTTAGCCCCTTGGGTATATTAGCCTCTCTGTGCCTTGGTTCCCTCTTCTGTGAAGGTTGTTACTGCACCCCCTGGACCCTCCCCACAGCTAACTTCCTAGGTGGGACACTGGGAGGGAGGCAGCTGAAGGGAGTGAGAAGTGGCAGCTGCCAGCCTAACACTGAAGGGAGAGACAAAAACAGAATCAAGCGAATAAACCGAGTACAAACAAATAAACCAAAAAGAGAAAAAAAATCCCACAATGTTTGGAGCCGTGTAGTGTAAGGGAAACGACACTACGTGGACTCAAAGCTGCTGAGCATGGCGGTATCACGGATGGGAATGCGTCATCAGGAAAGGGTTGAGAAAAGGTGTTTTGGTTTCCCTGGACGTTTCTGGTAAAGATGGGCAGGAAAAGTGAAAACCCACCACTTGACGGGGAAGCTTCAGTTTTATGGGAAACGGAGCGAAGGGTGGAAGGAAACCAGCCGTCAGCAGTGCTGGCAAATGAACGGACATCTGGGTTGGATCTATCACTCACCACGATTTCCGGGTGACCTACTGGGTGTGAGCTCTGAGCTGGGCAGTACGTTTGCAGGGATGACCAGGGCGTAATCCCTGGCTCTTAGGCTGCTGGTCCAAAGAGCAGCCCTGGGCACGTGCAGACCTAGTGGGACAGCTCGGGATGCGGCCCGGGGACCTACTGTGCTAAGGGTGAGAGGAGGGTTCCCCAGAGGGGTTTCCCTGCAGAGAGCAGAAACAATCCACCTACAGGGGCTGAAGAGCCTCTGAGCAGGGACCAGGTGCGAAGGCGTGACCTGGCTCGAGCACGGAGGGCTTGGGGAGCCGGAAGTCGTTTGGTGGCCTGAGCGGTTTTGTTGCTGAGGGACAGTGGATGGAAAAGGTGCTTAAAAGGCAGACCTGTTATAGGTCGTGAGTGAAAGTAAAGAAACGTGGACCTGTTGGGCAGGCACGAGAGAACCCTGTGGGTGTGGGGATCCCAGCTGGGGCGTCGTGCTGGAGTGAGGAACAGAGTCACGGGCTTGTGTGCAGACCCCGCTTTGCCACTTGTTAGCTGCGTGGCCTTGAGCATAATCCTCCATGTGTCTCGATATTTTCATCTGTCAAATGATGGAATAACAAACTCATGGCGATCAGGAGTAGTTTAGTTCAGATACTCTGTGTCTAGTCCTGTCTAGTGTTGCCCTGCAGTTACCCAGTGGCCGCTCTTATACTCAGGCCAGAGGGCGTGGAGGGACATCTGGGGGGCGGGGGGATGCTTTTAAATTTAAAAGCATTTAAAAGCATGCTGAAGAACTGCAGGCAGTTTGGTGGAGGGTTGGGTGTGGGAGGGATTTGGAAGACTTAGTGTCCTAAGACTTGCTCGCCCTTACGGACCGGAGTTGGCTTTGCAAATTAATGTTGAACATTTGGGCGTTTGGCGAAGCTGTTTTCACAGGTGGGTATATACACAACCTATTTTATAAGATCAGTTGCTTTTATTTAATGTGTGGGAATTTGCAGCTGTTGGGAACAGCCCCTTCTCTGTTGGCCTGGTCTTCGTAGAACACTAGGGGTCAGCAGAGCCGTGCGGAGGGTAAGTGGCCGGCCTTGCTGCAGCAGGTGTGGGCCTTTAGTGTTCTCCCCAGCTCGATGCTCTGCTGGAGTTGACTCATCTCCGTGTCTGGTTGCCAGCTGAGCAGACAGCAAAATAATGAGTTCTGGTGGGATTTTTCTTTTTTTTAATTTTAATTTTTAAATTAAAAAATTTTTAAATTTTATTATTTTTAATAGATCTTTATTGGAGTGTAATTGCTCCACAATACTGTGTCAGTTTCTGTTGTACAACAAAGTGAATCAGCCATATGCATACATATATCCCCATATCCCCTCCCTCTTGAGCCTCCCTCCCAGCCTCCCTATCCCACCCCTCTAGGTCATCGCAAAGCACCAAGCTGATCTCCCTGTGCTATGCGGCTGCTTCCCTCTTCAGTAAGTGGTGCCGGGAAAACTGGACAGCTACACGTGAAAGAATGAAATTAGAACACTCCCTAACACCGTACACAAAAATAAACTCAAAATGGATTAAAGACCTAAATGGAAGGCCAGACACTAGGAAACTCTTAGAGGAAAACATAGACAGAACACTCTATGACATAAATCACAGCAAGATCCTTTTTGACCCACCTCCTAGAGAAAGGGAAATAAAAACAAAAATAAACAAATGGGTCCTAATGAAACTTAAAAGCTTTTGCACAGCAAAGGAAACCATAAACAAGACGAAAAGACAACCCTCAGAATGGGAGAAAATATTTGCAAATAAAACAACGGACAAAGGATTAATCTCCAAAATATACAAACAGCTTATGGAGCTTAATATCGAAAAAACAATCCAATCAAAAAATCGGCAGAAGACCTAAATAGACATTTCACCAAAGAAGACATACAGATAGCCAAGAGGCGCATGGAAAGATGCTCGACATCACTAATCATTAGAGAAATGCAAATCAAAACTACAGTGAGGTATCACCTCACACTGGTTAGAATGGGCATCATCAGAAAATCTACAAACAACAAATGCTGGAGAGGGTGTGGAGAAAAGGGAACCCTCTTGCACTGTTGGTGGGAATGTAAATTGATACAGCCACTATGGAGAACAGTATGGAGGTTCCTTAAAAAACTAAAAATAGAATTACATTATGACCCAGCAGTCCTACTACTGGGCATATACTCCGAGAAAACCATAATTCAAATAGACACTGGTGGATTTTATAATGACAGTAACAAAGAGGGATCTATAGTTTTTCTGAACCGGGACAAGGTTTTGGTTCTTGGTCAGGTGTGTTCCATCGTAGAACTGATGAGTTGTGTCTATTCTGGGACTGATTTTGGCTAATCTGGAAACTTTGAAAGGAACCAAGATGGAATTATTGCAGGTGCCTTCTGCCTTGTACAAATGTAAAAAATGAAAAGGAATACATTTGGATCTAGTGGTATTGGGAAGGGTTTGTGCACGTTGCAGGAGCATTCAAGGCAGAACTTCTCTTTGTGAGAAGGAACATGGATCCACCTGTCTTGCCTTTGGTTGTTTACGAGAATAGTTTATGGTAATTAGCACTGACAAACGGCTGCGCACATTGCCTTTAACAGCTGGCTGTCTGCAGATTTGTCTGTCGAACACGTAGATTTCACAGGCATGTGGTCAGGTAGAAGTGAGAGAGAAGGAACGCGAACCTTGGCAGCCCAGATTCAGGTTTCAACCGCCGTTTCCTCTCCGTGTGACCTTGGACTGGAATGTGACCTCCCTTAGCCTGTTTGTGAATCTGTAAAATGGGAATGATAGTCTTCACTTCTTCCTGGATTTGTTGTACGTTGTATCAGTAAATAGCATTATAACACATGTGGAGCACTTCCCACACTGCTTGGCACTTAGGAAGCCCCACCGGTGATGTGTCAGAGCCATAAAGGCAGCTCGTGTTTGTGGGACCACTAGCAGACACTTGACTAGGTTGTGAATTTGGTTATTTCCTTCAGCCTTTGTAACTCTGTGTGCTAAGTGCGTTTATTCCTGTGGATAGAAGAGGAGCCTCAGGGTAAATAAGATTTTGTAATTTGTCCCAAGTCAGACCATAATTTCAGGTGCAGGGGCCTAGTTAAAGCATGCTTGTTTGGGTTTTCCCTTCTGTACCTTCTGTACTGGAGGCCGGGTGCTAGGCCCTGGGCCCACTGTCTTGTAGCCCGAGAATATTCAGCATGCAGCCAAACAGACAGGGTGCTGCGCTGCTTGAGCAAAATGCCCGGAGGGGGACACAGGTGCTAAATAGATAAATGTAAAAACAAATGACTACAAAATGTGATCAGCTCTGTAGAGGAAAAGAACATGCCTTGCCCTGCAGAGCTGGGGAATTTTCTAGTCGGTGCTGCTCTGGTGGTATTAATCTCAGTAAAATACGTTCTGTTACCAAAGACAAACGGCAAAGCATCTGTTCTCAGGTAAAGTAAAACCCGCTGATAATACTTACTGCTAATTAAGCAGCCAGCTTGTTGTCGGCACTTACCTAGGGGTAAACAGGTTGCGGCCATAATCATCACGGCAACTGTGCTCACTGGTTTTATTGAACCCAGTTTTAGAGGTGAGGAAATCGAGGCTGGGGTGTTTGCTGCGTGCCCATGATTACCTTGTAAATGCTACCACTGGTCTTCAGATCTAGTTTACCGTGGCTCCAAAGTCTGAGCTCTGTGAACTGCGTCGTGTAGCTTCGCCGCAAACAACCCAGATGACTGAAATTAATTTTCTTCATTAGTAGGAAATGTAAGTGACTATAAGAGAAAGAGGTCGTAAGGAATTGTTTGGAAAACTAGAGAAAAGCCCAGCACTTTACCAGCTGTGGGAGCATGCTCTAGGGCCAATGTATATTCAACCGAGCACCTGGCACCTTCTGCAGACCTGATGTTCAGGAGTGACTGAGCCATTTGATAACATTTTGGCTCATGACACTGTTGGTTAGAACCTGCGGCCCTCTTTGTCCCTGGTTAATTTTCTCTTCAAAGCCATTTACATTTCCTGCGGGCTACTCCACTCAGATGTAAGAATAGCCTCTTTAAACTTCCTGATGCAGTTCCTTAATGAAGCTTGTTGCTAAGGAAACCTAGCAAAAGCCCGGTAGATATGCACATAATAATGGTAACCTCAGAACTTTGTCGATTTAAACTCAGAGGGATGGGAGATTCAGGAAAGGCTTTCTGAGATAGAAGGGGGAACGTATAAGGATGCAGCCCAGGTTAGACGGAAACATCTCGGTCCTAGCCGGCAGGGTGCCTGGCTTTCAGGATGGTGTGTGGAGAATGCAGAGCTCTCACAAAGAAAGAAACGGTTGGATGGGGAGGGAGGAAAGTCAAATTCTTTATTGGAGAAGGAAAAGAGAGAGGGAACTGAAAACTTGCTGGTTGAACAGGAGTCTGGAATGTGGCTTGACGTCCTTGCATTTAGGAGAGAGGAGTTTTGTGGGGACCAGCGTAGGAAGGAATCTCTTGGTGGGAAGCCAATGCAGCAGAGAAACGGGCAGATCCAGGGGGCCCCAGCTGGGTGAGCTGCCCGCCAAGCCAAGGTGTGGGGCTGCCTCCACCCTTAATCTGGAGCTTCAGGCCTGGGTTTGCAGCCCAGTACAGTGATGAGAGAGGGAGAGGGCTGGCGGGAAAGGCAAGGCAGAGGCCGGGGCACGGGCTGCGGGCATGTGCTTGTTGCACTTAACATGGGGGGTCTGAGAATGACGCTCGATGGTGAGAAGGATGTTTTGGATTTTCCACATGGGACGCGCCAGCAGCTGACACAGATGTTTATCCCACAGGCGTTATGGCTCCTGTAGCTCATCATCTTTTACTTTTTGCTTCAGCTGCCAGGGATCTTAGAGCTGAATCTATAGTCGGCCTCTGTTAATTACCCCTACCTCATGGCATGCATTTTTGTGACTTCACCTGCCCCTTGTTTCATTTAAGTATTAAATCCCCATTTTTTTTTTCTTTTTTTTGCGGTACGGGGGCCTCTCACTGTTGTGGCCTCTCCCATTGAGGAGCACAGGCTCCGGACGCGCAGGCTCAGTGGCCATGGCTCACGGGCCCAGCTGCTCCGTGGCATGCGGGATCTTCCCGGACCGGGACACGAACCCGTGTCCCCTGCATTGGCAGGCAGATTCTTAACCACTGCGCCACCAGGGAAGCCCCAGCAAATACCTTTGTTCCAGAGAATATGGGCCTTCTTAGCAAAAGGACAGGGTGAGCTTGGAGGGGTGGGGCTCGGAGAAGGCCTTGGAGCTTCCATGTCGGTGCTTCTCTGGATCCTGCCCTACCGGTGCACTAACTCAGCTTCCCTTTCCTTCACGTTTCATTGGGCCTCTGTCTTATGCAAAAGCTTTTTTATGTTCCCTTTTTCACTTGTAAGATTCCTTCCCATGCGTTTTCCTTTCCTCTGTGTGCTTCAGCTCTCCGAGGAGGAGAAGATCCAGCGCTACAGCATCCTCTCTGAGCTCTACGAGTTGATCGGCTTCCACCGCAAGTCCGCCTTCTTCAAGCGCGTGGCCGCCATGCAGTGCGTGGCCCCGAGCATCTCAGAGCCCGGCTGGAGGGCCTGCTACAAACTCCTCCTCGAGACGCTGCCCGGCTACAGTCTGTCGCTGGATCCGCAAGACTTCAACAGAGGTACTAGAGCTGAAAGTTGCTTCAGTCCAATTAATGGTGCGTCCAATTAACGGGCCCTGCTCTGCCTGTCGGACACGATGACTGGTGCTGGCGTGCAAAGGTGACCAAGCTCTCCTGCACTTGGGTACTTTTGATAGATTACGACAGAACGTAGCGGTGCTCCGCATGGGGGCTGGCATTCTTAAATCTGTGTGCCGTTGGAAATCTCCCCTGAGCTCACTGACGTGTGTCATCCTTGAAGCATCTTAATACCTAATGAATCCTACTTACCTCATGTGATTTAGCCAATTAGCAAAAATCAACCAATCTAGAATAAATCCTGGGGTATATGTGTACAAGTACACGTATGCATTTGGTGATAAATCCTTATCCTGCAATGTTAATGCAGGGTAGTACGTGTTAAACATAAGCTCCGAGTCTAATAACAAGTGCACACCAGTGTGATGCCCAGTGTCAGGCAAAGGGTGATTCGCATGCGAAAGAAAATGGTTGATGGCCATTCTAGGCAGGACATGCAGAGCACGTTCCTCCAGCTCACGTCCAGGGAGAGAACTGAGGGGCCGTCTACATTCCTGTCCCACCAGGGCAAAGCCAGTCCTCTGGCACGTGTTTTATGTGGTCACGTGTGCCGGCCTGAGGGGCCCATGGTCCGAATGATAAGTCTCTTCTGCTCTGGGATAGTTCTCCCTGAAAGAACTACGAATCCCCTTCCTGCTTGCTTTACCTCCCGGGGACGGTGTGTCCGCTTTCCCTTTGTGTCCACCTCCTCAGTAATGATTTGTCGCGCTCTTGCCTGGTGCCATGGGAGGTGTGAGGTGAGCGAGTGAAGCAGTGGGAAGAGGACGGCTCCTGCCCTCCAACGTACAGACAAGCAGTTCTCGCGTGTGTCGACCTTCCAGGTATTTGCAGAGAGCTCTCGGGTCCTTCCAGAGCCTTCCTCTCCTCTGTCTCTGTTGCCTAGGTGGTTCTTGATGAATTACTCTGTCTGGACTTGCCCCCATTCTGACCTTCTCCCCAAAGCATCACTTAACATTTGATAGAATCGTATGCTCAGGATGAATTCTGATTAGCATAGAGCAAGGAGTTGGCAAACTTTTTCTGTCCAGGGGCCAGGGAGTAAACTTTTCAGGCTCTGGGAGCCCTCCGGCCTCTGCTGCAGCTCCTTGGCTCTGCTGCTGAGGTGTGAGACCAGCCAGGGATGAAATGTCCGCCGACAGATCTTTACTTATGGCACGGGTGGGGCCGGATTCGGTGTGTGGACTGTAGTTTGCCAGAGCCCTGGCTCAGAGCACAGCGATATCTGAAATCACTTCGGGGGGCCCAAATTACTTAAAAAATGTTTTCCAAAATCATTTAAAAGGCGGGACCTGGGGTTTGGCAGAGCAGAGGGAGACTGAGTGAGCAGCATGGCAGGTGGCCTTTGAGGAGTGGAGGGATGCTGAGACGGGACACAGTCCATTAGCCCCGGCCTCCTGTGGAGGCCAGAGACCTGCTGCTGGGGGCTTGGCATGTGAGCACACGTGCTCAGGAGGTGTTGATAGGAACGGGGCAGCCTGGATTTTGCGCTTTAGATGTCCTACCTCTCTGAAGCCACAGGGGGAAGATTGGCGGGCCCAGTGCTGATCGGGGCAGTCTGCATACTTTTCCTGTTTATGCAGCGTTCCCTTTCTAAAGCCATCTCACATAATAGAGCCTGCTCACATGACCTTGCCTGGTCTCCCTTGCTGTTGATCTCTTTAAAAAGTTAGACAAGGGGCTTGACGTTTGTCTCTGCTGGATGGCCTCGGTGATGGGGCTCGTACTGTTGATGGAGTGATTTTGAACCTGAACTCTGTCCCTGCCTCTGTCCCAGCCGTTGGTGATGGTTTTAAGTGCAAGGGGTCAAGGGTAGTACTGGGGACCCTCTCTAGGAGGTCTTGCTATCAGCAAACGTTTCTTGGTTCTTGCTTTGTGCTGGACACCGTGCCACATGTTGAGGGTAAATGCATGGACACTCAGCCACGTCCGAATTCATTCAGTGGCACTTTCTTCCAGATCTTTCACCATCTCACCCAAACAGAAATCACGACAAATTTTTTTCATCTGCCATGTCATCTGCTCTTCCTTTCTCTACTTCCTTTTTCCTCTGTGTTCCCCCAAGAGATGGGATGGAATGTAAGGTTTGCTGAGCACTTGTTTCACGACTGGCGCTTTTGGGTGGACTGTGAGTTCTGGATAAATTAATACTGGTGGTCCTGTGATTTCAGCCCCAGTGTCTCTCTTCTGCAGACAAGAACCTCAGGGCAGTGGCAGTCAGGTGCTTCCCAGAGACCATTTAAATTTCTTCCTGGCATCTCTTGTGGGCCTCTAACTGGCCTCTAAGGGCTGCTTCTACTCTCTCTGGACAGCCTTGCCCCAGCTGTGGTCACAGGACTGTCCTTAGTGTCCTGAAACAACGAGACCCTGTGGTGTTTAACCGAAAGTCATCTTGGAGCCTGAGGACTAAAGGGACTCACAGCCAGCAATGAGAACCTTCTGGTGGGACCCGTCCCTGCAGATGGGATCCCTTGGCTGGCCTTCTGTGTGAGCTCTTTGCCCTGGGCTGCCAGCCTGTACCTCTTGCGGGGGGTGGGGGGAGGGTGTGTGCAGTGAGGCCCAAGCATATGTGTTTGGAAAAGTCTCACATGATTCTGAGAAGACTGATCTAGCTCCTTCCCTCTCTTTACAGACAGGAAATTGGGATCCAGAGGGGAGGGTGGGCTCCACTTGGTGGCGTTTCTGCTGGGAGCTCTCATTGCTAATGGAGTCAGGAAGGCGATCCTGAGAGGGAGGCTGTAGGGCCAGGTGACCCTGGAGGGCAGAGGACAGTTAGGGAAAGAGAGGACAGGTGTGATGCGTGATCCGGGAGGTGCTGGATCTGGGGCGCCAAGGTCAGGCCGAGCCAGGCTGAGGGGTTCGGGATGCAGGTCACGTTTGCTGTCGCCCTTGCATCTGGTGTTGCACGGGAGCTCTCCCAGGACACAGCCAAGTGAGGAAAGCAGTGAAGACACCGCGGGGCTTGCAGGGGAGCTCGGCTCCCAGATCCTCACTGGTTTGCTTCGCTCGTCTCCACGGTTTAAGCGGCCGCGTTCCGGGGAGGCCCTTTCTGAATTCCCGGGCTCTGTAGCTGCTCCGCGGTCTAGTTGTGAGCAGCCTTCCGCTTCTCGGAGGAGAGGGCGGAGAGTGGGAACCGGACAGCACTCTCCGAGGTGTGCTGCATGCCTGGGGTTTGCTCTAAGCGGGGAGGTGCCGGGAGCTGAAAGGCTCTTCTGACACAGCTGGCGGCTTCCCTTCTCGTCTCCACTCAGCGCTTAATGGCGGAAGATGAACAACAGGTGTCGCACGGTGGCACTGACGCGGCAGGGTGTCTACGTGTGTCCACGTGCGAGTCACGGGAAGTGGCTTCACCAGTACACCCATTTACCTAGGAGCTCGGACGGGGCTGCTTCTTCTAAATGTAAATCTTGTGATAATGGATTTTATCACGTCCCTCCTACCACCACACTTTCCCCTGTGCGATCTTATTATTATTATTTATTATTTTTTTTTGTGGTACGCGGGCCTCTCACTGTTGTGGCCTCTCCCGTTGCGGAGCACAGGCTCCAGACGCGCAGGCTCAGCGGCCATGGCTCACGGGCCCAGCCGCTCCGCGGCATGTGGGATCTTCCCAGACCGGGGCACGAACCCGTGTCCCCTGCATCGGCAGGCGGACTCTCAACCACTGCGCCACCAGGGAAGCCCTATTATTATTTTTTAAGTAGACTTCATGAGAGCAGTTTTAGGTTCACAGCAAAATTGAGCTTAGATATTTCCCACATATCCCGTCCCCCGTCCACCCCCAGCCTCCTCCTCATCAACATCCCTGCCAGGGTGGCCCATTTGTTACAATGCATGAATCTGCACTGACACATCATCACCCAGAATCCATAGTTTATATTAGGATTTATTCTTGGTGGTGTCCATTCTGTGTTGTTTGTTTGTTTTTCCATTACCACACTGTCTTGATTTTTGTAGCTTTACAGTACATTTTGAAGTCAGAGGTGTCTTTATTTCTTTAAAAAGTTGTCCTTATATTTCCCAGTATTTTAAGTGACAAATATAGAGCAACTTCCTTGCCCGGTAGGGTCAGTGCCTGAGAGTGTAGCCTGCACAAGGGCGCTGCCCTGGGCGTGGGCGAGGCCCGGAACCCAGAGCCTGCTGCTCAGGCCCAGCTGTGTCCCTGGCCCAGGGCTGGAGGGTCAGGTGATGGAGCGCCCCGTCTGCTTCACATGGTCTTTCTTCCAGCATGCCTTGCGCTTGCACTTGCCTTACGCTGCTTGTGGCCCAGGGAGAACTGTTTCACGTGTGTGCCATCATTCCTCACGGCTTGGTGAGTGGGTGCAGTGGGCCCTGTGCCGCATGTGAGGGAGTAGAGGCTGGAGGAGGTTACGTGCTGTTCCTCAGGTCGAACAGCTCGTGACAGGGTGACCCCATTCCCGCCGGGCTGCACGGCCCCCGTCCAGTCCTCTGTGCCTCATCTGTACAGGGAGGTACTTTTACAGTGTCGCGGGAAGGTTGTTATAAGCACTGAGTGAGTCAGTCCCTAGCATGTGCTAGGACAGCGCTCAGCAGGTACTGTCAGGTGAGGTCTAATTCCATCCGTCCCTCTGCGGCCACGTGGAGGCTGGAATAAAGTGCCCTGAGGGCCAGTGCTTCAGGCCCGGCCCCATTGGGAAGGAGTGCGTGCTGGTGGGGCGGCCCCCTGCCTTGGCCCTGGTACCAGTGGTTGAAGTTAAGGGCAAAATAGCTGGACAAGCCCTAGAAGCTTTCGGGGTTTACATCTGAAAGGCTGAGAGTTGCTGGTGTGAGAGACGAGATGAGACCTCCAGGCCTGTGGAGGGGACAGTTGAGTGTACAGGCTCCGTTAGGCCGTCTTCGGGACAAATTTTGTGGGGCGAGTTAGTGTCTGGGAAGGGGTTTTTCGAGCGGTCACACTGTTGCTCTGTGGAGAGCTGGGACGGGGGATTGAGTTTCCATGTGCGTGGAACCGGGTTCCTTGTGAACCTGCTTCTGAGAGACTTCTGTAGAGATCGCAGGTGCTTTCCAGTGACCCCTTTTGTATCCCCCAAACATGACTGCAGGCTGGCTCCAGAGTAAATGCAAGCCTCCTGGGCTTTATGCAGTTACACTGGGCTGGCCTTAGCCTTTTCTCTCCATGCTGGGCCAGTTGTGCACGCCATCCAGGTGTCCACTGCCGGCTCTCCTCCCGGCTCTTGCTTCCTCAGGAATGCTCTTCCCTGCCATTTGCCGCTGCACCCCAGGCATCCTTCAGGTCTCCGCTGAGTGTCAGCTCTTCAAGAGGTCCCCCGTCGTCTCTCCACCTAAATGCAGTCCTTTTATTTCTCTCTTTCACGTACTCCTGTTCTTTCTAAACAGCATTTCCCATAATGTGTAAGTACATTAAAAAAAACTGGGCAATGATTTAGCATCCCCCCCACCTGGCTGTTTGCCCCATGAGAGCAGAGACCCTGCCTCTCCCTGTGTCCCCTTGCTGGCACCAGCAGGCATGCCTGTAAATACGTGTAACATGTGCCCAAACCTGATGAGCAGCTGCATGACATGTGCTCATTGCCATTTATTGAATAGAGTTTGTTTCTTGATCTTAATTTTTAAAATCACATGGATGAAACATGTTTCTTTTGAAAAATGAAACAAATAAGCACACCTCCATGTGATTTGATACTTTTTACTTAGCCTTCTGTTTCGGGAGGGGACATTCACCATCATTTTGTGAAAGAGGTGGGGAGGTAAGGTAAGAGATCAAATAAGGTAAAAGTGATAAGTGCCAGCTGGCTGTAATTTTAATAAGAAATAAAAGTTACTTTAAACCCCATCTCCACTGTTGCTCTGGACTACTTTATAAACATTTCTCAGAGACTTAAATGGAATTCTACTAAATCCCTGTACCTGTGAATAAAAGGGAAATTGTCTGTATTCTCAGGACCTGAAATGTATTTCTGTCTGTTTCTGGAAATGAACATTTTCCCTAGCTGGTAATGGAAAGTCGAGGTAGGAACACAGAAGTATATACTGTGTGTGTATTTGCCAGCTTAACGGGCTGCTGATTATCACTTTAATCTTACTTGTGTTCCTATATATGAAGATTTTTTGATCATACCTTTTGCTTAGCCTTTTCCTGAATGAGAGATTAAATTTTCCCCAGGAACTCTTATGAAAGAGAGTGGTAAGGCACATAAGTTTGCTAAAAGGCAGCAGTTGAGGTAATAAACTCTCACATTGCTGAATTTTTTGAATACAAGAGTGTTGAAAATTTTATCACTGGCTCATATACTGCAAATCTGTCTTAAGAATAAAAAGATTCAGATTTTATAGGAGGAGCAGTTTGAATCGCATAGAAATTATGATTTGTACACTATTTGGTGTTAAGAAAATTTATACGCAGCCTTACTGTAATTGCCTGTGGTAGGAACTGGATCCTTATCTATTAAAAAAAAATCTGCAGAGTGATATGTGCCCCATTCTTGGTATGGTGGGGTGGAGATTAGTTAGGTCAGGTCATTTAGAATTCTGGGCTAGGTTAGTCATGACGTTGATTTCAGCCTTATCATCCTTTTCAGAATCTCTTATTTGTTTTGGCCTTTGGTCTTTTGACAACGTGGAAATACTGCAGGGACGTGTCCTTCCCTCCTCTCCTGTCATTGTATGAAAAGATTTCTGTAAGATAAAACTGGTAGGCTATCAAGGTTTTTGTGTGTGGGTAGGTTTGGTCGGCTCTAAGAATTTCAGTTCATAATTATTAGTAATTGTTATTCAGTTAACAGTTTAAAAATTACTATGAGAGGGCTTCCCTGGTGGCGCAGTGGTTGAGAGTCCGCCTGCTGATGCAGGGGACACGGGTTCGTGCCCCGGTCCGGGAAGATCCCACATGGCGCAGAGTGGCTGGGCCCGTGAGCCATGGCCGCTGAGCCTGCGCGTCCGGAGCCTGTGCTCCGCAACAGGAGAGGCCACAACAGTGAGAGGCCTGAGTACCGCAAAAAAAAAAAAAAAAAAAAAAAAAAAATTACTATGAGATAATTTAAATATACACAAATCAGAGAGAATAGTACAATAGCCCATCACCCAGATTAAGTAATTAATAAGATTTTGCCATATCTGGCTTTATTCAGACCTTTCTTTTTCTTTTATTTGTTCTTTGTTGAAATATTTTACAGCAAATCCCAGAAATCATGTCATTTTACCCTGTATGCTTAAGTAGGCATGTCTGAAAAATAGGGGCTTTTTCTTTCATCAGGCTTGCAACTTGACCCACGAGCCTGTAAAGGACCAGCTGTGTATTAGGCATCTTACTAGGCAGTAAAGATATTTGGGTGAATAAGACACCATCCTGGCTCCCAAGGAAATTAAGGGCTGATGGAAGAAACAAAGACACTGGCTTACAGGTGCCTCACTGTATGTGCCAGATGACGCCTATGGGACAAGATTTGTGCAGGATTCAGTGGAAATTCACAGAAGGGACTTGCCAGCCTTGTAGGGTAGGCAGTGGGAGAGACAGTCCGTAGGCCTATGAGAGGAGGAATCCTTCGGTCAGAGTCTTAAATCCTTTCCCCCACCCTTTCTACCAACCCCCCAGGGCCCCTGGGCACACAGCACTGGATGGTAACTGTTTTTGAGCCCTGTTTCCATATCTTCATGAAGAATTTTAAGGTGGAAAATATTTAAAAGCAGTAACTGTTGCCAAAAGGGACTTGGAATAAACAACTCTAAAATCCTGTGATCTTAAAAAAATACTTTTCGATGGCTGTGCAACCGATTTCTTCCACCTCTAATTTCAAACACGCTAAGTTATTTTGGAGGAAGCAGCCCCAGTTTTGTTGGTAACCTTTTTCCTAATTTCGCTTTCTGCTTTTCTGTTCTTATACTTTAGAGAAATGCTGTGCTTTTTAATTTTATGGCCTTTGTTGTTGATAATGAAGGCTCATCAAATATCAGTATTTTCTTGAAAATAAAAGTATGCTGTAATTCAAATACATGCCATTGAAAACATGATCTTTTGTCCTAACCTTATTATAAGTATTTCAAGTGGGTTATTTTAAAAATTGTGTCTTTGCAGAAGAGAGAAAGTATTGGGTTGGCCAAAAAGCTCGTCTGGGTTTTCTCTAACATCTTGTGGGAAAACCCGAATGAACTTTTTGACCAACCCCATATAATATAAAGCATTTTTTAAAAACACAACCCCCCCCAAAAAATATGTGAATAAGCGTATCATGTGATTGTTCTTCTCCAGGATAAACACAGGAGAAGTGCTTTGGTTGCCCTTTGAGCGTGGTGGTTGAGGCATTATCTTGAAATCACGAGTTTCACACGTTAGACATGGCTCCAGAGGGCTCATGTGTTGGCCCTGCTGCCAGTGCACCCCTGAAGCCCTGCTCTGATGCTCTGTGTCTTCTGTCGCAGGCACGCACCGAGGCTGGGCTGCCGTCCAGATGCGTCTGCTTCACGAGTTGGTCTACGCATCCCGGAGGATGGGGAACCCTGCTCTCTCTGTCAGGCACTTGTCCTTCCTGCTACAGACCATGCTGGATTTCTTGTCAGATCAAGGTGAGTGGATTCAGACTCTAGTTTTCTCCCAGGAAAGATGAATGAGCGCACTCTTGGTGCTGGCCCCCGTCAACACCGGCCCAGGATCGGGGGGGTGATGTCCTCCATGCCTTCACCTCCCTGGGCCCCTCTCAACACACACTACTGGGCCTTCTCGCTGCTCTCAGCCTCCGGCATGGGCTCCCCTTGCCTTTCCCTACTTTTTATAAAATGTAAGTGTCAAAGTGTAACATTTATATGCAGAAGTGCACGATTCACAAGAACACTGCTCAGTGAGTTTTCACGAAGTGATCACATGGTACCCGGCACTCAGATCGGACACAAGACCAGAACCCCAAACACCTTTGTGCCCCTTTTGGTCCCTGCTCCCCTCACGGGCAGTGTCTGTCTTGCCTTTCTGAAGCATCGTGCATATCTTTGCCCACACGTCAAGGCAGCTTTCTTCTAGGTCCTCGCCTCCGTCACCTTCTCCTCTCACATAGTTCCTGGGTGTCACGTGTTTTTTGGGTTTCAGTCACAATCCGTTTATCTCCAGCCCAGGCCCCACCCCAAGCCCCAGGTGTTCTCCTGCTGCCTGGGTGCCACACAGGCCCTTGGAAATCAGCCCTCCTCTGCCTCTGTCCCAGCGCCCTGTCTGCCTGTCCCTCCCGCCGGGTTAGCATGTGCTGTGGGTCCCCTGGGAAGCACTCTTGGATGTGATGCATGTGCGGCGCGTTTATTAGAAGTGCTCTTGGGATCGACACCCACTGAGGGGAAGAGAAGGAGGCAGGTCTGGTTGGGCAGAGGGAAGTTGGGCCTCGGTGCAGAATCTGCAGGGGCCTGGGCGGCCCCCGGGAGCTCCGGGCTGGGTGACCCTGGAGCCGTCCTGCCTCATCCCGCAGGCCGGCCTTCTTCCCCGTCACCGAGAGGTCGTACAGGTTCTCGGGGCGAGGTCCCTATCTCCTGTGGAGGGCACTGTCTGGAGAGGACGCCGCCCAGAGCCTCGGGGGTGAGGCCTCAGCGCGGCCTCTGGCACTGGGATGGCCGCGCTGTGTGGTGGGGAGCTGGGTCTCTGTGATCACCCACCCAGGGGCTGATGCAGCTGCTCCCAGGGAGGGGAGCACATCCCTTCCCTGAGCTGCTTCCACCTCCCCCTGCCTCACCTGCCTCGTCCTGGACTTCTTTCTCGCAAATACACATCTTCTTCCCGCAGCGGGCCTTTGCTCATACCCCTTGCCTGCACCTTGTCAGCCATCTCCCTTGGGTCTGCACTTCCTCTAGGCTGCCTTTCACAAGTCCCAGGGGACCCGTCGTCCTCCTGCTGTTCGGTCTCTCCCCTCCCCTCATGCACTTCTCACGTTGCACCGACAGAGCCGGTGCCTGTTTAGTCAGCCTGTCTTCCCTGCAGAAGCCCCAGGAGAGAAGGCACTTGGTGGTTATTTAAGGTCATATTAATTAGTGATCCGAAGACACTGGGTCTAGAAGGAGAGAAACTTGGGATATTTGACCCTGTTGAACAAACCGCTGCCTCATGAGGGCCTGTGTGTAATGGTATTTGGTTAATTGGAGTCTTCTGAGAAGAGGACTGAAGTCAGGAGGACCAAGGGTTCCCTCCACTCACCCCAACCTCTAATTACCATAACCTCAGATTAGTAATTAAATTCTTCCTGGGCCTTCATTTTCTCATTTGTACAACTAGGATATTAACAGATTGTGTGGTAGTTTGTTATTATTTTAATGATAGTATTTTAATTGATTGGGTGACCTTTCTCCTGGAGAGCTCATGGTACCATTCAGAGTTGATAATTAACATTTCTGAATATCACTGCACTGAAATGAAATACGGAAGAGAGGAGTAGCCTTCTCCTTGTACGGGAACCTGTCTGGGTGTTTGCAGATGGAGGCGGCACAGTCTGGGGGTTCTTGCCTGCCCCTCCCCCTCGGTCCCCCCCACCCCCCACCCCGGTGTGTGCCACTGCGCGGGGAACTCACAAGATGGGTTCTGGGGCCAATTGTTTTTTGTTTTTTTTTATGACGACTTTTATTCCAAACTGGCTCTAGTAGTACCAGAGACATTGATGTAGAGTTTGAATATTGTTTCAGGTAAAGTGACAATGGATAAAAGCAGTATTTCTAGTTAATATATTTTTAGATAATGGGATTTTAAATGTGTGAGTTAAAAATGTAATAAATATTAACGAACTTATTTACAAAACAGAAACAGACTCATAGACAATAGAAAACTAACCTGCAGTTACCAAAAGGGGGAAAGGAGAGGGGAATAAATTAGATAGACAACAATGTCCCACTGTATAGCGCAGGGCACTATATACTCAATATCTTGTAATAAACTATAATGGAAAAGAAATGTATATTAAAAATAGGTGTTTTATTATTTTATCTATTTTGAAAGATTTATCTATTCAGAATTATAAGGGAGATTTTTTTTTAAAGGAGAACCACTTTATTTTGAGTAGTAAACAAAACTGCATTTATAACATAATAAATAAACCTTCCTTCAGTTTCTTCACAGTTAGTCCAAAGAATAAAACCTCTGACTTAATTAGAATTTACATTTAACCTTAAGTATTCTAAAATCCATCCATGTCAACTTTGGAATTTTAATCTTGCCTGATACTATGAAAGAGGGCAAACCTTGATTGATGGTCAGATTCCTAATTTTTGCTGTTCAGCCACTTTTCTTGATCTTGCTCTCTGATTCCGTACATTCCAGAGTGTTCAGTGGATTTGTAATAAACTTTCAAGATGAAGGGGAATTTCTTGCTCATTGTTTGCCTGAAATCTTGGCTTGCGTTCATCTTTTTAAACAAAAAATATGCTCCAAAAATGCCCACAAGTTCAGCTAGTAAAACTCCTTTAAAGATCTTCTTTGCCAGTGGATCCAGAGTACAGGCCATCCTGAGGCATGTACTCGTGGGGCTGCTGGGACCAACTGTTTACATGAAAAGAATAGGGTGTGGGGAGGATGCCATGGTTAAGCCTACAAAGGAGTCCATAGTAAATGATGGATATGGGAGCATCATGGGGGAATTGACAGTTCTTTTCAGAGGTGGAAGAATGGTTTGGGTAATGTTCCATGAAGGAGGTGACCTTGACCTTGAAGAACAAATTGGTGTTTGCCAGACCAGACTGAGCAGAAGGAATAGTTTCAGGAAGGAGGACTTTCTCCAATTCTGGTGGAATTAAGAGGGTTTGGTTTATTTGGGGAATGTTAGATACAGTGATTTGTGTGATTCTGTTGTCTGGGATTTGGGGAAGGAAAGTGGATGATCAACAGTAGTGCGATACGATCCTGCAGTTCCACTCCTAGGTATATACTCAAGAGGTTTGAAGACATACACCCACATAAAAACTTGTACATGAGTGTTCCTACTGGCATCACGCATAATAGCCAAAAAGTAAAAGCGGCATCCATCAATGTCCATTCACTGATGGATGGATAAAGAAAGTGTGGTGTGTCCACCTGGATTTCTCATTCTCTTCCTCTCCCTCATCCCTTCTTCCTTTCCACTTTCCTTCCTTCTTTTGGCTAACATTTGTTCATCCTTCACATCTCAGTGTAGATAACCACTTCTGTTGTTTTCTACAAAGCCTTTCTTGGTCCCTCAAGACTACCTTGTGTTCCTTTGGAACATTCCCACTGTCGTATGTGCTTACCCATCGAGTGCTCAATTAATTGACAGGCTCCCCACTCAGGCTGCAAGCTCTCTGAAGGTATCTGTCTGACTTGCCTTTTTTCCTGTCCCTGTCACCTAGTGGCTTGTACTGGCATCCACATATGGCTGAATGCATTAATAATAAATGCTTTTCCTTTTTTAAAAGTAACTTTATTGAGATTTAGTTGGCAGACCACACTTAAAAACGTGCCCTTCAGTTTTTTAGTGTATTCACAGATATGTGCACCTGTTAACCACAGTCAATTTAAAACATTCATCACTTTGAAAAGAAACCCTATTAGTGGCTAGTTAAAGCCACTGTGGCTGGTTAGTGGCACACTTCAGTACTCACATCCTGTTGAATGCATTAATACTAAATACTCTCGTTTGCGTTCTTTCTTTTTTTGGTTTATTTTCACTTGTTACTGGGAATGCTATGGTAAGCCTCTTCAGCGCTTTGGCCTTTTGAGCAGGAGAGAGATTTTGTCAGGAGAGGGATTCCTGGGTCAGCCATTGTGAACACTTTTATTGCTGTTGAAACATATTGGAAGTTGCCTTCTGAAAGGATTGTTCTAACTATACCTCTGGCAGCAGTCCTGCTAATTCAGTATGTAGAAAATGTTGCCTTATTGTTTTAATTTGTATTTTCTGGGTAAGTTGCAAGTTTGGATATTTGTTCTGTGTGCCTGTTTACTAATTGTATCTCTTTTATGTGAAACTCTTTTACAGTCTTCTGATTGTTTCCCTGTAGCTTGCCTCATTTGTTTCTCATTTCTTGGGAGGCAGATAGCATCAGGCCACTGTGCTGAGGTCTGTCATGCTTTGAGATGCTAATGAAGTCCTTTGCCCAAAGACTGCCAGTTACTATGAGAGATACTCATGGTATGAAATGTATCTTGTGCCTTAACGTACCTGGATGGTGCACAGCGGGTTTGAAAGAGTTAAAACACCTCCTGAAAGCGCTTCACTTGTTTTTGAACTAAAGCTGAAAGTTGCAGGAAAATCTGTTTTAAACATTTTATGACAGATCTCTTTAGCATAATACGAAACTTGAAACTGTTGCTGGAACTCTGAGAAATACATTTAACATTACAGAGGATTAGCTCAGACCAACATGCTCAGACCAACATGTGTGAATTTAACAGAGAGTATGAAGCTCTCTACATTTGACCCACATTGGTCATCCTTTGGTTTCTTGAATATGTCAGCATTTTTGCTTTTTGGTGTTTTCTTGTCTCAGGACATCGGCTACACTCTTGCCAGCCTTCCCGCCTTCAGCTCTGGGGTGGGTCTGTGCAGGTGGCCTCCCCATCCCCGCCCTCACAGCGTCTTCTGGTCATGTCCCGACTTTTATTAAGGGCGGGCAGTTTTTATGGCTGACCCTCCACTTCCTCTCTTGATAAATCCCCCTCTAGGAGAGTCGGGCCCCTCAGGGACAGCAAGGCTAAGTTATGGGATGAGGGGCCAAGCTGCCTGGGAAGAGAGGGGTTTCCTCTTTTCTGCTGGGAGAAGCGTGAAGCCCCAGGAACTGCTGGTGACCACCCTGGGTCGTGTGGAGAAGAGTCTAGGAGTGGAGCGGACCCTTCCCTGTGTGGTCTTCTCCATCCCAGCAGGTGCACCATAATCCAATTCCTAGCGCCCTAGGGCCTCCCTAACTAGAACGTGCTTTCTAAGAAAGCAGTGACTCTGCGTGGCTCACTGTACCTTTTTTTTTTTTTTTTTTTTTTTTTGCGGTACACGGGCCTCTCACTGTTGTGGCCTCTTCCGTTGTGGAGCACAGGCTCCGGACGCGCAGGCTCAGCGGCCATGGCTCACGGGCCCAGCCGCTCCGCAGCATGTGGGATCCTCCTGCACCTCCCCTGCATCGGCAGGCGGACTCTCAACCACTGCGCCACCAGGGAAGCCCTTCACTGTACCTTTGTAGCATCTAAAATAGTCGTAGGCGTGCCGGGAATATTTGTGGGATGAGTGAGTGACGGTGGCAGTGATCAGTGACCACTCAGGAAGTGCTCCGGGAGGGGGGTTGTGGAGGGGACGTTGGAGTGCAATGCTAGGACACTTGTTCTGAAGGTGCGTTTAAGTAACATTTTACCATGGCGTTTGTTCATAGTTTAAAAGTGATGTGGAATGGCTGATAGGAATTGTGAGGTGATTGATCCCTCCTGCTCACCCACCCGTCACTCCTTGTCGGAACCTCTGGCCAGATGATTTACTTGCATGGATTTAGGGTTAAGGAAAACCCAGAAGAGGGAAGAGATGGAGTCTCCCAGGGAGGGCTGAAGAAGCGCTCATCAGGAGGTAGCAGGTGCTTGAGATGGGCCCTGGAGAGTGAGCAGGTACTCAGCAGGTGTGTGGGACACAGGTGAGGGGGAGGTGGAGGGAAGGAGCTTTTAGGGAAGGGCTTGCATGAATGAAAGAGAAGGTGCCGCTGTGCTTGGGCTGAGGGATGAGGCTCAGTCCAGACCCAGACCTGGGTCTTCTGCTGCTTCGGGCGTGGCAGTGCCTGCCAGGTAACGCATCTCATCCGTAAAGCGGGAATGGACACCCGGAGGACGGCGTCCTGGCGTTCCTCCCTGGCACCCCTGCGTTCCCGGGCTGCCCGGCTGCAGAAGGCCACAGCTGAGTGAGGCCCGTTGCAGGAGTGAACACGGCGGTCCTGCCCGGTGAAGCGGCCTGTCCCGGCCCCACAGCCAGTGGCAGAACAAGCCTGGACTCCTAGCCTCTCAGCTCCTAATACGGGGGAGGGGAGCCACTGGCCCTGACCCCTCTTGACAGAGACGTTTTCCTTTAACTGCCAAATGACTGCCTGCTTCCACGTGGCCGTTCCAGTTGCTGAGGGCAAGTCCGTTTCAGCACAGTGGTACTGCCCCCTGGCAGTGGGATGGTGATATGTGTGTATTTCATCAGAGGGAAAAACACTCACTGAGCTTGGAAACAGTTCCAAGGCAGCCTTGGTGCACAGAGGACCTTGTTTATGGAAAAGGAAGAAGTACCGCTTTGAAAACAACGGCAAAGCTGTGAAAACTGCAGTTCAGTTAGGGTTCTAAATGCCCGCATGCATACGTAGTACACACATACCATTAAAGAGAAATTGTCCCGACACTTGTTAAAATGGCAAGGAAGACTGTTCCGGACAGTTGCAGTAGGGTCAGCTCTGTTGCAGTAGGAGAGAGACTGAGCTCCCTCCGGACACAAGGACCAGTGGGGATGCAGAGCCCACAGCAAAGGGAGTGGGGAGTGGACAGAAAAGTACTCAGAGGGGACATCGGGCTGCGGGGTTCTGGCACAGTTGGCCTAACAGGATTCTCGCTGAAGGCAAGCCAAGGACTTAGACGTCAAGGGGGGGCGGTGGTGTGAGGAACTTGATCAGATATTGAGGGTGATCGGATATCAAGGGTGGGGGGACTCTCGCTAACCTAGGTAAGTGGGATCCTTGCTACAGCTGGACTAGGTGGGGCGAGGACAGGGCCTAGTCAGAAGTAGGGCACTGAGCAGCCTGCATCAAGGAGGTTCTCTGTCATTACGCACACAGGTACATACATGTACGCGTGCTCTATGACCGGGGTTTGACTGTACGCAGTGTGGGGGCTGGCTGCACAGTATGTGGAGCCGCTGTTTCTGTGTGTGCTGCCGGATCCTGAAGCCCTCAGGCAGGCACTCGGAGAGGCGGTTGGGAAGGGGAGGTGGGTGGGAAGGAAGCACAGACGAGCGGGAACTTGCGGGAACTTGCGAGGCTGAGCTGGACCCCACCCCGCGGGGATGGACAGGAACCGAGCTGGTTTCTCAGCACCTCCCAGCCCCCAGCTTTGATGATGGGAGCCTCTGGAGGAGCGGCCACCTGGCCCAGGAGCTGGAGAAGCTGAAGCAGAGGGCCTGGGGGGGCTAGAGGAGCTGGGGGAGGGATGCTGCCTCCACCCCCCGCCCCAGCAGTGTCGGTGGGTGTGCCTGTGCCTTCCAGGTCCCCATGCACACTGGCTCAGAGTATGCAGGGAAGGGGCTTCTGGGAAGTGTGGCTTCAGCTTAGCTAAATGCACACACTGGTGAAGATTTGACACTGTGGTTTGAAGTGCACGTCCCCTTTCAGGAAGCAGGAGATGAGTCCCCATTGAGGAAAAGCATTCCTATTTTATTTTTGCTTTTCTTGCTATCATAGTTGACATTTTACTTCTTGTTTTAGTACCGGGAACAACTTTTTGTTTTGATTTCTCTTTGATGAGCCCATAGTTATACATTTAGATGGGCTAGACAGGAATCATTCCTCCCTGTTTCCTCCCCCGCTTCTTCCTTCTCTCTTTGAAAACTGTTGATCTGAGATTACGTGATGCTTTTTGAACGAGAGTGACTTGCACTGTGAAGAGAATAAGAAAAAACAGGATTGCCAATTCCTTTAAAAATTTTGGTTTTTACATGTAAAGTAGATAGGTTTTTGAGTTGTGAGTGCAATTGCAGTAGACCCTTAAGGCTCCTGAAGGTGTATTTTAAGGGTTCTAGGAATACTGTGCAGACGATGTGGGACAAGGGAGAGGTAAACGACGACATTGGGGGCCCTCTTTATCTCCTTGCTGGAAGTGTTTATTGATCATCTCCGTGAGCTGGACACGATGCTGGGTCCATGCAGTACCACAGGTGACTTTTGGCCTGAGCTGGAGGCTGAGGGACAGCGGTGGCAAGGCTGTGGGGCGGGGCATTGCGGCAGCCGTGCAGGCGGGAGCGAGGCGCGAGGAGTTACGAGTGCTCCCCGTGTCTTCTGGCCGAGCAGTGTTTAGTGTAACAGGATGCCGCAAAGCGTGGGGCTCAGGGATGGCGGGAGATGCAGCCAACAAGAGAGACTGGGTGGGGTGAGGAGGCCCTTGGTGCCAGTCCTGTGGGCGGGGTAAAGGGAGGCTTATCTGCACGGCTGTCACACGTCACCTCCTTCTTCATCTAGGGGAAGGAAAGAAGGAGGGACAGAGGACGGAGGGGTTTCGGGAGGAACTGGAGAAACTGGGTCGGGTAGTTTGGACTCAGAAACCAGCTAAAATGGAAGAAGCCAAAGCTTGTTACCTTCCACCCCAATCCCTAACCCTCCCCTAAAACAACCTGCAGGGAGTTTTAGGTTTTGGGGGTTCCTTAAGTAGAATGGTAAATTTATGTTCATTATCATCTACCTTTTATCTCTGAGCATCATTTTTGGAGGGGGGGAGACCTGGGGTTCAAATGCCAGGATTATCACTTCCTGCTTTTGTTTCCTTTGCACTCCCAGCCCCTTCGAGTCCCTTTGGGTCGTCCCTTTGAGTCTGCCCCTCCGCCAGGTGTGCCCAGTGCCCCTGGACTTCAGCTGCTGCCTACTTCGTCTCCCAGAGCACCCTTCATCACTCAGCCTCTGCATCCCGACCTTATCCGAGGTCCAGGCCCGCAGGTCGTCTGTCGCCTTCAGACTCTCCTCTCTGGTAGCCTCTGTACTTCCAGTCAGGGCTCGTTTCCCATCCCTTCCTGCTCTCATGACCTTCCGCTGTGACCTCAGGAACTCATGGTCTGTCATAGCAAAGTCCCCTGTTTCATCTCAGCCTCTTTTTTCCCCTGAATGTTCTATTAACCTTGTACTAAGGTAGTGACTCTATACCACAGAGTTTGCAAATGTGTGGGAATGTTTCTGGTAGAACCTTGGCCAAGAGTTGTCATTTGTGTTTCGCAGGAAGGAACAAGGCCTCTCAATGCAGGCCTAATGCAGGTAAATAAAGCACAGAAAGCACTGTCCTGCTCAGAATGCGGGTGGTGATTCCATGGAGCCACAGTGGGGAGGGGAACCAGCTCATTCCTGTAGGCACTGCTTCCCCGGCCACCCCTCAAGATGCTGCTGTTTTTCCTCCTGCACCCCAAGTGCCTCGGGGCCTAGAGATGGCAGAGAAGTCCTTCCCTGTTGCTACTTCTAGGCAGTCCTCCTGGGAAACCCCAGCTCCTCACAGCAGGCATGCTTCTCCTTTGGCTGCAGTCACTGACGCGCTCTTGTCACTTCTCCCTGCTCCTGGCTCACCCTGTCCTGCAGCGCCGCCACTGTCTGTGTCCTGGTGGCTTCGTCATCCACATTGAGGGTCCAGTCAACACCGTCCTTATCTTCTCCGTCTATGTTTCCTCCTGGTGAACTCACAGGCCCAAGGCTCCAAGAACTCTCTGCACACATGGCTGTTGTACGTATTTCTTATACAGAGCTCCAGACCGGAACGCCTGACTGCCTCCCCATCCTTCCCTGCCCCATCTCAGCACGTGGCACCACTCTCCGTCCAGTTGCTCAGACCACAAACGGTGAAGTCAGTCTTGATCCCCTTTCCCCCCCTCAGACCCCATATCTAAGTCCTCCTCAGGCAGTCCTCCGGGTTTTACCTCCCAAACATCCCCATCCGGCCCCTTCTCCCCACCTCTGCCCTCAGAGGGGCAGTCTGAAACCACCCCCTGCCCCCATCACTCAGCTGGGTGTGGATTTGGTTCTTTGGTTCAAATAAGGCTTAGCCCTGGGGGAAATATATTTTGAAAGAAAGTAACGCTCAGCCAACAGTTAACTCAGAATTTACAGGCCCAGTTCCAGAGCCCCACCCTGGACCCAGGAGCTTGCATTTCACAAGGACCCGGGGAGGCCAGTGCAGGAGGTGTGCTCCGTGGGCTGAGAAATGGGCTTTTTTTTTTTTTTTTTTTTTTTGTGGTACGCGGGCCTCTCACTGTTGTGGCCTCTCCTGCTGCGGAGCACAGGCTCCGGACGCACAGGCTCAGCAGCCATGGCTCACAGGCCCAGCCACTCCATGGCATATGGGATCTTCCCAGACGGGGGCACGAACCCGTGTCCCCTGCATTGGCAGGCGGACTCTCAACCACTGCGCCACCAGGGAAGCCCGAGAAACGGGCTTTGATAAGAACAAGTTGTTGGTGGGGAGTTTTTCACTGGGGCCACTTCAGGGTCTTTGCCTCTTTCTGGAAGGCAGCCTCCCTTCTTCCCCCCCGGTAGCCACCATTCATTGGGTCCGGAGTAAAATGCAGAGTCACCGTTGCTGCCCTGGCTGCCCTCAGAGGAGTTTCTGCCTTCTTTAGTGCCCCTGCTCACGGGTAGCAGATTCGTGACTTGTGGGCCAATGAGATTTCTTATGGATTGTACAGTTATTCATATGAAAACTCACGTAAAGTGATATAAGTTATGTCACATTTAGTTAGAGATGTGGTGTCACGTTTTTATTGGAAAGAAGGACCCTGAGGCTGACATGGAATCTGAGGATGCTGATGCCCTGTGTATCAGCCCGACAGCCACCTGTGAGGGCGTTGAGGTGGTGACACAGGGCGGCGCAGCGTTGGGCTCAGGACGGACTGGACAGATGGACACACCTCCTCCGCGTCCCCCACTGCCCTGCACTTTTACTTACCGTAGTTCTAGACTATTGTGAATTAAAATGACTTTTCTGGCCATCTTTTATAATCCTGGGTTTGTTTTTTTTTTTTTTTTTTTTTTTTTTTTTTTTTTTTTGCGGTATGCGGGCCTCTCACTGTTGTGGCCTCTCCTGTTGTGGAGCACAGGCTCCGGACGCGCAGGCCCAGCGGCCATGGCTCACGGGCCCAGCCGCTCCGCGGCATATGGGATCCTCCCAGACCGGGGCACGAACCCGTATCCCCTGCATCGGCAGGCGGACTCTCAACCACTGCGCCACCAGGGAGGCCCAATCCTGGGTTTTAAACTATCTGTTCTTCACATTTTTTTGAATTTCAGTAAATTGTAAGTTGGCAGTGAAAATAAGAATGCATTATTTTACTCAATTTTGGTATCAGACATTATGGGTAAAATAACATGGCTATAATAATTGAAAGTCTCCTATAATATGGACCAACTTGAAAATATGCAGGGTTTGGGTTTAAAGCCCTGTGTGTTGTGTCTTGTTCCTGCTATGGAGAACATACAGGCCTAGATTTGAATTTTTGTCCTTTGGCTTCATAGCAAAGCATAAGGAGCTGCAGCATGAACGCTGCCCATAGATGAAGGCCGTAGTTTTTACATTGTGGAGGCAAATGTGTATTATCCTGTTTCTTTCCTTCCATTCCTGACATGCTCTTTCCCCCTTGCATTTTTTCCCCAGGTGGTATATATGTGGTTTCTTCTGGAGTTTTGAGTTAATATGTTCCATTTATCACCTGCGTGGAGGAGAAGGAGGGCTGAGCACATGAATTGTTACCTTGCAGAGTCCTGGCGGGAGCTCTTCAGTAAAGAGCTGTAATTTGTTTCTGTCGCAATTTATTCAGTCCCTTTTGTTTGTTCAGAAATAGACAGAAGAGGTTGAACAAAAACCCAGCAGAAATGAAGGGAAGCTTTTGACTTCAAGTTGTGTGTTGAAGAGATAAATGCTGTGTAGGGCAACATAATAAGTACCTGCTAATGAAATGCAATCTCAGTAGAGCAACCACACATGTAAAATAATGAGGTGAAGAAAAACTGTCAGTATATCAAAATCCCAAATATATTAACTGCATTTACTACTTATGGGAAAATACTAATTTGCCAAGTTGTAGGTGAACCAAAGTAGAGCATCCTGGGGTGATATCAAGAAGGGCACTCTGCACCGTCTCGAAGAATTTAGTCTGTGGGACACCGTGGTCTAGATGGTGTATGCTGTTCAGCAGTGGAGTGGGGCCTGCTTTGCTGCTCACTTGCCCACCATCTGCTGCACGAAGTGCCAGCCTGCCACCCTCTCGGGCAGGCTGCCATTTCTGGTCCAGGATATGGCGACACATTCTAAGGACGCACCTTGTCTCTCAGGTCGTCCTTTCTCATCTCTTCCACACAGACTATAAAGTGATCTTCCCAAAGCAGATATTTATCCATAGCAATCTATGTGTGAAGGCTGGACAGCTGGAATTGAGACTTTTTTTTTTTTACCCCCCAAACCCCAGCCTAGCATAAAGTCTGGCTCATAGGGGCTCAATATGTGCTTGTTAGATCGAATTGCTTGTTTTCTCTGTGTTTTTTCCTCATCAGGAAAGTGAGGATTATGTCTACCTTGCTGTGCTGGTGTGGGGAGTTGAGACGCTGTATGTAAAGAGCCGGAAGCATAATATATGCTCAACACGCCGTAATTCTTATTGTTTATATTGATTTGTTTCTGACTTCTGAAGCGTTTCAACATATGCAGGTCTTAAACTGGAGAACCGTACAGTTTTCTATTTTGATGGTATGTGTGTATCATTCATGGGGTAGTTGAATGGCCTTGGACAAGATGCCGGTGTCCCTGGCCTGGGCTGTTCTGTGTGTAGAATGGAGACAGTACAACGTTGTTTCAGCAAGGAGAACAGTGCAGAGAAATGTATGGGTTATGATCCTTGGGTTGAGGCAGACCTCGGTTTGCCTCCTGTGTCTTCTACTGATTAAATATAGCCTTTGACAATTTACTTACTTTACTAAGCCGGCTTTCAACTGTAAGATTAAGAAGATAGTGTCTGATAGTGTCTGGAGGATTATCAGAAATAATGTGTAGCAGCCACTTGGCATCCTGCCTGCAGTAGTAGAAGCTTGATAAACATTAGCCTCTTCCCTTACTTCACCTACCTGAAAAGCCGGTGTTTCTCCCCGTAATTCTATACAGTTCTTTCCAGCTTAAAGAGCTTTTGGTGGATGTTATCAGAAGTTTTAGCAGCAGAGTAACCTGTTAAAGTTATAAAAAGAGAGTTTCTCTGCAGGATTTTCATAGTTAGATGGGAACAGATAGGGGGAACCTTTTGGCTGTGTCTGACTCTAATCTTTGACCAATTTTCTCTAAAAAATGGTTATCTTGGCAGGTACTTATTTATTGCCAAGGATGACTAGAATGATTAAAATGTAGGTTTCTCTGTATCTGGAATATGTCAGAGTAAGAGAAGAGGAGTTTCTGAGTATTAAATTCAAGCCAAAATGGAGCAGTATGGTTTTCATATGGAAGTATTGAGTCTGAAATTTGAAGCAACTGGGAAAGGGCGTGCAGACTACCTGGACCAGGACTGTGGGTTTGGCGTAGCTTTCCGGACCGGAATCAGCACGAGGAGTAGGGAGGGTGGTCGGATTTCCCAGGTGTGACCTTGGGCCAATCACTTCTCTGATCCCTGGCCTTCACTTTCCTTTTTGGTAAAAAATGATGCAGTGCGACTGAATGACCACTCATACGTGTATATTCATTTATCATATTAGCTCTGTATTAGATATTGCATCTCAGAATTGATTGAGAATTTTGAATCTATTAATACTTTCTGTCATTTCAAGCGAGGAGTTGAAGATGTACTCCAGTAACTTGCTGAGCACCGGAGAGGACACCTGACCTGGAGCCCTTACAACAGTGGCCCTCAAACTTCTTGATCATGGCCCATAGTAGGAAGTACACTGCGTGTGAAAAACCACACGTTTCATGAAGCAACACCCATTCTCACTGTGTGTGGTGTCCCCTATTGGGGACAAAAGTACCACAAGCTGGGGGCCTCAACAACAGACATTTATTTTCTCCCAGTCCTGGAGGCTGGAAGTCCAAGATCAAGGTGTCAGCAGGGCTGGTTCTTGCTGAGGCCTATCCTTGGCTGGCAGACGACCACCTTCTCCCTGTGTCTTCACGCGGTCGTCCCTCTGTGTGTGTGTTGCTGTGTCTTAATCTCCTTTTCTTATAAGGACACCGGTCATATTGGATTAGGGTCCATGCATATGAGCTCATTTTACCTTAGCTACTGCTTTAGAGGCTGTCTCTCCAGATGTAGTCGTATTCTGAGGTACTGGGTATTAGGACTTCAACAATATGAATTGGGGGGTGGGGAGACACAGTATAGCCCATAACATGGACTATGATCCATCCCATCCTGTCCCATCCCATCCCATCCTGTGGGGTGCTGCTCATTACGCACTAAACTGATTTTTATGACCCACAAAGAGGTCAAATAGCTTACAGTCTGTTACACCCTTACTTCTCTTTTAGAATCGGCAATGGGATTTAAATGGAATGGGCTCGTTTGAAATGAGTCACTTGCAGACTTCCCCAGTGTCCCTTGTGATCTGTGCTCAGCATTTGTTAGCTTCATTTACATGTGTTGCATGTGGACGGAATCAAGCTGTTCGGCCGGTGCAGCCATCACATCCTGCTGGTATCCTGCTTCATTGATCTGAGACAGAAAAAGAAGGCACCAGTTCAGGCTTTTCTGGATCTCATTTTTGAAAAGAGATTGAGATAAATTCACATTAATATTTATTAAGCAGCCTCTCAGTGGCAGAGAACTATTTTAGTGGAAGAAATGGCATATTCCTTAGCAAAATGAATGCAGAGACCCTTGGTAGGACGTTCAGGGTTTAGCTCTTCTCTGGGTGATGACCTCAAATAGCCCCCAGCTTTCAGGGAGGAGACCCTGGATGCAGCCCACAGAATACCGACGCCAGGGAACAGAGTGCCAGCCCCCTTCTTGGCTTTTTCTACTTGTGAGCATCCCCAGGGGTCTGTGTTACATAGGCGATTTGAAGCTGTGCCGAGGCTGGGCTGTTGGGTGGTGCCCACCTGGACTCACGTGGCTGATGGCCGACCCTGGCCGACTGTGGCCCCTGCACATCGGCGAGTCTGTGTTCCTCTCTAACTGTCCCTGTGTCCATTCCACGGCTCTCTTGACGTATCAGTCATGTCTTATGCACGTAGGGGGGTAATTTTAGTGGCACTAGGGAGGTCCAGAGGTCCAGGGGCCTGTTTCTCCTGATTTCAAGGCTCTGCTGTCTGCATGAATAACCCCAACAGTGGGAGAAGGGACAGGTCTGTGGGTATGGGGAGAAGGCTGGTGTCTGATGTGGCTGTAGAGGGATTTAGAGGAAATAAAACAACTCCATAGAGGGAATTCCCCGGCGGTCCAGTGGTCAGGACTTGGCGCTTTCACTGCCGTGGCCCGGGTTCAGTCCCGGGTCGGGAAACTTAAGATGCCGAAAGCTGCGTGGGGGAGGGATGCTCATTTGTGGCTGGGCTTTTCCACTCGTGGAGAGAAGACGGGATGGGGCCGGCGTGGCAGCAGAGGGGGCGGCATGAGCAGAAACAGCTCCCCACCTGCTCTGAGATTGAGTTTGTTCATCTCTAAAGTGGGGGTGATTCAGTGGTGGAATGAGCCGCACTCCATACCCAGCAGAGCAGCTGGCATTACGGGAGGCGGTTAGTGTTGCCTCCTTCCTCATGGCTTATCTCAGGCCCCCTTTGTTCTGATGTTTTAGACTCTAGCGAGACAAGTTAACAGCATCATCATCAGCAGCGCCCTGCATGTTGGCCGACGACCATGTGCCTCGTGCTCACAGCCCCTCCTGGGACCAAGCAGCCCCCGTGCTGCTGAGGAAGCAGGCCCAGGGGCGGGGCGGGCGTCACAGGCACAAACCTGTCCAGCGGGAGGTGGGGCCGAGGGAGGTTCAGATGCAGGCGTGTGAGGCTCCAATCCACGCGCCCTCCTCTCTTACGTGTTCCCACATCTCTGGTGGCCTGGTCCTCAGTCTGAGCTCTCAGTTCTGCTTTCCAGATGGAAGAGTCCTCATCTTCGCATTTGAGCTGGCGCTCATATGTCACAATCCCGGACTTCCAAAGCTAGATTAATTCATTTTCTCACTTGCCCAGCCAGTATTTGTTTTTTTAGAATGTCTGCCTCTTATATCTTTCCTCAGTTTCAGCAAGGTGCAGACACGTGACCGGGCTTTGCCTTAACAAGGGTTTCTGGGTCCTGAGAGTGTGTGATAGTCGTTGGTGTGCACTTTCTGTACTCTGTGCCCTCACGGGGGTGAATTGCCCTAATCCTCACAGTTGTCCCAAACGGGTAGCTACTGTTCTTAGGCTTATTTTACAGTGAGACAATTGATGCATGAGGAAATTCGCTAGAATGCCTAAGGTCTGCTGTGTGGTATTTGGGGGAACGGGGACTTGGACCCTGGCCATCTGGCTCTGGAGTCCATGCTCTTGTCCGCCGCCGGCCTCGATTACCTTCTGTTGCCTGAGTGCACGCGCTGACGGTTGATCTTGTTGCCCTGCACTGTGACAAGGAGCCAGACCCGCCAAAGGTGGCATCGGGACATCAGACATCACACTTCTGGTTTGTCTCTGTACCAGGGTTATCTACCAACTTAGATACAGTTGTCATTTATTTGGAAGACAAAGATTGGATGAGATAGAAAATGTTAGATTTAATTTATTCAGTTTCTCCTTCATTTTATCGCCAGCTCATTACTTTGCTGCTCAGCCCAAAGAAAATGCATTAGAAATTTGCCATTGTCAGTGTCAGAGTCGATTGAGCCTTTGTCTGGGAAAGGTGCTCTCCTGGGCGTTTCATCCTGATGGGATGGACCCTCAGACTCTCGCTTCACTGTGTCCTGGAGCCGAGGGGGGGCAGGAAATCCGAGAAGTGACGCATTTTCCAAACACAGCCGGTGCTCCTTGTTCTCGCGTTCGCGTTCTCTGCCTGCAGTCCCACAGCAGCTCTCATGTGCCGCAGAGCAGAAGGTGGGTAGCCAGGGGAGCCTGGGGCCAGGAGCCTCACTGCACTGCATCTGCATCTGCCAACCTTAGGAGTGTCTGTAAAAGGAAGTCTTTTGTCACGTTGTAACTTGTGATCGGTATGTCATAAAATCAAAAAGGTTTTTTTTTTTTTTTTACTTTAAATGCTGTGATACGGAAGTGCATTTATTTCATGCACATACTTCTCCTTGGGGAAGAAACCGGAGCAGCTGGAAAAGAAACTTTGACTTAAAAAATTATGAAATTAATGTTACCCCAAAGGTAATTATTTGAGTTATGAAAAACGAGGTTATTAAAAACTAGAAATTACAAAGTGGATCAATGAGGGTGTACATTTAAAAAATTCTGTGAAGATTTGTGGTGGGGATTTAAGAGTTAAGCTCTTGTTGTATTCAATATGTACTTGTATTCAAAATAAAAATTTGCTCTTGATTTTACACAGTTATACATCCAGTCCTGACTTCTGAGCTTCACTTTCCAAATGAAGGCTGGATGTGTCCTTTGAATGGCCTAGGACCCTCAGTTGAATTAATTCTTTCCCTTGAGGGTGTTACTGTTTTCTTACTCTTGGAGGCTTGAAGCTTTTGGAATCATCCTCCAATTGTCCTCCTTCTCCTATATCCTGTGAATTGCTTGGGTGTATTCTAATGCATGAGCTTTTCTCCCATGGGATTCCTCCTCCCCCTTCCGCCATCACTGTCCTGGTTCAGACTTCCCTCCTTCCTCCCTCCTCCCTCCCTCCCCCTCCCTCCCCCCTCCTCCCTCCCTCCCCTCCCTTCCTCCCCTCCCTCCCCTCCCTTCCTTCTTTTTTAATTTCTAATGTTCATTTGTTTATTTCTTTTACATCTCTTATTGTTTGGCCTGTACTGTTTTTTGTGTTTTTTTTAGAAAGATAGTTTTAATTGCAGAAAACTTTTTACATAAAAATAAAATAAGCCTCAGACAGAATAATGGCCATAGACGCAAAAATGCTGCCTAGTGAGTAGGTTTGATTTTTTTTTTTAACATCTTTATTAAAGTATAATTGCTTTACAATGGTGTGTTAGTTTCTGCTGTATCACAAAGTGAATCAGCTATACGTATACATATATCCCCATATCCCCTCCCTCTTGGGTCTCCCTCTCACCCTCCCTATCCCACCCCTCTAGGTGGTTGAGTAGGTTAGATTTTAAGGAGAAAATCATTCGATTCATGCCAAAGGCTACAGAAGTATCTTAAATAAAAATTTAATTAATAGAAATTTTACAACCTTTATCTCCTTGAAAACAGCTCACTTTTCCAAGCTGATTTCAGTAATTCCCTCAATGGTCTAAGATTTGCAAGATATACTGGGATAAACTGAGTTGGTTCAGACTCATTCTGAATGGGTCCTTTTCTAAAATAGTATCTATTTACCCAAGTCTGCTTTTTTTTTTCTTTAACACCTTTATTGGAGTATAATTGCTTTACAGTGTTGTGTTAGTTTCTGCCATATAACAAAGTGAATCAGCTATATGCATACATATATCCCCATATCCCCTCCCTCTTGCGTCTCCCTCCCACCCTCCTTATCTCACCCCTCTAGGTGGTCATAAAGCACCGAGCTGATCTCCCTGTGCTATGCGGCTACTTCCCACTAGCTATCTGTTTTACATTTGGTAGTGTGTATATGTCAATGACACTGTCTCATTTCGTCCCAGCTTACCCTTCCCCCTCCCCGTGTCTTCAAGTCCATTCTCTACAACTGCGTCTTTATTCCTGTTCTGCCCTTAGGTTCATCAGAACCTTTTTTTTTTTTTAGATTCCATATATATGCATTAGCATACGGTATTTGTTTTTCTCTTTCTGACTTACTTCACTCTGTATGACACACTCTAGGTCCATCCACCTCACTACACATAACTCAATTTCATTTCTTTTTATGGCTGAGTAATACTCCATTGTATATATGTGCCACATCTTCTTTATCCATTCATCTGATGATGGACACTTAGGTTGCTTCCATGTCCTGGCTATTGTAAAAGAGCTGCAGTGAACCTTGTGGTACATGACTCTTTTTGAATTATGGTTTTCTCAGGGTATATGCCCAGTAGTGGGATTGCTGGGTCATATGGTAGTTCTATTTGTAGCTTTTTAAGGAACCTCCATACTGTTCTCCATAGTGGCTGTACCAATTCACATTCCCACCAGCAGTGCAAGAGGGTTCCCTTTTCTCCACACCCTCTCCAGCATTTATTGTTTGTGGATATTTTGATGATGGCCATTCTGACTGGTGTGAGGTGATACCTCATTATAGTTTTGATTTGCATTTCTCTAATGATTAGTGATGTTGAGCATCCTTTCATGTGTTTGTTGGCAATCTGTATATCTTCTCTGGAGAAATGTCTATTTAGGTCTTCTGCCCATTTTTGGATTAGGTTGTTTGTTTTTTTGATATTGATCTACATGAGCTGCTTGTATATTTTGGAGATTAATCCTTTGTCAGTTGGTTCTTTTGCAAATATTTTCTCCCATTCTGAGGATTGTCTTTTCATCTTCTTTATGGTTTCCTTTGCTGTGCAAAAGCTATTAAGTTTCATTGGGTCCCATTTGTTTACTTTTGTTTTTATCTCCATTTCTCTAGGAGGTGGGTCAAAAAGGATCTTGCTGTGATTTATGTCATAGAGTGTTCTGTCTATGTTTTCCTCTAAGAGTTTCCTAGTGTCTGGCCTTCCATTTAGGTCTTTAATCCATTTTGAGTTTATTTTTGTGTATGGTGTTAGGAAGTGTTCTAATTTCATTCTTTTACATGTAGCTTTCTAGTTTTCCCAGCACCACTTACTGAAGAAGCTATCTTTTCTCCATTGTATATTTTTGCCTCCTTTATCGAAGATAAGGTGACCATACGTGCATGGGCTTACCTCTGGGCTTTCTATCCTGCTCCATTGATCTATATTTTTGTTTTTGTGCCAGATAGGGATTGCAGTGAATCTGTAGATTGCTTTGGGATGCATAGTCATTTTCACAACGTTGATTCTTCCAATCCAAGAACATGGTATATCTCTCCATCTGTTTGTGTCATCTTTAATTTCTTTCATCAGTGTCTTATAGTTTTCTGCATACAGGTATTTTGTCTCCTTAGGTAGGTTTATTCCTAGGTATTTTATTCTTTTTGTTGCAATAGTAAATGGGAGTGTTTCCTTAATTTCTCTTTCAGATTATTCATCATTAGTGTATAGGAATGCAAGCGATTTCTGTGCATTAATTTTGTATCCTGGTACTCTACCAAATTCATTGATTAGCTGTAGCAGTTTTCTGGTAGCATCTTTAGGATTCCCTAGGTATAGTATCATGTCATCTGCAAACAGTGACAGCTTTACTTCTTCTTTTCTGATTTGGATTCCTTTTATTTCTTTTTCTTCTCTGATTGCTGTGGCTAAAAGTTCCAAAACTATGTTGAATAATAGTGGTGAGAGTGGGCAGCCTTGTCTTGTTCCTGCTCTCAGAGAAAATGGTTTCAGTTTTTCACCATTGAGAACAGTGTTGGCTGTGGGTTTGTCATATATGGCCTCTATTAAGTTGAGGTATGTTCTGTCTATGCCTACTTTCTGGAGAGTTTTTATCATAAATGGGTGTTGAATTTTGTCAGAAGCTTTATCTGCATCTATTAAGATGATCATATGGTTTTTATCCTTCAGTTGTTAACATGGTGTATCACATTGATTGATTTGTGTATATTGAAGAATCCTTGCATTCTTGGGATAAACCCCACTTGATCATGGTGTTTGATCCTTTTAATGTGCTGTTGGATTCTGTTTGCTAGTATTTTGTGGAGGAGTTTTGCATCTATGTTCATCAGAGTTGTTGGCCTGTAGTTTTCTTTTTTTGTGACATCTTTGTCTGGTTTTGGCATCAGGGTGATGGTGGCTTCATAGAATGAGTTTGGAAATGTTCCTCTCTCTGCTATATTTTGGAATGGTTTTAGAAGGCTGGGTATTAACTCTTCTCTAAATGTTTGATAGAATTCGCCTGTGAAGCCGTCTGGTCCTGGGCTTTTGTTTTTTGGAAGATTTTAAATCACAGTTTCAATTTCAGTGTTTGTGATTGGTCTGTTTATATTTTCTGTTTCTTCCTGGTTCAGTCTCAGAAGGTTGTGCTTTTCTAAGAATGTGTCCATTTCTTCCAGGTTGTCCATTTTATTGGCATATAGTTGCTTGTATGATCCTTTGTATTTCTGCAGTGTCAGTTGTTACTTCTCCTGTTTCATTTCTAATTCTATTGATTTGAGTCTTCTCCCTTTTTTCCTTGATGAGTCTGGCTAATGGTTTATCAATTTTGTTTATCTACTCTAAGAACGAGCTTTTAGTTTTATTGATCTTTGCTATTGTTTCCTTCATTTCTTTTTCATTTATTTCTGATCTGATCTTTATGATTTCTTTTCTTCTGCTAACTTTGGGTTCTTTTTGTTCTTCTTTCTCTAATTGCTTTAGGTATAAGGTTAGGTTGTTTATTTGAGATGTTTCTTGTTTCTTGAGGTAGGATTATATGGCTATAAACTTCCCTCTTAGAACTGTTTTTGCTGCATCCCATAGGTTTTGGGTCATCATGTTTTCATTGTCATTTGGTTCTAGGTATTTTTTGATTTCCTCTTTGATTTCTTCAGTGATCTCTTGGTTATTTAGTAATGTATTGTTTAGCCTGCATGTGTTTGTATTTGTTTTACAGTTTTTTTCCTGTAATTGATATCTAATCTCATAGCCTTGTGGTCGGAAAAGATACTTGATACGATTTCAGTTTTCTTAAATTTACCAAGGCTTGATTTATGACCCAAGATATGGTCTATCCTGGAGAATGTTCCATGAGCGCTTGAGGAGAAAGTGTAATCTGCTGTTTTGGGATGGAATGTCCTATAAATATCAATTAAGTCCATCTTGTTTAATGTGTCATTTAAAGCTTGTGTTTCCTTATATATTTTCAGTTCGGATGATCTGTCCTTTGGTGAAAGTGGGGTGTTCAAGTCCCCTACTATGATTGTGTTACTGTCGATTTCCCCTTTTATGGCTGTTAGCATTTGCCTTATGTATTGAGGTGCTTCTATGTTGGGTTCATAAATATTTACAAGTGTTATATCCTCTTCTTGGATTGATCCCTTGATCGTTATGTAGTGTCCTTCTTTGTCTCTTGTAATAGTCTTTATTTTAAAGTCTATTTTGTCTGATGAGAATTGCTGCTCCAGCTTCCTTTTGATTTCCATTTGCATGGAATATCTTTTTCCATTCCCTCACTTTCAGTGTGTATGTGTCCCTAGGTCTGAAATGGGTCTTTTGTAGACAGCATGTATATGGGTCTTGTTTTTGTATCCATTCAGCCAGTGTATGTCTTTTGGTTGGAGCATTTAATCCATTTACCTTTAAGGTAGTTATTGATATGTATGTTCCCATTACCATTTTCTTAATTGTTTTGGGTTTGTTATTGTAGGCCTTTTCGTTCCCTTGTGTTTCCTGCCTAGAGAAGTTCCTTTAGCATTTGTTGTAAAGCTGGTTTGGTGGTGCTGAGCCCTCTTAGCTTTTGCTTGTCTGTAAAAGTTTTAATTTCTCTGTTGAATCTGAATGAGATCCTTGCTGGGTAGAGTAACCTTGATTGTAGATTTTTCCCTTTCATCACTTTAAATATGTCCTTCCACTCCTTTCTGGCTTGCAAAGTTTCTGCTGAAAAATCAGCTGTTAACCTTATGTGGATTCCGTTGTATTTTATTTGTTGCTTTTCCCTTGCTGCTTTTAATTAATTTTTTTGTTTAATTTTTGATAATTTGATTAATATGTGTTTCGGCATGTTTCTCATTGTGTTTATCCTGTATGGTACTCTCTGTGCTTCCTGGACTTGACTGACTATTTCTTTTCCATGCTAGGGAAGTTTTCGACTATAATCTCTTCAAATATTTTCTCAGACCCTTTCTTTTTCTCTTCTTCTTCTGGGACTCCTATAATTCGAATGTTGGTGCATTTAATGTCGTCCCAGAGGTCTCTGAGACTGTCCTCAATTCTTTCCATCCTTTTTTCTTTATTCTGCTCTCTGGCAGTTATTTCCACCATTTTATCTTCCAGCTCACTTATCCGTTCTTCTGCCTCATTTATTCTGTTATTGATTCCTTCTAGAGTATTTTTGATTTCAGTAATTGTGTTGTTCATCATTGTTTGTTTGCTCTTTAGTTCTTCTAGATCCTTGTTAAATGTTTCTTGTATTTTCTCCGTTCTTTTTCTGAGATTTTGGATCATCTTCACTATCATTACTGTGAATTCTTTTTCAGGTAGGTTGCCTATTTCATTTTCATTTATTTGGTCTTTTAGGTTTTTACCTTGCTCCTTTGTCTGTAATATATTTTTTTGTCATTTCATTTTTTTGGATGGGTGGTGCTGTATTCCTGTTGTACTGGTTTTTTTGGCCTGAGACGTCCAGTACTGGAGTTTGCAGGCATTTGGATAGAGCTGGGTCTTGGTGCTGAGATGAGGTCCTCTGGGAGGCCTCACTCCAGTTGACATTCCCTGGGATCTGAGTTTCCCTGTTAGTCCTGCGGTTTGGACTTGGAGCTCCCACCACAGGAGCTTGGGCCCGACCTCTGGCCTGGGAACCAAGATCCCACAAGCTTGAAGACAATCTGGGCAGTTGAAGTAAGGACAGGAAATTCCTGTACTGTGTTTTTTAATCAGTATTTTTTAAAGTTGAAGTATGGTTGATATACAGTGTTGTGTTAATTTCTGCTGTGCAGCAAAGTGATTCAGTTATACATATATATGCATTGTTTTTTTAATATTCTTTTCTATTATAGTTGATCATAGGATATTGAATGTAGTTCTCTGTGCTCTACAGTAAGACCTTTTTATTTATCCATTCTATATATAAACACTAGATTTTCAACACCTATTTCTTGGATTGGTGCAGTAGACTCCTAACATCATGTCCTGTTCCTTCCTTTGCTCCTTTGCTCCATTCTTCACACTGGAACCAGAATGATCTCCCTGAAGCACAGACTAACTCACATCCTTCTGCTCCTTAAGGAACTTGCTGTGACTACCTGTCCTCCATCTAGTAAATTCTCAACTCCATCTCAAAGATGCTCAGGATTTGATTCAAACCATCTTTTTAGCCTAATTTCATACTTTCTCTACATAATCTGTATTTCATATATATTGGGACTTTTAAGATCATATGTTTTTCATGCTGTTCTATGGTAGCTTGCTCTCTCCTTGTACTTTTCCTGTTTCTTATGTTATTAAGAGGGTATTAATTCCTTCCTCTTCGCCTCCTCATTACCTTGCTTAGTTCTCAGTTAAGCACCGTTTCATTATGTCCTGAGATCAGTTTCGCCATCTGGTTCCCTCCCTAGATTACAGGCTCCTTGGGGATCAGACTATGTCTTACTTATACACCTTTCATCTTTTGTCATTTTGGCCAATGCTTTTACCAAGAAGATAGTCAATAAATGCGGAACTAAATTAACTTAACACTACCTTTCCTAAATTATTTCTTATTATGTATTTGTTGAGACCCCACCAGTTGTAGAAGGAGGCTGAGGAGTTAGGAGATCTTGTTGGAAAACTTTTATAGGGCAGATACTCAATATTTGTTAAAGGAATGTTGAGTGAAATACGAAATAGTTTTAGAAGAAAGGGAGCTGGCTGAGCCAGGCAACTGATTACAAATGAGAGCCTGGTGGGGAAGTGGAAGGCACACTGAGCTAGAATAAAACCTTTCTAAGCTTCAGTTTGCTAACCTGTAAAACAGGGAGAGCAGGGGCACCTCTTACTTTAGGTTTCCGGATGATTTAATGAGATAAGACGTGGAGAGTGCTTTGCACAGTGCCTGGCATGTAGTAAGTCCTCATTAAACGTCGGTCGCTGCTGCTGCTGTGGTTTCTAAGCATTGCCAAGGACAGCTGTGGGGCTGGGAAGGGCTGTACGTCCTTACAGTAAACACCTCTGTCAGAGTGGGGAACCTCAAAAGCTCCTTACTCCATTGATGCTGTAGGGTGCTACTTTCTTCACTCCTATGTAATGTTGATAAATAAGCCCTGATTTTTCTTTAGGAAACTTTCTGAAAACTCAATTTTGAGTAGTTTTGGAATAATTGTTATTATACAAATAATGTATGTTCCTTTTAGAAGTCTTGAAATGTATAAACAAAGGAAAAAATTGTGTATAATCCTACATGGGCAAACACACACACTGTTAACGTTTTAGTGTATTTCTTTTGTTTCATTTTCTATTTAAAACAAATTGGATTGATTTTTGAAATTTCATTTATTTCAAAAATATTATCTTGAATTCTATTTTCCATGTATTGTAAGACATTTTTCATACTACTGCAGACTCTTTATAAATGCCGTTTTTAATGATTGCATAAATTTGCATTATGTTTCTGCACCATGGCTTATCCAACCATTACTTCATAATTGGATGTGCACAGTCTTTCTAATTATGTATTAAGTGTCTATTCTTAAGATCATTTTCCCTTCTGGGAGTTATATTGAGATCTCTAGAGATATTTAAAATTTTTCTAGGTAGCATTTTAAATAGATGGTTAAGTAAAAGCTGATGGCTTAACATCATTGCCTTTTGTTTTGGTAGAGCATGTTTATACACTTGAAAAGAACAAGGGAAAATATTTAGTCTCCTTGTCTACTTGAATGATTGCTTCTCCGGGCCTCCGACCTGTCACTATGTAAATTAAGTGGAAAACAAGTATAAAGCACCGTTGATGGGAAGCAGTTGATGTGGCTCAGCGCAGGTTTATCTGATTCAATCAGTCTCCTGTTAGGAGAGGCCTGTTTTCTTGGTACATGACAGGGCTTATTCTGTACCTGCTGGTTGGGCAAGATCATTCATCTTTGTGGTGGTAGCACGTGACTCTTTCAACCTTTGTAGTTGGACCATTATGCTGCCTGGATGTATTTGCAGAGTGAAGAAAAGCCATGTTGATTTTTCTTGCTTGTCAGGTGCTTAACTTGCTGGATATCACATTTCAAGATATCTGTGTTTTCTTCTGTATTTTCACATATTGAGGCAATCTGGGTGGGCAGTGCAGTGAAATGGAAAAAGCAAAAAGTTTGAGCTCATAGCTCTGAGTATGAATATAATTTAGCCACTTATTACTGGCATGACCCCAGGAGAGTTCACGTGACCATTCCAAGCCTCAAATTCCCTATCTGTAAAATGGGCACAGTGATGCCCAAGGAAGACACTCTGAATGGTGGGAAGAGCACTAGGTGTGAGGACCCTGGACTTGAAATCTCAGCCTGCTCACTGGCAATGTGACCTCAGAAAAGAGATCTGGGGGACTTGCCTGGTGGTCCAGTAGTTAAGACTCTGTGCTCCCAATGCAGGGGGCCTGGGTTCGATCCCTGGTCAGGGAACTAGATCCCACACACAGCAACTAAGACCCAACACAGCTAAGTAAATAAATAAATAGCAAACCCCCCAAAAACCAACACCACTATCTCGGAAAGAAATGATAATTGTTTAATAACTCATTAAAACATTAAAAAAAAAGCGAGGTCTGGGATCTTGGCCCCTAAGTGTTCTCATCCCTACAGTAGGGCTAAGGGTGGTATGTTGCTTACTGGGTAAGTGGTACTGTTGAGTGGGACAATGCAGGGGAAGCCCCTCTTGGATGCCTGGCTTTTATGCTGCTGCCTGTAGGTGCTTTAACTCGCTGCCCAGGGGACCAGCCATCGCCTACTCACTTCCCACCTGATTCTTAATTTGTTGCTGTTGGGTTCCTGCACCCACTAGTTTCTTCTGAAGATAGCAGATGAGCATGTAACTCCCACATGTGGCGATGGGTTTTTAGTCTCATCCTAATTGACCTTTCTATCCCTTTCACCTCCATTTCTCTTTCCAGAAAAACTCATCTTTTGGCTTCTTGAGTCTCATCCTGAGCTTCTAGGATTGTTTCTTTTCAAACCCATTTACTAGTTCTTCTTTTCTCACTGCCCTTATCCTCTGTGTTCCCCAGAACATTGTCCTTAGACCCTCTGTTTTTCTTCCGTCACCTCTACACTTCACCTAGGAAATGTTATCTTTGCTGATTTTTGTGGTGCTTGGGATTCCGTCTTGTTCTGAGGCTACTTTCCTAATCATCGTCCAACAGCTTTTTGGGTCTTTTCATCCTTCTGGGTAGTACCTGCATGCTTCACATTCGACATGTCTAAACCACTGTCTTCAGATCAGATGACCCCTGACTTTTCTCGTATCCTGGGTTTGCATCTTGGTCAATGACCCTGTCCTCCACCTGTCACTCCAGAGCCCTTCCTCTTGGTGACAGGCTTGTCTCCCACATCCTCTGCAGCTCCTGTGTCCATTCGGACATCACATCCTTTTTACTCTAAGTCATAAATAATACGTAGAGTTAATTAGATTGTGGCATCCTTGATCGTGTCTAAATATTTCTGTACAGGACCTTTTACCATGCCTGGCACATACTATTATTATTTTTTCATTGATATTTAAAAAAATTGTGGTAGGGCTTCCCTGGTGGCACAGTGGTTGAGAGTCTTCCTGTCGATGCAGGAGACACGGGTTCGTGCCCCGGCCCGGGAAGATCCCACATGCCGTGGAGCAGCTGGGCCTGTGAGCCATGGCCGCTGAGCCTGCGCGTCCGGAGCCTGTGCTCCGCAACGGGAGGGGCCACAGCAGTGAGAGGCCCGTGTACCGCAAAAAAAAAAAAAAAAAAATTGTGGTAAGAAAGACATAAAATTTACCATTCTATTTTTAAGTGTACGGTTCATTGGCATCAGGTGTATTCATAATATGCAGTCATCACCACTATCCATGTCTGGAACTTTTTAATCATCTCAGACAGTAGCTCTGTACCCACTAAACAGTAACTCTCATCCCTGCTACCAGCCCCTAGTAACGTCTACTCTACTTTCTGTCTGTATGGATCTGACTGTTCTAGGTACCTTGTATAAGTAGAATCTATATAGTATTTTTTCTTTTTGTGACTAGCTTATTTCCCTTAGCATAATGTCCTTAAGGTTCATCTATGTTGGCACGCAGATCAGAATGTTCCTCCTTTGTAAGGCTGAGTAATATTCCATTTTATGGATATACCAAATTTTGTTTATTCATCCATTGACAGACACTTGGGCTGCTTCTACCTCTTGGCAATTTTGAATAATGCTGCTATGGACATGGCGTACAAGTATCTGTTTGAATCCCTGCTTTCAATTCTTTTGGGTAGATCCCCAGAAGTGGAATTGCTGGATCCCATGGTAACTCAGTGCTTAACTTTTTGAGCAGCTGCCATACTGTTTTCTGCAATGACTGCTCCATTTTACAGTAGTGCACGAGGTTCCTACAGTTGTCTTCTGCATCACTCCATCATATTTCTTTTTATGACCAAAAGGGAAAGTAAGTAACGCACAAAGTCATCATTAAGGATGTTTTCTGACTGAATGGAGAGAAGTTGTTGAGACGTTAGCATGTTGGGAACCGTTTGCCTTGGGTGTCAGAGCATGGGGTTGGGGGACAGGCAAAGCGATCACCTGATCATAGTGGTTGAGGTGCTTCGTGATCATTGCTGCTTAGGAGGCATACAGGCCACCTGTATGTTATGTGCCTTGCCTCTGAACCAGCAAACCAAATATGACAGAGCTGAGCACCAAGTGGAGGCACTGGGAAGTAATGACTGCAGCGATCATTAGGGCCTTCCTACATTAATCCCCACCTATTAGAAACTACCCTGATTTCTGTTTTCTATTTGTGAATCAGTGCCTCCCTCTTAGTGGCCATCGTACTGTAGAGGAATCTGAATCCAGGCCTAACCTAATCAGGGGAGTATCATTCTCCGGGCATGCTACAGTTTGGCTGGTGAAACGGGAGGACAGGCTTGCTTGGTGCTTTTGAGAAAGACGCTTTCTTGCCTTTTTGAAAAAGCTCCCCAAAGCTCCCCTGGCTTCTCTCTTACACACGCTTTGGACATGCATGAGCAAGCATGTCCTTCCTGGGAGTTGTAGGCAGCCATCTGCGTCCATAAGGAAGAGCTGACACCACTGCAAGTAGGACGGTGAAGGGGAAAGAAACTGGGTCCTTGATGATATCCCTGAGCTTCTGAATCAGGCTGACCCTGAAGCCTGACCTTGTGCTGGACTTAGAGTTCATTGAACAAAGAAATCCCCTTATTGTTTAAGCCAATTTCAGTTACATTTCTATTACTTGCAGTGTAAAAATGTGAAAATTACAGACCTTAATCTTGGTAATGTCAATTAATATGTAAAAATGACTTGGATCTTTAAAATAGCACATAAATTCTATCTATGAGACCCAATTTAAAAAAATTTTTATTTTAGTTATTAATTTTTGTCTGCGTTGAGTCTTTGTTGCTGTGCGTGGGCTTTCTCTAAATGCGGTGAGCGGGGGCTACTCTTCGTTGTGGTGTGTGTGCTTCTCATTGCAGTGGCTTCTCTTGTTGCAGAGCATGGGCTCTAGGCATGCGGGCTTCAGTAGTTGTGGCACGTGGGCTCAGTAGTTGTGGCTCGTGGGCTCTAGAGCGCAGGCTCAGTAGTTGTGCCGCACGGACTTAGCTGCTCCGCGGCATGTGGGATCTTCCTGGACCAGGGCTCGAACCTGTGTCCCCTGCATTGACAGGCAGATTCTTAACCACTGAATGGTGGGAAGCCCCAGTGAGACCCTATTTTTGAAGTAGGAAGGTCTGGGAAGAATTAATGGACCTCATATCACAAGAGCAAAGGGTTTAAAAAATGTTTCCTGGGTTACGATTTTCTATACACTGATTTAAATTTACCATAACAATTGTTCTTTCAGACTAACCCAGTGAATTTAATTTCAGGTTAAAGGTGTTGACATTATTTTAGACTTTTAAAAGCAATTGTATTAACTTACAAAATAATTGTGTTCTGTATTATGAATTAAAAATGTAACAAGGAGATAAGTACTCAAGATGGAGACTCACAGCCATGTTACTCTCCTATCCGGTTAAAGAGTTTTGAGTTTCCACAGAACACAAAAGATTATAGCGATTTTCTGATCAATTTATTTCTTTGCTCCAGGCTTAATTTGGGTTCATTTTGTTTCCTGGGTAATTTTTAAAGCCCATCTACCACGTTACAGAACATTTGAAACTATACTGTGGATTGGACCTGAAAACAGCAGTTCTTTGAAGAAAAAAATGTACACCATTTAGGTGTTCCTACCTAACTTGTCATTAAAAAGATGAGAAGATGTAAATATGGTCGTGTTTTACTGACCTTTCTGCTGTGTCTTAGCTGCTTAGATCCATGTATTGATCTCTTAATTTAAGTCATATCTTTTATTCCTAGAATTCCTGTTTGATTCTTTTTTGTAAGTATCAATTCTCTAGTGAAATTCATCATCTTATCTTTTTTTAAAAACCATATTTATTACTTATTTTAAAGTTTGTGTTCGATGACACCAATATCTGGGTCACTTCTGGGCCTGTTTCTATTATCTGTTTTTTTTTTTTAAATTGGTCCCATTAATTAGTATACCTAGTCTTTTTTTTTTTTTTTTGCCGTACGCAGACCTCTCACCGTTGTGACCTCTCCTGTTGCGGAGCACAGGCTCCGGACGCGCAGGCTCAGTGCCCATGGCTCACGGGCCCAGCCGCTCCGCGGCATGTGGGATCTTCCTGGACCAGGGCACGAACCCGTGTCCCCTGCATTGTCAGGCGGACTCTCAACCACTGCGCCACCAGGAAAGCCCTACCTAGTCATTTTTAAGTTAAATGTTGGATACTTTGTGGAAAACTGCAGGGTTCTTTATGATGTCATCTTCTTTCAAAGAGGATTTCTCTTCTCTTCTGGCAGGTAGCAGGAGGGTGGATGACTTCAGTCTAATCAGGCACCAAACTGGCTTGAGGCTCCTTGCAGCAGTTTTTATAAGGTCTGGGCTTACTCCCCTACTCTTATTGTGCAGCCCATTGTGGGTGGTAACTGAGAAACTGGGAAGTTTCCTGGGGTCCCTTCTCCTTGGTGGGTCCCTAACTCTCACATTTGTCTCTTTAGTTCCATGAGATTGCTGAAAATTTCATGCTGCTTCTGGTATATAATTTGATTTTCTTTTAATTGTTTGTCAGATTTTGGCATTGGGGCTATGCTTGCTATATAACATAGGTTGGAAAATATTCTGTTCTCTGTTTCCTGAAAGAGTTTGAAAGACTTCTTTATTTCTTTCCTAAATGTTTGATAGAATTAATGAGTGAAGCCATCTGGGATAGAAGTTTTTGTGGGATAGTTCTTTTTTTTTTTTTTTTTTTTTTTTTTTCGGTATGTGGGCCTCTCACCGCTGTGGCCTCTCCCGTTGCAGAGCGCAGGCTCAGCGGCCGTGGCTCACGGGTCCAGCCGCTCTGCAGCATGTGGGATCTTCCTGGACCGGGGCACAAACCTGTGTCCACTGCATCGGCAGGTGGACTCTCAACCACTGCGCCACCAGGGAAGCCCTGTGGTATAGTTCTTGATTACAGATTCAATTTCTTTAATAAATATGGGGTTATTAAGATAGTCAATTTTTTCTTGTGTTCTTTTTGGTTATTTTTCCCCTAAGGAACTTGTCTTTTTCATCTCAGGTGTCAAATTTGTTGGCATATGGTCATTTATGACATTCTCTTATTATCCTCTTAATGAATGTAGGATATGCCCCCTTTTTATTCTCCAAAATGGTGATTTATGTTTTTCTCTATTTTTCTTGATCAGCCTTGCTAGGGGTATATAAATTAATCTTTTCAAAGAACCAACTTTTTGGATGATTTTTGAAAATTGTTTTCTGTTTTCTATTTCACTGATTATCTCCTTTCTACTGACTTGAGGTTTAATTTTGTGGTTCGTTTTTTTTTTTTTTTTTTTTCGTAGCTTTTACATTGGAGACTTAACTTATTTTGGGCCTTTCTTCTTTTCTAATATCAGCATTTAAAGCTATTAATTTCCCTCTAAGCCCTGCTTCAGGCATATCTTACACATTTTGATAAGTTGTATTTTTATTACCATTTAGTTAGAAACATTTTAAAGCATTTCCCTTGTGTTCTTTTGGTCCTACGTGTATGTTGCTTAATTTTCAAGTATTTGGAACTTTGGTAGATGTTCTGTTGTCACTAATTTCTGTTTTAATGATGTGTGGTTAAAGTACATACTGTGTATGATTTCAGTGTATTTAGATTTATTGAGAATTGCTTTATGGCCCAGCATATGGACTATCCTGATGAACTGTCTGTGAGCCCTTGAAAAGAATTTGTATTCTGCAGTTGATGGGTATAGTGTTCTATAAATGCCAATTAGGAGAAGTTGTTTGATGATTTGCTCAAATCATCTACATCTTTATTGATTGTCTGCTACTTTTAATTATTTTATTGGAGGGGTGTTAAAGCCTCTAACTGCAGAAAAATTGTGAATCTTTCTATTCCTTTAGTTCCATCAGGTCTTGCTTCATGTATTTTGAAGCTCTATTATGGAGTACATATATATTTAGTATTTTTTTAAATTGAAGTATGGTTGATTTACAATGTTGTGTTAGTTTCTGGTGTGCAGCAAAGTGATTCGGTTATACAAATATATATTATTTTTCATAGTCTTTTCCATTATGGTTTATTACAAGATATTGAATATAGTTCCCTGTGCTAAACAACCTTGTTGTTTATTTTATATATAGTAGTTTGTATCTGCTAATCCGAAACTCCTAATTTATCCCCCCCCTTCCCCTTTGGTAACCATGTTTGTTTTCTATGTCTGTGAGTCTGTTTGTTTCATAAATATGTTCATTTGTATCATATTTTAGATTCCACATTTAAGTGATGTCATATGATATTTGCCTTTCTCTGACTTCACTTAGTATGATAAGCTTTAGGTTCATCCATGTTGCTGCAAGTGGCATTATCTCATCCTTTTTTATGGCTGAGCATTTAGTATTATTATACCTTCTTGATGAATTGACTCTCTTTTCCATTGTGAAACGTACCTATTTATCCCTTTGCTTACATTGAAATCTCCTTTGTCTGATATTAATATTGCTGCAGTAGATTCATTGTTTATTTCTTGTGTTTGTGTGTGGTATGTCTTTTTTCCCCATTCTTTTATTTTCCCTGTATCTTCACATTTAAAGAATGTTTCATAAGAGTGTAAAGTCCATGTGGTTAGGTCTTGTTTTTTTTAATCTAAGTCATATGGATGAGTTTAAGTCTACCATCTTGATATTTGTTTTCTGTTTGTCTTTGTTTTCTCCTTTTCTGCCTTTATTTAGGAGAATAAAATATTTTCTGTGTTCTATTTTGTCTTCTCTATTGACTTTAAAGCCACATCTCTATTTTTTTCTTACTTGCTCTAGAGATTACGGTGTGCATCTCTGACCACAGTCTACCTTCAAATAATATACTACTTCCCTTTTTGTACTCGGTGTATTAAAGAACAGTGGAGAGTGAGGTGAATAATACTGACCCGTAGAAAAAGGCGCTGCCTCTTCTGTCAGCTTCACTGTCGGATCCTTGCCAGTCTAATGTGTAGCTGAGCTGGGGGTAGGCTTTGCTGTGGCTCACTGATAGCTCATGGCGTTTGGAGGGTGGGGTCAGGATTAGACCTTTTACAGGGCGTGGGCTGTGGGTGCAGGGGAGACTGTGGGTGCAGGGGAGACTGTGGGTGCAGGGGAGACTGTGGGGGTCCCCCTGTGCTTACAGCCAGCCTCCAGCTTTCCCACCACAGGCCATTGTTCTCTGCTCTAAGCCAGGTGGCGCGGTTGGTGGGTTTAGGGGGGCTCTCTTTGGTCTCCAGTCCCACCTCTGGCTTTCTGCATTCTGTGTGCTTCCTCTCCACCCTGCCCCAGCTTTCTGTAGGCCACTTTCTTTTTTTTTTTTTTTTGCTGTATGCGGGCCTCTCACTGTTGTGGCCTCTCCCGTTGCGGAGCACAGGCTCCGGATGCGCAGGCTCAGCGGCCATGGCTCACGGGCCCAGCCGCTCCGCGGCACGTGGGTTCTTCCCGGACCGGGGCACGAACCCGTGTCCCCTGCATCGGCAGGCGGACTCTCAACCACTGCGCCACCAGGGAAGCCCTGTAGGCCACTTTCTTTCACGCAGTGAATGACCCTGGTGCCTTGGAGGGATTTCTTTCAGCTCCTCTGTCCTGCTCCAGCCTTTGATGGCCTTGGCCTTGGAGGAAGGGGTCCCTCTCATTCTCCTGCCCTGGGCTCAGCAGGCCTCTCTGCTTTTACTTGGAGAAAATACATCGCACCTCAGTGCACCTCTCAGCTCTCCTGGCTTGCCCAGATTTCTGCGGGCAGCTGCCTTACATCTGGGGAAGGTTCTGAGCACCTCAGGAGGGGGTCTTCCTCTCAGCCCCCAGCCTGCAGGTGCTACACCCTCTGCAAAGGCCCAGGGGAAGGATGAGTGTGTAGACTTGCTTGGTGGCTGGGCTCCTGTGAGTTGGAATCTATTGTCCCCACCATGGGCAGTTGGGAGTAGTTTGTGAAAAGTTCAGCTCTTTTCTCCTTCCCTTCCTCTTTGTCTGACCCCCCATTTCCTCCTACTGCTCTGCCAGGGACCAAAGCAGCTGTGGGTCTTCTCTCCTGGGAAAGGCTAGCCACTTTCCAGAATTTAGTTCGTTTACGTTCCCCTTCCGACGGGTTTTTAAAAGGTCCCTTTTATAACTCACGCAGCTGTTCCCATCGTGTGGCAAGGCCATCTGGTGTCAGTCTTTCCATTTGACCTGCCCTCCCTTCTGAGTCACTTTCAGATGGATTTGGCAGCCTTCCGTCCTGCAGAGCTGATTGGAAGAAGCCCCAGGGGAACCCGTGCAGCGAGTCCGGGGACCCGGCTCCTCCCGGGCACCTGGCTCCGGGCCCGCTGGCTCGGTGACATGCAGTTCTCTCTGCCCCACGAGGATGCCGCGGGCTCTCCTGGCTGCTCAGCCTCTTGGAGGTGGTTCTCTCCACGCCTAGAATCCACACACACTCCCGGGGGTGAAGTGGATGCCGGAAGGCGGTTCGTCTTCATGAGTGTCCCTTCCCTCTGGACTCTCGAATCTTTGTTGCCTTGACAGCTCTCCAGTGCCTCCTCCTCTTCTGTAATACTTTTGTTAGAGCTACTCCAGAAGTGGAAGTTGTCCCAGTGGTATTTGTAATGGAGATTAACCTTTTCACGGGCAGTGAGGTGCTGCTGGATGAACAGGTGTAGTGTTACAGAGATCCCGGATTGAGGGGGATCCCCACCTCCCCAGACTACTAGTTTTGTGGCTTTGAGCTAATCACTTCCTCTTCCTGAAGCTCACTTGTGTCTTAGTAAAATGGCATAACGTACACTGATTTGTGAGTGGAGGATCATAGTCTTCACAATCCCTAGTGCACCTTTCCCTTGAAGGGACCTCAGAGTGAGTGCAGGCCTCCCCACTCCATCCCTGGAGAGGTAGAATGCTTTACCTGAGGGCAGGATTGGCCCCGATAACCAGTGGGATCCGTTGGCTTACCTCGCTCTGCACTGCTTCCTCTCGGGAAGTGCTTCTCTGTGCTCAGTGCTGGAGGTCAGGCCTGGCCTCCCCTGGGTGGGCGGTGGGGGCGTGCCCAGTTCAGCACAGCCTGTGTCTAGGCAGGAAGGTCTAGCTGCCCAATTCTTGGTGTCAGCAAGGAGTTGCACTTTCTAAGAAACCGTGTTGTGGCCTTTAGCATGGTCTGTATGTGGTAGTAATGGTGATATTTTAGCCTCTATCTTTTCTCTTTGTTTTGTTGTCAACTTAGTTTTAGAAACGAGCTGGACAAGAGGGGTCCTGCTTACTGGGACCCTCTGAGAGATCTCAGCATTATGATATGGAAAGATCAATAATATTCTTATGAAAGCAACTCAAAGACTAACTGTGTTTTTTTATTTCTATAAGTGAAGGTGTCAGAATCGATCCTCAAAGTATCATTTCAGACTGTATCAGGCCATACCTCTACTTTTTCCTCTGTATTCTTTTTTTTTTTTCCCCCTCCTCTTCCTATAGTTTTCTTATTTCAGATTTGGAAGAAAAAATGTACTTTTTCTCTTATTTCTATTCTCTACCTGTTTTTAATATCATAACTGACTTAATGTGCACATGGTTGTCTCAGATTATTACTTAGAAGAGACAAGAATAGACAAACTGTAAAATCATGATGTGCTGGTTTTCATGTCAGGGTCAAGTCTTGAAATGGCAAATGGCCTGTGATCAAAAGTTTTGGTGATCATATTTTCTGCTTCTATAAGGAATAATCTAGTTTGGTGTCAACTAGGCGTTTATTAAAAATGTTCTGTTTTCATGATTTCTTCAATTTCTGGGTTGGAAAAAACTCTCAAGTGCATTAGGTGCTCTAGTTGGGCTGAAATAATTTTTGGATGTTGTGGTTGGAATTGAATAAGACCTATTGATAAATGTTTGTGTCCCCTCCAAATTCATATATTGAAGTCCTGACTCCCAGTGTGATTGTATTTGGAGGTGGGGTCTTTGGGAGGTGACTGGGTTTAGATTAGGTCAAGAGGGTGGGACTCTCACGTTGGGATTAGTGCCCTACAAGAAGAGGAGGAGACACAGAGCTCTTTCTCCCTCTGAGCCCATGCACCCGAGGAAAGGCCAGGTGAGGACGCAGTGAGAAGTGGGTGTCTGAAAACCAGGAATTGAATCCACTGGCACCTTGATGTTGGACTTCCCAGCCTCCAGAACTGTGAGAAGTAAATGTTTATTGTTCAAGCTACCATCCGTGGTCTTTCGTTATGGCAGCCAGAGTCGACTAAGACAGTTGATTTTTAGTGAAATTAATTAAGGAGTCATCACTTCCCACTGACCAAATCACGTGCTTAGGAGAACATTCAGATTGATCACAGGCTTCATTCCAGTTTGGCACATGGAACAAAGGTTAGCAGCCACCATGGCCTTGAGCTCTTTTATCCGTTTTGGTAGCTCCGGCTCTCTGTGGTCAGGCCTAATCTGTGGGGATGGGAAGACTCGGGCAGCTGGGATCTGAGTCTCAAATCTGTTCCTCTCTGAGTCTCAAATCTGTTCCTCAAGCAAATCATTTCACTTCCTCAAGCTCGTTAAATATTTTTACTATGAAATAATTTCAGAGGTGTAAGGAACAGTAAAATGAATCCACATGTAACAGTCACCCAGATTCAATGGTTATCAAGATCTTTATATATTTACTTCCTCTCTTACTTTTTCTATTTGTTGAATTATTTTAAAGAAAATCCCAGAGGCATCATTTCATTTTACACCTTCACTCTTTAGTATGCATTGCTAAAAAAAAAAAGGACATTTCCTAATATAACCACAATGTTAATGTTATACCCAAACGTTAATAATTATTTTTGGTAGCATTTAGCACTATTCCACAATCGAATTTCCCAGGTTGTCCCTGAGTTCATTTTTATCACCTTTAAAAGGGAGATAATAATGCCCAAGCTCTCCCTCCAGGACAGGAATTTTGTTGGAGGTTATACCTATTTTGCATGAAAAAATATTGAAGTTCTGCTGTGTCGCAGGATCCCTTGCCTTGAAGATTTTTTTTTTTTTTTCGGTACGTGGGCCTCCCACTGTTGTGGCCTCTCTGTTGCGGAGCACAGGCTCCAGACACGCAGGCTCAGCGGCCATGGCTCACGGGCCCAGTCGCTCCGCGGCATGTGGGATCCTCCCGGACCGGGGCACGAACCTGTGTCCCCTGCATCGGCAGACGGACTCTCAACCACTGCGCCAGCAGGGAAGCCCTGCCTTGAAGATTTTATACTCTGGAGAGCCTAGTACAAGATTCGGTGCAGAGCACGTGCTCAGGATGTGTAATTGTGGGTAAGGACTGCAAGTATTTCTGCAGCGCTTCGTGCTAAGAACAGTACTGGTCCCTGTGGACGTATTGTAGAAGTGAAAACTGCCTGCAGCAGATCTGAGCTTAGTCTGTCATTTTTTGTCTCTGAGTGTTTCTACATTTCTTCCCTTGGACACGAAGCCTCCTTTTCTGCCCAGCAACCGTGTATTCATCATCTGTTGTCAGTAGTGAAATTTCTACAGCAACTGTCACAAGTCTCTGAGAAGTCCTATGTTCCAGAGAAGGTCTCGCACTGAAGACCTGTGTAAAGTATCAAGATTTGACAGTCAGTGTACCGCAAAGCCAGTACCGTCCTCACCCTCAGCAGTCCCATCGCCGTTCCCATGCAGGTCCCTGTGCTGCCGCACCATTCAGCCCTTGATGTCCACAGACGTTACCAGCCTTAGCCGATTCCCTCTCGCACGTGCCTCAGACAGCTACTCTGTCAAGTTCTGTTGTGTATGTACAGCTTATAATGATATGTCATTATTCATCCTCTGTCCGTATTTTTGTCATATTTTCCTTATAACATAGCAAAACATCCAAATAACGCACTCATTGTTTTTGCTCTGAGTCCCAGGACCCTTGGCAAAGACCAAATGTTGCCTCTTCTATAAAACCTTCTTTGGCAAAATTACATGTCCCATGTGCTTTTCTCTCAGACTTTGATCCTGCCTCTGTAAAGTCACTGATAAGGAGTCATAATGTCCTCTTCTGACATTGTGTGCTCTTTCAACTTGGGACACCCCAAAAGTAGAGCCTGTCGCACTTCTGTGTGCCTGGTGCTCAATGCTGTGGGCGCATAGTAGGTGTCTGATGAAAGCTGAGTGGATGAGGGCTTCAATGAGGAAAGTCAGGTAAGGTTAAACAAAGAGGAAGAAAAACAGTAACTTGATGAGTGAAGAAAAAGTGATACGAGTAGTCGTGAGTGGTGGAATGCATCCCATGATTATTTCAGCTGCTTGTTGAAGTAGAAAATACCTGGAGAAGAATCACCTTGTGGGGGCCACGGTCCTTAGTATCGACACGTATCACCCAGAGCTCCTTTGTGGTTCCCACCGCAGTAAGGTGCACAAAGAAAAGGTGAGGAGGTGGTCAGCCTGCACAGCCTGGCTTCTGTTGGTGAATCAGTGGCTGTTTCTCTGCACTGTGTGGACGGAGCATCTGTGTTCATTTTATTATTTTATTTTACTCTTGCCCACAGATTGATTCTGTCCTACCTCTTTGGATAAATGAGGCCAGCCAACTAGCACATAGCTCTTGAACACCTTTTGTCATCTAAATACTCTTGACAAATTAGGGGAAAACCGAAAAAGGTGACAAGATGCTCTCCCTTTAAGGAACTTGTAGTCCAATGACCTTGATTTTTAGCTGTCAGAACTTAAACAAAATTTAAAGAAAAAATCATAGTCTCACCACTTAAAAAATTTGGTAAGTGGACCTGTGTTTTGTCAAGACCTAGAGAGACAAGGAGAATCTGGTGGTGTTGAGTACCCAGCCTCCAGATTCCGATCTCTAAACACTGAAAGGATCCTGCGCTCCTTGGAAAATGGATTCTAGGCCTGAGGCTGGAAATGAGCCAGAAAGATAGCAAGCTGTTGACAATCTTGGGTCTTCTCTAGAGACATAGGAACCAACCTGCAAAGGCTCCCACTGGCCGAAGATGGGACAGTTTGAACATCAACAAATGTGATGGAAGCCAACTGAAATACCAAATATATAAAAATCCACCAGTGCATAGTGATACTGAGTCATATACGACTTACTGGTCATCATTGGAGGTGGTAGGGACACCAGTTCTCTCTCCAGTAAATGAAGGGAAGGACTCATTTGTCAGCCCTCCCTTCTGTGTCGTCTGTTTCAGGATCACCAAACGGTTGATGAGGGAAAATCCTTTTTAATTAGAGAATTAAAAAATGACCACTTTGTAATCCTTGATAAAAATAGATCTGGGCAACAACGTACAGCAGGTGCTCAAATCCGTCAGGAGAAAGGTTGATGAGAACTTTCTAACGGATGGACCACACTGACAATTGAACATAAGCATTTAACCCTGGAAACCCCACTAAAGTGACAGTGAAGTTGTCAGATAGTGGGAAAGCAGGGAAGAGGCCCCAGAAGGCAGCGGTGCTCTGGGGGTGATGTGATGAGGGCCATGATGATGGGAGAATTAGCTGTAAAGCATCTCATGAGTGATTGTATCCCCACATCTCCTTCTCTGCTATGGAAGCAGGTGGCTGTCCCTCTGCCGTCTCCGCAGAAGATTAGTATTTCACCTGATGGAGTAAAAAGAAAGCATATGTGCTGGAGTCAGGCACAGCTGGAGAGCAGGGCCCTGTTGAAACCGAGGGGAATAAATGCATATGGGGCGTTGACCGCTTCACCTGGCTTCCACAGCCAGTCTTATACGCCACATGGGAAAGTCTTCCAGGGAACAGTGCCCAAAAGAAGAGGCTAAAGCACAGACACGGGAGATTCCCAGAAGAAGATCCTGCAGTGAGGCCCATGGCTGTCTGTGTCCCCGCGTGTCCGTCCTGTTCTCTGCAGCCAGCTGAGCAGGACACCCCGGGTACTGTTCCTTCTTGGGTAACTTTGCAGGTGGCATCGGGCATCATTAATAGGTTCATTGCTTTCTTCATTTCAGCAGGGTTTACTGGGAGAGCGTAATTCAGCTTTATGATAAGGTACCTAAACCACGAACGCTCTACCCAACATTAGGCAAATTAGGTCACTTATATGTTATCAGCGGGAGCCCCTTGGGAGATTTGTCACCTGTAAATTGAAGATGATTTGATTATTTAAAGAATTTTGTTCACGCTGCAAATGAACATTACTGTGTCATATCCAGATTAATTCTGGTTGCTTTTCTGCCCTCCTGCTCTCTAAGGAATGATGCTTAGACACAGAAAAGCCCCGTGGCCCAGCTAACCCGTGACTGTATGTGCCCGAGACCTCGGCATTCTCGGCCTGGACCTTGTTCTGTGGAGTCACAGGTCAGTGGATCCTGCGGCCTCACCGAGCAGCCCTGTAACACTCTCTGTGACGTCCTCGCATTCCCCGCAGGCAGCGGTATGACGGTGGTGACAGTGTCATCGTTCCTCTGAGCTCAGTCTCGTGCCCACCAGCCACTGTTTTTAATTGACCCTTAGAAATTCTTTAGATGGGGCCTTCCCTGGTGGCGCAGTGGTTAAGAGTCCGCCTGCCAATGCAGGTGACATGGGTTCGAGCCCTGGTCCAGGAAGATCCCACATGCTGCGGAGCAACTAAGCCCGTGAGCCACAACTACTGAAGCCTAGAGCCCGTGCTCCACTACAAGAGAAGCCACCGCAGTGAGAAGCCCGAGCACCACAACAAAGACAACAGCAACTAGAGAAAAGTCCATGTGCAGCAACGAAGACCCAACGCAGCCAAAAATAAATAAAATTAAAAAAAAAAAGAAATTCTTTAGGTGGGAGGTTAAGGTTGCCCCTCAGGTGGTCACACCACAGATGGGGAAGGACCACGCCATGTACTGGAACCTGGTCTAACTTCATGGCCTGAAGTCCCGCCCCCATGGCTGCGCCGCTCTGTCCCTCTTCTCTCCAGGTCCTCCAGCCTCCCTGCCAGCAGTGACAGGAAACAGGCCAGGAGCGAACCCCCGATTCCTGACTCCTTAATTCTTCCAAACAGTGTGGGAGTGTGGAGATCACAGGCTGAGGGCCAAACACGGGATTTTTGACACGACCTTTAACTTCAGTTGGGCTCGGTTTTCTCGTTTACAAAATGGGCACAGTGATGCCTGCCTTCCCGAGTTACTTCGAGTTTTCCAGCAGGAAGCGCCCTTGAGCTCCGGAGTGTTACAGAGCCCGTGGGCACGCGTCTGGGGTGCGTCATGGGTGATAAGCAAACATTATTCACTATTACCTGCATCCTCTTCTCCTCCCTCCTAGTGAAAGGGACAGGGATGGGGTGGAGAAAACCAGCCTTATCTCACAAAGCTCTACTTTTGCATAAAAATACTGGTTTGTAATTATTTGCTTAAATATCTGTTATACAGATGGACTGTACACTCCTTGGGGACAGGGCCTGGCATTTTGCTTGGTACCTAGTAATTGCTGGAAAAATATTTATTAAGTAATAAAATATGCTCCAGCCCTGCCTGCCCATTGACCTTCTTGGAATTTGATAAGGATTTATTATCTTGGAAAATGAAATCTCCTAGAAGATGGTAACTTAATTTCCTTTTTATCCACAGGCCCTTAAATGGAGCAGCTGCTAGTGATTATTTAAATAAATTGAATGAAGCTGCTATTTTCTTTTTGTCTCTTTTGGTCACTGCCCCTTTATTTCTCTCAGAAGACTGGACTCACTGGACTATTAAGGACTTGGGTTAAGAATTTTATTTTTGCTCAAGAAAGTAAAATAGAGCAAAACAACCCCCCACCCCCCCTTTTCTTTGGGTTAATTAACCTTTATTTTGTTTTTATTTTCTCATCAGAAAAAAAGGACGTGACGCAAAGCCTGGAGAACTATACCTCCAAGTGTCCCGGAACCATGGAGCTCATCACCCTCCCCGATGGCCTCACACTGCCCCCGGTGCCCTTCACCAAACTTCCCATCGTCAGGTAGGACAGGCTGGCTGGGGTGTGGAAGGTGAGCTTTGCTCCCAGCGTCTGTCTTTGGTCTGATCAGGGATGCAGATCTTTAGAAGAGTTCCTGGTTTGGGTTGGCTGTGTATCTGGTCCGTCGTCTCGTTAAGTCGCAGCCATTGCCTGTGAAGTGTGTTTTATAGACCAGAGAATCAGGCCAGGGCCATCGGAGAACTGCCATGGTCACGTGCTTGTCTGCCGGCAGAGCCCCGCAAACCCGTGTCTGCCCGGTTCCACGGCTGAGACGTGGCCCTCTGTGCAGTGGAGACCAAGCAGGCCTTGTGGCGCTCACACTTACCCGCATCCAGTAGGGCCCACTTGCCTAGACTGTTCACCCCTGCGCACAGGCCCGGGGGAGCGCCTCCACCTCGCTTGCTTTGTGTGGCTTACAGGACCATCTGTGGCCTGCTCTGTCTCCAGACTGACTGTGAGCCCCTTCCTTATTCCCCTGGACCCCAGCCCTGCACACCCTTCTGGAATCACTGAGTAGGCAGAATGTGTGGCGGGGTTCATTCCTCTGCTCAGGCTCCACCTTCTGCTTGCAGTGCCTTTCCCGCCCTTGCTCTGCCTGGTGACATTCAGGCGTCTTTCAAGATTTAGTTCAAGGATTATCTCCTCCATAAAGCCTTTTTCTAGAGCCACCCAGATAGAAATAATTACACCTTCTGTATAAATTACCAATTATTTCAGTGCAAAGAGTAGAGAACCTAGCAGTGGATCACAAATAAGAGGTGATTTTTCTTATTTATTAAGAACTTGGAAACAGGTGGCCTCTCTGCAACTCTGTCTTTACCTCCTGATGACCAAATGGCTGCTGCAGCTCCACATAACACATCTACATCCCAGACAGGATGAAGGGAGAAGGGGCAGGGCCAGGGAGCCTATCTTTTGTTTACTAGGAAAGCAAAAATGATCTGGACGGATTCATAGTAGGCTTCTGCCCGTCTCCTCGACCAGGAGTGCGTCTCGTGGCCACCGCTAGTTGTAAGAGAGGCTGAGGAAATACCTGTTTAGCTCTCCCAGTCTCTGTACTGTAGGTGGGATAGGGAGAAGGGGGTCAGAAATGGTGCTGGGTTAGCCAGCCAGCAGTATCTCTTCTGTCTTTCTTCTGTTTCATTTACAGAACTTGATTATACGATACATCTTTGTTCTTTTTGACTGAGGGCTACCTGAAGAGGGCTTTGTCTTTGTAGCCCTTGGGTGCTCATGTGTGTTGAGTGAATGAACAGGTCTACCCATCAGAATTCTTTGCACAGCAGTTGGCAGAATACCTGACCCAGACTATCTTAGGCAAAAGGGAATTTACGGCACATACACACCTACAAAGTCCAGGAGAGGGATTCAGGCAGGGCTGGAGCCAGGCTTCAGGCTACCTCATCAGAACCTATCTTCTCTCCTCTCTCAGCTGTGCCCTCTGCAGTGAGGCTTTAGTCTCAGGCCCCGGGTGGCATCAGGGGTGCAGCAACAGCTCCTCATCCTGCAGCGTCCGGGAGAAGAGAGAGGCACCACCTGTGGGAGAAGGACGAAGCTTCTTTCTTTCAGGAGCCTCCACAGGTGCCCTTTACTCTCCACTGCCTCTGCTGGGATTATGGACTCAGATCTGAGTCCCTGCTCCCAGCCCTGCATTAGCCATTTCTTCCAAGAGCCCTGGTTCTTTCAATGGAGGATGGAATTTAAGTTAAGATCTGGGTGCTGTGTGTGCTCCTCACTATTGGGGTGTTGCTGCTTGCAGTGGATAGAACTAGGCAATCTCTATGTATATACATACGTTACTCACTGCATGTTCATGTCCATGGTTAGTTCTGCATCTGTTTCTGTGTATTGGAAACTGTGAGTTCATACTGATACCTCCAGTTCCACCCAACATCTTAGGGGGTCCTTCTAGTTTTCTTCTATCTGTAACTCCCTTCTCAGACTGGGGGAAACCTGTCCCCCATTAGCCTCAGTGTGGTTACTCATTTGGTCAGTTCCCCTGCTGGTTACCAGTGGTTATTAGGTTGACCTCCCTCCCCATGGGGAGCTCTGATGGCCACGCTGTGCTGCTGCTCCAGCCCCCCAGGCCCCTCTTGCCCCACTCCGGCTAGCGTGCCCTCTGCCCTGTTGCCTGCTCAGATGCGTACCTGGCTCTGCCCTCCGTAATGGACTCAGGGCTGAATTGCTGGGGCGGGAGGGAAAGGGGAAGGAAGCTTCTTTCCCATCTATTCTCATCAACAAATAAGCTTGCCCTTCAGATCTTAGTCTAGCATGAACTGGGCTCACCCCAGAATGGTTTTCAAGTAATTGTGATGCAGGTACACATTTTGCCGTGTTTTCATAAAACATTTGAGGCAGCTCATAGAAATGTTATGTTAAAAATAAAGTCACCAGAGTGAAAGGTAAGTAAGGGTCCTACATAATGGCTGGAGATGGGGAAAAGCATGATTCTATTAATCATATGTCAATAATTAACTAACAATGGGTATAGGAGGAAATGTGATTGGTTAGAAGACTCTCTGTCTTATAAGCAGGCACAAACCAGTCACACTGCAGAAATACACCTCTTCACAGTAAGGAGGCTTGTGGAAACCCCTCTTGTGGGTTCTCTTAAAGGAACATATTGATTAATGTCCTCAAAAATATCCCTACAAAAATCTGAAGCAGGTTCTCATGGTTGTTTTGTTCATTGCATTCCTCAGTGCAAACTACAGGCTTAATGCCAGAGGGGGTTGGATACACCCAGCTCTCCCAGAGGACAGAGCAGTGTGGTCCAAACATGCAGCTCTGCTGTGGACTGTGTGTATGTGTCCCCCCAAAATTCATCTGCCAATGACCTAACCCCAGTAGGATGATATTTGGAGGTGAGGCCTTTGGGGGCTGATTAGGTTTAGATGGGGTCATGAGGATGGGGCCCCCATGATGGGATTAGTGCCCTTATAAGGAGATTAAGGGACCAGAGCTCTTTCTCTTCTCCACATGAGGATACAGTGACCATGTCTGTGAGCCAGGGAGAGGGCCCTCAGCAGAACCCAATCATGCCGGCCCACTGATCTCAGACTTCAGCCTCCAGACTGTGAGAAATGAGTATTGTTGTTTAAGATGCCCGGACTATGGTATTCTGTTAGAACAGCCTGAGCTAAGGCAAGCACTCTAATACAGCAGTCTGAACTGTCCCAGCCATACGTAGCGTAATGGACGGACTATTTATACATCAAGCACTCCTTCATGAAGGTGATTTCTCGTAGGTCAGCTTTTGGCAAGAGTCAGGCAGCAGAGAATTCAAAGTTATATTCTCAGGAGAAAAAAAAAGGGTGATGATAGGTGCTCTGTGATGCTGACTGAGGGTGGCAGACCCATATTACTGGTGTTCAGTCAGGACCTGGAGCAGGGTAGGTGTGGTGTGACTTTGTGTGGAATGGTTGTGTTCACACTGCATGTGGGATTGTTGCTCTCTCACACAATCAGTGTTCCTCATCTCTCTCTGGAGAGAGCTGACACAGTACCCATGGACCCGGCCAGTGTTTTTTCTTAGAAAACTAGTCTGGGACTATTTTAATGTTCTAACCAAATGTTTCAAGGACCTGTGCTTGGAAAACATGGACTTAATGTTTAAGTCAGTTTAATTCAAAAAAAAAAAAATCAAGTCAGGCATTGCAAGACACCCCCTTGTAGCTATAAGAAGGGCTTTGAAGACCGAAGCTCCTGAAAAATGTCCACATTCATGAGTAAATGATCAGACTTGCTGAATAGACTTGTTAGACATGAGCTAATTTAATGTTAGTGGTGCCTCATATTTATACTTCTGGTTTTGGAAGAGATGAGTGGAGCCTTTTTTTCTGGTGAAGACTTTCCTTGTTTTTGACAATAAAGGCATTTCATCAATTTATAGGAAAATATTTACTTGTTCTGTGTAGCATGGGAGCATGAACTGGGTTCACCCAAAAATTGTGTCAAGTAATCACTATGCAATTTAATTTAAAAAAGGGCCAATATAGATCCCTGTTTTAATTCTGTTCTAAAATTCAATTAATCAGATATTTATAGAGTGCCTAAGATGTGCTTGGCTCAGTGCTAAGGGCCAGGGACTCAGTGATGGTCAACATGCCAAGATCCCGTGTGCCAGGAGGCTGCCAAACCCATGTCCATTACTACTGTCCAGAGTTAAAGCAGAGGGAAGTTCATGTTACTCCTTACAGAATTCACAAAAACAATAATGTACACAAAAGCCACTAATAATCATGTAGATTGTTCACACACTACAAGTTGTAAATTATTAAAGAAGAAATTGGGGTAGAGTTTAGATGTCATTTACAGGAAACCAGTGAGTCTTTAATTTGGGGTGAGACGGGGGTGGGGTGGGGATGAACTGATTGTTTCTTTGCTGAACTGACCTTGAGCTTCAGCCTGGCAGAGAGCCAGGGTGGATGAGGCTGCTTTAATTGATAAGGATCGAAACTCTCCAGTCTGGATGAGCTTAGAGTCATTTTGAGTGGCCTCCGTACTTTTGAAACTTTAGCTTTTCAGTTAATTGTATTTGAGGAAGGATTTCAGGTGTTTATTCACAAAGGGGCTCAGAGGCCACGCTATCAGGGCAGTTTTTCTTGGTTTGTGAAGCAGGGCAAGGCCAGCCTCCCGGATGCCCATCAGGATGCGGCTCCGTGATCTCACCAGGTTCACAGCCACGTCCTGAATCTTCTGTCACACTTGGTGTAATCGCCAGGCCCACAACCTCTTACGAATTTCTCAAACCTGAGCTTCTCGAAGAAAATGAGAAATGTGTGGTGTCGTTGGGGAGTCTGAGCAGGAAGCCTTGCACTACTGCCCTGGCTGGCGTGGTGGGTCCTCTCCAGCTGTCTGCGTCATGCCTGGACTTGGGACGGTGGGTGACCTTCACGTTGTTCCAAATGTGGAAGGTGTGGCCAGCTTTGGCCATTGCCCATCTGTGCAGAGATATCCAGGAGGTTCTTTTTTTAAAAAATAAATTTATTTATTTTATTTTATTTTATTTATTTTTGGCTGCATTGGGTTTTCGTTGCTGCACGTGGGCTTTCTCTAGTTGTGGCGAGTGGGGGCTACTCTTTGTTGCGGTGCGCGGGCTTCTCATTGCGGTGGCTTCTCTTGTTGCAGAGCACGGGCTCTAGGCGCGCGGGCTTCAGTAGTTGCGGCGCGTGGGCTCAGTAGTTGTGGCTCGCAGGCTCTAGAGCACAGGCTCAGTAGTTGTGGCGCACGGGCTTAGTTGCTCCGTGGCATGTGGGATCTTCCCAGACCAAGACTCGAACCCGTGTCCCCTGCGTTGGCAGGTGGATTCTTAACCACTGTGCCACCAGGGAAGCCCTGGGAGGTTCTTAGATATGTCTCCCCTGTGAATAAGGTTGAGGAATTAAAAACCAAGAGAGAAAAAGTGGAGCTGTTTCTTCCTGTCTCGTTCTTCCCACCAGTGTGTTTTATGTCACTTTCCTAATCAGTGTTCCACCACTGCTTTGCATGGTCCTCATTAGCCACGGTATACTGAGAAGTCAGATTTTAAAATGTCCACTGTTTCCAAGTGGAATCCCTAAAAATAATCCTCGGTTTGGACACTTCATCCCTGGAATTCTTCTTTACTGTTGGCAGCCTCATAAACCAAATATCATATTATTAGTTCCACGGAACTTTATGCTAAATGAATTATATTTCCTTTAGGTCAGGTGCCTTGAATGATTGTTTTTCTGGGTACATTTTATAAACAGACATTTGATGCTAGGTTTTGAGTTATACATGAATGCCACGACTGCTTGTCGGGTTACTTGTCTGGCCGACCACGGCCTCAGAATTCCTCTGCATGTTTAATAACCTTTGACGTGCTCTGGAATTTCTGTGCTTGTGTACATGGCTCCTCGAACCACAGATGACACCTCATGTTTAGGTGGCGACAGTGGCACAGAGCAGAATGCTGTGTGTGTTGCAAGAAAATGGTATCAGTTTACAGATGAGTAAACTTAAAGGCTCGAGCGGACGGTGCTGGTCTCAGCATCCCTGGGACCAACGCTTCAGTCCTTGGTCCCGGTGCGGTGTTGTGATCTTTGCGCAGGGACGTGGATCTCTGTGCCTGTAAACGAGGGTTGTTTTAGGGAGGAAAGAGAAAGGTTTTTGTGCACCTGCGAGGTGACAGGCACTATTACAGGTGCTTGACGCATATTAACTCAGTCCTCAAAGTACCCTGCGAAGGTACGAAGGTCTCTGCTTCAGACCGCTCCCCTTCTCTGCCTGAGTTTGGAATCAGCAGAAAGAAACGTCTGTCTCAGGTGGATGGCAGTGGCTGAGGGCTGTCCGCCTGTGCCCCAGCCTCTGGCAGAGCCAGGTGACGGTATGCTTTTTCGTGGGACAGGCCCTGTTCCGTCCGTGCAGAGAGCAGGACTGAATACGTGCTCTGGGCAGGGCCTGAGCGCGCTGGTTCTCTTTCCGACTTTACCACCTCCCTAGGGAGAAGTGAGGGTGGGGAAGGGCGAGGTTAGGACCACCACCCTAAGGATGTCCCTCCTCATGGAAACATGGAACCGGGGAAGGGAGGGGTCCTCCTTCTGTAGAGTATTATCAGGTGCCGATTATTTTTCCTATTTCGTAAGTGAGAGGGTTGAGGTCCAGGGAGATGAAGCCATCTGTGCCCGTTGCCCAGCTGGTAGGTCCTTCAGACTGCAGTGAGGTCTGTGTCTGTTGAAGCTGCTTCTCAGGAGCAGGCAAATCTCCCTGGGTTGGATGTGGTGGGTGTTAGATGCACATCAGACGTGGCATCTCGGCCAGTGCGAGGGCCTTGCCCACCCTTGTCCCGGTGCAGCGCAGCTGGTATTTTTTGAATGTGCACAAAGGGCTGGGATTTGCGACTGTTAGAGATAAACCACTTAGCCTTAAATATACGGTTTTGGAAGATTTGGAAGCTGAGGTTGAAATCCAGCTTTTGGGAGTTTATTCATGCAACATTTATCGAGAGCTCTGCATTGAAGTATTGCACCAGTACTGGAGAGGCACATGAGGCCCTGGGTACCCCTGTCCTCAGGAAGCTCACCACTGAACTGCAGCAAATAGAAAACAAAGTGATTCTGATCCCGTATGAGAAAAGCAGGCCAAAGGGGTTTGCAAGGACAAGTAAGAGTCAGAGAAAGTGTGCAAGATACAACCCTTGGTTTGAAGGGCTTTGGTGTGCAAGCACCGTCTGCTTCCTTGGATCGTTGTGGAAATAGGTGGGAGTCACGCGCGTGACCCTCACTCTCCCGGGGCCGGGCTCGGGGAGCTGTCAGTGACGGTTGAGTGTGGTAGGGTTGCCTGTGTGCCGGGCAGGGTTGCCCTAGATGGCTGAGAGTCCTTCAGCTGAGAAAGGAATGATTTTGTGGATTCCGTGAGGGGTCTCTATAGGGTATATATATATAGTCAGTATAGGTTAGCCTGTGCTGTGGCAGAGAAATTATCCCTAAAATCTCAGAAAAATTAGCCCTCACTACAACCCAGATTTAAGTCCCACTCACACGGAGTCTGATACCATTTGGGCAGTGAGTTCTCCAGGGTGGCTGACCTCCCTGAGGTTACTCAGTGACCCAGGCCGCGTCCACCTGCGGCCTTACAGAGGCAGGGAGAGAGCTGGAGGCCGGCGCACCGCTTCAAGTGGTTTGTCTTCCTCGAGGGACGTGCGCTGCTTCCCTTTGCCACCCTCCGGCCTTACCTTCTGCAAAGGGGCTGCAGGTGGGGAGGGAGGAGCAGAAAGGGTCCCGCCCACCTTCCAGCCCTTCCCCAACCCCGTCCCTTCAGCCTCAGGCCTTGGGGCTTTCCAGACCCGGACCCCTGTCTTGCCCAGCTGCTCCCAAGGGAGGTCTCAGGTGCTGGGGTTGAAGGGTGTACTGTCTCCTGCTGTCACCACCTTCCAGCGGCCCCTCTGGCCCCAGCGCAGTGGCCCAGGGGCACGGCTGCTGCCCGGCCGTGGACGTCTTCTCTCCCTGGGATGGTCTGGAGGGGTCGTGTGCAGCCTTCTTCTGCTTTGTCCTGCGAAATTGAGTACTTTTCCTCCCCTCAGTTTATCTGCTGCTTGATTTACTGTCGTTCTAACATCTGATATCTGGTCGTATTTACGCTGAACCCAAGCGAACAGGCAGCTGACGTATTTTTGTTCCCTTTGGAACCACAGGCGTGTGAAACTGTTGAACCTTCCCGCCAGCCTCCGGCCACAGAAAATGAAAAGCTTGCTGGGCCAGAGCATGTCGACCAAGAGCCCCTTCATCTACTCACCGATCATCGCACACAACCGTGGGGAAGAGCGGAGCAGGAAAATAGGTAGGCCGCCCATCCTGGCTTTCTGGCTGTGCTCTGCTGCCCAGCTCCTGGTGGCTCTTCTAGATTTTAAAGCATGAGACTTGATTGCAGTTCATTCGTGCATGTGTGTATATACCCTCATACAGGTCTATTCAGTTTGCTACCTTAGCCAGGCCATTGCCTATAGACCTGACTTTTTGATATCTATTTCGTAAAAGGCAATTTTTGTGGAAGTTCTAGAAACCAGAAGACCTCTGTTATCTGAGACTTATGTAGACTACAGAAGAGAGGTACTAGGAGATGAGGGTGATTTCTCAAGGCCTGGAGTAACTTCTGAATCATCAAAGGAGATTAAAGGTGACTTATGTTCAGGACTGACCGGGGCATAAGGACATCGTAGCATTTTCCCTTGTGAACGCTGGCAGCGCTTGTTTTGTGGTGCTCTAGCGATCACCACTTCCGAGATGCCTGGTGACTCAGCAGGGAGAGATGAGATGGTCTCGGGGTGGACCGGGAGCAGAACACGCATTCCTGAGAATCTCCAGTGTGCTCGGCTCCCCGGCCACGTCCCAGCCCACGGCCACTCCTTTCCTTCCTCACCACGGACCCCAGGGCTCCTTCCGTGTCCTTCCCAAAGCCTGGCCGTGCTGCAGGCCTCATTCCTGGCCAGCTTTCCCCTCCTCGGGCCCCTCGCATTTTGAGATCGTGGTGCCTGCAAGTCGCAGTGACAGAGCTAAAGGACTGAGAGGCCCGTCACTGGTTGGAGTCTCAGTAGACTTCGTGCGAAGCTTTTGCCAGTCAGTGCTCGCTTCTCCTCTGTCTGCTTTTTTCCTCCTTTGACTTCTTACCCCTGATGTAGGCGAAGGCGTCCTGACTTCATGAGGCCCTTCTTCCCGGGATGCACGTGTCCTGTCACACCCCGTAGCCGGACGGCGGGCTCTCCCGACAGCGCCAGCCACGCTCTTTCTGCCTTCCCTGCTCACCTCCCACCTTTCCACTCGTGCCCCTCGGCTCCAGCCACACGGCCGCTTTCTGTTCTTTGGACGTGCTGTCTTGTTCCAGTCTCAGGGCTCTGCTCGCTGCGCCTCTGCCTAGAGCTCACCCCCTGCCCACCTCGCTCACTCTGCGGGCCCCGCTCAGAGAGGCCGCCTCTGACCCGCACCTCACGGCCGCTTCTCCCCACTCTCCCGTCACTGCCGGTTGCCCTTCACAGCACCTAGATGCGTCCCTCTGTTTATGTTCCCGTCCTCCCCATCTCCCTGCTGCTAGAACAGTGTGGAGTGAATGAAGGAGTGGGGTGGATGGTGTGACCCCATTTTACAGACAAGGAAGCTGAGATTCAGGATGGGTAACTGACTCCACGGCAGAGCCTTTGCCCCGTACCGTGGAGCTCAAGGCCAAGCACGACGCACATCCCATAACCTTGGTGGAGATTCGTTACATTCACACCAGCAGGAGAGTTTCTTGGAGTCTATAAAGATCTCATAAAAAACCTCATTCACAAGTATTAAACCACCTGCACACCTTGAAAAATGAGTGTTTCTAAGCTGTTCCCTAAGCCAGAGGGCATAGTGAGGGTAGGAGTGCTAAAACGGCCCTGTGCTTTCTGGTGATGCGCACCAGTTCTTTGATTCAAGTTGTGCTTTGTAAAATGCGGTCACATTTTAACTCAGTTCGTTTTGCTAGTATTTTTGGAGGAAGTAATTTTGACCTCCCTTTTCCAGATGAAGAAACAAACTCAGAGAAATGAGAAACTCCCTGTTTTTCAGATCGAGTGTGCTGTTCCAACCAGGGCCCTCCAGCTTTCCCTCATGTGTGCAGCACGCCTGGCATGGGCCTAAGTCAATGATAACACACAGCTGCCCACCTCCCCCATCCTCCAGGTCAGCTTCGACAGCAAGGCAGTAATACCCGGGAAGTTGAATATCCTAGCGCTCTGAAACTAGGTCCGCCGGCAGCAGCACCTGGGACTCACCTGTTGAGTTTGGGGAGATCATAGGCATGGGACGAGATGAGACTTCGGAAGGCCTCCCGGAGGCTCAGGAAGCAGAGCTGGCTCTGAGGAGCAGGTGGGCTTCTAAGGTGTGGCTCGGAGGGCTCTCGTTAAAACAAGAAAATAAAGGAGGAAATGTGGGGTGATGCCTTTAAAAAATAGCATCTGATTATAAATTCTGGTACATTTCTGAAAGCAGGAGCCCTAAGTATATAGCATGCTACAGCCTTGATGTGCGTGCATGCACGCGTGCATGTATGCGTGCGTGTGCACGTGCGTGTCTCTTGGTTCAGTCCTTCATCGGTTCCTTCTTTCATCCATCAGTAAACTCCCCCTGAGTTTCCCTGTGTGTCAGGCATGTGGCAGCCCAGCCCTGTGGGTTCTAACGGTGAGAAGTGCAGGTGTGGTCCCTGCTGTCGTGAGGTGTACGTAGACGTTAGAGGGAAGTGACAGGTAGTAACTAAATATATTTAAAACCACAGGACTTTGAACTTCCTCTGATAGTGTTTGAACGTTTTCCATTTGCGTCCTGGGAAGTGATTTTGCTCTTTTGTTCTCACATCCGTCACGTAGGCGTGGCTGCCCTATCACGTATCAGGCGTTGTAAGGGGTGAAAGACCTCAGTGTACACAGGTGCATATCGGAGGTCAGGTACTGCCTCTCGGTCCTCTGACCCCTACCCGCCACTCCCCCTGTGCTGCTTGGGCCGAACATTTCCCTGACTTCCCTGACAGCCGGCTGCCATTCGGGTCTCCCCGGTGGGGGTGAAGGTGCAGGAGGGCAGGGGCCATTCCGCTCCCGGGGGTCTCCTGGGTGGTGGCGGCAGCGGTGGTGCAGGGAGACCACAGCTGTGGCAGCCTGGGCTGCGGTGGTGGCAGCGGCAGGGGCTGCGGCTCCCTCTCCACGGTCCAGCAAAGGACGAGCAGTAAGTGTCCGTGAAAATGAACGAGTGACCAGCTGCAACTGTTTCCTGGTTGTCAGGGGGGCAGGCTCGCCCCCCGCAAGCACTCTGGTGTGAAGGCAAGTCTTTTTTTTTTTTTTTTTTACATCTTTATTGGAGTAAAATTGCTTTACAATGGTGTGTTAGTTTCTGCTGTATAACAAAGTGAATCAGTTATACATTTACATCTGTTCCCATATCTCTTCCCTCTTGCGTCTCCCTCCCTCCCACCCTCCCTGTCCCACCCCTCTAGGTGGTCACAAAGCACTGAGCTGCTTTGACATTCTCATTTCAGTCTGTCGATTTTGAAAGACAGCCCCAGCCTCCCTACTGCTTCTCTGCTCTGGAGAGCGTGCTGGGGAGTCTGGGAGCAGGGGAGCCGGGGGGAGATCGTGGTTGAGCAGGGCGGCCGGGTGAGCAGTGCGCGTCTGCCAGCGCGGGTGCCTCCTTTGATCTCTTTGGAGGTGCGGGGGGGGGCTTGTTCCAGTCCGAGTCTCACTGTTTCTCGATGGTGAGCAGGTCACTTTCTGGGCCTCTTTTCCCCGGGGTGGACCTGGACCTGTCATTACAGAGTTAATGAGGCTCGTCTCTTGGACCTTCTAGGAGTCTCTGGGTCTTTTGGGTCTCCTTACGGTTGATGATCAGCTTTCTCCCCTAGAGGACATTTTAGGAAACTTTCACCCATTTTGTTTAGAGAAACTTCCAGAGACGATTTGGGGGACTGGAAGAGTGAGACTCCTTCTCAGGACCAGCTGCATGATTTGTGGGGCCCCCTTGTTCAAAAATTATGAGGAAATTGGAGACAGATACAACGTTAAGCAGAATGCGGCCCCCGAGCCTGGCACAGTGTGACTGCAGGGTCACTGCCCGTGGAGCTGGCCTTTCCTCTTGATTTTCTTCCTCTCTGATCTTTAGAAACTGCTGAGGCTTCCTTTTGTGAAAAGAATACCCTGCATTTGCTGCGGAGGGCTTCCACCTTACCCAGTGATTCTCCTGGCCGTGTGATGCTGAAAATGTTGTTTTCCCAACTTATAGACGAGAAAATTAAGACTGAGTGATTATAAATTCCTGCCCTAGGTCAGGGAGCCAGTAAGGACAGAGCGCAGGCTATGTCCATGGTTTGTGACTCAAAGCCCAGAGACCTTTTCCTTTAAATATGGCTCCTCATAACAGTGAGAAAGAAGCACCTGTTCATCTGGGCTGAGGATAAATCCAGTGGATGATGCAAGATTTTGGGGGATATAACAGAAACTTCAGCCAAAATGCATGTTATTTGTTGAAGACCCATGGGTACGAACATGTAATTTATATTCTGTGGCTTCTAATATCTTTTTAGCAACAGACTCATCAGCGAGGACCTGCCTGGAGGTTTGAAGAATCGCATGTCTTTAACCTCATATCCCAGTCTCTATAAATGAATCTTATAATTGGGGGAGTTATCACAGCAAGGGGCACAGAATATTAGAGAAGAAGAAACCCTTGAGGGCAGTTCCTGAGACCATTTTCCACGCTAACTTGGAATAATTTACCAGTCTTTCCATCTGTGTGTTGCTAGCATCTCTGTCGTCCGAGTTAAACTCCACGCCGAGGTGATGGCTGTACACGTCCTGAGCATAATTTGTGCTAGGACTTGGTGGTGGAGCCGGGCTTCTTGCCCGGGTTGACAGCTGCCCCGGAGGAGGCTTGGTGGCCTGGCCGGGCTGGAGCTGTCAGATGGCCTTGGGCTGCCGCCGGGCCTCCCTAGACTGCAGTTGTGCCATCTACAGAGACCAGGCGCCAGAAGCTCACTAGGAGGATTCTTCTGAGGGTCAAGTGAGATAGTGTTCCTAAAGTATCCAGCAGCCTTTCTCATAAGGCTCTGAGCAGTGCTGTGTGCACTGTCCAAGGTGCTAGGGATGCAGTGAGAAATCAGGAGTGTCACTTGCCCGATGGGTCCAGCCAGTGTGGTGGAAAGAGATGAGCTTGTCAGCAAAAGCCACCGAAAGATGCTGTTTGTCCACGGCTAAGAACACACATGGGGGCCGTGCAATACAGTGTGGGGAGGGCCTGATACAGAAGGGTTTTTAATAGCCTTCAATGCTGTTCCTTCCTGTGGCTTCTGGGACAAAATATCGAGGAAGGGGCCCCACTGTGTGCTTTGACACACTAAGGCTTAGGAAGGAGATGATCTCCTCTCAGACATAAATAACTATTCCTGTAATCAGGGATTTATCTTAGGTTTACCTTTAGTGACTAGGACTGTGCAAGTATAAACGATTCCTTTCAGAACCCCAGGAAAATGAATTTTGAAATGATGGTTATTTGACTGTGGTAGAGAAGACAAACAGTTCCTTCGTTATCAGGCATAGCAAGCTGTTAAAACAAATGACATTTTCATCGGCAGTGAGGAAGGCCTGGGGTGCTGGCCGCTGAGGCAGTGATGGGCTCAGTGATGCCGCTGAAGGTGGGGGTGGGAGCACCGTGTCTCTGCAGAAGGACTTCTGGGACCCCTCCCTCCCGCAGAGGTTCTCAGCCTGAGGCTGGGTGAAGAGAGGTGGGTTTCTGCAGCCAACGGGGGGAGAGCAACAGCCTGGGAGCAGCAGAGGCTTTGGGGCCAGGCACACGGGAGTTGGACTCGGCTGCCTCATTCATTAGGGCCATCGATGGTGGACGGTTCAGTGTTCCTTATTGGTGAATGAGGGTGATATGTGCTCTGCTGACTGCTTCACTGTATTGTCAAGAGGCTCAAATGGGTACCTGCTTGTGCAAGCATTTTGAAAACTAACTCACCTGGTGGGCTCCTTCTTCATTGCATGCAATTTCAGGAAGCCGTAGGTTTGGTGCAACCTGTCTTAGTCTCTGTGCAGGGGACCTGGTGTGAAGTGTTTGGGAAAAATGGTGTCTTTATGAAAGCCTGTGAAAGCTGAAGAATTCTAATCAGTAAATCTTAGTATCTACTGTAGAAAAAACCCTTTAACCACCACTGTCCAGTCTAGATGCTTCTCTGAGTTCAAAGGCCTGGGCTTGAATCCCTGCTGCCCCACTTACTGGCTGTCTGATTCCCAGCACATTTATTAACCCCTTTGGACCTTGAGTACCTGCCTTGTAACAGTGGGATTGTCATATCTACCTCGCCAGGTCATTATGAAGCGTAAGAGACAGGCTTCCAAGGGCTGGACAGTACCTCCTGCCCAACACGTGTTACTTGAAGCCCCTTCCAGTTTGCCTAATGGAGAATCTTAAGGGGAGGAGAGGGCAGTGAAGTGGGGATGGGGACCGTATTACTTTTCTTTTGTGTGTAACAGATGACCACCAGTTTAGTGGCTTAAAGAACACAAGTTTATTTTCTCACTGTTACTGTCATGAGTCCAGCATGTGTTAGCTGGGTCCTCTGCTCAGAGTCTTGCAGGCTGAAATCCAGGTGTCAGGTGGGGCTGTGTTCTCATCTGGAGGCTCGACTGGGAAGGATCTGTTTCCAGGCTCCCTCAGGTTCTTCATCCATTCCTTGTGGTTGTAGGACTGCCGTCTCTGTTCTCTTGCTGGCTGTCAGCTGGACCACTTTCAGCTTATAGCAGCTGTTCTTGGGTCCTGGCCGCATGGCCTCCTCCGTACATCCTCTCATGCTTTGAATCTTTTCACTCAGGATGGGTATGTTCCCTTCCAAGGGCTCACCTGAGTAGGCCAGGCTCTCCTAGGATAATCTCCCATTGATTAAGTTAAAGCCTACTGCTTGGGGGCCTTCATCACATATGGAAGCCCCCTTCCCCTTTGTTATATAACATAGCCTATCGTCATCTCCACACTCGGGGGGAGAGGATGACACAGCATGTACACCAGGGGCTGGGAGTCTTGGGGGTCATCTCAGAATTCTGCCTCCTGTAGGTGTTGGACTGCAGCTGACCTGGGAGTGGACAGGGAGGAGAAGCCACCTTCTTCTCTCACAAGCTTAGGGAGGGGAAGGAGAAACCATGCCATGTGCCCCTTAAAATGGACCGCAGTGCCACCTTCCTAAGTACCAGCCTCTGGGCCCGCAAAGGTCTGTGTGACATATGGCACTACACCAAGAATAGTGCTGTCTGGATTGATTCCAGTTTCCTGCAGCTGCGTTTGGCACTGAGGGAGGGAAGCATCAGTCACAGGGCATCCAAGTGGCAGGGATGATGTACTTTGCATTGGAGAAAGGTAGCAGTAAAATAGCTTTAAACTGTGTATGTCAAGATGACCACAGTGCCCACTGCTTCACTGGAAAAATAAATTGCCAGAGGAGTAATCTGAAACCATGTGAAACGTGCAAAAACACCAGCTAAAACGTGGATTCTTCTGTGTGTATGTATTTCTAGATTTCCAGTGGGTTCAAGGAGATGTGTGTGAAGTTCAGCTGATGGTATATAACCCAATGCCATTTGAACTCCGAGTTGAAAACATGGTATGTATCATGAATCATTTGACCCTTTTGGGCTTAACATCAACTTACCATTAAAATAAGTTTTTTACTTAATATTTCAGGCATACTGCCTGCAATCTATGTCTGTTTTTAATATTTGTTTTGCCAAAGATTATAATCTTTTTGTGAGTGAAGACTACATCTTGACATTCCCGTGTCTTTCGTGCTTGGTACTCAGTGAGATGTGTGAGTCAATGAACAAAGACATCTGGGATTTGAACACACACAGAGCTTCGTTGATTGCATATAAGATTTGAAATAATTATATTGAAATTTACATGAGATTAGCAAGGTTACAAACCCTGTATTGTGCCCACCACTCAATAACACTGTTACTGCACTGCTACAAGATGATAAGATGATCAAGGCCTCAGGGAAGAGCGAGCTCTTTATTCGTAAGAGAATAAACGGCTACGCTGCTAACACGAAGTTTCCCTCGGGTCTGAAATCTGATGTTCTGTTTCTGTGTTTGTGTACGGCGTTAGAGGCTCACTGTTTGCAGTGCTGTCCGTTGGAACTGCTCCCCTAATTCTGCAGTGAGCGGGAAGGAGATGCATATGGCTCTCCAAGCTAAACCTAGTGTTTCCAGAGCGGAGCCCTCCGCCATCGGGTGGATTCCAGTCCTCAAATCTTCTCTATGCTTATTATTGTATAGAACCGCTTTGTAAATTTTCGGCATTGTGTGAAGGATGGTGCTGAGCCGGGCGATGCCTTCCTTTGGGGTTTTATGACTCGTGTTCAGGGTAGGAGGCGGGCTGTCCGTACAGGTGTCCTGCTGAGGGCCCACGCCACGCGTCAGGCCTGGCCCCTGCCATGACCTTGGTCAGAGCCATGGAGGGGTGCACGAGGGGCTGCAGGAGCCGCGTGGAGAGTTAGGGGAGGCCCCATTGAGGACACAGGGTGAGTGGGAGCTCAGAGGCGGACTGGGAGTTATCGAAGATGACGTTTAGGCCTCCGGCGTGAGACGTGGTTTTCCCAAATCTGTTGGAGCTCTTAGAAATTCAGCTGAATATTAAGCTTACCACCCTGAGGTCACTCCAAGAATGACCTGTAAGGATGAGTGTTCCCTCCTTCTCCTGTTGTACAAGAATGTGCCAGCCTTAGGGTTTAGCTCTTGGTCAGGCCCTTTAGTGACTTTCTGTCTCTTGGCCTAAACCAGGAATAATAGTTGTTTAGAGAATTTCCCCCAAAGTGGTTAAAGTATCATATGCCTGCTGTTCTTTCATAGACATATTTTTAGTCTTAAAAAGAAGCTTTCATTTACATCTGGTTGAAAAGTAATATGTGCTTTTTGTAAAAAATGAGGAAGAACAAAGTATAAAATAAGTTACTACTAGGAGATAGCCCACAAATCATCTTCAGAATTTAAAAATTAAATTATGGAATATTTTAAGCATATGCAATGTTATAGGGAATAATAAGCCCTTGTATATCCACCATTCACATTTAGCAAATGCTCACAGTTGGCCGTATTTGCTTTAGCTATTTTAAAAAGAAATCAAATGCCAATATATTTTGCCTGGAGACAATAGCCATCTAATTGGTTTCTCTGCTTCCATTCTTGGCCACTACATCTGTTTCACACATGGTTAGATCATTTCATGCTTTTGCTCAGACTCTGGGCGCAGGTGTGCTCATTGTTCTTGGAGAGACTTCGCTTCTGGGTGCTTCTGTAGACAGAGTTAGGAAAGGTCTGCATGCATGCACACACAGACACGTGCTTACACACGTACCTACATGCATACATCTGCACGTGTGTGTACATGCATATACATGTGCCCTTAGACATGCATATACGCAATACAAATACAGACGTCATACGTTCTGACTTCACAGCCATCCCTGTAATTCTAGTCTGTCTCCGTAGGGTTCTTCTCACTTTCCTCCATTCCGCATCAGCGTCCTTCCCTCCAGTGTGAGAACCCGGGCTCACAGCAACATTAGCACGCTTCTCATCTGCTTGCTCCTGGGATAGACCTAAAATAGTTTCAGGATTGCTTTGACCATAGCACTGCAGAAAACAAGCCCCCTGGGAAGAATCCAGGATCCCTCCTACATTTAGGTCTTCTTTAATGTATCTCAGCCATCTTCTGTAGATTTCAGTGCGGGAATCTCACAGACCACTCATTAGACTTATTCCATGATAGGGGGTGTTTTTGGTCTCTTGTTAATGGTATTTGTAATATTTTATTTTCTAATGTGTTTTATTTATTGTTAGATTATAGAAATACTTTTTTTTTTTTTTTTTCTTTTTTTTTTTTTTTTGCGGTACGCGGGCCTCTCACTGTTGTGGCCTCTCCCGTTGCAGAGCACAGGCTCTGGACGCACAGGCTCAGCGGACATGGCTCACGGGCCCAGCCGCTCCGAGGCATGTGGGATCTTCCCGAACCGGGGCACAAACCCGTATCGCCTGCATTGGCCGGCGGACTCTCAACCACTGCGCCACCAGGGAAGCCCTATAGAAATACTTTTGCTTTTTTAATACTGACTTTGTTACTCGGCTAAGTGCTCTTGTTAGTTCAGTTTTCCTCATAGGTTCCACAGGGTTTTCCACAGTTTTTTTGTGTGTGAGTAATTGTTTTCATGCCGTTTCTTTCTTCTCTTGGCTGTTGTGCTGGATGGGGCCTCTGTTACAGTGTTGAGGAGAAGGTCCTGAGTGCGGAGAGGTCCTTCAATCATGGGGCAGCTCCTGGAGGCCAGGGAGCCTGTCTCGTTCGCTGTCAAGCATAGGGCCTTGTGCTTAGTGAAATGAACTGATAATTCACAGATGTACTGGTGGAAGGATATTAACTGATGATCTGTTTCCACACTTCACGCTTTTCATTTTGTTTGTAAATAAAATATTTTACTTCTTCTTTTTGTTTACATTCCAACTTGGTAAAACAAAACGGCAGAACAAATATTGAAAGTCCATCAAGCAGGGCTAATATGAAAGGTGGAGTTGTTCGAGCACCCACAGTGCCGTCCAGTTCGAGACTGTTTTGTGTTCGGTGCACTTTGAGGACATCTCTACAATTCCCCATGGGCTTTTTTTTTTTTTTTTTTTTTTTGCGGTACGCGGGCCTCTCACTGCTGTGGCCTCTCCCGTTGCGGAGCACAGGCTCCGGACGCACAGGCTCAGCGGCCATGGCTCACGGGCCCAGCCGCTCCGCGGCATGTGGGATCTTCCCGGACCGGGGCACGAACCCGTGTCCCAGGCGGACTCTCAACCCCTGCGCCACCAGGGAAGCCCCCCCATGGACTTTTATAAGAGCTGCTAATGAGCCTTTTCCTTAGAGTCCTGGGGCTCTCCTGTGGACGAGGCACGATGCTTGGGGGCCGATCGGGGACTGACCACAAGCGGCGGCTTTGGGATTGGGTTAGGGCCGTGCTCATTGCCGTCCTCTGTCACCTTCTCCAGGGGCTGCTCACGAGTGGAGTGGAGTTTGAATCTCTCCCCGCGGCGCTCTCCCTCCCGGCTGAGTCTGGTCTTTACCCAGTGACACTTGTTGGGGTCCCGCAGACGACGGGGACGATTGCTGTGAATGGTAAGCAGGTTCGGGGGCTGCTGGCTCCTGTGCCGCCCGGCATTCCGGTCTTCGCCCGTTAACAGATCACGGATGGATGGCGGTGCTTTGGGACACGCCACGAACCATGTAGAGCGTGCGGGATGTGGGGGCACCCCCCGCGCTCCTGTCTGTCTTCCCCGGAGCCTGCAAACACGCTCCACGGTTCTCCCACTGCGGTTACACCCCCCTGCGCCCCCGCACCCCGAGCCCACGAGTTCCTGTCGCTGGGGCCTCTCTGCTGTCTCTCCTTCCGAGCAGACCTCTTCGGAGTGCCGTCTGGACCCGCTGGGTCCACTGTGCCACCTCCGTGCCGGTCCTCTAAGCCACCGCACCCCGCGCATCCAGCCGTCACCTCACCCAAACTGCTGCCACTGAGGCCACTGGCACTATTTTTCCGGCTAAATCCAGTGCCTACATTTCAGATTTTGTGCAACTCCACCGCTCAGCAGCCTTTGGCACCGCTGCCCGCCTCCTTCCTGGGTGCGCTCGCCCAGTCACCCTCGCGTCTCTGCCGCCTCTCCTGCCTGCCATTCTGGGGCAGTGTCTCCTGCAGGCACTTCTTCTTCAGCCCGACCCTTCAATCCGCGCCCAACTCTGTCCCTCCCTCCCTCCCTCCCCCCTGCTTCCCCTGGCCTCTCCTCCCTCCCCCACCCCCTCTCCTCCCCACCTTTCTCCACCTGCTCTCTCTCGGCAGTCCCATCAGAGCCATCTGCTTTCGTGGCTTCAGGTCCCATCTCCATGCTGCTGATTCCCAGGGCCACGTCTCCTGTCCAGACCCCTTTCCTGGACCTGCACATACAGCCGCTTCCCACCCATCTTCTTGGCTGTCTCGTGGACACGTCACATACAGCATGTCCAGACCGGAGCCCATCACCTCATCCCCCAAGCTCCCCGTCCCGCTGTGGTCCCGTCCCAGTGAGGGCATTGCCGTCTGGCCAGTTGCCCTGCCTGGGCACTGGGAGTCATCCTTCCCTGCTCCTGTCTCCTCCTCACTCCCCCCTACAGCACCGACTGTGTCATCCGCACCCTCTCCACCTCCACAGCCGCTATGGTCTGGCAGAACAGGACCCTCTTCTAGAGTTTGTCACAGAAGCACCAGGACTGGTGTGTCTGCCCTCCCTCTCTCCATATTGCAGCCACGTGACCTTTCCACAGGGCAAGTCTGGTCACGTCATCTCTGGACTGGAAGTCTTAGCGCCTTCACCGTGTGCTTTCCATCAGGGCTCCACGCCTCACCAGGGCTGTGGAGCCCCGTGTGATCGGGCCCTGCTCACCTCTGCCGGCTCGTACGGCTCCTGTCTTGGAAACACGCCATGCTTTCCTTCTGTTGGCGTGCCTCCAGACTGGGTGGCCCTGGTGCTTCTCCAGTGCCTAGCCCAGTCTTCCTTTCCCCCTGGAGATCGTCCTCAGCTTCCCTCTGCTGGATCGGGCCCCTCCTTCACGCCACTGATCGCGGTGGCTTATGGGCCCTTTCCTTGCCAGCCTCGTCTGTCTTGCCCGGCTGGATCCTCACACCTGGCACGTAGTAGCTCTTCGCTATTTGGTGGCTGCAAGAACAAGCATTCACTGGGAAAGGTGCCCTCTCTCGAGCATCCTAGCTGAGGGTGTGTTGCAGGCGGTGCTGAGCTGGGCTGAGCCCCGGCTGTGGGCAGTGGGGGAGGGGTGACCCAGAACGGGAGGTGGGCGGAGAAGGACTTCTCCTGACAAGTGAGCCTGAGGTTTGAAGGCGAACTAGGGGTTGTCCGAATGAGTGGGATGGGGAGTAAGAGGGATGCAGGCAGGAAGAACATCTGGTCCAGGCTCTTACCTACCTGGTGGTAAGAGAGAACAGGGTGCAGAGGGAGCTGGAGGGGGGCTCAGAATTAACTGGTCTAAGGCAGAGGGGTGTGTAGTGATGAGGCTGGGAAGGCAGACAGAGGGCCCACCCGGAGGGCCTCATAAGTCTTGCTGAGGGCAGTGTGGGCTGCTGCGTTGTTTGAAGAGAGGAGAGATACGGTCTGACGGGCGGTTCAGAGCTGCTCCAGGCTGCTGTGTTGGAGCACGGGCTGCAGGCGGGCAGGACTGGAGAAAGGAGACCAACTAGGAAGCTCCAGCCGTAGCCCAGGGAGAAGATGTCAGACATCGGACCCCAGCTGCGGCTGAGGATAGACCAGAGGAGACAGATGAGAGAGGAAGTAGCCAGGACCAAAAGGCTTGATTCAGCGTGACACACGGCCGAGGACCAATACGTCCACGGATGAGTAGTGAAGCCTCGGTGACAGGAGGTCGCTGGGACAGACTGGTTGGTGTCCATTGTTCGGGGAGCCTTATGTGTGAAGTATCACTGGACATAACACACAGGATTGTCATCAGATTTTCAGTTTATTTGCAGTCACCTTCAGCAATGGGCGAGAAAAGGAAAATGATTGATTTTAATTAAGAAACTGCAAACAGAGGTTCTTCGTAGATAAAGCCACACCCTATCAGGTTTCATAGAAAGAACAGTATGACAGGGCCTTGTGCCAGCTGTGGGTTTCTGGGGAGGAAAATTGTTCGCAAGTTAATTTAAAGGAGTCTTAGAAAGAACATACTTTAAAAAAAAGGAAATGTGGGTGCCGTGAATTGGAGTTATTTTAAGTTGAGCGGCCAGTTGGAACTGGCGGAAGGTAAAGGGGAGCGTTGATGAGGCTGTATCAGGTGCCAGCTTGCTTCTTGTTGAGTATGTAGCCACTTAATATGAATGCAGAAAAATTGTCACCCTAGGCATTTAGCCATCGAGTATTATTTGATTTTGTTACACAGTGAATGTTGTTTATAATAATTATCTCAAAATTTCAAAAGCCATTTTAAAGCTTTGCTTAAACAATTTCAAGTGCTTATCTAACCCATGGAGGTTTTTTTTTTTCATGGCAATTTTGCTAATCTTATATTATAGTACTTGTACACATTGAGCAGATTTGCCATATCACATAACAGCTGTAAAACCAATAATTGACTCTTGAACTTTCATCTCTCAACAGAAGATTTTGAATCATTTTTTTCAAATACTTATTAAGTTACATTATGTCCTGGAAAGGAATACAAACTATCATTTTCATTTTAGAGATGGATAAATTTGAAAAGCAAATTGGTAAAGGGATGAGACACTAATTATTAAGTTCTGTGAGATTTATAGTTTATACACCGTCGCTTGGACGCAGCCAGCCTTGTGAAGTGGGCACGCAGGTGCTGCTCGCACCTCTGCTCAAGGAAACTGAGGGTCTTGGGGTTGAGTGTGGGAGCTGTGGGCGAGCCTGGCAGGCGACGGGGCCTAAATCTCAACTCAGGTTGGAAAGGGACCCTGCGTTCCTGTCACCCCGGGGCTGCCTTGAGGTGTGGGTGTCTCATGAAGCCTTTTCAGGTGGTGAGGCTTTGCGTTTTTTCCCCAGGTTACCACACCACGGTCTTTGGTGTCTTTAGCGACTGTTTGCTGGACAATCTCCCAGGAATAAAGACCAGCGGCTCCACGGTGGAAGTCATCCCTGCTCTGCCCAGACTGCAGATCAGCACGTCTCTGCCCAGGTAGAGCACACGCAGCACTGGGTCTGCTTGCTGACAAGAGGGGCACCTAGGAGTGCTGTTCAGTACACCTTCTCCAGTGGCCTCAAGAGTCTGAGTTAACCTGTGATCGTTATGACCAGAGTAGAGGCGAAGGGTTTCTTCGAGGTAACCAGTAGGCAGTGTGCTCTGCTTGCAGCAAACTGGAATACAGTTGAAGTGTTTCTTACCAAGATCAGAACAAAATGTGAAATTAGGCTTTGGAATCGTAATTTTGGTGAGAAACAGTTGAGGTTTTAGAGAACTTAAGAAAAAGTCTTATCTTCTAAAAAAGTCTTTTTTTTTTTTCCTTTAGCATTATAGGAAAGCATAAAGAAGAAAGGGAAATCTCAGAGTGAATTACTATTAATGCTTTCTGGTGTTTCCTTCCACTGTTTATCCATTAAAAAATGTTTGAATAGTTGAGATCATACTACATCTTATATACTATCATAGATTACTTCTTGCATAAACATATAACATAAGCTAAAATTTTCTGTTTTAATTGCTTAAAAAATTACATCATAAAGGTATCTCAATCTCATCACCATTCATTTCCTTGCTTTTGGAATTTGAGATTGTCTCAGTTTTTGCTCATGTGAATAATGCTTTAATGTTTATCCTTTGGGCTGTTTTTATAAAATGTATCTTGGTATTTTCTGAAATGTTTCAAAAGCTCAGTCACTTACTTAATGGGCCCCTTCTCAGTGCCAGCCTCGTCTCATCCCAGCTCAGGGCTCTGATGGGTGGGACGCTGTGCTCTGGGACAGTCAGCGCCTGTGTCCGCGCCAGGCCTGCGGCCAGGCTGCATGGTTCTCTGCTTTCTCCCTCCTTCTTTTCCCACCGTACCAGAGGGGCTGGCATCCTCTTTGCTTGAGAGGCAGAGTAATTTGTGTCGGCTGTGTTTTAGTTTTCCTAAACACCTTCTCTGCAAATTCAAATGGACTACCAACAGCTTTCACTTGAGAAGGACTACCTGCTAAAATGTGGAAAGTAGTCATTTATAGTGAGGACGGGAGTCAGTTTTCCTTCCTTGACAGAGAAAGTTTATTTCTTGACTCATGAACAATTTTAAAGGTATAAAATGCAAAGGAATTCATGTTGATTCTTCATGCTGTTATTTTCGGAAAATGCGGTTTGGATGCGCTTTTTAACCCCACCTCCCACACACGCACCTGCCTCGTTGTTGGCTGGCTTTCGTCTCCACTGTGCCTCGAGAGCCTTTTCCCTGTGGTCACCAGTCCCTCCTTGTCCGGAAGTGGGTTTGCTGCCTGTGGGTTGGGAAGGAGACACCAGGGTAATGCGCATTGTGGATTGAGTGACAGTCAGTAGGACTCAGGCTGGAGCTTCAGACCAGGGCTGTACTGCTGGAGCCTCAAGGGAGTGTCAGGTGAGGCTCAGGGCCTCTGGTCCAGGGCCCCAGCTGACCAGTGCCGAGGACCCGCCAGCTTCCCTGGGTCCCGTCAGGAGTTGCCAGCATTGCTTGTCGATTTTACCTGCGATGTGGAGGCTGTTGTATGTACTTTTCATTTTTCTTCATTTTCCTCCACTTCCCATGTTATCATTTGAATGGTTCATTTAAGTTTTCTTCTTAAATCAGTGGATTTTCCCCAGGCCATTTCTGAGCATGAGATTTAAAAAAATTCTCAAAGAGAGCAGCATGCTCACGGATCATTTGAATTAATTCATTGTTTCACTTTTGTCCTCACCATAATCCAATCATTAAGAATTTTTTTTGCTTCACACACGCTTGAGAAAGTAAGGCCCAGTGAGAGTGATCACGTGGATGACAGGTCAGTGACCCAGGACGCATCTGAATGTAGACAGCGCTCACCACGTGGCAATTTGCCCTTGAGTTCCTGGATGCTGGATACCGACTCCATGTTAAAGCCAAGGCTCCCTAGTCCCTGTTTCTAAAATATTTCAGTGTGGTGATGTGAATCATTCTAAAATGCCCTTGGTTTTCTTTGTTTTTTTTCTGTTTCTAAAATTTATTCTAATTATTACTTTAGGTCTGCACATTCACTGCAACCTTCCTCTGGTGACGAAATATCCACTAACGTATCAGTCCAGCTTTACAACGGAGAAACTCAGCACCTCGTTGTGAAACTGGAAAATATTGGGATGGAACCACTGGAGAAACTGGAAGTCACCTCAAAAATTCTCACCACCAAAGGTAGGGAATTTAAGTAGGTTTGATCCCAGAAATGTTTATCTTTTCTATTTGCAGAAGAGGCACGTTAGATAACCAGCGTTCAGAAAGCCTAAAAATTTCTTCCACTTTTAATTTGACACCACTGTGAAATTTTTGTCCTAATCATGCGTGAAGAACACGCAAAGGAAGATAATGGAGCACAGGATGCACCTTCGTATCCCCTGTGCTTTTAACAATGATCAGGTCTCGAGAAGCATATCCTGGAATGAATGAATGAAGAGAAGCATTTGCAGGTTCAGAAGCATTACCATCTAGGATCCATCCATCCAGCCCAGTGTTTTCTGTGGGTTCAACACTTAGAGGCTGTGTACTCCCTCTTAAAGACAGATTCTGTTTCCTAGTTCTAAGGCACATGTAGCTTGGGTGTCATAAGACCTGTGTTAAACTTTGGCTTCACCGTTTACTTGCTGTTTGTCCTTCACATGCCTCAGCTTCCTCCTGGGTAAGCAGGGGAGGTGGTCCTTACCATGAAAAGTTGTTCTAAGAATTAAGTGAGGCAGCGTGTGACAGAGGACCTGGTCTGCTTGTGGTTAGTGAGTGGTACTGATCAAAGGGGGGATATATTGTGTGTGGTGGGGGGAGGGCATCGAGAGTAGTAAGTGGCAATAAAGTCAGGTCATTTAATAAAGTTAGAGAAATTATACTGTCTGTGGAGACCAAAGACAAAGGCAAAACAGGGAGAGCAAGCTGGTGGGATTTCGGGGTGTTTACACGCTTTTGATGTAGGAGCGAAGTGAGCCAGGCATCCAGTGGGAGCTTGGGCGCACCTGGGCGCTGCTGAGGACGCTGCTGTCCCGGGGCTCCTGGCACTGGTGGGCCGAGGCTGACATCTCCGTGAGGGTCTCCAGGATCGGATGCTGGGCCATGGGGCCACAGGCATTCGGCTTCAGAACTACTTTTCCAAAGTCCAGTTACACAGTCATCGTGTGAGAGTGACGGCTGCCCCAAGTCCCCTCTGCCCTGTGGCATCGTGGTCATTATATCCATGGTAGGGAGGTGGGGTATAATGCTCTAACACCAGTGTTTAATTTTTATTTCCCTGATGACCAGCGAAGTTGAACACCTTTCATGTGGTTTTGGATACTCAGGTCCTTTGTCATACCAGCACTTTGTCCTTTTTTTCCCAGTGGGTGTTCTGCATTTTCTCTGTCTCTGTTTCTCTCCGTCTCTGTGTGTCTGTCTCTTTTGCTGTCTCTGTCTGCCCCTCTCTCCTGACTTGCAGGGTGCCTTTGATCCTGAGTGTAAGTTCTTTGCTGGAACGGTGTGGTGTGAATATCCCCTCCTACTCTACCCGGCTGCCTTTACATTCTCTCAGCCATGTCCTTGGATAGACAGAAGTTGTTCATTTTAGTATGGTTCATCTATATTCTTTTCTTTTATGGTCATTGCGTTTTGTGTCTCTGAGTCTTCGGGGAATTTTGATGATCCTACCTTAATCGCATCCTTTCTTCCCTTTCTCTCCTATTTTCAGGAGCAAACACATATGGATTAGGTAGAAAATGCCTCCCTGACATGAAATACCTTCATCTGGTATTCTGAAGTTAATTAAATGGTTAAAGGGGTTGGTTGATGTTTGAACAAGCGAAGTAACATTGAATGACAGAAAATTGCAGAGTACATAATGGTAAAAATTTTCACATCTCCTGTGAGTTACCTTGCCTTCACAGCTTAGCAACTGGAAAATATCTCTTCCTTTTCTCAAATAAACCCAAATGGTAACCACATGTCTATTATTCATTACAGACTTGCTTCTTCTTTCCGAAGCACAGATCCTCAGGGTTCTCCTTTGGAAACCCCTGCTGTCCCTGCACCCCAGGCCCTGCATCCCTGGCCTCTGCCCCAAGCTTCAGCCTCAGCCACAGCCACCTCTCCCCTTAAACTCTCGTCGCGTTGACCGTTAGGAACTAGTTTCAGTTTCCTGGACGTTCGTGCTGTCTCTCTAAACTTGAGGATAAACCATCTCCTCTCACTAGCAGCCGGCTTGCTAACTTCTGTTCCTGCCTTTGCCTCCTCTTCTGCAGTTAACGTATCCTGGGGTTTCTGCTTCGTGGTCACTCTGGGAAGCCTTCCTAGACTGGGTGACTGGGGCCCCCCTTTGTTGTCTCAGAGGCCCAGGTGACTTCTGAGGAGCCCCTTTCATTCTGAGTTGTCATTGCTTGTGTTCTGGTCTCCCTCCAACCAGGTGCAAGTCTCTCAAAGGCAGCGAGTGCGTTCCCCTACCTTTGGTGTTCTTACGCTTTTGAACTCTTCTGGAACTTATTCTTTGTATCAGCCATTCCCTCCCTCTCCAACCTTTCATTATAAAAATATTCAAACATACAGAAGAGTGGAGAGAATTTTACAGCGAACGCTGCAGACCCACCGTCTAGGTTCTATAATGTTTGGCTATCCAGCCTCCTATCCATCTTGATCCATCTTGTTTTTTTTGCGTCGTTCAAAATAAGTTGCAGATTTCTGTGCATTTTACCCATTAATACTTTAGCATGCATATCATTAATTAGACTTCAAAGTTTGTTTACTTTTCTTTGGTAAAAAGTATATGAGGTGAAATACACAAACCTTAAGTTACCATTTGATAAGTGTTGACAAGTACATGTGTCACCCAAACTCTTATCAAGATATATCACAGACCATTCTCATCACCTCAGAAAATCCTCTCATGGCCCTTTCCAGCCAATCCCTGCCCAACCTGAGAGGTGGCCACTCTCCGTATTTACCTGGTCAGCCCTCGGTCATCGTTTACTGGCAGTGATGTGGGAGGTTGGAAACGCTCGTGGGAACCGGACAGAATCCCTGGAGAAGCCTCCGGGGCTGGGTCCTTCCAACGCTGTCAGCAGTCACCTTCTCGCCCAGATCTCAATTTAGCCTCTTCGAGGGCAGGGGGTCAAGTATTATTACCCTCACTCTATGGATAGGGAAGGTGAAGGCCGAAGAGGTTAAATGACGTATCTGGGATCACACAGCTGGTTCCATCATGTATGGCACGGGCCGGCCACTCAAAACAACACGTGTGCAAGTGAAAAATTAAAGCTGTCATTCTTTTTTAATTCTCCTCCCAAGCTGCCATACATTTACATGTGGAATTAAATTAATGAAAATAAACCATCTGCTTCCAAAATATACAAAGGGAATAATTCCTGTCACTTATATTCTACAGTACCAAAAAGCTGTCAGTGTCAATAAATGATGTAGTATAAATGTGAAGACGGGAAAATGTCTTAAACCGGGAATCTGAGTGAGCTCTTTGTGAAGCTCTTCCACAGGGAATTAAATGCTCCTTCCTCTGGGGTCCATGTTATTTTCTTTGCAGCGCTGTTAGGGTTATTTTATGTCTCAGCAGTAATAATAACTTTTACTTTCTAGCACTCACCACATGCCAGCTGAGTGGTATTTCACGTAGTTTTTTCTCATTAGAGGTCTTTCTAGGGTAGGGGTGGTCTGTTTACCTCACTGCTGCAGCGCCGGGGCCCGGGAACTAAGAACAGTGCTTGTCACAGAGGAGGTGCTGAGTGAACCCAGCGCGAGTTTCCACCACACAGGTTGTTGTGCGGCTGGCGTGTTAATGCAGGACGCAGGAGCGCTGAGGACGACCCTGAGCACGAAGTGCCCATGTCTTGCCTGCTCCGAGGGTGCTGACTGCTCTCGGTGTGTTCTGCCTGCAGGTGGTCTGCGTGCGCGGGGCCTTGGCCGCGTGGGAGGCCTGCCTGCGAGCCCCATGTCTCTTCCCCTCCTCTTCCTGCCGCCCGTCAGGGGCCCTCGCAGGTCTCTGGTCACGCCCTCACTCCCCTCTGCTTGACCCCCTTTTCTTCAGATAAAGAAAAGTTTCCTGTTTTTTTTTTTTTTTTTTTTTAATGATGTTGGCTGTGGGTTTGTCATATATGGCCTTTATTATGTTGAGGTAGGTTCCCTCCATGCCCACTTTCAGGAGAGTTTTTATCATAAATTGGTGTTGAATTTTGTCAAATGCTTTTTCTGCATCTGTTGAGATGATCATATGGTTTTTATTCTTCAGTTTGTTAATATGGTGTACCACATTGATTGATTTGCGTATATTGAAGAATCCTTGCATCCCTGGGATAAATCCCACTTGATCATGGCATATGATCCTTTTAATGTGTTGTTGGATTCTGTTTCCTAGTATTTTGTTGATGATTTTTGCGTCTATATTCATCAGTGATATTGGTCTGTAATTTTCTTTTTTTGTAGCATCTTTGTCTGGTTTTTGTATCAGGGTGATGGTGGCCTCATACAATAAGTTTGGGACTGTTCCTTCCTCTGCAATTTTTTGGAAGGGTTTGAGAAAGATGGGGGTTAGCGCTTCTCTAAATGTTTGATAGAATTCACCTGTGTAAGCCATCTGGTCCTGGACTTTTGTTTGTTGGAAGATTTTTTTTTTTTTTTTTTTTTTTTTGTGGTACGCGGGCCTCTCACTGTTGTGGCCTCTCCCGTTGCAGAACACAGGCTCCGGACACGCAGGCTCAGCAGCCATGGCTCACGGGCCCAGCCGCTCCGTGGCATGTGGGATCTTCCCGGACCGGGACACGAACCCGTGTCCCCTGCATCGGCAGGTGGACTCTTAACCACTGTGCCACCAGGGAAGCCCCTGTTGGAAGATTTTTAATCACAGTTTCAATTTCATTACTTGTGATCCATCTGTTCATATTTTCTGTTTCTTCCTGGTTCAGTCTTGGAAGGTTATACCTTTCTAAGAATTTGTCCATTTCTTCCAGGTTGTCCATTTTATTGGCATAGAGTTGCTTGTAGTAGTCTCTTAGGATGCTTTGTATTTCTGCAGTGTCTGTTTTAACTTCTCCTTTTTCATTTCCAATTTAATTGATTTGAGTCCTCTTCCCTCTTTTTCTTGATGAGTCTGGCTAATGGTTTATCAATTTTGTTTATCTTCTCAAAGAACCAGCTTTTAGTTTTATTGATCTTTGCTATTGTTTTCTTTGTTTCTATTTCATTTATTTCTGATCTGATCTTTATGATTTCTTTCCTTCTGCTAACTTTGGGTTTTCTTTGTTCTTCTTTCTCTAGTTCCTTTAGGTGTAAGGTTAGATTGTTTATTTGAGATTTTTCTTGTTTCTTGAGGTAGGCTTGTATTGCTATAAACTTCCCTCTTAGAACTGCTTTTGCTGCATCCCATAGGTTTTGGATTGTCGTGTTTTCATTGTCATTTGTCTCTAGGTATTTTCTGATTTCCTCTTTGATTTCTTCAGTGATCTCTTGGTTATTTAGTAACGTATTGTTTAGCCACCATATGTTTGTGTTTTTTACGTTTTTTTCTCTGTAATTCATTTCTAATCTCATAGCGTTGTGGTCAGAAAAGATGCTTGATATGATTTCAATTTTCTTAAATTTACTGAGGCTTGATTTGTGACCTAAGATGTAATCTATCCTGGAGAATGTTCTGTGCACACTTGAGAAGAAAGTGTAATCTGCTGTTTTTGGATGAAATGTCCTGTAAATATCAATTAAATCTATCTGGTCTCTTGTGTCATTTAAAGCTTATGTTTCCTTAGTAATTTTCTGTTTGGATGATCTGTCCATTGGTGTAAGTGAGATGTCAAAGTCCCCCACTATTATTGTGTTACTGTCGATTTCCTCTTTTATAGCTGTTAGCAGTTGCCTTATGTATTGAGGTGCTCCTGTGTTGGGTGCATATATATTTATAATTGTTATATCTTCTTCTTGGATTGATCCCTTGATCATTATGTACTGTCCTTCCTTGTCTCTTGTAACATTCTTTATTTTAAAGTCTATTTTATCTGATATGAGTATTGCTACTCCAGCTTTCTTTTGATTTCCATTTGCATGGAATATCTTTTTCCATCCCCTCACTTCCAGTCTGTATGTGTCCCTAGGTAATTACCAATATGTATGTTCCTATGACCATTTTCGTTTGGGTTTGTTTTCATAGGTCCTTTTCTTCTCTTGTGTTTCCCACTTAGAGAAGTTCCTTTAGCATTTGTTATAGAGCTGGCTTGGTGGTGCTGAATTCTCTTAGCTTTTGCTTGTCTGTAAAGCTTTTGATTTCTGCATCGAATCTGAATGAGATCCTTGCCGGGTAGAGTAATCTTGGTTGTAGGTTCTTCAGTTTCATTACTTTAAATATGTCATGCCACTCCCTTCTGGCTTGTAGAGTTTCTGCTGAGAAATCAGCTGTTAACCTTATGGGAGTTCCCTTGTATGTTGTTTGTTGTTTTTCCCTTGCTGCTTTCAATAATTTTTCTTTGTCTTTAAATTTTGCCAATTTGATTACTGTGTGTCTCAGCATGTTTCTCCTTGGGTTTATCCTGTATGGGACTCGCTGGGCTTCCTGGACTTGGGTGGCTATTTCCTTTCCCATGTTAGGGAAGTTTTCGATTATAATCTCTTCAAATATTTTTCTCGGGTCCTTTCTCTCTCTCTTCTCCTTCTGGGACCCCTATAATGTGAATGTTGTTAGTTTTAATGTTGTCCCAGAGGTTTCTTAAGCTGTCTTCATTTCTTTTCATTCATAGCAGTGAATTCCACCATTCTGTCTTCCAGGTCACTTATCCGTTCTTTTGCCTCAGTTATTCTGCTATTGATTTCCTTCTAGTGTATTTTTCATTTCAGTTATTGTATTGTTCATCTCTGTTTGTTTGTTCTTTAATTCTTCTAGGTCTTTGTTAAACATTTCTTGCATCTTCTCGATCTTTGCCTCCATTCTTTTTCCGAGGTCCTGGATCATCTTCACTATCATTATTCTGAATTCTTTTTCTGGAAGGTTGCCTATCTCCACTTTGTTTGGTTGTTTTTCTGGGGTTTTATCTTGTTCCTTCATCGGGTACATAGCTCTCTGCCTTTTCATCTTGTCTGTCTTTCTGTGAATGTGGTTTTTGTTCCACAGGCTGCAGGATTGTAGTTCTTCTTGCTTCTGCTGTCTGCCCTCTGGTGGATGAGGCTGTCTCCCTGTTGTGTTTTTCTCCTCCATCTTCCTTGCTTTCCTGTCTTGTTCTAATCTCTGCTGTTACAGACTCATGGAGTGAAGTAAGTCAGAAAGAGAAAAACAAATACCGTATGCTAACACATATATATGGAATAATAATAAAAAAAAGGTTCTGAAGAACCTAGGGGCAGGACAGGAATAAAGATGCAGATGTAGAGAATGGACTTGAGGACCTGGGGAGGGGGAAGGGGAAGCTGGGACGAAGTGAGAGAGTGGCATGGATATATATACACTACCAAATGTAAAATAGATAGCTAGTGGGAAGCAGCCGCATAGCACAGGGAGATCAGCTCAGTGCTTTGTGTCCACCTAGAGGGATGGGGTAGGGAGGGTAGGAGGGAGACATAAGAGAGAGGAGATATGGGGATATATGTATATGTATAGCTGATTCACTCTGTTATACAGCAGAAATTAACACACCATTGTAAAGCAGTTATACTCCAATAAAGATGTTAAAAAAAAAAGAAAAAAAATCCTTTTGCATTTGCAGTATATGGTAGGGATCAGGGACACTTAAGAGTCACACAGACCTTTGTGGGCCTCTCAGGGGTCCGAACTGCCCTCTGGGCACTTATGGGGCATGTGTGTTCCCCCATCACAAGCTCCTGAGCTGGAGCTGAGCATTTACAATCCACCCCATCAGGACAAGGATCATCCGCCCATGTCATGGAGGGATTCTAATTACAGTCTGTGTGGACATGTCTTTATTTGTAGGTTGTCCAAGAGCCAAACTTCTGCCTTTACTTAAGTCATCACGAATTTTATTATAATTAAGCCCAAATTGAGATGAATTTATTGTATTTGCTTTTCAGCAAATCTTCTGAGACACCCGTGAGTGTGTGTACAAACACAAGTATACACATACCCTTAATTTCTTTATACTTCCAGCTTAATTTTTTGACAGAAAGCAACGGCTCCATGTGGGTATAATGAACAGCTCATAAGTGTTTTGACTGAGGTGCCATTCCCTGCTGCTTCCTGCTTCCTGCTCTCATCAGCATTGTGGCAAAGTCTCTGCCATTAGAAACATAAATGAAAGGTCCTCAGATGTTGAAGGTCACCAGCAGTAACGACTCCTCTGGTAGTGTCAGTGTCACATAACCAGTTTGACTTGACTGCATGAAACTAAACTCTAGCATTAAAATAATGACTATTATTTCTGAAACGAAATTCCACAGGGGGGAAAATTAGTGACATATGCTACCCTCTTGGTTTATGTTTATCTTGTTATTCCTGATAGCTTATCATTATATAGGATTTTGAAAAGCCCCTCTGGACTTGCCATTTTGTAGCACAGCAATGAAGGAAAGAACCAGAAAGGCCCACTTTTGAGGCGTAAAAACATATTAAATCCGACAGTGAAGCTATTCAGCTTTCTGTCCTGCTGCAGCTGGAGGAGAGTCCGAGCACTGTGAACTCCTCTGTGTCGTTACTTAGTTATAAATACCTTAGTTGTTTGGCCACAGAAGGTGAATAAGCTGTTCCTCGCGGGTGGACTTGCCTGTTGTCTGAATGTGTCACTCTTAAGCCACAGAACTTAATACAGAAATAAGCAGTGCAGCTAGCACCCCTTCTGAGTATACCCTAAGCTTGGAGGCAGTGGGGTACTGAACACAGGACTTTGAACCTTATTTAGCTACTGGCCTTTTCTGGGGCTGGGGGTGGGGGTTGGGTGGCAGCTTTCAGGTCTCTTCTTGAGCTGTGCCTTTTGCCTGCGCACGTAGCGGGAGCAGCCAGCGCGGTGCCAGGCGGCTTGCTTGCTGCCCTTGACCCTTTCCTGTTGCTCTGCTGTTCCCTCTGTCAGGGCAGGTGGTAGCATGGCCTCTCTTCAGCCGGTGACGTGAGAGATGGGTTTTGGAGTCAGATGGGTTTGGCTCCCAGCCCCTTGCTGTTGGTGACCTTGCGTGGCTGCCCTGAGCAGGCCACCGAGTGCTTGCAGGTTAGCATTGCAGCCTGGGCACCCCTGACCCAGCCCTACTCTCGTCTGGTGATTCCAGAAGGAGTGGTAGTGCCTCTGGGGTGCCCAGCACAGTGCCTGGCACGTGGTGGGTGATGGGTACCTGCTAAGTTCCCTTCCCTTTAAGTGGGGGAAATGAGCTGCTGCTTTTGCTTTGCCATAGCTGCACCAGGGGAGTGTCTGTGGGGCTGGGAAGCCAGCACTCAGCTTGGGCAGGGCCGACTTGAAATACACAAACTCACGCCCTGCCTGAGGCAGGCAGGTGCCTGGGTCCACGTTTCCTGGGTTGATCTCTCCTTGAGCTGTTCAGAAGCCATCTTAGCTTTCTCTTTGCTCTCAAATTTTTCCTGGAATGGTGAAATTTAACGATCCCCCAGATGAGCAAGGGTGTTCTGGCATGAAACCCTGCGCATCACACAGCGAACAAAAGCAGAAGAGGTGAGATGGTGAGAAGCGCCTGGGAGGCCGTGGGCAGCTCTGACAGTGGGGGGCTTGCTGGCTCCTCTGTCCCTGGCCGCCCAGGGGAACCTGTTAGCCGATCGATTCTCAGGACCCAGGGGGCTCGCTAAGGAGCCCGCTGAGGGCCTGAGAAGGAGTTAACGGTAAGAGTTACACCCTCCCTGCCGAGCTTTCTGACTTTCTCGGCCTGGTCTTTTTTCGACTCGCTTGTGTTATGGCATTTTTATGTAATTCTTAAAAACACACACACACAGGGCTTCCCTGGTGGTGCAGTGGTTGAGAGTCCGCCTGCCGATGCAGGGAGCGCGGGTTTGTGCCCCGGTCCGGGAGGATCCCACGTGCCGCGGAGCGGCTGGGCCCGTGAGCCGCGGCCGCTGGGCCTGCGCGTCCGGAGCCTGTGCTCCGCAGCGGGAGGGGCCGCTGCGGTGAGAGGCCCGCGTACCGCAAAAAACAAACAAACAAACAAAAACACACACACACACACACACACACAAACTTTGTGGCAATACAGGGCAAAACTGAAAAAATAAATCTCGTAAAAAAGCGTTTTTTTACCTTCTTAGCACGGTCAAAGCGTACAAATGTCTTGGGGAAAAAAGACTCAGTTTCTTCAATGTCTCGTGCGGTGTCCATACCACATCCCGCCTGCACGTTTGGGTGAGGACAAGCAGAGGAGAGCTGGGAGGAGGTGGCAGTGCCGCACGGGGTTAGTGGGCCAGGCACTCCCGGCAGAGGGGGCAGCACGTGTGGGTGGTAGTAGGGGCACAGCGGGTGAACGTGGGGAAGGGGAGGAGGAGAGGCAGGGGTGAGCCCGGACTGTTCTTCCCACGCATTTCAGTCCTGTCAGGACCCACGTGTGCTGGTGCAGCAGGAGGTGGGCTGAGAGCCCTCACCTAGTTTCTGCCCGTCCACGGGAACAGAACTGAATGAGAGCCCGGGTCTTGGTGCCTGGGTTTCAGAAGTGGCCCAGTAGAAGCTTTGGGAGGGGGGCCTTTGCGGGGCCTCAGTACCTTGGCCGGTATTGCCATTTCATAGAAAGGTTGGCCAGAGCTGCTCTGGCAGATGGAGAGGCTGTTTAAAGAAGTTAGCACGCACTGCTATAGTCCTGGGGCTTTGGGATCTGGGCTTCCAGCAAGCAGGGCCCGAACGGTTTTCTGCCCTGGCTTCGTGTCACCTGGTATGTCATATACCTTTCTATCCCAAATTAATCTGTGGGATTGAAAAATAAAGACAAAGAATGTATTAACCTGGTTCACACATACTTACAGAATGTGAGTCACTGGGCCATCGAGAGGATTTTGGTACCATTAGCGCTTTGGGAGGGAAGGCAGTAACTTCCGTTGTAGAGTCGGATGCTGGCAAAATACACAGAGAGTAATCTATCCGGCAGGGCTAGAGGTCAGGTCAGTTTGTAAAACTTAATCAGATGAGGCTCCTGCCTCATACTCAAAAGTAAAACAATCGCCAGCAAACATCTAGAATCTGTGGGTTCCGTACAGTATTCATTCTATAGGAGGAGGGTGATAAGACCGGCGTGTATGTGAGGAGTTTTGAGTGTAATGTCCGTTAAATGTGTCGCATGCACAGGAGGGTGTGTAGACACATACGCGCCACGTCCAGAGTCAGCCCCACGGGTCCCACTGCTCTTTACCCTGCCCGGCCTCTCCTCATCTTCAGGTCTGGTCTGATTAGCAGTCTCTCCCGGAGGTTTTCCCTGGATCTGTGGTTACTGTCAGGTGCCCAAGTATCCCGGCCTACAGTGATTAATCGTTCACGTTGTCCTTAAATCTTACCTCCCGGGAACCAGCACTCTCAACAGTCCCATCATCCTTTTCCCAACTGCCCATCTGTTTTTAGATCATTCTGAAATAATGTAGTAATGTCAGTCTATTAAAAAATCTGAACACCCTATAAACTAGTGGAATTGGTGACGCCACTGTGCACCGGACACTTAATTGAGCACCTATTGTATGCCAGGTCCTCTACTTCCAGCTGGATGACCTCCAGCAAGGACGTGCACTTCCTTGGTTTCCAAGGGGTATAGTGACCACAACTCCGCTGGGTTATTGTGAGGATTAAGTGAGATAACTCACATGTGGAAAGTGTCTGGCACGTTCGAGGTTCGGTGTTCAATGAATAACTAAGTAAATAAATGAACGTGATGTGGTTTCTAAACACCTTTCAAGGACACCTCCCCTGATCTGTTCCTGTTTAAGGATATCCTGAGGATAAATGTGCTCTATTAGACGTGTTCTAATTGGAGCTCAGCCAGTTCTGGAGGGAGCACACCCTGGACAGGAAGACATGAACTTATTCTGCATTTATAGCACAGTCTGGCCTCGTGTTCTTGCAGTTAGCAAACCTCACAGGTCTTTCTTCTTCAATATGAACCTCGATCAAACTCTCTGTCTTCCACTGGACTCTTGCAGTGTTGATTTCTGGGTCCCAAGAGGGTGACTTTATTTTTTAACGCTACCTTGATGTGCCTTCATGCAGGAAGTGAATGTCATGGCTCTAGAATCATTTGGATCTAGAATTCTGGCACTTTTCCCTAGTTTTGGACCATGGGCAAGTTACTCTCTCTAGGTGTCCGTTGCCTTATTCTGACGGAGGGGATTTAGCACAGAGAGTCGGTTTGTTGAAAGGGAGGTGGTAAGTTAACCCAGAGGCGGGAACAGCAGCAGGTTGCTCCCCTGTCTGGGACTGAGGGACAGCAGGAGGGGGGACTAGCGAGGCGGATTAGGGGACTGAGAAGAACAGCGGGAAGGCCTCCCGTTCACCTCGCTGGTGAGGAGGGATTCCCGCCCCAGGGCCAGGAGGACGGATACACACGTAGCGCCCGATGCTGGATGGATGGGATCACAGCCGCTATGCAGGGGACAGAGGGAAACCAGAGGCCGCGGGGAGGCAGGCTTTGTAGTGTCAGTGAGGTGGGGTGTCCCCTGGTTCCCACCAGAGGGCTGTGCTTGGCTGGCAGGGAACTGAAACCCGCCCTCAGGGCTAAGCGGGAGCCTCGTCTGGTCCCCGGGATAAGGAGGTTGTTTGTCAGGGGACCGTATCCCCGGGAGCAGAGTCAGGAGGAGAACTTGCAGTGAGGTTGTTCCAGGCCCTCCTGGTTTCACCACATGTCAAGGCAGTGCTAATATTGGACTTGATTCTAGGCCTGAAACACCCATTCCTCCCGGTCTGTAATGAAGCAGGGATTGTCTAGCAGGAGGGGGAGCCACACAGGTGACACAGCTGCTTCCAGATGACACAACCAGTGTGTCCCCCCCCAGCCCCCCCACCCCGTCCCCTTCCTGGGCTCCTCCTCCTCTCAGCACATTTCAGCTTTAGTCTCTACAGTGCTTTACAGACACCACTTAGTTTAATCTGTAAAACAGGCCTGTGATGTAGGAATTGTCACCCCCATTTCATACACGAAGAAATGTTGACATGGATGAATCATCACTCCCCATCCAGCTCTAGGTGGTCAGAGTCAAAAAGGCGTCAAACCCAAGGCCGTCTGACTCCGCAGAGCTAAGGACGCCCACCCCGCAAAAGGCCCTTTCTGATTTTGTGTTCCTGTTTCCTGAAGAGTGTCTCTCTCCCACTAAATGTGGATCTGTTTCTCTTTAAGGCGATAGAACATAGAAAGTACTGGTTGAACTCTGACTCTGTTCATGAGAACAAGAGTGCACAGCTCTTGTTGGGGAGAGAAAGCCGCTCCACGGGGGCAGTGCTCGTAGACTCAGGCCTTGGAACAGCCGTCATTCTGGAATTCTCTGGTACTTTGATCCATCACTTTTTTTTTTTCGGTACGCGGGCCTCTCACTGTTGTGGCCTCTCCCGTTGCGGAGCACAGGCTCCGGACGCGCAGGCTCAGCGGCCATGGCTCACAGGCCCAGCCGCTCCGCGGCACGTGGGATCCTCCCGGACCAGGGCATGAACCCGTGTCCCCTGCATCGGCAGGTGGACTCTCAACCACTGCGCCACCAGGGAAGCCCAGATCCATCACATTTTAAATGGTTTGCATCTTCCTTTGCTTTTGAAGGTGCATCCGAACTTTCTAGGGGGAAAGCTGAGTCTCCTGCCGCCTCAGGTGCATCCTCATTATCACCTTTATTACTGTCATTGTAGAAAAATTATATGGTGACTTCCTGAGCTGGAAACTAGAAGAAACCCTTGCCCAGTTTCCCTTGCAACCTGGAAAGGTGGCCACTTTCACCGTCAGCATCAAAGTGAAGCTGGATTTCTCTTGCCAGGAGAATCTCCTCCAAGACCTCAGTGATGGTAAGTTACTCCCCAGTTTTAATCAGCACATCACGGTCCCCAGTCGCACGGTAGCGATCACCGTGCCTCGAGCCCTGCTGCCCTCTCGGTAACGTGCTTGTCGTTCATTAGCTCGAGCGGCTTGAGACTTCTCCTGGGCACGTACTTAACGAGTGAGTTACTGTGCACGGGGAAAGGAATAAAAGTACTTTTCAGTTGAACGATTTCTTACTTCACACTCTTTACTATTTTGTGCTCATTTGCCAGGAGATCATCCTGAATTAGCGGAATGCAGGAATTACTGCATTTTTCTTCCAGCATAACTGCTGTGATCCCTTAGACATCTAATTAGCTGTGATTATGAAGTTCTCCTTCAAAGTGTAATGATTTCTATAAGGAAATAGAGTGTGGAGAAAAATGGGAATTTATTTTTGTTATAACATTAGGACTAGCTGATTAGGGGTGAGATTTCATAGATTAATTATGTCCGATTATGCGGCGTGCATTCATACTTTCATTGGGAGTCATCGTGGGGTGTGTTAGCTCAGGCTGCCACAAGAGAATACCACAGACAGTGTGGCTACAGTTACAAACTTCTTTTCTCATAGTTGTGGAGGCTGGAAGTTTGAGATCAAGGTGCCAGCATGGCCAGGTTCTGGTGAGGGCCCTTTCCTGGCTTGCACACAGCTGCCTTCTCACTGTGTCCTCACGCGGCAGAGGGAGCCTGGTGTCTCTCTCCCTTCTTAGGAGGACGCCAGTTTTATCAGACTAAGGCCCCACCCTGTGGCCTCGTTTAACTTTTGTTACCTCCTCACGGGCCCTGTCTTCAATTATAGTCACAGTGGAGGTTAGGGCTTCACCATGTGAATTTGGGGGGCCACATTCAGTCAAAGGGTGTTATTGGAGACGGTCCACAGATTCTGTTACTAGAACTTAGCAACTATGTGACTTTGACTTCTTTGTGCCTTAATCCAATAAGATGAGAGTAATACCCATTTCTACAGTTGTTGTGAGGATTTGCCCTTCACCTGGAACATGGTAAGGGGTCAACAAGTGTTAGTTATATTCCACCCCCACCCCACCATCACAGGTTTATGGCATTACAAGACATTTAACCAGCTCTTATTAGAGGCCAGCACTTGGCCGGGCTCTTGGAAAACAGAGATGAATGGGTCAAGGTGTGTCCCCTGGGCAGTAGTAATAAGAGCAGCTAACATTTAAGAGGTGTGCACAGGTCAACTCCCTGAACCCTCACGGCAGCCCTATGAAATAGGTGCTATTAATAGCTCCGATTTTCAAATAGGGACAGTAAGGCATAGAGAGGCTGTACAGTTTTTCCAAGGTCACACAGCTAGGACGTGGCAAAGCTGGGTTGTGAAGCCAGGCAGCCTGACTCCAAAGTCTGTCCTCGTAACTCTTCTGTGGCCTGTTGTTGCCCAGGGGGTCAGCCAGAAAAATAAATATGTGATTAGAACACCCTGAGACTCAGGGGTGTAACTGAGATGCAGCTCACTTTATCAGTAGGGTCCTGCAGGGAGGGCCGCCCAGAGCTGGTGTGTGTGACTTGGGCCTGAACTGGGGAGTGTCCTAGAAGAAGAGAAAAGCCTGTGCTCCACAGGCCTCTCGAGGAGCAGCAGGTACAGAGGCCCGGAGATCTCTGGCCAGTGACGCAGTGGGATTCACCTCCAGAGACTAGATGGACATCCGTGTAGACGCAGACCTGATTATTCAGATCTCATTTCCGTTGTCTCCCTGGTGGAGAGGCTGCCCGGGCCGCGTTGGCTGTCGGCACGCCCCGCCCACTGTCCTCCGTGTCGGGTCCCCCCGCATTGTGGACTCCTGTCCCCTGGAAGTGTCCTGTGTGGTGTTTCCTGTCCTGCCGCCTCCGTCCTTCACCGTAAAAGTTCCACGGGGAGAAGGACCTCATCTGTCCTACTCAGGAGGTCCTGTATTCACAGTACCTAGACGGTGCACCTGGAGGGAGGGGAGTGCATGAGCTCCTCTTCCCCTCCCGCCTCGGTGTGGAGGCTCCTCCCTCCTGACCTCGTCTCACCCTAATGACCTCCCAAAGGCCCCGCCTGCTAGTGCTGTCACATTGGGGTTAGGGCTTCAACACAGGGATTCTGGGGGGACATCTACTCTAAGTCCATAGCACGCTCCAGGAAATTCCTTCTCCTGTGCTCTCTGGAGTGTTTAAATAGCCATTAAATTTTTCTTTTATATTATTAATGCAGGTAGGAAAATAAGTTTACTGTTGGACACACTAGAAATGGAAAACATCACGTGGATTTAACATTATACCAGAACTCAAAAAATATCAGATGAAATGGATATTCTTTTCTGTCTCTAAATGGCTTTGTACCACTGGACTGCATCTTTCTATAAGTAGACAGAGGGTTACAGACAGAGTTTCTAACTTTTCTTTTTCCCAAGAAGGGATTTTGGCAGAATCAGTGGTGCCTGACACCTGTCCAGGGAATGCGTGATGAGCTGTTACCCCGGGGGTGTGTCCGGGCAAGTGGATGCCTAGCTAAGGTCACTGGATGTGAGATGTGAAGGAGAGCTGATTGTTACCTGTGCTGCTGAGCGTTTGGGGCAGGCTACTCCTGAGAGAGAAAATGGAAGGCATCCAGGTGGAAGCTGAAGCTGCTCTTATTTTGGTGGCTCCTTGAGTTCATGTGTTCAATGTGGACATATTTTGTTATGTTTCTGCCTTTAGTTACAGAGTTCTGGAGGATTGTCTCTGCCCTGCTGTGCTGAAAGTAAAATTGCAACTTGGGATTTATAGTCTGAAAATACCTTCTTCTATCTTTGAAAATAAAACCAAAGAGAGCTAGAAGTAGGTTTACCAAGTGGTTTGTAAATGTAAGGCTGGCCTAGGTTCCTGTCAGTTCAATATAGCACAGGTGTGCAATAGAGCATGGTTATAATTAATTAGATGCCCTCTTGGGCGTCCCTGGTGGCGCAGTGGTTAAGAATCCGCCTGCCAATGCAGGGGACACGGGTACAAGCCCTGGTTCGGGAAGGTCCCACATGCCGTGGAGCAACTAAGCCCGTGCGCCACAACTACTGAGCCTGCACACTTAGACCCCGTGCTCCACAACAGGAGGAGCCACTGCAGTGAGAAGCCCGCGCACCGCAAGGAAGAGTAGCCCCTGCTCACTGCAACTAGAGAAAGCCTGTGCGCAGCAACGAAGACCCAACGCAGCCAAAAATAAATAAATAAATAAAAATTAGATGCCCTCTTTATTTATTTATTTTTGTACTGATATATGTGTTTTTATTTTTGTAATACAGTATCATAGTTTATGGCATTTATAGTAGAACAGAATTAGAATATAATTTTTTTTAGATTTTTTTAAATTTTTTGATGTGGACCATTTTTTAAAGTCTTTACTCAATTTGTTACAATATTGCTTTTGTTTTATGTTTCGGCTCTTTGGCCACGAGGCATGTGAGATCCTAGCTCCCCGACCAGGGGTCCAGGGATCGAACCCGCCTGCATTGGAAGGTGAAGTCCTAACCACTGGACTGCCAGGGAAGTCCCAGAATATACTTTTTTATTGTGTGTTAAAGTAATATACTTTTACATAAATTTGCATTAATGTATCTAGTGGTCTGGCAAACACAGTATTCTAAGTGAGGTGCCCTCTCTATTGATAATGGTTAATAGACACTCCGGCTGGTCATTTACATAGCAAATTGTAGAGTTTGAGACACAGAATCTTAATGTCCACACCCGGGAAAGCTCTTTAGGGGAAAGAAAAAGTTGGACACCAAGGCCCACAAAGGACTTCTGCAGAGTCTGGTCAGTGGATAATGAATGCATTGCTCCGTGTAGTTCAGTCTGAGCAACCTGGAGCCTGTGGTTTAGCCCTTATTTAGAGACAGCTGTACACTCAGTGGCAGAGGCTCATTTGTGGCCTCTTGCAACTGGGAGATGCCCCACGGGTGGCACTTGGTCTGACAGTTTCAGAACCTCCAGCCAGGGACCCCTGTGGACCCAAATGGCTTTTTAGGCAGGCAGTCACATTAACTATGGTTACTGAAACCAGATGCCATTTTAAAAACTTACAGAAATAAATGTAGCTGTCATGCAAAGCAGGACACTGGATCCAGTGTGGGCTGTAGACAGATGGAAGAGAATTAATATTTGTTGAGCATTGTCAGATGCTGCATATCAGGTCTGGACCAGCGACTTTATTTGCATTATTTCTATTTAACCTTCCCCACAACTCTATAAAGTAGATGATTCCATTTTGTAAAGACAGGTGGGAGGACTATTCTGGATTAGAGGACATGGAAGAGAGCTAACAATCGAATGCTATGTGCAATCCTTTATTGTATCCCGGATTAAAAAAAGACCCTGAAGACATTTTTGGGGCCTCAGGATCCTGGCTGGGGCAAGAGAGAATCAGGTGTCTGGGTACTCGTCCCGCACAGCTGAGGAAGTACGGTCCTCGCTCCCACGTGCCCCGGCCCCCGGGAGGAGCCCAGGGCTGACTTGGTCTCTCTGGGCACTGAGCTGCCGCCTTTGGGGAGGGTGACGTGGGTAGAGTCAGGCGGTGTCCCCGACCCTCTTCAGTGCGTCCAGCCTCAGAGTTTTGTGTGCTGGGCCTTCTCTGTTGGACCCCTGGACCCCCTCTCGTGTGTGGGTGATGGTCCAAATCGGCATTCTTTGGGGAGAAGATGGCAGAAAACTCTTATTCTGCCACAATGATGATGCCACTCTCTGCAAAAGCGATTTTAAACTGTTTTCAGTGATTGTTGTGGCAGAGATAGTGTTGGTATGCTGAAACTGTGTGTGAATGTGGAATTAAGTAAATGATCAATTCTGTGATAATCTAATTCTAGCATCTGAATCTGGTCCTGAACGAGGGTTCTCATTTGGAAGAGATAACTGATGTAAGATGATAGAGATGAAGTAAAAACCTTGTAGTCTGGAATTTAAATAAAAGATATCAGTAAGAAATTATGGGATATTTGAAGATCTATCTGTCTAACTATCTATCTACTCCAAGGCCTGGAAACCCAGCAGCCCAGCAGCAGTGAGCATTCCTAGCGCCCACATCATGGTGTTGAAAGAAGCCAGGGCTTCTTGGAGAAGTGGCCACTTGCAGGTCTGGAGCAGGAATTGTCTGTAGTGAGGTGATCTGGGAACATCCTGTGAAACCTACAGCAGGGAAGCTGTCAGAGTGGATTTACTAAAGCTGTGTTAGGAGGAACCAGCATGAAGAGGCTGCCACTGGCAGTCAGGGGTGATACCTGCGTTTCGGTCTTGGGTGCTTAGTGCTGTTAGAAAGAATTGCCAACCTTTGGCGAATGATGGGGAACCAATTCATTATTTTAAAAATGATAGGTAATGAGTATTCTGCCTTCCATACAGATGTATGGTTGGACAACCTAAGAGTTGACGAGGGCAGTTTCTCTTTATAGAAGTATGCCCGCTAACACTTGAGAAGGGACGATAGAATTAGAAGCTCTCCACTTTGCAGCTCCTAATAGATTATGGGTTGAGACCATGAGCATCTACACAGCAAAATAAGAGACAGGCAGGCATTATGTTCTTCCTGATGGGAGAACACACACCTCCCATGAGTTAGTGTTGCCCCGAATCACACCTGAGGCTGATCAACACTCCAGCTCTCACTACCAGTTCATAGGACTTCTGCCGACAGAAAAACCTGTGAAGCTGCTCCATTTCAGACTACGGTTAACTCTGCAAACAACGTGGTTTCTTCAACAAGTAAATGACAAGAGAATAAAAGGGATGAAGCCCTGGAGATGGATGGTGGGGATGGTTTCTAGCTGTGGGACGCTGCCGTCTCTCACAGCCATTCTGAAACATCGTTTTGGGCCTGCGATGCTGTTTCTCCCCGCTGGCAGTGGCTGTCCATCTTGCGTGGCCTGCTGATCCCCACCTTATCACTTCCTCTCTTTCGCCCTCACGGCCCCTCCCTCGTGCTCGCTCATGGCCCGTGTGTCCCCTCGACACCTCTGAATGCTGTCACAGTTTCACTTCACGTCTCTCTGCTCCCAGCACAGGGCCTGGCTCAGAGAAGATCCCAGTAAATATTTATTGAGTTGAGGGGACGAAAGGAATGTTGTGAATCCCGATTGAGTGGTCCTGACCCTGAGTTCAGGGAGGGGAGAGCCGTCTGGGTGGGGACAACCAGGTGCTGGCTTCTGATGCAGGGTCCTCGAACAGCGCCTGGCTGCGGCGTGAGCTGGACGCAGTGGGCAGGGATGGAGGCGGTGGGGTTGGGTATTCAGGAGAAGGAGGGCATCCTGGTTGGAATGGTAGGTTCAGGCAGCTGTGGAAGGCCTGAAACTCCAGGGGAGTAACTCAGACTTCATTGGAAGATACTGGAGAGTCCCTGAAAGTTTTTTGAAAAAAGGTTGATGTGATGGAGAATGTTGGGAGAAGGTGGGTGGGCCGATTGGAGGGGTAGCCCGAGATTCACCTGGTGCGATAGGTAACAGGTGTGAGGGTTCAAGGGTGAGGCACGCAGGTCTTAAGCAGGAGAGAGCCACGTGGGCAGGAGAGGACGGGCTTCAGAAGACCGGCCGCTGCTGCTGCGTCTCTACCTGGAGGGAGTCCTTCCCGCCCTTCCCCGTGGCCATCGCTGGAGGCCTCCGGGTGTTTGTACCACAGGATCTAGGAGCTGGTCCAGCATTTGGTGAGCTATTGGAATTTGTTCTGCTCCCCACGGAAGTGCTTCTTGCCTGAAATGTCTCTTGTTTGTTAAGCTAAAGACCAACTCTGCCTGTGGGAAGTTCGAATCATTTCAGTTTCTTTGTCTAGAGTTGGAGATTTGGGTTAAAAAAAAGAAGCCATATTTACATTTGGCATTTCATTATGTTTTGCTTCTTCATAATTTGATGATAAGAGATGCTTCGGCTTATCATTTTGGCCGGGGATTGGTTTTTTAGAGAGTCGTCGCTGTGGAATCTTCTGTGTTCCCTTTCCTACCTTGTCTGTCTCCCCGATGACTGTGCCTGAAACCAGGGCATCACTGAGTGTCTTTGCCCTGGTCTGCCTCTCTCCTCAAAAGGAAATACTAATATTTGGGAAACTCCATCTTACTTTTTAAAGAGCAGTGACTCATCCTGAATTACCCAGAAACCAAAGACAAAGGTGGTTGGAATCTTAATGTCAGAAGATTTCTCTTTTTCTTTATAATTCCTAGATGCCTGAGGCTTTCATAAACATATGTGATTTTAAAGAAGATTTTCTTGAAACCTGGGTTTTTTTCTGAGGCTACAGAGCATGGAGGCTGGAAGGAGACGAAGCTGTACTGAGTGACCCCCGCGTTTGGGCACGTGATGGAGGTGCTGACGGTTCTCTCTCTAACCCCGAGAGGTAGCTGGACGGTGACCTCCGAGTTTGGGCTCTGTACCCCCAGCTCTGTGGTTCCCCTCGGCTGTACCAGCTCCTAGCTGCTGAACTTGTCTGCATTTCTGGTCTTTCTCACTATAGCACCCCCATCCTGAGGGCAGGGCCAGGGACATCTTTGTCTTTTTTTTTTTTTTTTTGGCCGTGCTGTGTGGCATGTGGGGTTTTAGTTCCCCAGCCAGGGATTGAACCCACACCCCCTGCACTGGGAGTGCAGAGTCTTAACCCCTGGAACGCCAGGGAAGTCCCCATCTTTGTCTTTTAATTCCAGCTCCCAGCCTGGAGGCTGGCTCCTCCCGCCTCATCTTGCTTTGCCTTCTTCCTCACGGCAGCTCTTGGTCAGTTCCATTTGCTGCTTCCTCCTTTCCCTCTTGACCATTACAGGGTGGAATTGCTCCGGGCTCCAGCCAAGAGCCTGTCTTCTTTCCTTCTAAGTTTGCTCTCTCACAGGACTTTCTCATCTTCCAGATGGAGTCAGTGACTGTCTCCCGCACCCCACCCCCTGGCCAGACCTCTTCTCTGTACTCCTGCTCCGCGGATCCGACTGTGTGCTCCGAAGGCTCTCGGTTCTGGGGAAAAAGCGGCAGGTGAAGCTGGGGGGAGGTTTGCTTGGTGGCCGCCGTTCCCCTCCCCCAGCCGTGGGGGGCTTCCATCCCTGTCCTCGTGCTTCAGTCTGTGCTCTTCCCCTGCAGACGAAGGCTTGGACCCCATAGGGAGAGGGGAGGGTGTGGGGCAGTGGCTCTGGTCCCCTCCCAACCGGCCCCAAGAGGAGCCCTCAGGATCCTTTTCCTGGGGGAGAAGCCTGCGTGGCGTGGACAGCAGCCCCCAGGAGACTTCCTGCTGTCATAGCCTGTGCCAGACGTTTGGCAGTTCATTAACAATGTCTAGCTGAACCTTTTGACTGGCTTTCATGACCCGCATAGGCATGTGTGCTGGGGTCCTGCTTCTCCCTGTAGGTGCCTGTCCACAGATTTCAGGTTAGTTTTCCCTGTGACTTCACTTCTCTGATCAGTTCAGGAGAAGTTAACTTCCAGTTTATCCAGCTTTTTTCTTAAGGATGGAAGCAGTGCTTTTCTCAAATCTCAACATTTCTAAGCGGTAATCAGAAGCCCGCATCCTTTATTTTAAATCAGACCTCCAATCATTTTTGGACTGCGTTGGCCACTTGTCAGACTACACACTGCTTTTGTGTTCAGTGGGTTATCTGCTTTTGTTCTGAAGGAAAAGGTTAATGATGCACCTGACAGCCTGCCCATCGTTATATTTAGCCTGCATCACCCACCAGCCTTCTGGCTCACAAACCGTAATTTCACAGCACGATGGCTCAGCTAAGGGAAAGGTCAGGCTGCTTCTGCTTCCTGGGGCTCTCGGGAGCGTATCTGAGTGAGGCAGAAAGCTGAGTTCCTTCCCCGCCATCTAACAACCTGTGGAGGGGCGCCGATCCCGTGGTCCCTGTGAGTCTGCAGGTGGGATGGTTGACTCAGCTCTGATTGAAATTCAGGTTGGAAAATAACTTGCTAAACCACCAGCAGAGAATGAAAATCCAGGTGTGTGTCATTCATCAGCAACAGGTGATCCTACTGCAGGCAACCAGGGCTCAGGTCTCCTGGATCATTGATCTCACTGTTCGCGTTACTGCCTTTCCAGTCAAGCTGGTGGTGACTCACTGGGAAACAAATTAGGTAGGTGTTCAGTTGAGGTGATTTAAGCAGGTTTTCCCCCTGCAAAGGGAAAGGGGTGATTTCTGTGGGTCACCGCAGGCTGGTATACTTCGAGCTCATGCTCGTGGTTGCACCAAGTCTTATCAATTTTGTGTTCTACGTCTCTCCAGCCCTCCTCTACACATCCACCATCACTGCTCGGCTTAAAGGCCTGATAATTTCTCATCTGGACCATGCTGGGAGCCTTCTGACGGGTCTCCCAGCAGCTCATTTTGCACCCTCTTCGCTGTCTTCCGTATTTTCCCTGCAGTCCTTTCTCCAGAGCAGAATCTGTTACGTCCTCCTTCTGCCAAGCACCTCCCAAGGGCTTTCCCTCGCCCTCAGATCAAGCCTCCAGTCTGGCTGGTGTGGTCTTGCCCTGGCCCGCCTGTTTGGCCTCCTTGCCCACCCGTCTCTTCTCCCTCATTGGGTTCGTATTCCAGAAATACTGAGTGACTTGTATTTCTGACTTGCCATATGCCCTCTTAGGCTTCTTGCCTTTGAGTGCAGGCCAATAGATTCAAACTCTGCTGCACATTGGAATCAGCTGGAGATCTTTAAAAGCTCTGCCTGGCTTCCACCCTAGACCTCGTGATTTCATAGGCATGGGGTGTGACCTGGGTGTCAGGGTGTCCTCAAGTGTCCCAAATGATGCTTACAAGCATCGGAGTTTGGGAACCACTGACATAGACTGTCTTTCTCCCTAAAAAACTTATTCTCTGAGTCTCCTGGCCTTCTTCAGGCAGACACAATTGCTGCTTATTTTCTGTTTCCTCTGAAAAGCTTTGCAATCTGGTGGGATTGCATCACCCTTTAGATGATTGTTCAGGCGCTTTTTGGATATTTTCTGTCCTTTGGTCTTAAATTTTAGAATCAGTTTGTCATGTTCCTCATGGTAGCCTGTTAGAATATCGATTGGGACTGCATTGAACCTGTGGATCAATTTGGGCAAAGACTGATACTTTTATGAGACTTAGTCTTCATAACTATGAATATTGCCTCTTCATATATGTCTTCTTTCATGTCTTTCAATAACATTTTCTAATTTTTCTGTGATGGTCTTATAGTATTCTTCTAGAGTTATTCCTAGGTATCTTTATTATAAATGGTATTTTTGAGTCCTTTTCAATGGAAGTATAACTTACAGGCAGTCATGAGCACAATCGTGTACAGCTTGGTGAATTTATTTTTATTATTTAACACATCTTTATTGGAGTATAATTGCTTCACAATACTGTGTTAGTTTCTGTTGTACAACAAAGCGAATCAGCCATATGCATACACATGTCCCCATATCCCCTCCCTCTTGAGCCTCCCTCCCACCCTCCCTATCCCACCCCTCTAGGTCATCGCAAAGCACCAAGCTGATCTCCCTGTGCTATGCTGCTGCTTCCCAGCAGCCAACTATTTTACTTTCTATAGTGTATATATGTTGATGCTACTCTCACCTTGCCCCAGCCTCGCCCTCCCAACCCATGTTCTCAAGTCCGTTTTCTATGTCTACCTCTTTATTCCTGCCCTGCAACTAGGTTTATCAGTACCATTTTTTTTAGATTCCATATATATGCGTTAGCATACGGTATTTGTCTTTCTCTTTCTGACTTACTTCACTCTGTATGACAGACTCTAGGTCCATCCACCTCACTACAAATAATTCAATTTCGTTTCTTTTTATGGCTGAGTAATATTCTACTGTATAAATGTGCCACATCTTCTTTATCCATTCATCTGTCAGTGGACATTTATGTTGCTTCCATGTCCTGGCTATTGCAAATAGTGGTGCAGTGAACATTGGGGTGCATGTGTCTTTTTGAATTATGGTTTTCTCAGGGTATATGCCCAGTAGTGGGATTGCTGGGTCCTATGGTAGTTCTATTTTTAGTTATTTAAGGAACCTCCATACTGTTCTCCATAGTGGTTGTATCAATTTACATTCCCACCAACAGTGTAGGAGGGTTCCCTTTTCACCACACCCTCTCCAGCATTTGTTGTTTCTAGATATTTTGATAACAGCCATTCTGACTGGTGTGAGGTGATACCTCATTGTAGTTTTTTTTTTTTTTTTTTTTTTTTTTTTTTTTTTTTTTTTTTTTTTTGCGGTATGCGGGCCTCTCACTGTTGTGGCCTCCCCCGTTGCGGAGCACAGGCTCCGGACGCGCAGGCCCAGCGGCCATGGCTCACGGGCCCAGCCGCTCCGCGGCATATGGGATCCTCCCAGACCGGGGCACGAACCCGTATCCCCTGCATCGGCAGGCGGACTCTCAACCACTGCGCCACCAGGGAGGCCCGCCTCATTGTAGTTTTGATTTGCATTTCTCTAATAATTAGTGATGAGCATCTTTTCATGTGCCTCTTGGCCGTCTGTATGTCTTCCTTGGTGAAATGTCTATTTAGGTCTTCTGCCCATTTTTTAACTGGATTGTTTGTTGTTGTTTTTTTTTTGATATTGAGCTCCATGAGCTGTTTGTATGTTTTGGAGATTAATCCTTTGTCTGTTGTTTCATTTGCAAATATTTTCTCCCATTCTGACGGTTGTCTTTTTGTCTTGTTTATGGTTTCCTTTGCTGTGCAAAAGCTTTTAAGTTTAATTAAGTCCCATTTGTTTATTTTTGTTTTTATTTCTGTTACTCTAGGAGGTGGGTCAAAAAAAAGATCTTGCTGTGGTTTATGTCAAAGAGTGTTTTTCCTATGTTTTCGTCTAAATCTTTTATAGTGTCTGTACTTACATTTAAGTCTTTAATCCATTTGGAGCTTATTTTTGTGTATGGTGTTAGGAAGTGTTCTAATTTCATTCTTTTACATGTAGCTGTCCAGTTTTCCCAGCACCACTTATTGAAGAGGCTGTCTTTTCTCCGTTGTATGTTCTTGCCTCCTTTGTCGTAAATTGGGTTCCCATATGTGTGTGGGTTTATCTCTGGACATTCTATCCTGTACCATTCAAGTCAGGGAGCCTGATTCCTCCAACTCCGTTTTTCTTTCTCAAGATTGCTTTGGCTATTTGGGGTCTTCTTTGTTTCCATACAAATTGTAAGATTTTTTTGTTCGAATTCTGTGAAGAATGCCATCATTGGTAGTTTGATAGGGATTGCACTGAATCTGTAGATGGGTTTGGGTAGTATAGTCATTTTCACAATATTGATTCTTCCAATCCAAGAACATGGTATATTTCACCATCTGTTTATGTCATCTTTGATTTCTTTCATCAGTGTTTTAGTTTTCTAAGTACAGGTCTTTTGCCTCCTTAGGCAGGTTTATTCCTAGGTATTTTATTCTTTTTGTTGCAGTGGTAAATGGGAGTGTTTCCTTAATTTCTCTTTCTGATTTTTCGTTGTTGGTGTATAGGAATGCCAGAGATTTTTGTGCATTAATTTTGTATCCTGCAGCCTTACAGAATTCATTGATTAGTTCTGGTAGTTTTCTGGTGGCATCTTTAGGATTTTCTGTGTATAGTATCATGTCATCAGCAAACAGTAGTTTTACTTATTCTTTTCCAATTTGTATTCCTTTTATTTCTTCTCTGATTGCTGTGGCTGGGACTTCCAAAACTATGTTGAATAAGAATGGCAAGAGTGGGGCTTCCCTGGTGGCGCAGTGGTTGAGAGTCCGCCTGCCGATGCAGGGGACACGGGTTCGTGCCCCGATCCCGGAGGATCCCACGTGCCGCGGAGCGGCTGGGCCCGCGAGCCATGGCCGCGGAGCCTGTGTGTCCGGAGCCTGTGCTCCGCAACGGGAGAGGCCACAGCAGTGAGAGGCCCGCGTACAGCAAAAAAAAAAAAAAAAAAAAAAAAAAAAAGAATGGCAAGAGTGGACATCCTTGTCCTGTTCCTGATCTTAGTGGAAATGCTTTCAGTTTTTCACCATTGAGTATGATACTTGCTGTGGGTTTGTCATATATGGCCTTTATTATGTTGAGGTAGGTTCCCTCTATGCCCATTTTCTGGATAGTTTTTATCATAAATAGGTGTTGAATTTTGTCAAAAGATTTTTCTGCATCTATTGAGATGATCGTATGGTTTTTATTCCTTAATTTGTTAATGTGGTGTATCACATTGATTGATTTGCGTATATTGAAGAATCCTTGCATCCCTGGGATAAATCCCACTTGATCATGGTGTATGATCCTTTTAATGTGGTCTTGGGTTCTGTTTGCTACTATTTTGTTCAGGATTTTTGCATCTGTGTTCATCACTGATATTGGTCTATAACTTTCTTTTTTTGTGGTATCTTTTTCTGGTTTTGATATCAGGGTAATGGTGGCTTCATAGAATGAATTTGGGAGTGTTTCTCCCTCTGCAATCTTTTGGAAGAGTTTGAGGAGGATGGGTGTTAGCTTTTCTCTAAATGTTTGATAGAATGCGCCTGTGAAGCCATCTGGTCCTGGACTTCTGTTTGCTGGAAGATTTTTAAATTATGGTTTCAATTTCATTGCTTGTGATAGGTCTGTTTATGTTTTCTAATTCTTCCTGGTTCAGTCTTGGAAAATTGTACCTTTCCAAGAATTTGTCCGTTTCTTCATGGTTGTCCATTTTATTGGCATATAGTTGTTTTGTAGTAGTCTCTTAAAATCTTTTGTATTTCTGCAGTGTCAGTTTTGATTTCTCCATTTTCATTTCTAATTTTATTGATTTGTGTCCTCTCCCTTTTTTTCTTGATGAGTCTGGCTAAGGGTTTGTCAATTTTGTTTATCTTCTCAAAGAACCAGCTTTTCGTTTTATTGATCTTTGCTATTGTTTTCTTAATTTCTATTTCATTTATTTCTGCTCTGATCTTTATGATTTCTTTCTTTCTATTGACTTTGGGTTTTTTTTCTTCTTCTTTCTCTAGTTGTTTTAAGTGTGGGGCTAGACTGATTATTTGAGATTTTTCTTGTTTCTTGAGGTGAGATTGTACTGCTATAAACTTCCCTCTTAGAACTGCTTTTGCTGCATGCCGTAGGTTTTGGGTCCGTCGTGTTTTCATCGTCATTTGTTTCTATGTATTTTTTAATTTCTTCTTTGATTTCTTCATTGATCTCTTGGTTATTTAGTAGCACACTGTTTAGTCTCCATGTATTTGTGTTTTTTACAGTTTTTTTTTTCCTGTAATTGATTTCCAGTTTCATAGTGCTGTGGTCAGAAAAGATGCTTGATATGATTTCGGTTTTCTTAAATTTTCCGAGGCTTGATTTGTGACCTAAGATGTGATCTATCCTGGATAATGTTCTGTGTGCACTTGAGAAGAAAGTGTATTCTGCCACTTTTGGGTGGAATGTTCTATAAATATAAATTAGATCTATCTGATCTATTGTGTCATTTAAAGCTGATGTTTCCTTATTTTCTGTTTGGATGATCTGTCCATTGGTGTAAGTGAGGTGTTAAAGTCGCCTACTATTATTGTGTTAACTGTTGATTTCTTCTTTCATGGTTGTTAGCATTTGCCTTATGTATTGGTGCGCTCCTATGTTGGGTGCATAAATATTTATAATTGTTATATCTTCTTCTTGGATTGATCCTTTGATCATTATGTAGTGTCCCTCCTTTTCTCTTGTAACAGTGTTTATTTTAAAGTATTTTATTTGCTACTCCAGCTTTCTTTTGATTTCCACTTGCATGAAATATCTTTTTCCATCCCTTCACTTGCAGTCTGTAAATGTCCCTAGGTCTGAAGTGGGTCTCTTGTAGACAGCATATATATGGGTCTTGTTTTTGTATCCATTCAGCCAGTCTGTCTGTGTCTTTTGGTTGGGGCATTTAATCCATTTTCATTCAAGGTTATTATCCATATGTATGTTCCTATTACCATTTTCTTAATTGTTTTGGGTTTGTTTTTGTGGGTCTTTTTCTTCTCTTGTGTTTGCCTCTTAGAGAAGTTTCTTTAGCATTTGCTGTAAAGCTGGTATGGTGGTGCTGAATTTTCTTAGCTTTTGCTTATCTGAAAAGCTTTTGACTTCTCCATCGAATCTGAGTGAGACCCTTGTTGGGTAGAGTAATCTTGGTTGTATGTTTTTCTCTTTCATTACTTTTTAAGTATATTCTGCCACTCTCTTCTGGCCTGCAGAGTTTCCGCCGAGAAATCAGCTGATAACCTTATGGGGATTCCTTTGTATGTTGTTTCTTGTTTTTCCCTTGCTGCTTTTAATATTTTTTCTTTGAACTTAATTTTTGTTAGTTTGATTAATATGCATATTGGTGTGCTTTTCCTAGGGTTCATCCTGTATGGGACTCTCTGTGCTTCCTGGACTTGGGTGACTATTTCCTTTCCCATGTTAGGGAAGTTTTCAACTGTAATCTCTTCAAATATTTTCTTAGACCCTTTCTTTTTCTCTTCTTCTTCTGGGACCCCTATAATTCGAATGTTGGTGCATTTAATGTTGTCCCCGAGGTCTCTGAGACTGTCCACACTTTTTTTCATTCTTTTTTCTTTATTCTGCTCCTTGGCAGTTATTTCCACCATTTTGTCTTCCAGCTCACTTATTCGTTCTTCTGCCTCAGTTTCTGTTACTGATTCCTTCTAGTGTATTTTTCATTTCAGTTATTGTGTTGTTCATCTCTGTTTGTTTGTTCTTTAGTTCTTCTAGATCTTTGTTAACATTTCTTGTATTTTTTCAATCCATGCCTCCATTCTGTTTCCGAGATTCTGGATCATCTTTACTATAATTACTCTGAATTCTTTTTCAGGTAAATTGCCTATTTACTCTTCATTTATTTGGACTTCTAGGTTTTTACCTTACTCCTTCATCTGTGAGAATTTTTTGCCGTCTCTCTTTTTTTTTTTTTTTTTTTTAAATTAGTGGGAGCCTGTTTCTGTCTTACTGGTTGTTTGGCCTGAGGCTTCCAACACTGGAGTTGTAGGCTCTTGGGTAGAGCTGGGTTTTGGTGGGTAGAACAGGGTCTTAGTGCTGAGATGAGGAATTCCGTGAGACGTCACTCCAATGAATATTCCCTGCAGTCTGAGGTTCTCTGTTAGTCCAGTGGTTCGGACTCAGAGCTCCGACATGCAGGAGCTTCAGCCCGACCCTGGGTTCATGAACCAAGATCCCGCTAGCTGCCTGGGGTGGCAAAAAAACAAACAAACAAAAATAACAAAGTAAAAAATAAAATTAGACTAGGAAACTAACAGATATGTTAGGAAGAATATAAAAATAAAAATATAGATGAATCAACAACCGGAAGGTACATAAGTACCATAATAGTATAAAAGAGGAGGAGGGAAAAGGAAAAAGGGGGGGGGCGGAAGTCCTTGGTGGTGGAGGGCGGGGCCTAAGCAAGGGTGATGTTTGGGTGGTAGGCGGGGCTAATGGGCCCTGGGGGCTGTGGGGGGTGGGGCTTAGGCTCAGGGAACAGAAGGGGTCCAGGCGTGCCCCCCACCCCTGGTCTTAGAGGGCAGGGGACCTCACCTAGGAGCTTAGCAGGCTCCCCGTGCCCGAGTGGGAGGGGCAATCATCCTCTGCTCTTCTCCCGCTCTTCCTGGAGAGTCCCTCCTGCCTGCCTCTCCTGATCCCCCCAGCCTCCCTCCTGTGCCCCCAAGGACCTACGTGGCCTGGAGGGGGCTCTGGAGAGCAGGGGACCAGCCTGGGAGCTCAGCAGGCTCCCCGGCCCCAGTGGACCAGGCGATCGCCGTCTGCTCCTCTCCCGCTCTTCCCGAGAGTCCCTCCTGCCTGCCTCTCCTGATCTCCCTGGCCTCAGGGGTGCCGATCCTGTCTGGCCTCCACTTCTCCTCCCCCACTCAGCCCCCCGACATCCTACCGGTTCACTTTGGGGTTCCTCCTGTCTCCTTGGGTGTCACAGTCCCCCACCAGCACCCGACAGGTGCCCTAGTTGTGGGGAGACGCTAACTCCGCATCTTTCCGCACTGCCATCTTGACTCCGCCTCCGAATTTATTTGTATATTCATATTCACCCTTGCACCCACCACCCAGACCCAGATGGGGGTGATTTTTCCAGCACCCCACCAGTCCTCTCCTGTCCTCTCCCTGTTGATGACCCTGCATCAAGGTAACTAATTATGACATTGATCATCATAGATTAGTTTTGCCTGTTCTTGTCTTTCATATAGAAGAAATAAATATAGTATATGCTCTTTTGTGTCTTTTTTTTTTTTTTTTTTTTGCTTTAAACAGCACAAATTTATTCTCTTACAGTTCTGGAGATCAGAAGTCCTCTATGTCTTTTTTCCCACTCAGCATTATACCTGAGATTCATGCATGTTGTTGTGTGTTGCATTTGATTGTTCCTTTTTATTGGTGGGTGATATTCCACTGTGTGAAAATACCACAGTTTATCCAATCTACTCGTGATGGACATTTGGGTTGTTTCTGCTGTTTGGCTATTATGAATAATAAACTTTCTTGAACAGGTATTTGGTGGACATCAGCCCACATTTTCGCTGGGTGTGTGCCCAGAAGTGGTTTTACTGGATCACAGGTTATGTGTATGTTGAGCTTTGATAGCTCTACAGTCATCCAGATTTTCAACCTGCTTATTTTGATTTACACACACCATCTGCATGCACACCAGTTCTCTGGTGCTCCAGATCCTCACCACTGATTGGTAGGGTCAGTCTTTTAAATTTTAGCTGTTCTTGTTCATGTGTAACCTCATTGTGTTCTAATCGGCTTTTCCCAGATAACTAATGATGTTGCCCAGTAAAAAACAAAGAAAATATTTTAATAGACCCCTCACAAAAGTGTATATCCAAACAATAAGAAATGAAAGGTGTGCAGCGTCATTAGTTATCTGTTTTGCAGCTTTATTGAGATAATTGACATAGAACATTGTATAAGTTTAAGGTGTACATTGTGTTTATTTGATACATTTGTATTTTGCAAAATGATTATCACCTTAGCTAAGACGACCATCACATCACTTAATTACTGTTGCTTTTTTGTGGTGAAAACACTTAAGATCTACTCTCTTAGCAACTTTCAAACATATAATACAGTGCTGTTAACTATAATCATCATGCTGTGCACTAGGTCCCCAGAACATGCTCATCTTCTAACTGCAAGCTTGTACACTTTGACCAACATCTCCCCATTTTGCCTGCCTCTCAGCCCCTGGTAACCACCATTCTCTCTCTGTTTCTACAGGTATGTCTTTTTTAGATTCCACATATAAGTGATATCATATAGTATTTGTCTTTCTCTGACTTATTTCACTTAGCCTAATGCCCTCAGGGTCCATCCATGTTGTTGCAAGTGGCAGGATTTTCTTCTTTCTCATGGAATTATATTCCATTGTGTATGTATATATCACATCTTCTGTGTCTGTTCGTCTGTAGATGTATGCTTAGGTTGTTTCCTCATCTTGGCTATTGTGAATAATGCTGTAAAAATATGGAGTGCAGATATCTCTTTGAGATCCTTTTTTCATTTCCTTTGGATATGTACTCAGAAGTGGGATTGCTGAATGATATGGTAGTTCTATTTTTTATTTTTTGAGGAATCTCCACGCTGCTTCCACAGTGACTGCACCAATTTACATCCCCATCAACAGTGCACAAGGGTGCACTTTTTTCTTTGTCTCCTTGTCGTTGCCTACACTAATCTCTTGTCTTTTTGCGAACAGCCATTCTAAAGTATGTGAGATGATATCTCGTTGTGGTTCTGGTTTGCATTTCCCTGATGGTTAGTGATGGTTGAGCACCTTTTCATGTAGCTTTTGGCCATTTGTATGTCATCTTTGGAAAAGTATCTTACTCGGTTCCTATGCCTATTTTGAAATCAGATTTTTTTTATTGAGTTGTATGAATTCTTTATACATTTTGATATTAATCCCTTATCAAATAGATGATTTACAAATATTTGCTCCCATTCTGTAGGTTGGCTTTTCATACTGTTGATTGTTTCTTTGGCTGTGCAGAATCATTTTAGTTTGATATAGCCCCACTTGTATTTTTGTTTCTGTTGCTCATGCTTTTGGTGTCAGATCCAAAAAATTGTTGCCAAGACCAGTGTCAAGGAGCTTTTCTCCTATGTTTTCTTCCAGGAGTTTCTCAGTTTCAGGTCCTATGTTTAAGTCTTGAATCTTTTGAGTTAATTTTTGTGAGTGATTTACGATAGGGGTCCAGATTTATTTTTCTGCATGTGGCTATCTAGTTTTCTCAGCACCATTTATTTAAGAGGCTGCCTTTCCGCATTGAATATTCTTGGCTCTCTTCTCAAAGATTAGTTGACCACATATGCAGCAGTTTATTTATGGGCTCTCTATTTTCCATTGGTCTGTGTGTCTATTTTTATGCTGTTTTGATTACTATATACTATTTTGATTACTATGGCTTTGTAGTATAATTTGAAATCTGGAAGTATTCAATATGATACCTCCAGCTTTGTCCTTTTGGCTTAGGATTGCTTTGGCTATTGGGGTCTTTGTGATTCCATACGAATTTTAGAATTGCTTTTACTATTTCTGTGAAAAACGCCATTGGAATTTTGATAGGGATTGCATTGAATCTATAGATGGCTTTGGGTAATGTGGACATTTTAACAATATTCTCCTGATCCACAAATACAAGATACCTCTCCATTTTTGTGTCTTCTTCAATTTCTTTCATCAAAGTCTTATAGTTTAGTGTTCAGTTCTTTCATTTCCTTGGTTAAATTCCTAACCATCTTATGTTTTTGATGCTATTGTAAATGGGATTGCTTTCTTTATTATGTTTCAGATATTTTGTTGTTTAGTGCGTAGGAAAGCAACTGATTTCTGTATGTTAATGTTATATCCTGAAACTTTACTGAATTTATTGATTAGATCTTACAGTTTTTGGTTGAGTCTAGGATTCTATATAAGATCATATAATCTGCAAATAAAGATAATTTACTTCCTCCTCTCTGATTTGGATACCTTTTAATATCTTTTTCTTGCTTGATTGCTCTGGCTAGGATTTTCAGTACTATGTTGAATAGTGGTAAGAGTGGGCACCCTTGTCTTGTTCCTGATCTTAGAGGAAAAGTTTTCAGCCTTTCACCAATTGAGTATGTTAGCTGTGGGCTTGTTATATATAGCCATTATTATGTTGAGGTATGTTCCTTCAACACCCAATTAGTTGAGGGTTTTTTATCATGAAAAGATTTTGAATTTTGTCAAATGCTTTTTCTGCATCTATTGAGACGACCATATCATTTTTATCCTTCATTCTGTTAATATGTGTGTATCACATTTATTGATTTGTGTATGTTGAACCATTCTTGCATCCCAGGGGTAAATCCCACTTGATCATGGTATATGATGCTCTTAATGTATTGTTGAATTTGATGTGCTGATATTTTGTTGAGGATTTTTGCACCTGTATTCATCAGGGATATTGATGTGTAGTTTTCTTGTAGTTTCCTTGTCTGGCTTTGGTACTGGGGTAATGCTAACCTGGGAAAATGAGTTTGGGACTGTTCCCTCTTCCTTAATTTCTGGAAGAGTTTGAGAAGGATTGGCGTTAATTTTTTAAACGTTTGGTAGAATTCACCTGTAAAACCATTTTAGTTACCTGTTTTAATCTATAGTTTTTGAGATAATTTTGTGTGTGTATATTAGGTACTTGTAAGTATTTGAATGGGAGTGGATATTATAGAATATTTGAAGTTATGTCATACAATTTTAAGTTATGGAAGTGTAACTAATTACTAGTATTCTGTTTTAATCAGGTAACAGGACTTAAATAATTTCTCTCTTCTGGGTTTTACCACGCAGTGTGTGGTGTAGTAAAGTTAGCAATTACTGTGTGAACTTCCCCCCACACCCCCTTCACAGATATTTATGGGCTATCTACTTTATCCCAGGTACACGCATACCTTGGCGATACTGTGGGTTCATTTCCACACAACCACAATAAAGTGAATATTGTAGTAAATTGAGTCATGATTTTTTGTTTCCCAGTGCTTATAAAAGTTGTTTACACTATACTGTAGTGTATTAAGTGTGCAATAGCATTATGTCTGAAAAAAGCAATGCACATACCTTAATTAAAAATACTTAATCGCGGGCCTCCCTGGTGGCGCAGTGGTTGGGAGTCCGCCTGCCGATGCAGGGGATACGGGTTCGTGCCCCGGTCTGGGAGGATCCCATATGCCGCGGAGCGGCTGGGCCCGTGAGCCATGGCCGCTGGGCCTGCGCATCCGGAGCCTGTGCTCCGCAACGGGAGAGGCCACAACAGTGAGAGGCCCGCATACCGCAAAAAGAAAAAAAAAAATAAAAATACTTAATCGCTAAAAAATGCCAAAACAGCTACAATAGGGACATCAAATATCACTGATCACAGATCACCATAACAAATATAATAATTAAGAAGTCTGAAATACTGTGAGAATTACTGAAATGTGAGACAGAGACACCAAGTGGGCAAATGCTGTTAGAAAAATGGCACCGATAGACTTGCTTCACACAGGACTGCCACAAACCTTCAATTTGTAAGAAGTGCAGTATCTGTGAAGTACAGTAAAATGAGGTGTGTCTGTACCGTACTTCTCTTGGGATTGTCCTGAGTAAAATGAGATGCAGCCCCTGTCCTCAAGGAGCTTAGTGTCCAGGGCAGTGCTGTCCATCAGAACTCTGTAATAGGGCAGTTCCTGTTCTGAGCCGTCCAGTAGGGTGACCATGGGTCACATGTGGCTTTGATCACTTGTGATGTGGATGGTGCATCTAAAGATCTCAAGTATTATTTGATTTTAATTACTTTAAAGGCGCACTGTCTTGCAGCCACTGTGTTAGACCACACAAGTCTAGTGGGAGAGATGGGCAATTTAATAATTGATAAAATAAGTGAAATGAATTTTTTCACAAATAAATGAAAAAGTGCAACTTTGCTAAGTGCTGGGTGGGAGAGGTACATGATGCTATGACTGTATCACAGGGAGTGGGGGAAGGCTTGTCTTTGGAGGTGATGATGGAGGTAAAATTTACAGAGTGAGTGGGACCTTAGAGGATGAAAGAGGGAGGGGTGGGGAAATTAGTTTTTCATGCATGTGTAAAAACTGTGGCAGAAAGCAAGTTCCAGGAACTTAGTTGTTGAAATGTGTGTATATGTGTGTGTGTGTGTATGTGTGTATGTGTGTATGTGTGTGTGTGTGTGAGAGAGAGAGAGAGAGAGAGAGAGAGAGAGAGAGAGAGAGATTCTAACAGTTATTCCTTAAGAGAGTTTGCCCTGTAAGTATCAACAACGAATTTGTTGGAGAGGAAAGGTTTTGGGGGATGATGCTGGCTTGAACTTTTTCTTTAGATAATTCCTAAAATTAGTGTTCTGACTTGAAACTCTCAGCTCTGTGATTCCTGTGATTTGGCTGACTCTTTAATGAAGAAATAATGACTTTCCCAGTCTTTTAGAGATGTGCAGTGCTAGAGGACAGCTGTGAAGAGGGCTCAGACATTCAGACTGTACTTTGAATTTCTTGTTTCTAAAAGAACAAGCATGTGTCATTACTTGGCCTGGGACCATCGCTCTCCCTTTGTTATCTTGTGGAAAAAGCATCCTATTTCCAGTTTCAAACTGGCAGTGCTCTGGTTTTGTTTTCCTGATTTTATCCTAAAGTAACATATGCTAATTGAGCTATTCCTGTGGCTTTCTTTGGAGAATTGATGTTCATTTATCTGTGTCTCCCTTTAAGTAGAGGTGGAATACTACATGTAAACAAGGTATAAAAGATGTGTAAGACCCAGAGTGGAGACGCGAGAGCAGCATGTATCAGTGCTGCTGGCACCTTTCCTGTTGATCAGTGATCAGTCTTTCCCAAGGCTGGGGGCGGGCAGGGGGCAGGGCCAGGGCTTTTGTCTCCATGTCCAGTGCTCCTGTAAGCAAACCTGTTCTGGACAGACAAAGGGAGCACATCTGGGATTTGAACACATGTCCTCACGTCTCTTCTGTTAAAAAATTTTTTATTGAAGTATAGTTGACTGACAATGTTGTTAATTTCTGCTGTACAGCAAGGTGATTCAGTTATACGTACATATACATATATCTATATATATATATATCTATCTTCTTTTTCATGTTCCTTTCCATCATGGTTTATCACAGGATATTGATTATAGTTCCCTGTGCTCTACAGTATGTCCTCAAGTATCTTAATCCTTCACTTCCTTTGAAGATTTCCAAAGAAAAGAAGGTGCCACTTTTGGGCTCCCATTTCAGGGCTCTGTCGCTAGGGCTCCCTGAGATCCTTCGGCCAAGTGTCACCTGCTTCGGTTTCACTTGTTTCCTTTTTTCTTAACCATCTTTAGAGGGGGAGAAACTCGGTAATGTCCTGAAGCTAAGAGGACCGTCAGATGGTTTAAAAGTCCACTGTAGTTGTCTTCCTGTGTGGCCAGTGACTCAAATGGTGTCACTTTTCAGCAAAGGTGATCATCAGCAACAGGCTCCCAAACAAGATCTCGTTGGAAACTGGCTCCTGTAGCACGTTGAACACCTTGTCTGCTGTGAAAAAGTATGTATTTCACACTTAGCCTTGGAGGTGACAGCTGGACGTTACTGTGAGAAAGTGTGCCTTGTACGCACAGCGTTGTGGAACGAGGCCTTTGTTTCTTCTCTTGCCTGGGACACCAGAAGGAGATCCTACTCTCAGATTTTAGGGCAGCAACTTGAAAACACTGTGTCTGTGTAATGCTGCCTCATTCATAGCATAGGCTTCATGGCAGAATTTCATGCTTCTTTATGACTGAGTCATATTCCATTGTGTATATGCACCACATCTTCTTTGTCCATTTGTCTGGTGATGGGCACTTGGGTTGCTTCCATGTCTTGGCTGTGGTGAGTCGTGCTGCTTAAGAACATCAGGGTGCATGTATCTTTTTGAATTAGTGTTTTCGTGTCTTCTGGATATATACCCAGGAGGGTGGCATTGCTGGATCATATGGTAGCTATATTTTTAGGTTTTTGAGGAACTTTGTACTGTTTTCCATAGTGATTGCACCAATTTACCCTCCCACCAGCAGTGTATGAGGGTTCCTTTTCTTGTTGAATTCCTTTAGTGAGGATGTGTTGGTGGTAAGTTTGCTCAGCTGTTGTTCTGCAATGTCTTTATGTCATCAGTTATTTCTAAGAATGGGAAGTTCTGTGTACATAACTCTAGATTAGCAGGTAACTTTTCTTCAATGCTTTGAAGGTGAATCCTACTGTCCAATGGCTTCCGTTGCTGTTGAAGTTAGCTGTTGGTGTAATTATTGTTCCTTTGGATACAATCTCCATTTTTCTTCCCCCCCCAAGTGTTTATATCCTTTAATTTAAAAAAAATTGATACAATTCACATACCATAAATTCATCCATTTAAAGTGTACAATTCAGTAACTTTTAGTATATTCAGAGTTGTGCAATCAACCAAAATCAAAACATTTTTATCATCCCCAAAAGAAACCCCAAACCCATTAGGGGCCCTTCACCATTCTCCCCTCCCCTGATAACTAGAAACCTACTTTCTGTCTCTATGGATTTACCTATTCTGAACATTTCATATAAATGGAATCATACAATCTGTGGCCTTTTGTGTCTGGCTTCTTCCGCTTGGCATGATGTTTCAGGGGTCATTGATGTTGCAGCCTGTGCCAGCCCCTCATTCCTTTTTGAGGATGAGTAATATTCTGTTGTATGGACAGACTGTTTCTGTTCATCAGTTCGTCAGTTGACGGATCTTTGAATTGTTTCCATTCTGGCTGCTGTGATTAATGCTCTTATGAGCATCTGTGTACACGTTTTTGTGTGGACATGTCCCTGTATGGTTTTTTTTTAGAATTTTATTTATTTTTTTATACAGCAGGTTCTTATTAGTTATCTATTTTATACATATTAGTGTATATATATCAATCCCCTGTATGTTTTCAAAAAGATCTTATTCTTATTTTTCAGTAGTCTGCAGGTTTACTGTGTCATTTCTAGGTTTGTGTTTCCTTTTGTTGGTCCCATTGAGCTTTTTTGTGCTTTTTGAATTTGAGGATTCACATTTTTCCATTATGAAAAATGTTCAGTTGTCTCTCTTCAGATACCAACTTTCCCCAGTTTACTCTCACCTGCTTCCCTAACTCCCGTTCACCTGTGTAGCCTCTCACTCTTCCATGGCCTCTGATGTTCTTTCACATTTGTCATCTTTCTCCATGTGCCACATTCTAGATCATTTCCACTCCTCTTTTTTCCAATTCACTAACTTTTTCTTTTTGCCTAATTTTCTGTTTGGCTCTTTAAAGAGTGTTTAAATTACCCAATTTGTTTTTCACTTCAAGAGGTGATATTTTGGGAGTTCCCTGGCGGTCCAGTGGTTAGCACTCAGCTCTTTCACTGCCATGGCCTGGGTTCAGTCGCTGGTCGGGGAACTAAGGTCCCCCAAGCCGTGTGATGCTGCCAAAGAAAACAAAAAACAACCAAAAAACTCCCAAAGAGGTGATATTTGTTCTTAAATTGCCTGCTCAGTTTTTGACAGGCTCATCTTCCTTATTTATTCCTTTGAATTCCTTTTTATTGTTTGCAAGCATATTAACAACTCATTAATAACTTTCTTGGAAAATCAAATATACACTTAGCATATGACCCAGCCAACTTATTCCTGGATGTTGGACCAGGAGAACTGACAGCATATGTCCATACAATGACTTCTACACAGATGTTCAGAGCAGCTTTATTTGTAATAACCAGAAACAACCTAAGTGTTCATCAGTAGGTGAGTGGAAAAACAAATTGTGTTATATCCACTCACTGGAATACTGTTGAGCCATAGAAAGGAGTGAACTATTGATGTGCACAGAACTCAGGATGATTCCGAGATAAGTGTGCTGAGTGAAAGAAGCCTGACAGAGAAGAGTAGATTAATGTACAATATGTATAATGTATAATGTGTTAACTTCTGGGAAACGCACCCTCATGTCTGGTGCCAGCAGTGGGCATCTGGCCAGGAGGGTGGCGGTGAGGATGTGCGAGGATGCACGGGGAACCTGGCAGTAGGTGGATATGTTCACCGTCTCAATTGTGTTGCTTGTTTTAGGAATGTCAGAACTCCTCCAGTTGTACAGTTGAAACATCTGCAGGTTATGATATGCTAATTGTGTCTCTGTAACGATGTTAAAATGAGAAGCCCTGGTACTGGTTGAGGGTGCCTGGAATGAGAATGCGCGGAGGAGGAAGAGGCTGCAGACATCCCGGGAGGCCGTTCGTGGGGCGAGAGCAGTGAGGCACCGATTGGGCCCCGCAGGAGGGGCGCTGCTCCCCCGACTTGAGCAGGAGGGAAGGCCAGGGTGATGGAGGGAGGGCTGTTTCCGTTTGAATGGTATATGAAGGCCACTGTTTCTACATGAATTATTTTTTCTTCCTAAGCATATCCCAAAGTTTCTGAATGAATAAACACACCACTTCTCTATGGAAATTGAGGATGAGTATTGTCTAATTTCTGAGCCAAATGCTTCTACTTCTTTGGTTTTCTTGAGGATATGTTATGATAACCAGATGGGCTCTTTGGCACCCACGGACTTTATGAATAATTTAGAAAGCATCTTCAAAATATATTCTACCTGGAACCATACCCTGACAAACTCCCACTGGGAGATGGTTGTCTCCTTTGGCCTTTGTAAATGTATTTTATTCCAGTTTGGTTTATTTCATATACCTGTCACCAGTGAGAAAAGTGTGTATTCAGCCTTCAGCATTTGTGTCTCTTTTGAAAGTGCACAAAAATGGACACATTTCTGGAGTGGCCGCCTCACCGGAGACGGATGCCAAGCCATTGTGAGGGGCCTTGTGTTAGTTTTGTGGGATGGTGCACTGCAGAGCAGCCTGGCTGGGGAGGTTTCATGAGCTCACGTCAGGGCTGAAGCATGTCGTTTGTGCCAGTTTTGCTGGGTCATCACAAATCCGACAGTCCTGACTTCTAGTTCTGGCTGTGCCTCTGATGAGCTACTAAGTTACTTACCTTCTCGGGAGCTCAGCTTCCTCACCTCTAGAACTGATAAAATCATGCCCGCCTGGCAGGGCGTGAGGAGCAGCTACATGACGTGTCCTAAGTGCCCAGTGCTGTGCTGAGCCTGCCGTGAACACGCAGCCTCCAGCCCTTCTTAGTTGCAGTATTTTTATTGCGACTGTGCTTTTTCTTCCCACCACACACATCCCACTTTCAGCTGTCATTTCTACCAGTTGTCACTGTGGCTGTGATAAAGCTGACTTCGAGAGACACGTACTATTTTAGCATATAAAATTGTATTTCTGAATTGCCCACAGAGATGCTCTTAATAGAAAAATTGAGCACTATAAACAGCAACTGTGAAATTCTCTCTAAAAGCTCACTTTGATTCATGACGATCTACCAGGCTCGTCCCATTCTTAAATACCCTCTGTCCTCCTAAATCCACTCAGCTCTGCGGTCTTCCTACGAGGCTGCCTTCGTCTGTTTGTAACTTTTTTGGTCTTGTCTTCCTATTACTTGTCATCCCAATCTGTTCTCTGTTCTATTTGTGGTAGCCTGTGTTGGCAGGAAAATTGGCCGAAATGGTTGAACAGAATTTGCTGCCCTCCACCCGCCCAGCTGGGAGCGGCGCCTTCCTTGCTCGCTCCATTGGCTCCGTCCAGCCTCTCGCCACCCTGTGCGGCGGCCTCCTCCTCTGCAGCCCTGTCCTTATGTGGCTGCAGTGCTCCTCTTCCGGCCTTCCCGAGGCTGGCTTCTCCCTCCCATCCCTCTGTCTCCCATGGGGACAGAGCTGCTGATCTTCGGTCCCCATTTATAATGTATGCATAGCTTGTCTTTTTCATTCTCAATTGGATTAGGGGCCGGAATCCTTTAATCTATAAAGAAGCCGGAGAGTAGCTGTTTTAGTATATTTTTTTTCCCTGAGCTTGAAGATTACAGGTTTCTGAGGTTTCTTTGAGGCTTTGAAGTCGTTGTCAGAAAAGGAGGCAAATTTCAGATGTAATTTTTAGCCTTTTTGGCTGAGTGCCCACATCCTACCTCCCTCCAGTTCCAAGACACTGCAGATTTGTACTTTTCACTGATTCCCGGGAGCTGGTCCCCATTTTAGAGTCAAGAAAACTGAGGTCACAGGGTTGTGTGACTCACTCACCCTTGCAGTGTGGTGGGAGGATGGCTGCAGGAAGGCCCAAACCTGTATCTTGAGAACATAACGATTCAAAGGAAGATCCACCCCACCTGCTCCGCCCTTTATAGATCAAATCTCAGAAAGACTCAACGAGACCCTTCTGGGGTCTCATGTTCGTCCTGTGGATCAACCACTGTTGATGGGACGTTTCCATCTCTCACCACGGCTGGATTAGAGCCACCCCTGGTCCCGCCAGAACAGCCTGGGGTGGGGCCGGAGCTGTTCCACAAGGAAGGAGGAGAGACCAAGCCGCTGCTCAGGACATTTACAGCCCGGAGCCTCTGGACCGCTGCAGAGAGGAGGCCTTGAGCACTGTTACAGGTGTCAAACAGGATCGGTACTTGCAAGGCAGGAAAGGACCTCAGGCCTTTGGGACCTATAGCAGCACTTGCGTACTATGCTAATGACGGAGACTTTCTCGAGGGAAGAGTGAAGTGCGCTGTGCGCCAGGCTGTGCGTGGGGGAGCGAGAGGTGGCATGTAAAATCTGTCGGGCGCCTGCCTTCACTCAGCAGGGGTGACCTTGGGGCTCACGGGCTTCACGTGACCTAGTTTCTAGCTGAAGAGCGTGGAGTTTGTGTTTTGCAAATGTCTGTGTTCATAATACTAGTTCCCGCACAGCAGGTTCTGGGGTGTAGTGGAGAGGTTTTACAGATTATGCCCAGGAGGCTGGGAGAATGAGAAAAGGGAGAGAAAAACCCATTCAAATCTCACAGCTTTGGACTGACTTTTGCAAATGGCTCTTTGCACAGAGACACATGATGAAATTTCAGTTAACCACGAATTGAGTTGATTGTTAAATGTGACTTTGGGATGATGGAATTTTCGTTGACCATCGTGTGTAAACTACCAAATTTGACCCTGTGATTTATTCGTTTACTGTGGGTTTATGATGTGCTAGAGCCTGTGCCAGCTCCTGTGGGGGGTGTATGAGAGTGACATTGATAAGAATTCTGCCCTCAGTGAGTTTATAGTCATGTAAGGAATCTGGGACATGCATATAGGTTGCTATAATAACAGTAGCTGTTTTGGCCGCATGTTTGCCAGGTACCAGGTCTTGTGACAAACACTTTCTACGCCCTGACCCGTCTGAGTCCCCACCGCGGCCCTGCCTCGCAGCCTGTCTTCCTGGATACGGGGCCAGCTGTAGTGATTGCGGGTCTCAGTGTAGACGAATTGCCAGGACTCGGAGGAAGGAGTATTTCCAGGCAGGGCGGCTGCGTGGTGAAGAATGGGGGATATTAGGATCCACAAAGGTGGTTGTCAGGTGCACAAAGGTGAGAAGACACAGGACAGAGTAGGGGTGACAGGGAATGTGGCAGGAGAATTGCTTGAATCCGGTTACAGGTACTGACCTGATTCACAGTTGGGCACCGGTCCCTGGGCGGCCGCTTTATTTCCAGTCTATCCTTCACTTAGTGTGTCATCCTTTTGGGTCCCACCCAAAGCCTCTAGGGCTTACCATCCACTCTTTTTAGGGGACACAGAATGTCACTGTTTTCCCACCTGAGTGTGAAAGGCTCTGCTCAGATTCTCAGCCTCTTGGTCAGTTCTTCAGGGAGCTGCAGGCACCTCTGGGGAACTTTAATGCCAGGCCTGTGTCCCTGTATTTCCTTCTGCCGGATCGTGGTCCTGGAGTTCCTCCCTGCCTTGTTAGCCCTCCAGTGCCTTGTCTGCGTTCTCGAGTTGTTCTCAGCGGCTGGGTTGGTCTAATCCAGGAGGAGTCCTGGATTAGACTGACAGGTAAGATCACCAAGTAAGAAAAAGAACAGGTGGCAGTGAGCGCTCTACAGAGGTTTACATATGGTCCTGTGACACAGTAGTGGCCTCCTGAAATTGGAAGAGGGATGGGCTTTTAGACTAAGTTCGAGTGGCACGGTGAAGCCACCGCGTGAACGGAGGCTGAGGGGGCAGCTCGTACGAAGGCTGGAAGGTAAAGGCGGCTTGGTGCTGTCTGAGCACAGGAAGCTGGGGGCGGATGCAGGTGACGCGGTGCTGCGGCTGTGCCTCCTGACAGATGGTAGGCACCTGGCGTTTTTCAGAAGTGGTATGTCCTCAACTTTGACCTGTGACTCAGGTCACAGGTGTGACTGTGTGTGTGACTCTAGGTGTGAGTAGGTGTGACTCTACGTTCACGGGAGATTCACTGGGCGGTTGTAGTTAACACGAGGTAGAGGAGTCTGGAGCATCACTCCAGATATTAGTGATTTTTGCATAAAATCTCCTGCATTAAAACAAAAAATCCGGTTAACTTCTCACTTACAATTCTATTCTCATCTTTCAGACAGCATCAGTGTGAGTGGCTTTCCGCTGTGCAGCCCCTTCCGCCAGGTCGTGAGGCCCCGGGTGGAGAGCAAGCCCGTGAACCCCGCTGAGGGCAGCCGGCCTGGAGACCTGGGTCACGTGAAGGTGAGTCGGCCCCCACGGGGCAGCCCGCCAAGGGGCTTGACGCTCTGGGTTTCTGCCGAGCCTTTCGGAGGCAAAGTTCTGAGTATTTTTCAGAAAGGAAAGGAAGCGTGTATTTGATAACAGATCTGTGTTTGTGGAAAGCTGGGTTCTCGTTATTTCTCCTTCTGGGTGAGGTTCGGGGAGCAGTTACACTGAAGCCTGAGTGCCTCGTGTCGTGGTGGACTCTTCATTTCCTGAAGTTTTGGGAATTTGTGGGTTGAATCTAGGACCGTACTGATGAAAGTAGAACGTCGCCTGCTTTTTTCTTGTTCATTTAAAAAATTTATCTATTGTACCATTATTCTCAGTTCAGATGTTTATCCCGTAAACTTTTCTTAATCCTTAGGCGACTCCTTCCACTGGTTGGTTTATGGGCACCAGGGCAGCCAGAATGAATATACAAGTAACGAGTGAGCGTTGGTGCACAGGTGCCTTGGGCCTGGAGCCTGAGCAGAGATGAGCTGTCTCCTCAGAGCACGAGGGGAGTCGGGGCAGAGCTCTCGGTGGTCAGCGACTTGTCAGCACCTGGAAAGCTTGGCTGGGATGCGCCTGCCTGGGGAGCGTGTGTAGAGCGAGGGGACGAGAGGTCTCAGCAGCTGTGACTGGGGAGCAGGCAGCAAAGTCGCCAAGAATGACTTCAGTAGGCATGTGTTCGGGCCCAGCCTTTGGGGGCACTGCTCACGTTCTTGGCGTTTAACAGGGTCACTGACTGATTAGACCCATCAGAAGAGCTTGGCCAAACTGGCTGTGAGTCAGTGGGACAACAGATTGTGAGCCATCGGGGCTGCGCTTGACGAAAACAAGATGATGGTGGAAGGACCTGGACACCGTCTGCCATGAGGCCGTGGTGGAGGGAACGCGCCCACCTGGGTGGAGAGAGGTCGCGTCGGTGGGCTGAAGTGCTGAGGAGCTGGGTTTTGGGGGGAGAGTCTTCTCCGTTTAGGGCCCTGCGGGAAAGAGGAAGGTGGCGTAAGGTGGGAGTCTCCGTCACTCAGACACAGAAGCTTGATGGCTGTGCATCAGGGCTGTAGTGTTGGCCAAGGGCCCCGGGATGTGGAAGAAGAGTCCCACCAGCGGGACTGAAGGCATAGATGTTCCGCAAGCATAGATGCTGTGGGGGTGACTGTTGGCAGGGAGCCACGGGGGAGAAGCTGGGGAAGGGGCTTCCTCCCAGGCCCCGGATGTCACTTCCCTGCCATCTCAGGTGTTCCTCCTCCCGGGTCAGGCCCCTCAGCAGCGTTACCTTTGCCTCAGCAGTTGGCCTTGTGGCCTCCCCCTCTCCGTCTGCTGTTGATGGCAGCTGTGGCACGATCTTCTTTTTATTTATGTATTTAATTTATTTATTTTTGGCTGCGTTGGGTCTTCGTTGCTGCACACGGGTTTTCTCTAGTTGTGGCGAGCGGGGGCTACTCTTTGTTGCGGTGCGTGGGCTTCTCACTGCGGTGGCTTCTCTTGTTGCAGAGCACGGGCTCTAGGCATGTGGGCTTAGTAGTTGCAGCACGCGGGCTCAGTAGTTGTGGCTCACGGGCTCTGGAGCGCAGGCTCAGTAGTTGTGGCGCACGGGCTTAGTTGCTCCGCGGCATGTGGGATCTTCCTAGACCAGGGCTCGAACCCATGTCCCGTGCATTGACAGGTGGATTCTTTACCACTGTGCCACCAGGGAAGCCCAGGATTCTCTCTTATCCGCATCCACGCACACCAGTCTCCTTTTAGAGCTGTCAGGAATGCTGTCGGGTGGACGTGCTGACCTCGTGGGAGCCTTTGTGCTGAGAGGGAGTCGCCCAGTTTGTCTGAGGTCTGTTGGCGAGGGGTGCAGCGAGTCCAAACCTGTGAAATGTCGCAGCTCTCCCGGGTCGTCCAGACGCGTCCCCGTGGTTCAGTTGAACTTGTGAGGTTCGGCACAGGAGTGGCGTCTGTGAGTGGCTCCTGTGCTTCTGGTGCTGTCACGTGGGAGCCTCCTGGCACTGCTGAGCCTGTTACATCAGCCGTCTCCCCAGAGCAGGAACGGCTTTAATTGGGAACGTGCTAAACCTGTAAACCTCGCTGAGGAATGGCGTAGTCATGGAAACAAGTAATTCAGTGAAAGTGGCTTCTGGGGAGCCCCTCAAGAAGTGGGAAAAGATAACATGTGTTTCTTCGGATTTCCCAGAAAGATTCCTCCCCCCGTTTGGTTCGCGGCATGTCTGTCCGCATTTATTCCCGGCGTTTCTGCACACCCTGAAGAATCTTCTAGGATTGAAAACAGATTGTGTGAAGTGGGTGCACATTAGACATAATATTCCTGTAAGTTAGACTCTGCAGTATGGCCTGTCTGACCCTCAGTTTCTCCATCCGTCAAATGGAGTAATCATGCTCCTTTCATGGGGTTGTTGGGAGGCTTAAATAATAGAAGAGCTGGGCAGGGAGGAGAAACAAAGCTGATCAAATCAAGAACTGGTAATGGACTGGGACTTGATTCCTGTATTTTGAGAGAGAAATGAGACTTGGTGAATGAGCCCCGCTGGCTGTTACGGGGGAGCAGCCCCGGTTAGGCTGGGCACTGGGTGGCCGACCTGGAGTCTCTCGACCATTTTCTTGGCGCTGCTGAGCCAGCTCCCCAGTGACAGCAAGGCTCGGCCCTGCCTTCTGAGTTAATACCGTGTGCACGAAATGTGGCCGCGTGCCTGGAACGTGGCAGGGCTGCACTGAGAGCCTGCCCGGTAGGGGCTTAGCTTGGGGACCGCTTGTCCTGGGCTGGGGCTGCAGAAATGGGGACGCATGGACAGACGGGAGGCCTCTCGCCTGTTGGCTGTGCCGTGTCCCGCTCGAGGCTCCCTGCAGCTTTGCCTGATGGAGCCATCCAATTTACAGCCTCCAGGGCCAGACTACCCAGAAAGATGGGAGCTGCATGGGGCCCTGTCCTACTCGGGCCTGGAGCGTAAAGCACTCAGAGAGGCTGGAGGGCCTGCCCCACAGCCAGAGCTAAATCCGGCCGAGGCCCCCTCCTGTCCGGCTGCTAAATACACCCCAGTTTCCCTCCATCGACAGCAGTGCTCTGCAAACGCGTCACAACCGCTGGTAGCCTGCCGAGAAGCACCTGGAAATCCCAACAAAACCAAAGGTCACCGGGAGGCGGGGCAGCCGGGCCTGCCCTTGGGCTCTGTGCACATGTGGTTCTGGGGAGCTTGCTGGTACGTGCCCACCCTTGTCAACAACACCCTGTCTTTAAAAACATCAGGGAACAGGCCAACAGCCTCGGCCATCAGGGTAACAGCTCCATCCATGGGCACCTCCCGTGGGAACCAGTGTCATGCCGGCCGCTTCCCGGATGGTGAGGGTTTGAGCTGAGGCTGTAGGTGCTCCTGCCCCTGCATGTCCTGCCGTCTCCCTGCTGCTCTGACACCTACACAGTCCATCCAGGGGCCTCAGCCACTCACTTAAAACCCCCGAGCCCCAGTTTGATCACCTGCAAGTTGGGGAGAAAGTCCTTTCTCACAGGTTGTTAGTGAAGATCTATTGAAATAATACTTGGGCAGGTGTTTTATTAAAAACAATACACAAGTTGGGGAGGAGGAACAGAACTGGGGGTTGCCTGAACGGATGAGTTGAAGGGTGTGGTGAAGGCGTCCCCTGGTTACAGAGCAGGCAGAGGCCAGGCCTCGTCTCGTCAGGTGGTGTTGCCCACCCAGCCTGGACCCTGCCTGCCTGTCCTAGATGCGCTACATGGCTGCCTGCATCCTGTCCTGTGGCCGTGCTGGGGTTGTCTTCCCTCTCCTGTGTGCCTGTTGTGTCAAAATAATAGATGATGACTGTGTCCACTAATACATGCACATATGACAAAACTCAGAGGAATCTTCAAAATCAAGTAGTCAATCTTAAATCCAACAAGGCTTTGCTAAGTAGATGTTCAGATTGTCTGTGAGTAGAAAGATTTACTTCTTCCTTTCCGAGCAGGCTAACTTATTCCTTTCCCTGCTTTCTTGTACTAGTCTTGTTCATGATTGTAGAGGTAAACCATTCAGTCTTTCATCATTAAGTGTGATGGTAGCTGTAGAGTTTTTATACCTGCCCTGTATCATATTAAGGAAGTTCCCTACAACCATTAAAAAAAAAAGTTATAGCAAATAAGCCAGCGAAGGTGGTAGAAGTTGAAGCATAAATAATATTCAGTTAGTCCAAAAGAAAGGAGTAAAGGGAGGACAAAGGAAACAAAGGAAAATGGGGCAGATAGAAGACATAGCAAGATGGTGGGTGATAAACTTAACCGTATCAGTAATCAGATCGAAAGTAAGTAGTCCAAATACTCTAATTGCGGGTAGAGAATGTCAGATTGGATAAAAAAAGCAAGACCCAACTCTAGCTACCTCCAAGTAATGAATTTTAAATATAAAGACAAAAATAGATTGAACCTAGGGGCTTCCCTGATGGCGCAGTGGTTGAGAGTCCACCTGCCGATGCAGGGGACACGGGTTCGTGCCCCGATCCGGGAAGATCCCACATGCCATGGAGTGGCTGGGCCCGTGAGCCATGGCCACTGAGCCTGCGCATCTGGAGCCTGTGCTCCGCAATGGGAGAGGCTGCAACAGTGAGAGGCCTGTGTACTGCAAAAAAAAAAAAAAAAAAAAAAGGTTGAAACTAAATGGATGGAGGAAGGTATACCATGCTTACACTAATGAAAAATCTGGAGTGGCCTTATGGAGAACAGAGAAAAGTAAACTTCAGAGAAAAGAATATTACCAAAGATAAAAAGGTCTTTTCATATAGTAAAGGGCTCAATTCCTCAAGAAAATGTAAGCCATAAATATTTATGTACCTAATAAGAGCTTCAAGATGCATGAAGCAAAAACTGATAGAATGGCAAGAAGACATAAATTGAGAGAGTTCCATATCCTTCAGTAATTGTTGGAAAAAGTAGACAGAAATGAGCAGAGATAGTATTGTTCAGATCTTCTCTGTCAATCAATTTGACGTAATCAACATTTATAGAACAGTTAGGTACAGAGTGCATGTTCTTTTCAGGGGCGCATAGAACAATTACCAAAGTAGACCATATTGGGGCTATGATGGTTAGATTTTGTGTGTCAATGGGGCTAGGCTGCGGTGCCCAGTTGTTTGGTCAAACACGAGTTTAGATGTTGCTGTAAAGTGATTTTGGAGATGCGATTAACACTTACCACCAGTTAAGTTAAAGAGATTATTCTTCATAATATGGGTAGGCCTCATCCAACCAGCTGAAGGCCTTTGAGCAGAAATTGAGAATTTTGGGGGGAGAAATTTCCAAAATCCCTTTCTCCAAAAATGGAGAAGGAATTCTGCCTCAAGGCTGTGACATAGCTCCTGACTGAGTTTCCAGCCCATCAGCCTGCCCTACGAATCTCAAACTTGCCAGCCACCACAATAAATCTCTTTGTACATGTGTACACACAAATATTGCCAACACACGTGCCCTGTTGGCTTGTGGTTCTGTTTCTCTGGAGAGCCCTGATACAGAGGGCCACAAAACAAATTTCAAATTTAAAAGGATTCTCATTTTATAAAGTATATTCTGACAGTAATAAAATTAAATTAGAAACCAATAACAAAAATCTTTGAAAAACCCTCAGACATTTGGAAACAAAATGACACTTATAATTAACTCATGGGTCAAAGAAGAAATAAAAAATTAGAAAGTATTTTGAAATGAGTGAAAATGAAAGCACAGTATATCATTTGTGGGATGCCACTAAAGCAGTAGTTTGGGGAAATTTATAATACTTAATTCCTATGTTGGAATAGAAGAATAGCCTTCAATCAATAAACCTCAGCTTCAACTTGAAGAAAGTAGAAAAAAATGTGGAAGTTAAACCTAGAGTAGAAAAGGAAATAATAAAGACCAGAACAGAAATCATTGAAACTGGAAACAAAAAAACCTGATATTGACAAACCAAAAGCTTATTCTTTGAGAAAAATCAGTGAAGTCTACCAACTTCTAGTCAGATGGATCATAGAGAAAAGACATAAATTAAAAATATTAGGAATGAAAAAGGCGGCATCACTACAGGTTCTACACATATTAAATGCATAATGGATATATTATGAAAACTTTATGCCAATAAATTTGAAAACAGGTGAAATGGACAAATTCCTTTTTAAAAAAATTTTTATTGAAGTATAGTTGATTTACAATGTTGTGTTAATTTCTGCTGTACAGCAAAGTGACTCAGTTTTACATACATATTCTTTTTTCATATTCTTTTCAATGGTGGTTTATCACAGAATACTGACTATAATTCCCTGTGCTATACAGTAGAACTTTGTTCATCCATCCTATATATAATGGTTTGCATCTGCTAATCCCATACTCCCAGTCCTTTTCTCCCCATCCTCATCCCCTTGGCAACCACAGGTCTGTTCTCTATATCTGTGAGTCTGTTTTTGTTTTGTAGGTATGTTTATTTGTGTCATATTTTAGATTCCACATATAAATGATATCATGGTATTTGTCTTTCTCTTTCTGACTTACTGAGCTTAATATGATAATCTCTAGGTCCGTCCATGTTGCTGCAAATGGCATTATTTCATTCTTTTTAATGGAGACAAATTCATTGAAAGACTCAGAGTATTAAAGCTTACTCATAGAAGGAAGTAGATAATCTGAATAGCCTTATATCCATTAAGGAAACGGAATTTTTTGTTAAAACCATCCCCTAGAGAAAATCCAGGCCCAGGTGGCTCACCCATTGCAGCTTACCAGACATAAAGGGAGGAATAATACAAATTTCATGTAAGCTCTTCTTGAAGGAAACTTGAGAAAGAAGGAATACTGCTAATTCGTTCTATGAGGCCAGCATTACCCTGATACCAAAACCAGACAAATATTATGAAAACAAAAGCAAAGACTCCTGAACATAGATAGGAAAATTTTAAGGGAATTTTTTTACCATAATATTGACTGAGTGGCATTTATCTGAGGAATGCAAGGTTGGTTTAACATTAGAAAACCAGCAAATGTAATTCTTCATATCAACAAACTAAAAAAAGAAAATGATATAAGCATCTCAGTAGACGAAGAAAAAGCATCTGACAAAGTACAATATCTATTTCTAATAAAAACTTAGCAAACTTAGAAATAAAAGGGAACTTCCTCAACCTGATGAAGTGCACCCACAAAACTGCTACAGCCCCCTTTGAACTTAAAGGTGAAAAACAGGTTGTGCTTTCCCTAAGGGCAGCCACACCGGGCCATGCACCCTGGCTCCCCAGGTGTACCCTCTCACTGTACTCTTCATTGGCGCTGGCTGTTCACTTTGATTGGAGGTTCTCTCTCAGTTCCTTTGATTCCTGGCATGTTCTCCAGTCCTCCTCCAGGGCCATGCTCTGATGTTACCTTGTCTGCCAAGCTGTCAGTGGTGGCCCTGTGCTCATGTCCCCGAGTTCTCCATAGCTGTGAGCTCCTCATGGCCGTGGCCTGGTCCGTGCCTCCTGGCACAGTGCTCAGCCTTTGGGAAATCTTTCTGGACCCAGATATTCCAGATAGCTAGGTCAAATATTCCCTTTCCACAGGAATTTTCCTTTCTCTAAAGAGATTCTCTCCATCAGTGAGGCAAAGCAGGGCAGTGGAGTAAGTTTCTTCTCACTCACAGTAAAGTCTAGTTTTGGGATTCTTCAGAAGCCTAACAACATTCAGATGATGTCTTATGTCCTGTTAAATATTTTATTTTACTTTAACCTTTACAGTAAAGAACCATAGGATGTTCATGAAGTTCTTACATGCTTTTACGTTCTAATAATTGTATTTATAAATGGACTGACTGGAAGAATCTGCTAAGAAAACTTAAGAGTAAATGTATTTGAGTTAAAAACAAAAAGACCTATGTCTTGGAATAGCATATTTTCTTAATCAAGCTGTGTTATTAGGGGAAAATGGTTTCATGAGCCTTTTGGTGCCTCGGGGCAGCAGAGCGAAGGTTCTCATTAGCTTGGAGGAGAAAATGTATTAGACCATTTGTTCATTGATCATTCACACGCTCAAGGATGGTGAGCAGGTGGGCAGCCCAGGCTGGAGACTGTGCTGGCCAGAGAGGCTTGGAACGTGGCAGCAGAGAGATCGAACTTTTTAAACAGTATTTACAGGTTACGTCTCTCATGACTGCAACTTCCCAGTATTTGGGTGGGAGTTACTGAACAGCTCAGAAAGATTAAGCAACATGCCCAAGGTCAAGCAGTTTCAAAGTAGAAGCTAAAATTCAAACCCAGTTATGGCTAAATCCAAAGCTTGTATTGTTTCCACAGTGTCATGCTTCCCCTCTATATATACTTTGTAAGTTTCCAAACTTAATATGGAATACAAAACATCCTCTATTGATTCAAGCCATATTTATAGAGCAGTGAATATAAGCTTTTCGCCTATCTGACCCTCAGCTTTCAATCTGTGAAATGCAGATCATAAGCCTTCCTCCTGGGCTATTGTAAGGAGGAAAGCATCTTCTATTAGCCCTGGTAGATAAGAAAAGCTTACAAAACGGCAAATCCAATTCAGTTCCAAATTATTTCTAATCTTTCCCAGTAATAGTTACAGAGACAGTTTAAACTCTACAAAGTTTAAGCATAAAGGCATCAAAAGAATCCTTTAATCTGCTCAACAATTTCAAAACTTAGTAAGAAATTGTAGCAGTAAGAGAAGTGGAGAGTCCACTGCATGTGGAATTCTAAACAGATGTCAGGGAGAGGGGCCAGAAGAATCTCCTTGAGGTTCCATGACACGGTGAAGGCTTTTGTCCACCATGATGGTCACTGTTTACCTGAACCCCTGTAACATTTCATCCACTGCACCCATTCAATAAGCCCCTGGTGAGTAACTGTTCAGTGCCCAGTTCTGGGAGCTGGGGCTGTAACAGAGGCAGGGCGATGTCCCGGAGCTCACCTTCTGGCAGAGGAGACGAACAGTAAGCACACGCATGTCAACTGGTGAGAAGTGCTGTGCGGGAAGGTCAAGGAAGGAAGAGGATGGGGCCTGCTTGCCCCATCGGCAGAGGCCTTTCTGCAGAGGCACCATGGCAGTCTGAGATGCATGTGCACACACAGTCTGTGTCAGATGGTTTCCTGTATTGAGGTAGGACATGACTTAGAACATCACCACAGCTGCCATAACTATTATATAAGCCACCTTTTTCCCAGTGGAGTGTGAGTTGGTCCAAGCTAAGGATGATACCTTACTAATCTTTGCCTTTTCAGCACTTGGTACCAGGACAGGCACATCACCGGCTCCCAGTGAGTGTTGAATACTGAACAAGAAAGAAAAGGAAATGGCTTCTAAAGCGTCGCTATGCGCTCTCATTCCTTTCCTATTAATCATATGCTGCGTTTGATCACAGCAGGACCTTAACACGTTGGTTCGTACATGGTAGCATGCATCCGAATCACCTGGGAGCTTATTAAAACAGAGTGCTGGGCCCCATCCTCGATTTCTAATTCGGCAGGTCTGGGTCGGGGCTGAGAGTGCACTTCTAACAGGTTTCCAGCTGCTGCTGCTGGCTGTGGGCACCGTGCTTTGAGGACCACTGCCTTAAGGTAGGAAATGTTTTCCATTTGTTTAACGTTTTTTTTACTGTCTGTAGGACTGGACTGTAAGCAGTTCTGGACCTTTCTGCTGTGCCTCATGACCTGTGATGTAACTCTTAGGTTAGCACATGGGAAGCTCTCTAAGTAGCTCAGTTTGAGGTACCTCAGTGACTGATTTATAGCACCTGGATTCCTGGGAAGGCATTTTCATAAACATTGTGGTAAAATCTTAAACATACAGTTAAAATTAAATCTAGGCATTCAAATGCTTATTTTGGGGAAAGTCAAGAAACACTTGTCTAGGAACCCATAAACCCGCCAGCCCTGCTGCAGCCCAGGGCCTTTCCACGGGATGAGCCTCATGGTGGCACTGCGTGGGGTTCACAGAAGCCCTCAAACCTTTGAGCGCCTGGCCCGTCATGAGAGTGCCTGGTGGTTTACCAGCAGGACTCAGGATTCCCAGGCAGACAGCAGAGGAAAATGGGCACTTTCATTGCATTCTTGGCAAACAGGAAAATTGAGTTAGATCAGCTTTTCAGAATGACTGACAGAAAGCCAATATGTTTGCTTTGGGTAAGGAAATGGAAATTTCACACCACAGACATATGGGGTCCAAGAGTCATTTTACATAATGTCCTGCTATACAGATTTAGGTGATCTCATTAGTCCCTAAAAAACCCAAAACTGTTTAAATAGTGGCCACATTAAACAAAAGAGTCCTGCCCCCTCTCCCAACCCGGAAACGTTTACATTACTGAAACAAGCAAAATGGGGGAAACAATTACTTGTCATCAAACAGCCATGGATAAGCCTCAGCGTTATCTCAGTGGGTGGGTTACTTCACTTCATCTGTGAACGAGAGATCATCCTTAGTCCTCAGGGGAGTTCTGAGGGTGAAGCAGGTCACAGAACCCAAGTGTGGAGACCCCCCAGCTCCCTCTGCCCTCTGGTTGGCACATCCCTCTGTCATCTCTACATCGCTTGGATGGCGTTGTCGGGAGTAGGCTTGTCTGTCACCCCATGTGACCCCAAGCTCTACGAAGGCAGAAGACACTCATGTTTCCTTATCCACGCTCTACAGGATATCTAGCGCATGCTGGGTGCCCAATCAATGACTGTTAGACTGGGAGAACCACAGAAAGCTGTGGAGGAGGCAGGCGGAAGGAGGAGCCTTCTTCTTCTTTATTTTTTAACATCTATATTGGAGTATAATTGCTTTACAATGGTGTGTTAGTTTCTGCTGTATCACAAAGTGAATCAGTTATACGTATACATACATCCTCATATCCCCTCCCTCTTGCGTCTCCCTCCCACCCTCCCTATCCCACCCCTCTAGGTGGTCACAAAGCACCGAGCTGGTCTCCCTGTGCTATGCGGCTGCTTCCCACTAGCTGTCTATTTTACATTTGGTAGTGTGTATATGTCCATGCCACTCTCTCACTTCGTCCCAGCTTTCCCTTCCCCCTCCCCGTGTCCTCAAGTCCATTCTCTATGTCTGCATCTTTATTCCTGTCCTGCCCCTAGGTTCTTCAGAACTTTTTTTTTTTTGTATTCCATATATATGTGTTAGCATACGGTATTTGTTTTCCACTTTCTGACTTACTTCACTCTGTATGACAGTCTCTAGGTCCATCCACCTCACTACAAATAACTCAATTTCGTTTCTTTTTTCTTTTTTTTTTTTTTTTTCGGTACGCAGGCCTCTCACTGCTGTGTCCTCTCCCGTTGCGGAGCACAGGCTCTGGATGCGCAGGCCCAGCGGCCATAGCTCATGGGCCCAGCTGCTCTGCAGCACGTGGGATCTTCCCGGACTGGGGCACGAATCCGTGTCCCCTGCATCAGCAGGCAGACTCCCAACCACTGCGCCACCAGGGAAGCCCAATTTTGTTTCTTTTTATGGCTGAGTAATATCCCATTGTATATATGTGCCACATCTTTATCCATTCATCTGTCGATGGACATTAGGTTGGTTCCATATCCTGGCTATTGTAAACAGAGCTGCAGTGAACATTGTGGTACATGACTCTTTTTGAATTATGGTTTTCTCAGGGTATATGCCCAGGAGTAGGATTGCTGGGTCATATGGTAGTTCTGTTTTTAGTTTTCTAAGGACCCTCCATACTGTTCTCCATAGTAGCTGTATCCATTTACATTCCCAGCAACAGTCCAAGAGGGTTCCCTTTTCTCCACACCCTCTCCAACATTTATTGTTTGTAGGTTTTTTGATGATGGCTATTCTGACTGGTGTGAGGTGATACCTCATTGTAGTTTTGATTGCCATTTCTCTAATGATTAGTGATGTTGAGCATCCTTTCATGTGTTTGTTGGCAATCTGTATATCTTCTTTGGAGAAATGTCTATTTAGGTCTTCTGCCCGTTTTTGGATTGGGTTGTTTGTTTTTTTTTGATATTAAGCTGCATGAGCTGCTTGTGTATTTTGGAGATTAATCCTTTGTCAGTTGCTTTGTTTGCAAATATTTTTTCCCATTCTGAGGGCTGTCTTTTCGTCTTGTTTATGGTTTCCTTTGCTGTGCAAAAGCTTTGAAGTTTCATTAGGTCCCAGTTTTTGTTTTTATTTCCATTTCTCTAGGAGGTGGGACAAAAAGGATCTTGCTGTGATTAATGTCATAGAGTGTTCTGCCTATGTTTTCCTCCAAGAGTTTTATAGTGTCTGGCCTTCAATTTAGGTCTTTAATCCATATTTTTGTGTATGGTGTTAGGGAGTGTTCTAATTTCATTCTTTTACATGTAGCTGTCCAGTTTTCCCAGCACCACTTATTGAAGAGGCTGTCCTTTCTCCAGTGTACATTCCTGCCTCCTTTATCAAATATAAGGTGACCATATGTGCATGGGTTTATCTCTGGGCTTTCTATCCTGTTCCATTGATCTATATTTCTGTTTTTGTGCCAGTACCATAGTGTCTTGATTAGTGTATCTTTGTAATATAGTCTGAAGTCAGGGAGTGTGATTCCTCCAGCTCCCTTTTTCTTTCTCAAGATTGCTTTGGCTATTTGGGGTATTTGTGTTTCCATACAGATTGTGAAATTTTTTGTTCTAGTTCTGTGAAAAATGCTACTGGTAGTTTGATAGGGATTGCAGTGAGCCGGTAGATTGCTTTGGGTAGTATAGTCATTTTCACAGTGTTGGTTCTTCCAATCCAAGAACATGGTATATCTCTCCATCTGTTTTGTATCATCTTTAATTTCTTTCATCAGTGTCTTATAATTTTCTGCATACAGGTCTTTTGTCTCTTTAGGTAGGTTTATTCCTAGATATTTTATTCTTTTTGTTGCAGTGGTAAATGAGAGTGTTTTCTTAATTTCACTTTCAGATTTTTCATCATTAGTGTATAGGAATGCAAGAGATTTCTGTGCGTTAACTTTGTATCCTGCTACTGTACCAGGTTCATTGATTAGCTCTAGTAGTTTTCTGGTAGCATCTTTAGAATTCTGTATGTATAGTATCATGTCATCTGCAGACAGTGACAGCTTTACTTCTTCTTTTTCGATTTGGATTCCTTTTATTTCTTTTTCTTTTCTGATTGCTGTGACTAAAACTTCCAATACTATGTTGAATGATAGTGGTGAGAGTGGGCAACCTTGTCTTGTTCCTGATCTTAGTGGAAATGGTTTCAGTTTTTCACCATTGAGAATGATGTTGGCTGTCGGTTTGTCATATATGGCCTTTATTATGTTGAGGAAAGTTCCCTCTATGCCTACTTTCTGGAGGGTTTTTATCATAAATGGGTGTTGAATATTGTTGAAAGATTTTTCTGCATCTATTGAGATGTTCATATGGTTTTTCTCCTTCAATTTGTTAATATGGTGTATCACATTGACTGATTTGCGTATATTGAAGAATCCTTGCATTCCTGGGTTAAACCCCATTTGATCATGGTGTATGATCCTTCTAATGTGCTGTTGGATTCTGTTTGCTAGTATTTTGTTGAGGATTTTGCATCTATGTTCATCAGAGATATTGGCCTATAGTTTTCTTTTTTTGTGACATCTTTGTCTGGTTTTGGTATCAGGGTGATGGTGGACTCATAGAATGAGTTTGGGAGTGTTCCTCCCTCTGCTATATTTTGGAAGAGTTTGAGAAGGATAGGTGTTAGCTCTTCTCTAAATGTTTGATAGAATTCGCCTGTGAAGCCATCTGGTCCTGGGCTTCTTTGTTGGAAGATTTTTAATCACAGTTTCAATTTCAGCGCTTGTGATTGGTCTGTTTATATTTTCTGTTTCTTCCTGTTTCAGTCTCAGAAGGTTGTGCTTTTCTAAGAATTTGACCATTTCTTCCGAGTTGTCCATTTTATTGGCATGTAGTTGCTTGTAGTAATCTCTCATGATCCTTTGTATTTCTGCAGGGTCAGTTGTTACTCCTCCTTTTTCATTTCTTATTCTATTGATTTGAGTCTTCTTCCTTTTTGTCTTGATGAGTCTGGCTAATGGTTTATCAATTTTGTTTATCTTCTCAAAGAACCAGCTTTTAGTTTTATTGATCTTTGCTATTGTTTCCTTCATTTCTTTTTCATTGATTTCCTATCTGATCTTTATGATTTCTTTCCTTCTGCTAACTTTGGGTTTTTTTGGTTCTTCTTTCTCTAATTTCTTTAGGTGTAAGGTTAGGTTGTTTATTTGAGGTGTTTCTTGTTTCTTGAGGTGGGATTGTATTGCTATAAACGTCCCTCTTAGAACTGCTGTTGCTGCATCCCATAGGTTTTGGGTCGTCATGTTTTCATTGTCATTTGTTTCTAGGTATTTATTGATTTCCTCTTTGATTTCTTCACTGATGTCTTGGTTATTTGGTAGTGTATTGTTTAACTTCCATTTGTTTGTATTTTTTACAGATTTTTTCCTGTAATTAATAACTAGTCTCACAGCCTTGTTGTCAGAAAAGGTTCTTGATATGATTTCAGTTTTCTTGAATTTACCAAGGCTTGATTTGTGACCCAAAGTATGAGCTATCCTGGAGAATGTTCCATGAGCACTTGAGAAGAAAGTGTATTCTGTTGTTTTTGGATGGCATGTCCTATAAATAGCAGTTAAGTCCATCTTGTTTAATGTGTCATTTAAAGCTTGTGTTTCCTTATTTATTTTCATTTTTGATGATCTGTCCATTGGTGAAAGTGGGGTGTTCAAGTCCCCTACTATGATTGTGTTACTTTTGATTTCCCCTTTTATGGCTGTTAGCATTTGCCTTATGTATTGAGGTGCTCCTATGTTGGGTGCGTAAATATCTACAACTGTTATCTCTTCTTCTTGGATTGATCCCTTGATCATTATGTAGTGTCCTTCTTTGTCTGTTGTAATAGTCTTTATTTTAACGTCTGTTTTGTCTGATATGAGAATTGCTACTCCAGCTTTCTTCTGATCTCCATTTGCATGGATTATCTTTTTTCCATGCCCTCACTTTCAGTCTGTATGTGTCCCTAGGTCTGAAGTGAGTCCCTTGTAGACAGCATATATATGGGTCTTGATTTTGTGTCCATTCAGCCAGTCTATGTCTTTTGGTTGGAACATTTAATCCATTTACATTTAAGGTAGTTATTGATATGTATGTTCCCATTACCATTTTCTTAATTGTTTTGGTTTTGTTATTGCAGGTCTTTTTCCTTCTCTTGTGTTTCCTGCCTAGAGAAGTTCCTTTAAGCATTTCTGTAAAGCTGGTTTGGTGGTGTTGAATTCTCTTAGCTTTTGCTTGTCTGTAAAGGTTTTAATTTCTCTGTCGAACCTGAATGAGATCCTTGCTGGGTAGAGTCATCTTGGTTGTACGTTTTTCCCTTTTATCACTTTAAATATGTCCTGTCACTCCCTTCTGGCTTGCAGAGTTTCTGCTGAAAGAGCAGCTGTTAACCTTATGGGTATTCCCTTGTATGTTATTTGTTGCTTTTCCATTGCTGCTTTTAATATTTTTTCTTTGTATTTAATTTTTGATAGTTTGATTAATGTGCATCTTGGCGTGTTTCTCCTTGGATTTATCCTGTATGGGACTCTCTGTTTTTCCTGGACTTGACTCACTATTTCCTTTCTTATATTAGGGAAGTTTTCAACTGTAATCTCTTCAAATATTTTCTCAGTCCCTTTCTTTTTCTCTTCTTTTTCTGGGACCCCTATAGTTTGAATGTTGGTACATTTAGTGTTGTCCCAGAGGTCTCCAAGACTGTCCTCAATTCTTTACATTCTTTTCTCTTTATTGCACTCTGCGGTAGTTATTTCCACTATTTTATCTTCCAGGTCACTTATCCGCTCTTCTGCCTCAGTTATTCTGCTATTGACTCCTTGTAGAGGATTTTTAATTTCATTTATTGTGTTGTTCATCATTGTTTGTTTGCTTTTTGGTTTTTCTAGGTCCTTGTTAAATGTATCTTGTATTTTCTCCATTCTATTTCCAAGATTTTTGATCTTTACTGTCATTACTCTGAATTCCTTTTCAGGTAGGCTGCCTATTTCCTCTTCATTTGTTTGGTCTCGTGGGTTTTTACCTTGCTCTTTCATCTGCTGTGTGTTTATCTGTCTTCTCATGTTGCTTAACTTACTGTGTTTGGGGTCTCCTTTTCGCAGGCTGCACGTTCATAGTTCTCGTTGTTTTTGGTGTCTGCCCCCAGTGGGTGAGGTTGGTTCAGTGGGTTGTGTAGGCTTCCTGGTGGAGGGAACTGGTGTCTCTGTTTTGGTGGATGAGGCTGGATCTTGTCTTTCTGGTGGGCAGGACCATGTCCGGTGGTGTGTTTTGGGGTGTCTGTAACCTTATTTTAATTTTAGGCAACCTTTCTAGAAATGGGTAGGAGTGTGTTCTTGTCTTGCTAGTTGTTTGGCCTGGGGTGTCCAGCACTGTAGCTTGCTGGTCGTTGAGTGGAGCTGGGTCTTACCGTTGAGATGGAGGTATCTGGGAGAGCTTTTACCATTTGAGATTTCGTGGAGGTGGGAGGTCTCTGGTGGACCAGTGTACTGAACTCGGCTCTCCCACCTCAGAGGCTCAGGCCTGACACACGGCCAGAGCACCAAGACCCTGTCAGCCACACGGCTCAGAAGAAAAGGGAGGAAAATAAATGAATGAATGAACGAATGAATGAGTGTATGTTATTAAAATAAAAAATAAAAACAATATTAAAAATAAAAAGATAGGGCTTCCCTGGTGGCGCAGTGGTTGAGAGTCCACCTGCCGATGCAGGAGACATGGGTTCATGCCCCGGTCCGGGAAGATCCCACATGCCGTGGAGCGGCTGGACCCGTGAGCCATGGCCGCTGAGCCTGCGCATCTGGAGCCTGTGCTCCGCAACGGGAGAGGCCACGACAGTGAGAGGCCCGTGTATCACAAAAAATATAAAAAATAAAAAAAAATAAAAAATAAAAAAGATAAAGTAATAGAAAAGAAAAGAAAGAAGAGAGCAACCAAATCAAAAAACAAATCCCCCAATGATAACAAGTGCTAAAAACTATACTAAAAAACAAAAAAGGAAAACAAAACAAAAAGAACGGACAGAACCCTAGGAGAAATGGTAAAAGTAATGCTATGCAAACAAAATCACACAAAGAAGCATACACATACACACTCACAAAAAGAAAAAGATATATATATATATATTAAAAAATATAGGGCTTCCCTGGTGGTGCAGTGGTTGAGAGTCCGCCTGCCGCTGCAGGGGACACGGGTTCGTGCCCCATTCCGGGAGGATCCTACATGCCGCTGAGCGGCTGGGCCTAGTGAGCCACGACCGCTGGGCCTGCGTGTCCGGAGCCTGTGCTCCGCAGCGGGAGAGGCCACAACAGTAAGAGGCCCGCGTACAGCAAAAAAAAAAAAAAAATATATATATATATATATAAAAGGAAGAGAGCACCAAATCAATAAGGAAATCTACCAATGATAATAAGCTCTAAATACTAAACTAAGATAAACATAAAACCAGGAAAAAAAAAGAGGCAGAAAGCAAACCATAAGTCTACAGTTGCTCCCAAAGTCCACCACCTCAGTTTTGGGATGATTCATTGTCTGTTCAGGTATTCCACAGATGCAGAGTACATCAAGTTGATTGTGGAGATTTAATCCGCTGCTCCTGAGGCCGCTGGGAGAGATTTCCCTTTCTCTTCTTTGTTTGCACAGCTCCTGGGGTTCACCTTTCGGTTTGATCCTGTCTCTGTGTGTAGGTCACCTGAGGTTTTCTGTTCCTGCCCAGACAGGTAGCAGCTGATTAGGGGGATATGGCTCACTCACGCTGGGGGGAGGGAGGGGTACAGAATGCGGGGCGAGCCTGTGGTGGCAGAGGCCGGTGTGACATGGCACCAGCCTGAGGTGTGCCGTGTATTCTCCCCTGGAAGTTGTCCCTGGATCATGGGACCCTGGCAGTGGCGGGCTGCACAGGCTTCCAGGAGGAGAGGTGTGGATAGTGACCTGCGCTTGCACACAGGCTTCTTGGTGGCTGCAGCAGCAGCCTTAGCATTTCATGCCCATCTCCAGTGTTCACGCTGATAGGTGTGGCTCGCGCCCGTCTCTGGAAATCGTTTAGGCAGTGCTCTGAATCCCCTCTCCTCGTGCACCCTGAAATAATGGTCTCTTGCCTCTTAGGCAGGTCCAGACTTTTTTCCGGACTACCTCTTGGCTAGCTGTAGCTCACTAGCCCCCTTCAGGCTGTGTTCATGCAGCCAACCCCAGTTCTTTCCCTCGAGCATTCTTCTTGAGTGGGAAAAAGGCATTTGAAGCTGAGGGACCAGCCTGGACAACAGCAAGGAGGAATTAGCTTCTTTTACATGTGTGGAGCAATTCTGCTAAAGTATGGCAATAAAAGATGAGCTAGGAGAAAGTTAGATGAGACCGCACGGTGAAGAGTCCTGAATGCCTCTTGAAACATCCAGCCTGTCTAATGTCGGCAGTGGGAACCACTTTGAGACCATAAGGGAGCAGCAGTATCACTGTGACCGACCTCAACCTGAAATTGTTAGCTTTGTAGACCAAGACTTGCACGTTCTAGGTTTTGTTCCTTGCTCTGCCAAGGAAGTCAGTGTGTGGAGAATTATCTGATGTCCATCTCAGAATAGGCATAAGGTATATATATATATATATAAATATAAATAACAGCCCCTGAAGGAAATTGTGAGAAAAGGAAGCAATGAACAGAGTACAAGATTAGATACTTAAAAATAGTTATGAGATGCTGTAGAAAAGGCCTTGCCTGACTTTAAAAGAGGTTACATAACTTAGAGGACTATTATTTTACCGTTCTGACCCTTCTTATTCCCATTTTGTTGAGAGTTTTAAAAAAAATCAGGACTTTCTCAAATGCTTTTTGTATGTGCTTTGAGTTGAACATATGGTTTTTCTTTTTTAGTTTGTTAATATAGTGACTTATACCGATAGGATTTAGAATGTTAAAGCAACCTTGTGTTCTTGGGATAAGCCCCACCTAGTCTTGCTGTAGCATCCTTTTTAGCCTGAAAACATTTGAAATACTTAAGAATAAATCTGACAAGATGATTGAAGGACCTGCGCCCTGAAATAGTCAATAAGGGAGATGATGAAGGTCTGACATCAGAGGAAGTGGGGGCGTGCAGGAAGGTAGCTGTGTTTCAGAGGCTCCTCCAGGGATATCAGTGCTACTTTGTGATAAGAATCAGTGTTGAGACCTTGAGGTGAAATCACAAGACTGGCTGCGAGGTTTGGGTAGAGGGTGACTCCCTACCTGAGATGGAGCATGTAGGAGGAAAGGGAGCATGTTGTCCAGACCTACCAGAACTGCTGGGCAGGATGGCCATCAGCCAGGATCGGTCAGGACTCCTGGGCTGGGACTCCGTTTACTCATCTGTATTCTCCCCAAGCTGCTGGAGTTGTTCTCTCTGATTTTTAAGATAGGACATAGAGTGCATTCATGGTTTAAAATCTGATTTCCAAGTAGGCTGTGAAGCGGAAGTCTTAGAATTTGTTTATTTACATTAAAGTTCTTAACCTTAGACTTCCTCTGATCATGGCATTTAAACAATATTAATTCTATATTAATGATGTTTACATAACACTGTCTTTCTAAATGATGCTTTTAGTGATGAATGTTTCCCCTCTTGCTTGCTTGCACGGTTTGGGTTTGTTTTCTTGCAGGGCTAAAAATAAACGAGCATATTTGCTAGAGCCTTCAGGACATGACTTCGTGTGTTGTGTGATACAGCTTTTGCTTTTCAAGTGACTTACCCATGTTTTTGATAAGCTTTGTGTCTTCTGAGTACCAGTGATGTCTGATTTAACCCCTGGTGACACTAAGAATTTCTAGGCCGGATAGTTTTGACATTAGAGTCGTAGGTGACAGACTTCAGGATTGCTCGTCAGTGGGATCACTTCGGCATCTGGTTTGGGTTTCCTGCATACTGACGTCTCTCTTTTCCTTTCTTTTTTTTGGTTAAACTGACATCTCCATAGATGATTTTTGATTTCTTTAAGCAAGCTCTTCCTGTTCATTAGTTTTGTTCAGTTTCTTCTCCCTGAACTTAACCTTCTAGCATCTGGCTTACATTCTTAGCATGTTGATGAAATAGCTTTCTCTGGGATTCTCTGTGAATTTCTTTTTCTGTTAATGCAATCTGCTTTCTTTTCACTGCCTTCATTCCTCTTCTGTCTTTTCACCACACTTGACACTACTGGACACTGTAATTTCCTTTGTGTACCTCCTGTCATTTCTACTTTGTGTGTGATAGAGGTCTTCTGATTTTCCTTTTTGTTCTTAGTCTTTGAAGCTTAATACCCTGGCCTTGTAAGTGATGCTTCCCTTACCCCCAGTACCCAGTGGCCAGGAAGTCCTACGGAGTCTTCTTGATCAATGTCTCGTAGGCCTGTGTGGTCTTTCCATGACCACAAGCACCCGCCACCTTAGCTGAGCCCTTCTTGCCTCCAGCTGAATCCTTTGGTCTTTTCCAAATGGGCTTGTCTGTTTCTTTGACTCTGCCTTGCTCTCACCTGGTGGCTCAGCCTTCCCGCAAGCACTGATCGAGAGCCTAACATTCATCAAACAAAGTCCAAAGTCATTGGCACGATTTGTAATGGGCCCCCACATAGGTGTGAGCGTTTAACACTGTTGCTGTTCTGCAGCACAGTGCTGACCAGCCCTGGGAGGTCATTGGAACATGGGGACATTTCAGACTGACAGATGTACATTATCATTAGAGAAGCAGTACCAGCAAAAACTGATGCAATAATGAGTTTTTACACAAGCAAAAATGAAAGTGAAATTTCACTTTCCCACTGCCCAGAGGTTACCACCATGAAACCAGAGTGAATGTTCATTCTGGGTCCCCTAGATCGAAATAATACTGTAAATATTGTTTTACAACTTGCTTTGTTCAATTAGTGCTCTTCAATTTTATATTTCAGTAAATTTTTATTGCCTTGAATATGCAGATGATACTAAAATTTCTCCCATTTGACCCCTAAATTCTATTATGACAACTAGTCCGCCTAGAGGGGTGGGATAGGGAGGGAGGGAGACACAAGAGGGAGGGGATATGGGATATATGTATATGTATAGCTGATTCACTTCGTTATACAGCAGAAACTAACACACCACTGTAAAGCAATTATACTCCAATAAAGATGTTAAAAAAAACAAAACAAAACAAAATCCCCCCGCCGCCAAAACCCAACAACAAAAAAAACATTTAGTCGGAATCAGTATATGATCTAGGACCACTCATTGCATCTGGGCAGTGTGCCACTTAAGTTTGTTTTAATCTAGCCCCATCCTTTGTTTTTTGTGTTTTTGTTTTTTGACTCTTACTTGAGAAGACCAGGCCAGTTGTCCTGTAGCATGTCTCATCTTCTGGCTCTCCCTAGTTTCTGCCTCACAGTGTTATTTGTCTCTTCACCCACTGATTTCACTTAAACTGCAGATTGTATGTAAAGACTTGATGGATTCAGATGAAAGGTTTTGGCTGGAATACTTCAGAGGTGAAGTTGGTATTCTCGTTTCATCACATTAAAGATGCCTGATGTCTAGCTGTCCCATCATCAGTGAGGTTAAGGTTGACTGCTGGATAGGGTGGTGAAGGTCTGAGCCCACTGTGCTTTTCCCCTGGCGACTAGAGACTATTCCACATGTCAGTACTTCAGCAGTATTACAGAGGCATCAATAATGCATCCAATGTTTTTTAAATCAGTTGATAATCCTTGCCTGATGCAAGTGTCATTAAAATTTTATGAAATGATTTTCTATGTCTGTTATGTCTTCTGCGTGTATAAAGTGGCCTTCTCCTGTAAAATAACACTTAAGCTCAACTGCTGGGGCTGTTTGATTGCCCAGAATTACAGCGCCTGCTAGAAGAACAGAAACAAAATGCTTTTTTTCCTTTTAATTTCTAACTTTGCATTAAGGAACTGTTTAAAAACTTCAAATGGTGAGAAATTAGGGTTGCTTTCCCTCTTCTTTTTTGAGTCCCATTATAGTCTCGGGTTTTTATTGATTTGGTGTGTTTTGATCCCTTAAAATCATTATTCTGGTTGCTGCACTTGTCACAGCTTTGGCCAGTGATAGCTTTCTTGTGTCCTTTTGACATGACTCATTAATCATTGAAAGATTGATTGCTTTTGTTACAAGGAGTTGTCCCAGAGCAGGGGGATTGGACCTGTTTTATTCTTCGGGAAAATGGGACTGAGGGTGTTGAATGACCCCCTGGAGCGGTTCTGTCAGGTGGTGACAGAGGGGACACTCACATCCCCGACTCTGTGCCCAGTGGGCTCTCCACTGGGCCCGTCTGTGTTTAGCCTTGATTGGACTAGTTAGTTGTCACTGCTCCCAGTCTGAATTCACTCTTTCATTTGGACCAGTTACCTGCTCCCACCTTATTCCACATCGTTCCCTAAACACGCAAGCAACTGGAGTATCATTTCTTCTCCTTGGCAAGCATGTCTTGACACCAAAATCTACGTCTACCTTCCCAGGTGCTGCACTGGCTGCCACAGGGGAAGACAAAGATGACGAGGTGTGTTTCTGGCCCTTTGAGAGCTGACAGTCTTGTAGGGAGGCAGACGGACACACAGGTCACCAGAATGCAGACCAGATAAGGGAGGCGGAGGAGAGCTGTGTGTATTGGCTGACGGTGGCGTCAGCTTTGAGGTTCCAGACCAGAACCCTGAGGTCAAGGGGGCATACATTTCAGATATTAATTAAATTTGATAGAGTGGAAAGAGTAGGGTTTTGGGGGTCTAAAGCTGGTATGGGTGCAGGTCTTGTTCCTTATGCTTTGTGATCTTAGACATACTACTTTACCTCTCTGTTTCTTTAAACTTCAGTAGGGGAATCATAATATCTTCCCTTCTTTTTTCCTCCTGGTGTAGTTTTGAGAATGAAGTGATATGAGGGAACTTTTAGTTTAAGGTCCCACCAAATGGGATTAGTTGTTATTCTATTTGTTGTTAATACAAATCTCATTGGGCCACAGAGAAGCAGTGGTTAGGAGCATGGCCTATGGCTCCGTAACTTGTTAGCTGTGCCACCTAGGGCAAGTTGCTTAATCTCTCTGTGCCTCTGTCTTCTCATCTATAAAAGGGGACAGCAGTAGCACCAGCCTGGTAGGATGACTGTGAGTTAAATGGAGAGCAGCACTGAGCCCGGCACTTAGGAGGAGGACGTGCTCAGCCTACTCTTAGTACTCTGAGACTCAGTGGCAGCTCTGTCTCATATGCAGCCTTATTCCTTTGCTCACCTCACCTCTCTAGGTAATTCCATTTCATTTAAAAACTCTCCCAGAAGACAGCATCCGTGCTCACTCTGCTGGGCAACTCTCGGTGCCCAGAGCAGTAGACGTGTGTGTGTGTGTGTGTGTGTGTGTGTGAAGAAATGCTGCTCCCACACTAGCGGGGTCTCTCTCAGCTGTGTGGCTCAGGACACCAGTTTGCATCTCACTAGAAGTTAGCTTAAAAGTGAGAATGCAAGTGAAATTTAGAATTTCTTATGGCAACAATAGAGAACGGAAGAACCGAGGCACGCCAGTGTTTTGGCGTGCTCTGGCAGCCGGAACAAACCAGCTCTCTGACATTTCCAAACACCTAGGAGCGCAGTGGAGAAAAGGTACCCTCTTTGAAACTTGTTCAGATTGTCGTTTCCCCTGGGGATCTATTAGCTGCTAAGGCTGTGGGAGTTTGTTAGGCAGCAGTGGAAAATTAATCCAGCAAAGATGGTGCTACGTGCTTCACACAGAATGCGCTCTTGACATCTTGCCAACAACCTGTAATCTGTCAGTATCTCCATTTGAAATGGGGAAACTGAGGCTTAGAGCACACGCTTCCTAACAGTTGATACAGCTGGTAAATCGTGTCACTGCAGGCTGGTCCAAACCAGGCTTGTCTGAGTCCACAGTCTGTACCCCCAGTGTTTTTTCCTCAGTGCCCTCCCCGCTCCACCAGCTCTGGTGTGTTGTGTTGGGTTAGGTGCGTGGACTCCCACTAGACCCAGAGCACTGCTGTGGGCCTGCGTGCTGGTGTCCTTGGGGGATGCGTGCCCTCACCACGTGAGACCATCGTCCCCTGAGCCTCACCCCATCCATGGCTGCTGCCTTTTTTCTCTTCTTCCCCTTGGATAAGCTCTTGAGTGGGAGTCAAATGCAATGAGGAAAAATGTCACCAGCATCCAAATGACTCAGAGTATGACTGTATTTTCACAGTAAATATCAAGACCTGTCATCTGACAGAATGTATAAATGATGAGATACAATGTTTCAAATTAGAGCTGTTCTGGGGAATCAGAGATCCTCTGTAACAGTATCCACAGTGGGCATTGAACAAGTGAATGGAAACTAAGTCTGATATGTTTTCTGGAAGAGGTGTAAAATAAAATTTGTCAAATATCAAGTGAGTCTTCAGCAGAAAAAAAAAATCAATGGGAGGCATCCTTACAAGAATCCAGGAGCAGTTTTGTTTTACGTCAAGCCAGATTGGTAGGTCAGCAGTGTTTTCCTAGAGAATGGGAGACGGGAGCCTAATGAAACTTAGTCCTCAGTTCTCCTCTAGTTTGTGACCATTTCTCCGTCCTTCCTTGTTTGGCATGACCTTGACAGTTTTGAGCAGTGCTGGTCAGATATTTTCTAGACTGTTCCTTAATTGGGGTTCCTTTGATCTTTTCCTTATAATGAGGCAGAGTTGACTTGCCCGTCTCATTGCATGTGTCACTGATGATGTTGACCTTGATCGCCTGGCGGGTGTAGCGTTTGCCAGGATAGTCTCCATACTCAGTTCTCTGGAAGCGAGTCACCGAGTGCAGCCGATGACCTAGGGGTGGAGTGGGGGGAAGGGAGGGTGGGAATTAAGCTCCACCTTCTGTTGGGGGAGTCGGTCTAGAAATGATCTGGAATCCTCTGTAAGGAGGATCTCCCCTGGCATGGCCTTGCTTCTAGGCCCCCTCAGCCAACAGAGCAAGGAAATGTGTGTGTGGAGCCACCCACGTATCTGCATATGTCTGTAATTACTTATGTATTTATCCAGCTGTTTCAGTTAACATCTCTTTAAGTTAAACAAGAGTTCTTACCCATGTCTGACTTAACCCAGCCCCACTGAGTTTGTTCTAGCTTTCCTCTTGTTTATCTGCAGCTTCCCTCCCCAGCAGTGAAACATCTGGCCACGCTACCATTTACTGATTTGTTTGGCCCCAGTATACGTGTAAAGCACTTAAAGCAGTTTCGGAATTGTTAACTCATACTCGTGAGAAACAGTACTCCCAACTAGAGTTCCTATGCGGTTCCTTCTGTCTGTAGTCCTACAGTTTCTAGTCAGAACAGTGTCTTCCAAAGTTACTGTCTCATCTTTTGAATATTTTTTCTTTGGACATTTAGGTTGTTTCCGTGTCCTGGCTATTGTAAATGGTGGTGCAGTGAACATTGGGATACATGTGTCCTTTTGAAGTATGGTTTTCTCAGGGTATATGCCCAGTAGTGAGATTGCTGGGTCGTATGGTAGTTCTATTTTTAGTTTTTTAAGGACCCTCCATACTGTTCTCCATAGTGGCTGTATCAATTTGAAAGACTTTTAAATAGTCCTGTTTGAAATGAACAGGATGTTATTGGAAGAAATGAAACCACAAGTATGAAGCGAAAGCAGGCAGATTTGCAAAAGAACCAAATAGATATTATGAAAATTTTAAAATTAAAAAAACATAACTATTGAAATAAAAAAAAAAAACCAAAACACAGAGGGAACTAGATGCAACTGAAGGCTGAAGAGAGAATAAGTAAATTGGAAGATAGATCTTAAAGAACCTCCCAGAATGTGTCCCCATAAGACAAATGGAGAATGTGAAAGAGGAGTTAAGAGGCTCCAATATACGTCCAGTAGGAGTTCCAGGAATAGAGAACAGGGAAAAATCCTGGAGAGAAAAATATTCAGAGATTATGAGTGACAATTAGCTTAAGAAGCACTGAGCCCTTGATTGAACAAGTACGTCAAGTTTTTAGTTTTCAAGCTTAATGAAAATGATAAATCCTCAGATCCAAGAAGCTTAACAAACACAGGATAAACACAAAGAAAATCACATCATAATCAAATTGCTGTAAACTGGTTGTGCTGAGAGGAATCTTCAAGGCAGTTGGAGAAAAAACATACGTTCCATGGAAACAAAAGTAATGATTGTAGACATTTTGTAGTGTACTTAATGTAGACATTAAGTAATGATTGTCAGAAAAGAATGCAGCCAGAGACAGTGGAATTTTATCTTTCACTTGGCAAAAGAAAATTACTGTTAACTTAGGATTTTATATCCAGCAAAAATATCCTCAAAGAAAGAAGGTGAAATAAAGATGCAGAGACAAATGTTGAGAGAGCTTATCTCTATTTAAGACTTGCTCTGCAAGAGTGCTTAAAGGAAGTTCTTAAGGTGGAAGAAATCAATGATTCAGACCTTGAAATGTGTTGGAAAGAGTAGGAATATTGGTAAATGTAACAGTAAGTAAAAAATGCTTATTCCTAGGAATTTCCTTAAAAGAAATTTCCTTAAAAGAAAATTAACCACATTTTAAACAAAAACATCTGTTTTATTGTTTCAAAACATATATAAAATATGACAGAAATAGAGTGGAAGGGAGAAATCGGAATATATGGTGGTAAATTCTTATACTGTGTATACAAATACATAATATTATTTGAAGATGGATTATGGTAAGTTCAGGATACACATTGTAACCATAGAAAAACCACACAGCAAAACTAAACAGCACAAAGGGTTATAGCTAAGTCAATAATGAAGACAAAATAGAACCCTAAGAAAAATATTCAATCCTAAAATATAGCAGGGAAAGAGAAGAGAAGGAACAAAAAAGAGATGAGACAAATAGCAAGATGGTAGAACTAAACCCAGTCACATCCATAATTACATTAAATATAAAGAGTTGAAAAATTTCAGTTTAATGGTAGAGACTGCCATATTGGACAAAAAAAAAAAAAAAAAGAGACCGAGCTATGTGCTTTTTACAGAAGATTCATTTTAAATATAAAAACAGAGTAAATATGAAAGAATTGCAGGAGATATACCATGAAAACACTTATAAGAAAGCAGGAACAACTATATTAATAAGACAATGTAGACCAAGAATGTTATCAGGAGTAAAGAGGGACATTTCATAATGATGAATGGGTAAATTCTTTAGGAAGATGTAACATTTCTAAATGTGTAGGCACCTAATAACAGAGCTTCTAAATATAGGAAGCAAAGAACTGACAAAATTGAAATGATAAATGGACAAATCCATAATTAAACTTGGAGATTCTACCACTCCTATCTTGGTAACTGATAGATCAACTAGAAAGAATATCAATAAAGATATACAAGACTCCAATAATGCAACCAGCTTGATCGAGCTGATGTTTATAGCTCATTCCACGCAGCAACAAAATAATTCACATTCTTTTCAAGTACATGTTGAATATTTAGCAAGGTAGACTTTATGCAGGGCCATAAATCAAGTTTCAATAAATTTAAAAATATTTAAATCATATAAAGCATGTTCTCTGACAACAAAATTAAATTAGAAATAAATAGCAATAAGATGTCTTGATTAACCCCAACATTTGGAAATTAAGTAACACATTTCTAAATAACCCCTGCGTTACATGAAGAAATTACAAGGGCAATTTGAAAACATTGTGAATTGAGTAAAAATAAAAACACAGTATATCATAATTTCTGGATGCACCTAAAGGATTGCCTTGAGGGAAACTTGTAGCCCCCATTAGGAAAGGAAAATTGTTTGATTAATGAACTATACTCTATCTGAAAAAACTAAAAGAGAAGAAAAGAAGAATGAATTAAAGCCAAAGTAACCAGAAGGGAGAAAATAAAGACTAGAAATCAGTGAAATTAAAGACAAACAATTGAGAAAAACCAATGAAACCAAGAGCTTGGTCTTTGAAAAGATCAATAAAATGCATAAACCTCTATCCAGACTGATCAAGAAGTAGAACATAAATTATCAGTATCGGGAATGAGAGCGGGACATCAGTTTTCCCTACAGACATTACTAGGATAATAAAGGATTTTAATGTATATCTTCATGTGACTGAATTTGATAATTTAGATGAAATGGAAAAATGTCTTGAAAGACACACTACCAAAATTGGTTCAAGATAAAATAGAATACTTAAATAGGGTCTGCCTATTAAAGAAAGTCAATTCATTGTTTTAAAATATTCCCCCAAATAAAATGTTGGCCAGACATCATCACTGGTCAATTTTATCACATTGTAATGAAGAAATAGCAGTTTTTCCAAAAACTCTCTCAGAAAATTAGAGGAGGGAACACTTCCCAGTTTATTTTATGAGAATAGCATTATCCTGATACCCAAATCAGACAAAGACATCACAAGAAAACTACAGACTAATACCCTTCATGAACACACATAGAGAACCCTTAAAATTATTAGCAAATAGAATCCAGCGATATACTTATTAAAAGATAAAAAATCCAGCAGTATATAAAATAGGTAATCATGATCTGGTGGGATTTATTCTAAGAACGGAAGGTTAGTTACATATCCAAAGTCCAATTAGTTTAATTCACTATATTAACAGAATAAAGAATAAAAACCATGATCATATCAATAGAAATATTAAAAGAGCATTTATAAAAATCACACATTTATGATACAAAAAACCCCAGTAAGCTGGATGTTAAAAATGATGGACTCTTGTTCAATTTGCTAATGGGCATCCACAGAAAAATCTGTCCTTAATGTGATACAAAATGGTGAATGCTTTCCTCCTCAGGTTAGTAAGGAGGCAGGAAGGCTTATTCTTACTGCTTTTATCCAACACTGTACTGAAAAGTCTAGCTTGTGCCATAAAGAGTGAAGAAGAACTAAAAGTCCATAGACTGGAAATGAGGAAATAAAACTCTTTATTTCCCTGAAACATTTTTACATACACAGAAAATCCTAAGGAATTTATAGAAAGTATACTAGAATAGTTAATTTAAAAGGGTAATAGGATACAAAGTCAATACAAAAATCAATTTTATTTCTATATAAGGCATTCAGAAAATGAAATTAAAAATACCATACCATTTACAAAAACAACAAAAAAATCATATACCTAGGAATGTATTTAAGAAAAGATGTGTAAGAACCGCACATTGAAAATTGTAAGATTTATTTTCTTTCAGAAAAACACTCAAATAGAAAGATATTGAGCTGTGTGTATTCGTGGGTAGTAATACCTAGTATTAAGATGACAGTTCTTTCCAAATTGATCTTTAGAATAAGATCCAGCAGGCTTATTTTACGAAGAAATTGATAACTGGATTCTAAAATTTATGTGGAAGTGTGTTGGACCTGACACACCCCAGACAACAAAGCTGCAGTAATCAAGACAGTGTGGTGTTGGCATAAGGATAAATGCATAGATTAATGGGAACGAAATGAGTCTAGCAATAGACCTATATATATATGTAAATTCAATTGATTTTGGATCAGTGTGCCAAGGTAATTGAAAGGGGGAAAGGATAAACTTTTTCAACAAATGATGCTGGAACAATTAATTATCAGTAAGCAAAAAAGTAACTTCCCACACACATGCATAAAAATTAAATCGAAATGGATCATGGACCTGGAATATAAATGGTAAAGTGGTAAAGTTCATCGAAGAAAACATTGGAGAAAATCTTGGTCTTGGGGGTGTGCAAACATTTCTTAGGACACAAAGCATGAAATGTGAAGGACAAAATTATAAATTAGACTTTGAGAAAATCAAAAACTCATACTCTTCAAAAGTCACTTTTATGGAAATGGACACATAAGCTTTAGCCTTGGAGTAAGTATTTGCAAAACACACATCTGTTAAAGCACCTGTATCCAGAATATATTAAAAAAGTTTTACAACTCAACAATAAGGAGACAAAGAACCTGATTTTAAAATAAGCAAGAGGCTGACCCGCTAATTCACCGAAGAAGATACATGGATGGCAGATAAGCACACGGAAAGCTCAGTGTCATTTGTCAGTAGGGAAATGCAAACTAGAACCATGATGAGATACCCTTATACACCTGTTAAATGGCGGAAATTAAGAAAATTGATTACTCCCAGTGTTGGTGAGGATGTAGGGGAGCCGGAACTCTCCTCCGTTGTTAATGAGAATGTAAACTGGTACCAGTACTTTGGAGAACGATTTAGCCCTTTCTTACAAAGTTACCTTTAGGACTCGGCAATTCTACTTCTAGGTATTTACCCTCATAAAGTGAAAACATAGGTCTGCACAGACACTTGACTGTGTTCAGAGCAGCTGTATTCATAGTAGCCCCAAGCTGGAAAAAACACAACTGTCCATGATCAGGTAAATGAATGAACAAACTCTGACATATCTGTACAATGGGCTATCACTTGACTATAAAAGGTATAAACTACTGATAGGCCCAACAAGACAGATAAATCTCGGAAACCCTCTGCTGATGAAGCCAAACCCAAGAATGCATACTGTATGATTAAGGCATTCTGAGATGTGTGAAACTAAGCTGTAATGACAGGCAGCGGATCCTTGGCTGCTGAGGGCTGTGGGTGGGACAGACCCTGGCATCGGCGGGGAGGAGGCGACGTGGAAACATCCTATGTGTTAGCTGTGCTGGCGGCCACACCAGTAAATCCATTTAGGAAAGCTGTCGTTCTGTCTACTTAATGGGGCCGCATTTCATTGCATGTCAGTTATTCTCCGTAAAATTGATTAGAACAACTTTGCTGGTCTTTGACTTTGTTTCCTCGCCATTCATCCCGCTGTTGCGTTCGGTAGCGCCCTGCATTTTTATTTATGGAATCACTCAGCTCACACTGAGTTGTAATTGCCTCCTTTCCTGCCTCCCCCACCAGGCTTTCAGCTTCTTAAGAGCAAGGAATGACTTTTATGCGTGTGCCTCCAGAGCGTAGCCCAGCAGTCTTTGGCATAGGTACTCATTGCTTCATTGAAGTGTGTGTTTAGTATAATAGTGTTAGTTTATTGAATGCCTCCCATGTGCCAACGATAGCGCTAAACGCCTTTCACTTATTATGTCCCATCTGTAGTATATGTTTGTTGTGCAAATGAAGAATCATCAGTACATTCCAGGAGTTATAGTAGCGTGGTTGCACACTATCGCGAAGTAGATTCTCACAGAAAGGCCGAAGTCAAATGATTTAAATATTTGTTTAAGTTCATTCCGTTGTCTAATGGCAGTGTCATGATTAAAACCCAGGGAAGTCATCTCATTCTGTGTTTTCACATATAGATCTTCAACTGTTGTCTGCACGTATTTAAGACTGCAGTTACCTCTCTGTTTCTTAGAATTGGTCGTACCAGCAAGTGGAATTTACTCTGGAGATGCGAACCTTAAATTTTCGAATCTCTTTAACATCAGTTTCTCCTGTTTGGGTGATGGATTTAAAGTAGGAGATATGCTGGAACCAACTTACCTTCAGAGGCTAGCCAGGCATTTAAGGTGAGCAGCATTATTGCTCACTTAATTGCATAAGAAATGAATTAATTATGCTTTATAAGCCTAAAACCCACTCGTGACAACTCTGGTGCCAATTTCTGTTTGCTCCCTTTCCCTCAAGGAAAAAAATCCCTCAGTCTCAGCATAATAGAAACTCATAATTCAAAACCCAGTTATTTTGGAAACTGTTGGGGCAGTTTTCTTTGGCACCCTTTGGCTGGCTGATTCCCCTGTTAGCTGTGTGTGCTGTTTCCCCGTAGACATGTGGAAAGTGGTTATATCTGCTGGAAATTAATTGTGTTGGGTGGACCCGGAGATTTGATGACTGAAACCAGGCGGCACCAGAACTACTACTGCCATGTTTTTCTTCTTCTGTTAAATTCTAAAGAGATCTTAAAATGTCACTGACTTTAGATGACAGTCAAAACCAACACCTAGCTGCACTGGAAAACAGTTTGGCAGCTCCCCAAAAAACCAAACATAAAGTTATCATATGACCCAGCAGTTCCACCCCAAGGTATATGCCCAAGAGAATTGGAAACGTGCACCTGCACAGAGACTTGTCCACAACTGTTCATAGCAGCATTGTTCACGATAGCCGAATAGTGGAGACAACCCAAGTGTCCATCAGCTGATGAGCAGAGAACCAAACTGTTGGGGGTCCATGCGATGGAATATTACTCAGCTATAAGAGAAATGAAGTTCCGATGCATGCTGTGACATGATGAATCTTGAAAATATTTGCTAAGTGAAAGAAGCTAGTCACAAAAGGTCACATGTTGTGTGATTTCATTTATAGGAAATATCCAGACTAGGCAAATCCTTAGAGACAACAGATTTGTGGTTGTCAGGGGTTTGGGGAGGGGAGAGGCAATTTGGGGTGACTGCTTAATGGGTACAGGATTTCTTTTGGGAGTGGTGACAATACCCTGAAATTAGATAGTGGTGATGGTTGCACAATTCTGTGAATACACTAAAAACCCCTGAATTGTACAGCACTTTTGAAGGGTGAATTGAATGGCATGTGGATTAACACCTCAATTTAAAAAATCCCTGAGCTAAACATCTTCTCCCCTTCTCTTGTCTTGCCCGCTGTTGGCACCCCACCCCCACTCACGTCTTTTGAATAATAATTATAACAGCGGGCTGCATTTACTGGGCTCCTACCACGTCATCTGCCGTGCTAGGCGCTTCGTATTTGTCATTTTATCTAATGCTCCCCATAACTCCATTTCACAGATGCTGTTACCATCAGAGGCTCAGGGATGCTGAGCCCCTTACCAATTTCACATAAGTAAGCGACAGAGCCAGGGTTTGAAGCATGTTCTGTCTTCTGGCCCACCATGTATTCTTCTGCCTCATTCAAACATATCTTCCTGGTGTATATTCTCAGCAAGTAGATAGCTGAGTTTAAGCCCTGATCTACAGACACACCCTGGACCAGAGTTAGCAAATGCTTGCAGACAAGCAGGTCTCCTACTGCAGGTGAGTGGAAGACCGGAAGGTCTGTGCTCTAAGACATTTTAATCACTGATTTTTATAAGACAGGGAGAGGCCTAAACAGGAGATGGCTTTAACCCAAGGGTTCTAGTTCGTGGTTCTGTTTCCTCCCACTTCCCTCCTTTCTTGCAATTAATTGTAAAGTATTAATCAAAAGTCTCATCGATTAGTTGATGGTGTAAATATAATAAGACTGCAGACTCCATAGAATGTCGCATTATCCTTGCTTGTCCAGGGTGGGAAGTGACTTCTCAGCGTGCCCCTCTCTGCTCTCTCACACGTTAGGGCCCCATGATCTTTGGCTCTAACAATTGTGAGCCTTTTAACTGCCCCCACCCTGGCTTTAGGTTCTCCCCTCTGGTCCATTCTCTGACCCACTTCCAGCAGGCATAGTGGTTTGGAGGCAGTTTCTGCGGTCAGATTGTTGGACCCAACTACTTTGTAGCTGTTGACCTTGGCCTCTAATGTTAATCTCAGTTTAGTTGTCTGTAGAATCGGGAACGATAGTACTCTCCTTGGAGGTTTTCTAAGGGGATTGGCTGTACCAATAGTAGGAGCCCACTTCGTTGCATGCTCACCATAGGCTGGAGGCTTCCTAAACTCATAGAAAACAGGTAGCACAGTGCTAAGCATTTAGCTAAGTGCCCAGAAAATGTCAACTGCTGTTATTATTATTGTATCTCTTATAAAACTAAAATCTGATGAGCCTATTCCTTTCTTAAATCTCCTTCCATTGTCTGTCAAAGATTGTTCAAACTGGCATCAAAGGTCTTTTTCAATCTGATACGATTCTGGTCTCTCAGCATTATCTCTTGTGCCTGTCTTTTCCTCTCTTCTTCATGGAATCCTCTCATTTCAGAATGCTCTGCTGTGTTTTGCAATTTTTCGGATGGACTCATGCTTCCAGGTCCAGCCCAGTGTCACTTCCTCACCTTGCCCTTCCATTCCTGAACAAGGAAACGCTTCTTCCTTTGTTTCTCCCACAGCAGTTGCTGCGTTGAGCTCCCGTTATTTGTTCACTTGCCCTTCAGACAGTCACTCAGCCTTTCTCTAAGTCTGGACTCGAGCCTTTTCCATGTGGCACCTGCGGCAGTTGTCCTCTTTGTTAATCTTCTGTCCTCCCGACTAAACCAGGCTCCTCTGGAAGACAGAGACTTTATGTTCTGCCTCTTTGATCCTTGGCACGGAGTGTCTTGGTTTGGTGTGGGCGTACTCCACACCCAAATCTCACTTTTACTATATTACAAGGTATAGATATTGCTTCCTGCACCAGGACACAGCACAGGTGACGCCCCAGCTTGGCCTGCAGCTCCCGGGATCCCTCTGACCCCCCAGACGCACTTCCAGGCATCGCCAGGGTCGGGGGTTTGTGTGAGGGGCATCAGGAGGGGGTGGGAGAGCCTTCCTGGTGAGGACTCTGGGGGTTACTTGTATGTCTGCCTATTTGTGGTTCTCGCAATTAATAACTCTTAAACGATTTAACAGGACACAGCTGTAAGCATAGATGATCACAATCACCTTCAACGACTTATAAGTAAAGGTTTTTAGATCTATTCCTCCAGAGGAATTAATCTTCAGTTGCCTACTTAATTTCATATATATATATATGTATGTATGTATATGGTAAAGATTCAGTGTTTTCAATGGATGGATGAATAAATGAGTAATGTTACAGTCTTTATTTAGTAATTTTTCTTTATTCTTTTAAAAGAGTATTTTCCCTCTCCTATATATACTACCAGCTACCTATTTATGTCTACTGTTAGTGATACAATTTTATTTGTGCCTGTAATATTTCTGTGTAAGAATGTTGAGATTGAGGAAAGCATTTTGATTGTATAGCCAGAGGCCCAGAATGCCCAGATGGCCTGCTAATCACCTCCCCCTCCCTGCCTGAGGTCCCGAGCAGGCTGTGTAAGCACAAAGGTCCAGACGGGGCTCAAGGAGCCCACCAGTGGCTGTGGGAAGACCCCGTAAGCCACAGGATTGAACTCTGGTACAGACAGGCTTGGGGCCCAAAGCTTGGTTAGCTGGAGGCCTCAGTTGGGTTCCCATCCTTTCTGTGCTTTCCCCACTCCTGATTCTAAATCTTACAGCTCCGTCTGGCCCCAGCTCTGTGGAGGGGCTGGGAAACAAATGCCTGGGTCTGTGGGGTGGATCCTGGTGTGTTCCACTCTCCCAGCTGTGTTCCTGGTGGCAACAGCCACACACAAAGAGTAGAAGGATGCAGTGTGACTCGCCTGCCAGCACGGCCATCCAGTCCATGCTGCAGATGCGCACCGGTCAGGACAGCTTGTCCTTTAGGAGGTGTAGGGAGGCAGTGTGCATGCTCCCTTGTGTGTGTGTGTGTGTGTGTGCCTCGTGTGCCCAGTAAGGCTTTGCTCCCCCTGGTCCTGCTCTGTCTGCAGCTGTCTCTCCAGTGGCCGTGTACTCATTCCGAGTCTGGATTTCTGGAGCAGGATTCTTGATGCTGTTGATGGCAGAAACCCAGCTCTAAGTGGTTTTCTCAAGAGGTAATTCGTCGGCTCATTGCATGGAAAAGCTTTGGTGTAGCTTTATTTTCAAGTTCAGCCTTCATCTCTTAACTCTCTCTTCTGTTTCCTGCAAATTGGCACCATTCTTTGCTTCTGTGGGGCAGAAACGTGGTCGACCTCATGCTGGGCCTGTGTCAAGATGAGGGAAAGGACGTGCACTTTGCTTTGTTGGCTGAGAAATCTTGTACCTGCCTCCCCAGCACCCAGTCACGTGCCCCAGATTAGCGGAGGCTGGCGTGGGCCACGGCTGGGGACGGGTCCTTCCCAGCAGGGCACGTGCATTCGGCTCTGGGGCTGGATGATTCTCCAAGGAAAATGGGGACTTCATTTTCAGAAGAGGAATGAATGGATGTTGGGCTGTAAAATAGCCCGTGTACCCCTGCTATCCTTCAAAGGTTCCTTCTGAGTCTACTTTTCCAAGGTCTCTGACTGTTACCAGATTGTTCCCAGGGCTCTTTCCCCACACTCTGTGGTATGTTTCTGGAGCCTCTGTAAACTCATTCTACGGTGCATCAAAGTTTGATGCCTGTAGGTTTCCGTAATTGGATTTTGAGTTCCTGAGGGTGAGGATTTTTCCTACCATTTTCCCTCACCCCCTGGCACGTGTCAGATGGTCCGCAAAGATTTCAGTGGGTCAGAAAGCAGAGAGCGTGGACCTGGAGCCAGACATGCCTGGCTTCCTGCCGGGGCTATTCTGTTTATTAGCTGAGTGGCTTCAGGTAGGTTATTTTGCTTCTGTGGACTCAGTTTCCTCATCTAGGGAACAGGCATAACGATGTCTCCTTTCGTAGAGTGACACGATGATACCTAGAGCGCCTGGCGTGACATCCAACAAAAATGAAAGATGATGGCTCTTACACGTGTGAAGTAGAGGACAGTCACAGTGCAACTCCTGCTGTCCCTACCCCACTGCCAAAGGACAAATACCGTGTGATTTCACTTCTGTGTGGAATCTAAAAAAGAAAACAAGCGAGCAAACAGAACAGACTCCTAGATACAGAGAAGAAACAGGTGGTTACCAGAGGGGGTCGGGGAGTGGGCAAAATAGGTGAAGGGGTTTAAGAGGTAGAAACTTCTAGCTATAAAATAAATAAGTCATGAGGATGTGATGTATGACATGGGGTCTATAGTCAGTACTATTGTAATAACTTCGTGTGTTGACATATGGTTACTAGTCTCGTCCTGGTGATCAGTTCATAATGTTATCAATTTAGAACCACTATACGGTACACCTGAAACTAATGGAGTATTGTACTCAACTACACTACAGTAAAAAAGAAAAAATCACAGTATTCTGATAGCGCTTCTATTTGTTAAAGCATCAAAGAGAATTCATATAGTAACTTTATTGCTTTCAAGAAAAAGCTTGATAAAAAGTTACATAAAATATTTGAGCCATTTCTGTTTTCATATCTGTTGGGTTCGTTTCCTTTGTTGCCTTGTTCCCATATACTTCCAGAATTATGTTCTTTGCTGCTCCTTTTGTTCCTCTGCTGGAAAGGTTTCCCAAGTGCTGATCTTAGCACTCCTTCGCCAGCATGGACGTGCACCCGTGGGCGGTGCTGTTCACCTCAGACCAGGGGCCCCTGGAAATGCTGCAGGAGCAGCTGCTGCTAAGAGTTACGAGGGCTCCTTGATGCTCCTCGCTGCCTTCAGAGCGGAGTGCGTGTTCCTCTGTGTGGCGTTTCTTGCTCTCATGTCTGGTCCTCCCTATAAAGCCGGGACAGATGGATTGAGGACCAGGACGGGAGGTGCTGCCCGAGGGGAAAGCGTGTGGAGGACCCGGCCTGGGGCCAGGCCAGCCGGCCCACGGGTGCGCCTCTCTCCTGCTGCACCCTCTGCCCCCGCATGCGTTTTCTGCAGAGCCCTGGACTCTGCCTGTTATGTTGGAACATTTCATCATGGGTCTCCTTCACCAGAGTGTAAGTTTTACCAGGGTGAGGATGAGGTCTTGTTCACTGCTGTGCCCCAAGTGTCTCGAATGGTGCCTGGAACATTGAAAAGAGGCTTTCGGGCTTCCCTGGTGGCGCAGTGGTTGGGAGTCCGCCTGCCGATGCGGGGGACGCGGGTTCGTGCCCCGGTCCGGGAGGGTCCTGCATGCCGTGGAGCGGCTGGGCCCCTGAGCCATGGCCGCTGAGCCTGCGCGTCCGGAGCCTGTGCTCCACAACAGGAGAGGCCACAACAGTGAGAGGCCCGCGTACCGCAAAAAAAAAAAAAAAAAAGAGGCTTTCAATCAACACCTGTTGAATGAACTACCAGACACTGGAGATACTGGTGCTCACAGTCCCCGGAGGAGATGGGCAGGTGAGCCGGCAAAGAAGGAGGGCAGCACGGCGCGAGACATGGCTCAGAGCTGCACGTCCCTGCAGAACCTGGGAAAGCTCATTCATTTTTAAGTAAGTAAAAGTAACATTACTTGTTAGTGTTTTAAGGTGAATATTGATGAGACTTGTAATCAAAAATAGTTATTGAGTGCAAATCAAAACCACGGCGAGAGGGATTTCCCTGGTGGCGCAGTGGTTAAGAGTCCGCCTGCCAATGCAGAGGATATGGGTTCGAGCCCTGGTCTGGGAAGATCCCACATGCCAAGGAGCAACTAAGCCCATGCGCCACAACTACTGAGCCTGCGCTCTAGAGCCCACGAGCCACAACTACTGAGCACGAGTGCCACAACTACTGAAGCCCGTGCGCCTAGAGCCCGTGCTCAGCAACAAGAGAAGCCACCGCAATGAGAAGCCCGTGCACCACAACGAAGAGTAGCCCCCGCTCGCCGCAGCTAGAGAAAGCCCACGCGCAGCAACGAAAACCCAACGTAGCCAAAAATAAAATATAAAATAAATAAATAAATTAGTAAAAAAAAAAAAAACCCACAGCGAGATGCCACCTCACACCCACTAGGATGGCTATTATCAAAAACATGGAAAATGATTTTTGGGGCTAATTCTTTTTTCCTTCTTCATGATTTCATGGCTACAAGATTCAGTCTTACTGTAGGTCTTAACAACCTCAGCATATGATTTATTTATAAACAGAGAACTTACACCTTTTTACTTAAAGGAAGCACTTTACGGCTTCTCTCTGGTGTGTCTGAATTGCCAACATCACCACTCCTGCACTTTGGGGGTCATTATTAAGTAAAACAAAGGTCACTTGAACACGAGCACTGCCATAGGGGTGGCCCATCTGACACCCAGGACGGCTACTAAGTCACTAACGGGCAAGATGCGCTGGACAAAGGGATGATACCCGTGGTGGGGCAGAGTGGGATGTGCGAGATTTCATTATGCTCCTCAGAGCAGCATGTGATTTAAAACTCATGAACTGTTTATTTCTCGAATTTTCCATTTAATATTTTTGGACTGAGGCTGACCACGGGTAATTGAAACAACAGATAAATGGGGGTGGGGACTACTGTACGTGGGTGTGTCATTGCCATTGACGTAAATTTGGCATATTCACCCCCTGAACCTGAGTGTAAGTTTCATTTTTAGGATGAGGAACTGTCACTTAGATGACTCTGTCTTGGGTGACCTGGTATCCTTGTGAAAATAAAGGCAGCTGACGGCCAGTACTTGTGTTTGGTTGGTTCAGCGGCCTGCATTTTTGTCTCAAGTGGAGACAGTGTGGAGATACAGTGAGTGTGGCTTTTGGACCCAGATAAGCTTGAACAGCAGGTGTGGGAGCTGGGAGATGAAGCACAAGTGGCTGTCGCCCCACCTGTTGAGTGGAGGGGAAGCCAGCTGCTGGCTGAGTGGGGAGGGGTTTGGGAAGTGTGTTAAGCCCAGGAGTTGCACCTGGCCACCCTGAGGCCTGGCCCCTGTGCCTGGAGCACAGAAGCGTGTTGTCCGAACGAGTCCAGGGCCCAGGGGAGAGGTCTGAGCCAGAGATGGAGACCTGGCAGTGAGCGCAGGCGGAGGAAAGGGTGCCGTGGCGTTGCGGCCACCACTCAGGGTGTGCCCCTGGGGGAGAAGAGCTGGGCCGTGCCAGGTCCTGGACCAGCAGTGTCCTATGGATGATAAGATGGATGGGTGTTCACGGAAGACAGTGAAGAAGCAGCAGGAGGAAGCGTGGGCCACAGGAACCCGGGGTCATCAAAACAGGTGAAACAATGGGTAGCAAGGAGGTCTGGTGGGAAGAATGAGGAAAATATCCCCTGAATTTGGCAACGTGGGCGTTGTGGACAACTTCAGGAAGTGATGGAGAGGTTTCGATAGCGAATGTGGGAAGAAGCCAGCCTGTGAAGGGTCGCAGAGTCACTGGGATGAAGGAAGCAGCAAGTGGAGTTACTCTTATGAAATTTGGTTGTAAAACTTAATGAGAAATGAGTCAGGACTGAGAAGGGAGTCTTGTGCATCTTGTGTCCCCACTGCCTAGAACCCCGGGCTGGTGGGAGCTGCCTGGTGGTGTCTGCTTTTCCCCACGTGTCTCACATACTTGATGAAAGACACAATGATTTTACTCTTTCTCAGTTCTACATATCTGTTTTTGGCTGCATTGGGTCTTAGTTGGTACACCTGGGCTTTCTCTAGTTGCGGCGAGCGGGGGCTACTCTTTGTTGCGGTGCACGGGCTTCTCATTGCAGTGGCTTCTCTTGTTGCGGAGCACGGGCTCTAGGTGAGTGGGCTTCAGTAGTTGCAGCACACGGGAGCAGTAGTTGTGGCTCATGGGCTCTAGAGTGCAGGCTCAGTAGTTGTGGCGCATGGGCTTAGTTCCTCTGCGGCATGTGGGATCTTCCGGGACCAGGGATCAAGCCTGTGTCCCCTGCATTGGCAGGAGGATTCTTAACTACTGTGCCACCAGGGAAGTCCCAGTTCTACATATCTTATCTTCACTCAGGATTTAAGTTAGCAGCTCTTTTATTATTTGAGATAACTTTATTAGGTGAGATAGTTTTAGTTTCTCATAAAATTTCTTTTTATTTGTTAATTAATCTGGAATCTTCTTTTAAATATGATTTCTAAGTCCATTATCTTTTCACAAGTCTCCTCCTGGGCCCGGAGCTAATAGGCTCTTGCATTGACCTATCCATTCCTTGCTGTCTGAACTGGTAATTGTATTCTGAGCTCCTTCTGTCTCTCCTTTGCCCATCTCCTTCTCCCTCTACTGTTGATTTTCCCTTTAAGATGCAATTTATCAAAACAGAGGCAATGAATTATTGGAAAATACTGATGTATTATATAAGAATAGTCAGATTGATTGATTTTAAGGCTCGGTTCCCAGGATGTGGGCTTCCATGTAAGACGTGCAGTGCAGCTTCGTAAACCCCTCTGGCCCTGCTGCCTGCCCTCTCCATTCCTTACTGAAGTCATTCATTCAGTGCTTCGTTCATTTGTCGGGTCATTCAGCACTGAGGCGGCATCAGCCTTGGATCTGATTCTCCTTATTGGGAAACAGCAGCAATAGTGTCCAGGGAACTTGACACCCTGTCTCTGCTCTGTCTGGCGGCTGCTGTCCTTCTTGATTGAACGCTTCCTGGGTGCAGGACTCTGCATGGGGTTCTGGGCATCGGAGGAGGTTAGTCCATCTCTTTAAGGAGCTCACAGCCTAAGTTAGATGCTGGAATGATTTGATTTTGCCTGTCGTTGTGAAATCGATCCACCTGGTGTGCAGGTGGGAGACGCTACCTGCTGAGGGTCCTGGGTGGGGGGCTGCAGCTCTGGCGGGGATGGCACAGCTTCCTCGTCCCTCAGCCAGGCCTCACTGCTGGGAGCAGGCAGCTCTGGTGAGCTGAGAGAGTGCAGAGCACGGACCCTGTTCTTTAAAAATAATTGTTTAGTTTATAAAATTGTGGTAAAATATATGGAACATAAAATTGACCGTTTTAATCACTTTAAGTGTACAGTTCAGAGGCTTGAAGTACCTTCACATTGTTGTACCACCATGACCCTGTCCAGCCACAGAACTTCACGCTTTTGATTCTACCCTCCTCCCACAACTGGATTATTTTGAAGTGGTGGCCCCGCTACATAGAGTTTATTCTTTTATTCATTCGTTAAATATTTATTGAACACCTGCTATGCCTCATGCAGTGGGTTAGCACCGGGAAGACAGAGCACGAGATCAGTCCTGTCTCTGTGGAACTCGGACTAAGAAGGAGCCCAGTAATAAAAACCAATCACAGACTAGGTTGGAGTGCACGGAAAAGCCTTCCGCTCAGAGGAAACAGCGTCTGAAAAAGCACAGAGGACTGAAAGCGGCAGGCTGGTCGGGGAGCTCTGAGGGGTGTCACACGGCTGGGGCTGAGGGCGGGCGATGGAGCCCTAGAGCATCGCGTGCTGGCAGGTGAGGAGGGCGGCGGGCTGGGCTGCTCTGCGTCTTTCATTGGGGTTTTTCCCGCACCAGCAAACAGAACATTTTGATCACTGTCAGTTTCACGTGGATCCTCGAGGTACAGTGGAGAACAATGAACAGTTTGTACTTAGCGGCAGGCCATGAGCTCGGGGCAGGTAGACGGTGTCACACGGAGGGGCTGGCGTCATAACAGAGGGCTGGTGAGGGCTGGTGGGCAGCCCTGTGCAGAGGAGGAGGGCCGCAGTGGTGCAGAGGGCGGCGTCTCCAGGGAAAGGCCCCTCTGAACTCCGTGCTGCCGGAGCTCTCGGACTTGGCCTCGGGAGGCTGTCGTGTCAGGAATCAGGCTTCTGTGTCGGTGTCTCTGGTTTGTGGGGTTGCTCTGGACACCGTGGTGGCCTGTTCCGGCTGGACTCGCATCTGCATCCCCTTTCTCCCTGTCTCTGCCCATCGGCCTTGCTTCTCCCGGGTGTAGAGCTTGAGCCCGCTTTCGAGTCTCTGTTGCGGCTGCACGAAGTAGCTGAATGGACAGTTACGTCCGGAGCAGCGGGACAGGGGTGAGTCCTGACTATGCTCCTTGCCAGCTGTGCCATCGTGGGCAAAGCCGCTTTGCCTCTCAGAGCCGCGGCTTCTACGTCTGTGAAACTAGGATGAGATTTACTCTGAGTGTCGTGCAGAGTAGAGATCGTGCTTGCAAGGTGCTTGGAGCACAGCCAGGGCTCCGTGAAGCCTGCGCACGGTACTTTATTCTGTGTCATGAAAGGAAAGGGTGGAGGAAGGGTTGGGCCTGCTGCTTCTGACGAGGCCCGTCTGGGTTCCAGGGAACTCTAGGCATCCTCAGTTATTAGCTATGAGACCTTTCAGCAAGTCATTAACTCCTCCGAGCCTCAACTTCCTCACCTGTAAAATGCGATGGTAATAGCCACATATGACCAAATCAGACAGTGATTTAGGCCCTGGACACATAGAAGAGCACATCCTGAACGCTCAGTAATTGATGGCTGCTCCTAACTTGTGTTTGTAGTCACAGTACTTGCTCTTGTTTCGAAACTCAGGATAGTCTGGTTCCCTGGTATCGGTTCCTCTTCCCTGACTATTAAATAGGGTAGCAGTTTCTAGAACAGAGGCCAGGAAACTCACTTGTTGGAAGTTAACGAGGCATCTGGGCAACGTACAGCACTGCGGTCACCCTGTCTCACCACACAGGGCTGCCCTTGCTCAGCGAAGTGCTGAGCTGCACTGCCGTCCGTGGGCACCCAGACCTGAAAAGAGGATTATGTTAGAAATCGTATCGATAGTTTGATTTGGGGTTTTTTTTCTTTTTTTTTTTTTTAACATGTAATGCTTGATTTTCTTTGGAGTTGCAGAGTGAGAGACCTGATTTCCCTCTTTAGTTGAGCTGAGTGGCTAGGATGAGATTCAGAAGAACTTCTGGCATTATCCATGGAATTCTGCTTTATCTAATGGGCAGAGTCTTTTCTCTTGCCTAGTATGCTTTCCTTGTGGACATGGTGTGGAGGCTGATAGGAGGCAAACCTTTGTGGGGAAGACACCTGCTGCCTTCTGTGTTAAATAGAGTGGGTGGGGGACTTGCTTCCCTGCCTCCTGGTGTCACCGTGGGGAGGGCAGCTCCACTGAGGGCAGGGACTCTATGATTCACTTCAGTGCCTGGTGGTAGTAGGTGCTCTCTCAGCATTTGTTGAATAGTTAAATAAATAATGAATCTGGGGAAGTCGCTTGACCTTCCTGAGGGGTTGTTGTTGAGCTGTACACTCACATTAAGTAGGTCCCTGCTTCCAAGTTCAGGAGCACAGTAGATGGCACACAGCTAGCAGGAGAGGAGACCCGGGCTCCCTCATTCCCAGCCCCGGTGCTTTTCACCTCTCCACACGTTCCTTGTAGGCCACGAGCAAAGGCATTGCCTGCTGTGGTTTCCAAGGTATGCCCTTGAACTTGCAAAGTGCTGGCTCTCAGCTAAGCCATTTTCAAGGCTTGCAAGTATCTCCAAAAAAAGGCGAGATGTCTTTTTTTGTTGTCATGATTAGAACATAGCCCCTTTTCCTGTTAGGCATTGCCAATCAATTTGGCAGCTGTTGCAAGAACCAAGGTATACACTCAATTGGTTTAGCTAGCCTGCTTTTTTGGGCATTGACACTCAGGGGTCATGTGTCAATAGATCCACAGAAATTTATCCTTTTGGATGAAGGGTTACTTATTAAAGCAAATTGGATCATCCTTTTAATTTATTATTATTTCTTGGGGTCTAAGGGTCAGAAGCAATCTGAACAGTCATCTGCAGGCTCCCCGGGGGTGCTTGGTGGGTCTTCTCTGTATCTATTTCCCTTGTTCCTAGCATTTATGTAATAGATGTCCCACAAATATTTAAAATTAAATTAATTTATTTTAAATTAAATAAATTGAATTAAAAGAAAGAATTTCAGTCCAGTCTCGACCAAGCACAGGGATTTTTTCTGCAGCATGTGAGCAGTGGCTGTGAGCTCTCTCTGTGGTCACGCCCAGTGGCAGGCGCTCAGGTTCTTTCTTACATTGCCCCCCACAGGTCCCAGCGCCTGCCTTCTGGAGCCTCCACCTTAGAGACTCCTAACAGGAAAGGAAGGGGCTCTCCCTTTTCTGAAGCTTTGTATCCTTGAGCTAAACAGTCCCCATTTGGAAACCCATCTAGATCTCCTTGCCCTCATGTTTACCAGTGAGAAGTTTTGCCCTTTTAAATCGTAGCACCCAGGTCTACCCATCCAAGGACTGAGCCCTTCCATCATGAGATATTTCTTGAGCATCAGTTAAGTGTCAGGGATTGTAATGAAAGCGCTTCCTACCACATGGAACGCACAATCCAGCAGGGGGAGATGCATCAATACAGAATCCTAACAGCATAGCGGTCTCATAGCGTAGCCCGGTGCCGTGCTAGCCTTCCGACCAGGAACAGTGGAGCCTAAAGGCGGGAGGAGGTCATTTCTACCTGAGGGTTGCGACGAGTAAGGATTTCATGTACATTTACTCACGTAGCAGATACTCCGCGAGTGCCTTCTCTGAGCCAGTGTGTGCCGGACCACAGGGCACAATGCCACGGTCCTTCTCTCACAGGGTGTATAGTCTGTACAGTAGCCCTCCGATTCAAATAACTGGGACAAAAGCTACGAAGAAAAGGAATGTGATTCTATGAGGTCATAGACTGACCTAGACAAGGGTGTCGGACAAGATTTTCCTGAGGAGGTGCTGAGATCCAAAGGATGAGTGGGAGCTTGGCAGAGGGATGGGGGCGGAGTGAATGTTGAAAGCAGGGGACACAGGGCGAGGGGGCGGAGTGGTGGTCAGGGGAAGCTGGCCGTGCAGCCCGTGGGCCGTGGTGAGGTTCGGTGTTTGTTATCAGGGTAGCGGAAGCCTTTGGAGGACTGCAGGAGGGGGAGGGGCAGAGGAGTGCGATGTAAGCTCCGCACCTCGGCTCAAGCTTGGGGCGCGGCGTTGGAGGGGAGGCCAGCGTGGAAACGGGTCAGTCAGGACACTGTTAACGCTAGTCCAAGAGAAACACAGTGATGGCTTGGATAAGGTGACGGCGTAGAGCCAGAGAGAATGGATGGATTTCAGAGATATTTGCAAACAACAAGGCTGGCACGTGGTGGTGGAGGATAGGAAGAGAGGAGACGGGGTTTCTGAGATGGGCGTTTGGATTGACAGTGGAGTTGTGGCCGAGCGGGAAAACGTGGGACAGGAAAGGAGTTCTCTTCCTTGGCAGAGGCAGGGCGGACCTGGTCATGGGTTCACGCTCCGATTCGGGGAGTGTGGGTGCCTTTGAAACAGCCAAGCTAAGCAGCCAGCTGTATAAACAGATCTAGAGCTCAGAGGCGATGTTTGAGCTGACTCTTGAAAAAGGGGTTGGCTGGTTTCCAGGTGAGCAGTGGAGAAGGACATTCAGGGCAGTCCAGCGTGCAGGGTGTGACCCGGCAAATGTGGGGAGGCTTGAAAGAGCTCTGCTGTTAGGGGGTCGTAATGGTTTTGGGGGGTTTAGGGAGTGGGGTGTGTAGCGGAAGATAGGAATGGAGAGATGTGGGGCTGGGGCAGGTCGAGGAGACTCTTTTATGCCACAAAGGAAGTTTGGACGTCATCCTGCCGGGTATCAGCAGCTAGTGAAGGGATGTTAGCAAGTGAGTGTATGATCAAATTTGCACTTTAGAAAAGCCACTCTGCCAGGAAAGTTGAGGATGGGCTTAATGAATCATTCATTCATTCATCCCCCAAGGCTGCACGATACCCGCCCTGTGCTGAGCTCTGGGTCAGATGCTGGTGGGACAGAGGTCAGTAAGGCGGAGATGGTGCTTTAAAGGGTTGATTGTCTGTTGGGGAAGACAGGCCCATGAACATACAGTTTGTAACGTGGTGGCTGTAAGGGTGCAAACGCACGTAGAGTATTGGCAGCGTGGAATAAAGGGAGCTCACCTAGACTCTGCTTACAGAAGGTTTCTAAGATGCAATAAAACAAAGTTTTAAAAGAATTGCAGGGGAAATGGGTGGTCATAGAAATTGCATTCCAAACAGAAGGAAGGGAGATCAAAGTCACGGAGGGAAAAAGTAGCAGAGAGTGTTAGGTAATCTCCATCAGTTTGTTGCCAGAAGGCAAAGAGCAAAGCGAAAGTGGTAAGAAATGAGGGTGGAGGTGTGAGGGGCTCGGAGCTCCCGAAAGCCCTGGCGTCTGAGGAAGAGGCTGTGATTGGATGAGCTCTGCGTTGTAGGAAGATCACCCTGACATCTGTGGGTCACCGTACAAAACAACCCCCAAACAGAACAACCCCCGTCAGGGAGGGAGTGAGCACCCCCGGGTGGGTAAAGGGTGGCCGTGAAAGCTCACTGCCGGTGTCTTCTTAATGGTGAAAGTCAGGACGCTCCCCGAGACCAGGAAGGAGGCACTCTTGCCGTTCCTGTTCAGCGTTGTACAGGAAGCTTGAGCCAGATAATTGGGCTGGGGAATGAAATGCAAGGCCTCCAGTTTAGAAAAGAGGAAGTGAAACTACGTCTGCTGGCAGATGACGTGATCTCATGTAAGTCTTTCACTAAAACACTATGAGAACTAATAAATGAGTTCGGCAAAGTTGCAGGATATTGAGAAAATAATTCTTTTAATAATGGTATTAAAAATAATAAAATAATGAGGAATAAACTTCACATAAAGAAGTGTTAAGACTTGTGTACTGAACACTGTAAAACATCACTGGGAGAAGTTACAGAAGACCTAGGCGAGGGGAAAGACGTCCCGTGTTCTTGGATCGGAAGACTTCACTACTGTCTGCATGTGAACCCGCCGGCGGCCGCCTCTGGGCCAAGGAGAGGGCGTGGGAGGAGCCAGCCCTACCCACACCTTGTTCACAGACCTGCAGCCTCCAGAACTGGGAGACAATGCATTTCTGCTGCTTCAGTCACACCCGTTTTGTTTCTTGGTTTTGGCAGCCCTAGCGGACTAGTCTGGAGAGGAAGGAAGGGTGCTCAGCAGGAGGGATCATCCACCAGCTGGTGGAATCCAGGCCTGTCCGCCAGCTCCGAGTGCCTGAGATCACCTAGCCGGCTGTGCAGGGGCTCCTGTGTCGGTTAACGTGACCTGAGGGCGTGTCCATCCCCTGCTGGGTGTCCTCCTGGTCCTCCTCCGTCCCGTCACCCCACGTCAATCTCCACCTCCGCTTCTCTGTCCCCGTGCAATTGATTCCTTGCAGCCTAGATGTGGGAGGTCGATGAACCTTTGCTGCACGTCCTCTCACTGGTTTTGATGCCGTATGTGAGCCACTGGAAGTCGCTTAGAATGTCAGCGCTGCTGTCTTTCGTGTTTGCTCTCCCTAGAGACCGTGGTGTCCAAGGGATTGAGGTAAACTTGCTTATACTGTTCTTACTTAAGTCACTGATGGGAAAAAGCCTACAGGAGGCAGTGCCGAAGGTGAGGCACCACAGAGCCCCAGCCACGCCCCTGGGGCCTTTCTCTTGGCTCCAGGACCCCACGGCAGTCTCTGCACCCCTTCTGCCCGCTTCTTCCTGTGGGGACGGCCAGTCGGTCTCAGTCTCTGTCTTGATGGTCTCCTCTCCTGGTCCCAGTTACCACCTGTGGCTACTGGTGATTTGGGGGACCAGTTCCTTTGACCCGGCTGGCATCCACCCCAGTAACCCTTGGGCTTCATTTTCCTCATCTATAAAGTGAGGGCCACGATCATCATCGATTCCCATGAGGCTGTTATGATGACTAAAGTGAGGTAACAGAATGGAGAGCTTGGCAGTAGTGCCTGGTACACGCTAAGCTGCAGTGTGTGTGCATCACTCCCGCTCTGCCTGGGCACGTTTTCCTTGTCACACACGTCCTGCCACACGTGTCGCGTGTCATGGCATGGAGGGCTCTACTGCTTCCTCCAGTCATCCGGCTGGAGCCCTCTGGGATGTATGTAGTGTTATGCATGCGTACCTACATAGATACATGCATACTTGTGTGTGTGTGTAGTATTATACGTGTGTGTGTGTGTGTGTATGTGTGTGTGTTATATAGAGTCCTCTCATGTAGTTTCCTCAGGCCTCTCGGGGTTCATATTTGTGCTTCACATACTGGGTCAAGTTGAGCAAAAACTTGGATGAGATGAGCAGGGAATTAATAAATGTTTGCCCGGCACCTTGGAAGAAGATGATTTAGATACATTTTAATCAACCCAGCAACCCTGTGTGTAGATACTTTATCCCCGCTTCACAAATAAGCAGTGTGAAGCCCAGGCACTAATCTGAGAGAATAATATTCTTAATCCTATTTAAGAGCCCAAGGAACCTGCACTTGCTCTTGACCTTCCTGGTCTGTTTGGGATCGGCTGGCTGTCTGGGATGCACTGACCATGCCGGGGGCCCCCACTAGTCTTCGTTTGCAGGGAGACCAGAGCAGTGGGGACGAGATCAGAGGTTGACGGCGCCATTACTCTCAGGAGTGGAATAATAATGATAATAATAGTTCCTGCCTCCTGTGAAGTGTTTTCATATATATATCACCTTATTTAGCTTCACCAGACAACTGGTTTAGCCCAGCAGAATACAGACTGAAAATGTAAAAGACGTACCTGTGCACTTTTTCTGTTTTGGAGACTGTGAACTTAACTAGAAAACCACTCCCAAATGGGTCAGCTCCTTCTGGAAACATAATCAACAGAACGTGGCTGTAAATAGTGTCTGTAAATTAACAATTTGCAACCCTCATAAAGCACGATCAGATTGCCACAATAAATAGAAAAACTGAGCTCAAAATGAGAATAACTCTGTTCATCTTGCTCATTCCGTCATTCATCTCGTGCTCAGGACTATGAACGTACTGGTTCCCAGAACCTCTCCAGGCCTTCTGTTGCAAGGTGGGTATAAGTATTTTTGGATATGAATCACTAAATGAATTGCCTGAAGTGTTCTCTGAATCGCTGCAAGATTGTTGGAAGGTACAGGCCTGAAAGGAAAGCCTTCTGGAGGAACCCCACGGGGTCTGAGTCAGTGTGGACACAAGGGTTTCGGCGAGGTGGGTTGGGACGGTGGGGTGGCAAGCACCCTGTCGTCCTGCCATCCTGAGCCTCCTTGTGGACAGTTTGTGGCATCGTGGTACATTGAAAGGACCCTGGGCAGTACGAAGGAGATGCTAAATGGACCATCCTCAAGTTTCTTCCCAGGTAGTGAGTCCATGACAAAAACTGGGGATTCTTTTCTCTGACAGCAGAAAACTTGTTTTAGAAGAGAATTCAGGGTCATAAGGTGGAGTCCAGAATCCAGGTGTGAAAGTCAAGTGACAATGTGGTTGATGGCTGTGAACGGAGAAGGGACAGCATCATGACGGCATCACAAGGGCATCGTTTTTATTAAGATGGTCTGAGTGTGTCAGTGCTGAGTGTGCACGTGTCTCTGAGCCCCTCCAGCGGTCTGGTTGTTTTCTCCCCTCCCCGCACACGCTCCCCTGGCTCTGGGCCTCACGGCTCGTTTGTACGACCACTTGAGGATAGGCTCCCCTAAGCCAAAGCCAAAGGGCAGGGCTTTGGCTGTCTTGTTCATTGCGTGCCCCTGGGACCTGAGCCAGCACCTGGCACAAAGTAGTATCTCAATAAATATTTCCTGGTGAAGTGAACGAATGCACGGCCGCTTTTCTTCTGTATTGAACGTTGTATACGAGAGGCTGTGTGTGCTTCCCTCCTGCGGCCCTCGAGCCCATGGCGCTGTGCACAAGGCGTGTGTCTGGGCCTGGGCACTGATTCCGTGTGCTTTTTCTGGATGATGGTGTCACTGTGCCTGTTCCAGCCTCACTGTCCTCTTCTGGAAATGAACTCGCTGTGGCTTGAGAATCAAGTGAAATAATACGTATAAACTGCTTTTTAAAAGCAGGAAGCATTGTTGGTGATTGAGCTGTGTCTTTCCGTCTATCTCATCGCTCATTGTAATTATGCTGATTTAGGCCAGAGCCTGAGAATGATGTTCACACACTTAAGATAAAAATAGCTCTGATAATGTTAGTAAGTTCTGCTTTATTCTTTGATTTCCCATCTTCCTGCCATGAAGTTATCCAGCTATAAATAAATATTATGACTCTTTTACGATGAAGGAAGCGCTGTTTTTCTGACACAGCCAGCTTATCTTGACAGTGTTAGCCCAACCAGCTGTGTGCCTCCTCTAATTCTTGATTATGCCTTGCTGTCTCAGGCCTAGAGTAAGGCATCAACCAAGACGTTAAGACACTGATGAGACATACAGATGACTTCTGTATGTCTGCTGAGACCATATGTGCTGCCCCCACTAAAGGAAAGAATTCATTTACGAATACAGTGAATAAGAGGGATGTGGCATCGTGGCTGGCGTGGGGGGAGGGGAGGGATTCTGACGCAGACAGCTGTTGCCTGTGGAGCACTTACGCTTTATTGGGTTTTCTGCTTAGGTTCATCCTAAAGTGGGTAGTTAGCTGTCCACTGCTGAAGGTAGAGTAAAGCATGGACCCCAAAAAGGGAGACAGGGAGGCAGTCATAACGAAAGAAAAGAGGAAGTGGATATTTGAGTAGAAATGGAAGGAAACTTGTCTTTATTGAGCACCTGTGTTACGTAACGGGTAATTTCACATACTTTATTGCGTTTAGTTACCAAAAGTATACTGCAACATGAGCGCTCTTAGCCCCATTTTTTTTCCTGTAAGAAAACTGAGCCCTGTAGTTATTAAGCAACTTGCCCAAGGTTATGGAGTGTATTAATGACAGGGCAAGTGGTTTCAGAGCCTGCTGTTTGAGAAACTACGAGAAGCTGGTTAGTGACTATTGATTATAAAGTAGAAGAGGCATGTAATATAGGAGAGAGGCTGGCAAGAGCCATGTTATTAAGGTGGAGGTAACACTTAAAAGCTCAAATTAATGACACAATGCCACAGGGCTGGTCTTTAAAAAAAAATAGTTTTAAATAGAGTTGTTTTCTAAGAGCATGCTTTTTTAAATATTTATTTTTTATTTATTTATTTTCCTTTTTTTTTTTGGCTGCGTTGGGTCTTAGTTGCGGCACGCGGGATCTTTCGTTGTGGTGCGCAGTCTCTTCGTTGCGGCGCTCGTGCTTCTCTCTAGTTGTGTCACGCGGGTTTTCTCTCTGTAGCTGAGGCGCTCGGGATCAGTAGTTGTGGTGCGCAGGCTTAGCTACCCCGCAGCATGTGGGATCTTAGTCCCCCGACCAGGGATTGAACCTGCGTCCCCTGCATTGGAAGGCAGATTCTTTACCACCGGACCACCAGGGAAGTCCCTAGGAACATGCTTTTTTAATGGGGATCCTTACATTGGCTTGACTATAAGTTGAGGGGGGAAACGTGCATATGTATATACGCACATGAGCACACCTCCCCTCCCCCCGCCCCTGGATGCACAGTGCCCGTAGACATACATTCTTGGAGGTTGAATGTAGAATTTAGCCCTTCACCAAACCCTTGGAACCTGCTCTGGTAGGGGCGGGCAGACAGGTGCCTGCTGTAGCAAAGGGCGCGTGCGTCTCGTGGCCACACAGCTGCCCCTGCGTGTTCAGCGTTGTGTGAAGCAGAGAAGAGATTTAGGAAGTCTAAGAAGAATTGAGTAGCTGGTGAAGAATTTACTAAGTATATCCTCATAAATTCCTTAAATATGTAACATTTCCAAATTCTCTGTTCTTGAAGGAAGTTGGTTTTGAAAGTTCAACTACTGTATTGAACATTTAGCAATTTGTTAATTGGATTGAATCAACTCTGTTATTTGCCAGATACCCTACCAGGACCTTTAATATACTTGTGCCATTTAAGGGAATAAGTACTGAATTTAGGTAAAGGTTTAGCAAAGGAGAGACAGTGAAGATGGACTTGCAGACGGGGAATTGGTGTGGAATTCCAGGTCTGGTCAGGTCCTGCTTTGATTCATTCTTGCCAGAAAAAGAGCATAGACGATAACAGAAAAAAACTGAAAGGAGAAATCAAAAATACCTCTGTGAGTTAAAATATAAGATAAACATTTTAAAAAATACAAATCAAAAAATATGAAGCAGTTAGGTGTGTTCTGGGTTCCAAAGTTTCACGGGTGGCTAGGATTTTAGTACAATGCAAAAAACCAAAATAAAACATGAGCAAATCAAATTCTGCCGGGTATAAAAGGAATAAAAAGTCATGACCAAGTAGACTTTATCTTAGAAATGCGAGGATGGTTCTACGTCAGAAAAATCTCTCAATGTTACATGTCATACTAGCAAGTTAATTGAGGGAAAAACAATTTAAATAGATACAGAAAATTCAATAAAATCCAACATATATTCATAATAACAGCTCTTAGTAAACTAAGACTTCAAGGGAGCATTATTAGCTTAATTAAAGGTGTCTGTGAGAAATCCATAGGAAACGTTACGCTTACCTGTGAAACTTTCGACACATTACTGTTTAAGTCAGGAGTGAGACAAGGATGTCTGCTCACTGTTTCCACTCGAAATTACCCCAGTTCTAGCTGTTGCAATAAGAAAAGATAAAAACATGAAAGACATGAATTAGAATGGAAGAAACAAACCTATCTTTATTTGTGGATGATCGGATCATTTATGGGGAAAATTCAAGAGTCCCTGCAGAGAGCTGTTAGAATTGATGAAAGAGTTCAATAAGCTTTCTTGATTCAGGATAAAAAATTAATAGCATGTCTCCATACCAATAAAAAATAATTAGAAAATACAATTTAAAACATTCTTATTCACAATAGCCATAGATACTCCAAGGTACTTTGGGGGGAAAAAATCTGCAGTGTATGCAAGACCTTTATGTAGAGTATTACAAAGCTTAAAAGCAGACCTGATGAAATCATGCGCTGTGTTCCATGTTTGTGGATGGAAAGACTCAATATTGTGAAGAGGTCAACTTACTCCCAGGTTTAACTGTGTTATATATCATCCCTAGCAAAATTCCTAGTTTGAAAATCAACCCGACAAGCTAATGTTAGAATTCCGACGGAGGAAGAACGAGCCAGGAAGAGCCAAGACAGTTGAAGCAGGTGAGCAGGTCGTGGAATCTTGCCCTGTGAGGTACTAAGGCTTATAAAACCGGAGTAAGTAAAACAGTCTGATAAATTGTGCAGGGACAGGTAGACATGTTTTGTAAAAGGGAATAGCAAGGTCCAAGTCAGGTCCATAGGTATAGGGAAAATCCACACGCCCAGTTTCATTAATTCTAAGAAGCACCTTTGTTTCATCCCTGAAATACAAATTCATCTTACAATCTACGATGTTTTATAATTGTTGTCAGCCAGATGGCAGACCTAACACAGTTTTATAAAAACGTTCTGATGAGAATTTTAGAATTGATGGGATATGGAATGACCGGGGTCATCGTAAATCAATGGGAGAAAGTCAGAACCTTTTCATAAATGATGCTGGAACATTTGGTTATCCATGTGGAGAAAACAAGAGAATTGGAATATGATAAACAAAATTGGTATCAGGTAGGATAAAGACACAAGTATGAAAGAGCAGCGTGTTTACGACTTGACCATTTTAGGGAGGGTTTCTTAGGCTTGGAATATAAAGCACAGACCATCGAGGAAAAGACTGACCAGTTCGGTTATGTTAAACTTATACAAAATTCTGTAAAGGAGACTGTATGAACAAAATTTAAAGCTAAGTCACATGTCATTACATGTTTTGCATCTTCTAGTATGTATGATATACCCCAAGTAAAGAAAGAGTGAAAAACACAGAGAGGGAGAGGATCCACAGAAAGGGAGGTGTGACCAGCACACATCACCAATAGAGGACTGGTCCCCAGACTAGAGGAGGGATTTTCACAGATGTGGGAATCAATAAGAAGCCAGAGAAATGGGCAGTGGGGGTGAGCCGGCCCTTCCCAGGAGAGGAAGCCTGCGCTGGCGAGGGTCATGCTGCCGGTGCCCAGCCCTGTGATTAGATTCTTAATGATGCTTTTGTAAATACTAGCCAGGGAAATGCATCAGTAGCAGCTCCCTCATCCTCTACCCTGTGGTCCTGCTTTAGTGTTCTCTGTAGCACTCAGGACCCTCCTGACGTTCCATTCATCATCTCTTTTATTTTTTTATTTTTATTTTTAAATTTATTTTTATTTTATTTATTTTATTTTTGGCTGCATTGGGTCTTTGTTGCTGCACACGGGCTTTCTCTAGTTGCGGCGAGCGGGGGCTACTCTTCGTTGCGGTGCGTGGGCTTCTCATTGCGGTGGCTTCTCTTGTTGTGGAGCATGGGCTCTAGGTGCAGGGGCTTCAGTAGTTGTGGCTCGCGGGCTCTAGAGCGCAGGCTCAGTAGTTGTGGCACACGGGCTTAGTCGCTCCGTGGCATGTGGGATCTTCCCGGACCAGGGCTCAAACCTGTGTCCCCTGCATTGGCAGGTGGATTCTTAACCACTGCGCCACCAGGGAAGCCCCATCATCTGTTTTATTTCTGTGTATTGCCTGCTCCTCCAAAAGGGCAGTGATTTTGTCTTTCTTTTAACTGTGTCTTCAGTGTTTTTAGCAAAATGCTTGGCGTATGACAGTTTAAATATCTGTTGAGTAAGTGACTGGAGGGACAGATGTATGGGTGGGTGGGACAGCTATAGTTTCACAGTTGTAAAATGTACCCATCAGATTGGGAAAATAAAAACAAATTCTTTAATACCAGAAACTGTAAGGACGTAAGAGGAACTCTCATACAGTGTTGGCCAAAGTATAAATCTGTACAACCATTTGGCATTTTTAATAAGGTTGAGGCTGTGTATATTTTTGACCCTTTATCCCCACTCCTTGGACGGCACATCAGAGAAGCTCTTGAGCAAGGAGGCAAGCACAGGGTTCCCTGCAGCACTGTCTGAATAGTGAAAATTAGAAACCACCTGAATGTCCATTGATAGGGGGCTCTTAAATAAAATGTGTTAAATTCATATACTGAAATACCACACAGTGGTTAAAATGAACTAAATCTACATTTATCAGCATGTTAAGTCTGGACATGATCATATATTGAGTGAAAACAGTAAGTTTCAGAATAAAGTGAGTATGATTACATTTCCATCATGTTTAAAAACATATCTACATACATGTAGTAAGCATATAAAAATATATGTGAAGAACACACACCAACTTCAAGGTAGTGGTTACCTCTGAGGAGGAAGGCAGGGGCACTGGGTGGCTTCACCTGTAAGTGAATATGGCAAAATGTTCAGATTTCTTATAGCCCCGTGGGTCTGAATGCATGGATGATGACTGTATATTCTTTACTATTCCCCTCAGCTCATGGGTTCTTAACATTTTTACCATATTGCCAGTCGGTTTATCTGCCCGCCCTCCGTCTGACGAAAGCAGACGTCATAGGTACCGTTGAGTTAATACAGGATACAAGAAGACCCCTGATCGCACCCCTATCCGGCCCCCTCACGGGTGTTTGTCCTTCCGGTGCCTGTTGGGATGGCCGTTTGGTTAGCTTGTTCCGGAGGTACAGATTGGAGGGGCGTGTCTGGGAGTGCGCGTGTACGCGTCCGTGTATGTATACATAAAGCACACCTGCAGACACAGTACGCACGATCGGGGCCTGCTCACCAGGAGCTACTGCTCAGCGTCGCACGCGTGTTCCTGCCAAACTCGACCGCAGCCCCAGGGTGAGCTCTGCAAATCCTACACTCACCTCTGAATTCCCTTAGTGAGTTAGTTTGGTTTTGAGGTTTTAGAAGACTTTCTCCTTTATCGTTTATGTCTCCCCTTAGGATCCCATCATAAAAAGGAAAGTGACCAGAACTCGCTGTATTTTCTTCCCAGTCGGGGGACTGGGGGTGGTTGAAGGGATTTTAAGATACTTCTTTTTTATAGAGGAGTAGAGATGGGCAAACTTACACAGAGTTTGTAATTTTCAGAGAGCCCCCAAATCCGAGACATCTCTCTTCCTCTAAGGGGCAGGTGGTCGGGAAGCGAAGGCCAGCGCCTCTGGGGGTCAGGGTCCTAGTGGGTCGGAGTGACAGGCGGCATTGGTGTGTGGGCAAGGCCCTCAGCAGCCGACAACAGTGGGAGCTGCCAGCCCCTCTAGGCCTGCGGGGACCGAATGGTGTAACCAGAGCCTTCTGAGAGCTACAGCCATGGAAGCATGGCTGGACAAGGCTCTGGGCACGGGGGTCCCAGCCCCACTGGGCTAGGGAGACACCCAGGCCCCCCTCTCCCTGCCCGTGGGTCTCCGGCCTGTCCTCCTTGGGCTGAGCCCAGCCAGAGAGAAGGGTTCTAGGGGTACAGCCCAAGGAGCGGGGGAAGAAGACCCAGCGCTTTCTGCGCTGCTGTATCTCAGGTAGCTTCACCACACCCCTGTGAGGCAGGTCCCGTGTCTCCTTCCGAGAGAGGAGAGAGGGAGGCTTACGCACAAGGTAAGCGAAGCCCGCTAGACTGAGGGTCCTCGCATGGGTCCCCGTTGGCTGAGGGGCCTGGGGCGCGGGGCCCTCAGGTCCAGAGCTCCCTGCTGGGGCCCGAGTCGCTCTTTGAGGGCAGCGGCGTATGTTGGCCTTCCCCTCTTTGTGTAAGCAGATCTTTTCCTTGCCATATACATGCTACTGCGCACATCCTTAGGCCTGTAGCTAGAACATGGTCTCGTCTCTTCCCTTTGACTGATGGGTGATTGAGGAGTTGGGACAGGTGGCAGCCGAGGGGAGTGAGCCGGGTGGCGGTGCGATTCTGTGCTTGTGTCCTCGGGGCCAGGACGGAGCTTCGGTCACTCGTTCGTTCGCTCCCCAAGCAGCTGCCCCTACACCGGGCTACGTGGATGCAGAGCTGGGGTGACGCGGTCCCTGCCTTCCGGAGGGTTGTAGTCTGTGGGAGTAGGTCAGAGAGGGAGGAACACAGGAGGAGAACTCGCAAGTTGAGCGCCCGCAGGTGCTGGGCGTCTTTCTTTCACTCTCTGATTTATTCCTTAAATCTCTGGTTGAGACATTTCATAATCCCTCTTTATAAATGCAGGTTTGGAGAGGTTGATTTATTTATGCAAGTAAACTAACAATGTGGCTGAGCTGAAATTCAAGCCTGCAACACTCTGGCTCTGAGCTCCCTGCTCCTATGTGGAAAATGACCCGTATTTTAGGAGCAATGTGGGTAAGATGTCCCTCCAGATAGAAGTAGCAGAAATTAGAGAAGACTGCACGGACGTGGCCTCTGAACCTGGGGTGGACCAGGGGCAAGGACGGGATACCCCTTCTTGGGAGCTGCTGTTCACGCTGCCCGTCCTCCTGCATGCGGGGTCATTGTAGGAACAGCCTTCCCGATGCGTGTGACCTGTGCGGCCCGCTGGGGAGCCGCCCTGCTGTGCAGGGTGCTTGGGCAGTGCCTCCAGTCAGCTGGTGAAGCTGGAGCCCCCTTTCCGCTTTCGGGGCTGCGCTTTGGAATGTTACAGTGAAAGACAAAGGTCATAAAGTGTCACATAGTCTATTGTGTTCCTCCAGCGTTCACTTCTTGGCACTTGGGAAAAAGAAAATTGAAACTCATTCTGTGCGTGTGTGAATATGTGCACGAGATGCAGTGTTTCTGAGGACACGTCTTCAAATGCGATCGTGTGGAGCTATTTTTAGGTATCCCTTCTCCCAACAGCGCTGCTTAAAGATTCAGCTCAGGCTGCTAATAGGTATATTTATAACCGTTCTGTGGACGGCCCAGCATGAATGCTGCTGCAGATGATGCTGTTCCTGGAGGTGGTCGCCATGGCTACCGTTAACCCTTTTGCTGGGAAGAGTCTGTCAGTGGGTGTGCTTTGTTCCCCAGGGCGCTCAGTAGCCTTTGAATGCATACATGGACTCTGAAACGGAAACAAAAATTGAGTGCATTTTATGCTTAAGCAGTGAATAAACTCGGTAAATGAATGGGCAGCGTGAGTGATCAGTATTAGTAGAGGCTCCTCCCTTGCCCTTAAAAAAACTAGAACAATAAACTTAGCTTTGTAGCTATTGCTGGGCACTAGGGTGCTAAAATCATCTTTTTTTTAGAATTTTTTATTTTATTTTTGGCTGCATCGGGTCTTCGTTGCAATGCGCGGGCTTCTCGTTGCGGTGGCTTCTCTCGTCATGGAGCATGGGCTGTAGGCGCGCAGGCTTCAGTAGTTGTGGCACACGGGCTCAGTAGTTGTGGCTCACGGGCTTTAGAGCGCAGGCTCAGTAGTTGTGGCGCACGGGCTTAGTGGCTCCGCGGCATGTGGGATCTTCCCGGACCAGGGCTGGAACCCGTGTCCCCTGCATCGCCAGGCAGATTCTTAACCACTGTGCCACCAGGGAAGTCCCTAAAATCATCTTTTAAATTTGAATATAGACTCACATGTGTAGAGAAAGAAGACGCAGTCCCTTAAGATACATTGTTCCTGCTTCACTACCTGTCATTTCTCCAACTTTGCAACTTATTGGTTTAAACGATGCAAGTATCTCTTTATTAATATTCATTCATTAACTGGAACACCACTACAACAAGCTCTAAGACTGGCATCCGTTGGGATATAAGTCCAGTCCTGATTTACCTAGAAGGATTCATAGGTCACTGGGTTCAAAGTACATAGAGATATAATATCCGATAAGTAGACTTATTCCCCCCATTTTTAACCAACCCTCAGTGTTCTGTGTTAGAAATGGGGCTGCCTCTCCTACCCACAAGTAGCTTATAGTTGGAAGAGGAAGCAAGCAGTTAATTACTCCGGAGTGAAGAACAAACTCAGTGTCACAAAAAGGACAGAAATGCTCCATAGAGACAGAACAGTTGACATGTGGGCTGATCCTCAAGGATTAATTATGATTAGCACAGGTGGAGAAAAATTCTTGGCTGGGGGGAAATGTGCGACAATTCTTGGCCTGTAGGGGCAGTGGTTGTAGCATAAGTGAATCTTTGGAAGCAATCTGGTGGGAGTTGAGGCGGGAAAGATACCCTTGGCGGGACCGAGGGAGACAGAGAGTGCCAAGCTGAGGGACTGCTACTGACTGAGGACAGAAGTTGCTTGGTCGCCTCCTGCTCTATGAAGACAGCTACGTGAATAATGTGGCACGGTTCTGGAGGCAGAAAGATAGTGGGATGTGAGGCATTGCTGCGGAATTCTGAAATGCGTTGAATTTTTCTTAATTGGCATATGAGAGCATCGTTTGTGGAAGTGAATTGTCTTTCATTCACATTTCTGCGCTCTGGTTAAACGCTGGGCACAGTGGGAAGCAAGGTGTTAAGTGGACACAAAGCTACACATACCAATAGGAAGAGAGAGATGATCCGCGCTAGTTAGAGCTCACGACTTAATTGGAAGACACACATCTCTGGAGGGAACAGTTTAGCTGAACAAGTCAAAGGTGAAATGAAATTTGGAAGCCTGGAATAAAACTCAGAAATGACGGAGGGTTTTTTGGTGGAGTGGGTTTTAAAAAAATTATTAGGAACTATTTGAGATATACCAAAAGGTATAAAGAGTAACGTAATGAGCAATCGTATATCTACCGTCCAGCCAAGGGATGGATTGTTTTGATGCCTTTGAAGTCCATGTGTACGAGGACCCAGCCAGAGCCTTCCCCCTTCCGTGGAGGGAAACCACAGTCCCATGCATCTCTCTGTACTTCCACTAAAAAGGTATCGCTCACTTAACAGTATCTAACAGTGATTCGTGTGTTTTACCTTTTCATAAATTGAATTGTATGTGTTGGAGTGAGACCAGCTTCCAGGGAACATTGCACACATGTTTGGAGGTGACACAGGAGAGGCAGGGAGCTGAGTCTTGGAACCGACAGCTCGCTGGCAGGAATGGGCCAGGGAAGGGAGCACAACCCAGTGTGGGTGGCCGGAGCCAGGAGGGAGGTGGCACATGTCCATGTGGTTTAAATAGAGAGGAGCCCCTGACTTGGTGCAGACTCAGGGAGGTACAGGGCACTTTCACGTTCGTTTTCTCTTTTCATCTGTATTTGAGAAATAAGCATGACAGATACTATCCTTGTTCTCTTGAATGAGGAAACTGAAACTTAGGAATATTAGTAGTGCAGGAATTTTTCATCAACCACACCTGAAAACATCCCAGAAAACTGAATTCCCAAGAAACTGAAGAGATGCTGGGCTTTTCTTGGCCACTGACTTTGAAACATAATGCTGTAGACTCTACTTACTCGTTTTTATTTGTAAATCAGTCACACGAGTCAGACTTTGCAGTATATTTTTTGTTAACCACAAGAAAAAATAAGCGTGCTGTCCAGTATGTCTTATCATTGAACGTGCTGGTGGACTGCAGCTATGGATTACAGACCTCTGGAGAAGCTTCTAGAAAATACAACATTGTCTTCTCAAAAATCTTTCATTTAAAGAAAGAAAAAAAAATGTGTGCCGTGAGATGGGTTTCTGTTCTCTCTTTTAAAGGATTGCCTAAATTGTTTGGTATCAGTTGCCCAGGAAGTAACCAAAATGTCAAAAAAATTTCAGAAACAATCTAGCACTTTCTGACATTACATACTTTAGAAGTGGATTTTTGAATAAAGATTCCATTTTAAAAATGCCACATAGTTGGTAAAGAGACTGCACTATCAGTCCTTTTTTGGTGTCAACTTGATTACCATTTCAAGGCGGATTTAGAATAAGCTCACGTGTGCCTTCCTTGTAGGGTGGTTTGGGGGCTCACCGGTTTACCAGTTTACCTAGTTTGAAGGGAGGTAGCTGGCACCGTTGGTTGGGGCATAAAGAAGCCTTTGCTTATAGCATGTCCTACACTGAACGCCCTTATGGCTGGCGGGGCTTCTCTGGAATTTAAAACTTCAAAAGAGGAGAAGGTGGAACCAATTTCTACATTAGTTGAAAATACGCTCTAACAGGGAACTATCCACTGGAGCAAGCAGCAACCCGAGGGTTGAAGCGGCTACAAACTTTGGAAGATGCCCCGGACCACTGTGTTCTCAGGGCCGTGGCTTATTGCCTGGGGTCCTGGGGAATGCAGGAGCCCTTACATTTCATTCATTCTTTCATTCACACGTCCAAGGATACGTGTCTTCACCCCCTGCATTTCATCATCAGTAAAGTTGAGATGATATTAGTATTGACGTCAGAGTCCTGATGAGGATTAAATGAGATACTCTGGGGAAAGCTCTCGGCGCAGTGCCTGCCCCTGACTTAGTGCTCCATCAGTCTTGGCCGTTACGTGGTCCCCACTTATTCACTGCACCGTCTAGCCTGTTCTGGGTACTGGGGACACGGGGCAGAACAGTAGGCAGGTTACGGTCTGTCCGAGAACTCATGGTCTCGTTAGTGAGGTCATCGGATAGACAGAGGCTTACTGGTGTCCACAGTCCAGTGAAACTATCAAACAGGCTTTACTGTGAAAAATCCCTTGGTTTAAATTTTGGTTGCTGAGTGCTGGAGGCCACCCATCACAGTGGCTCTGAGCCGCAGGTGCCCATCTGGAAGACGAGCATGGCACGGACCCCACAGGGCTGGTGGTGACGCTCGGTGAGATCGTGCACGTGGACACTCTGCCTGACCCCCCACTGTTCCATGATATTTGCTCAGTAAACGGTAGCTGTTTTTTTTTTAATGAAGCTTTTACTGAATTAAAACTTAAGGTGAGAAAAATGCACAAATCATAAAGCAGCTTAATGAAATAGTGAATACCCTTGTATAACTATGAGTTCAATGTGGATAACATTGAATCCTTTCATGTAGCCACTTCTCGGCTCAGAAGTGGAAGACCAACAGCCCCCAGGGAGGTCCTCGTCATGGGGCCCCTGCTCAGTCCCCACCCCCTTCTCCCCCAAAGTCACCACTATCCCAGAGTCTCATACCGGAGATTGTTTGGCCTGTTTGTGAACTTGGCATAAACGACTTCATACAATGTGCGGTTTTTTTTGGTATCTGGCTTTTCCTCTGCATCATGCTGGTGAGATTCATCCACGTTGTTGTGACAGTCGTTTATCCGTTTTTCGCTGGGGTGTAGCGTCCTAGTGTGTGAATATACCGTGACTTAGTCATTCTACCGTTAATGGGCCTTTGGGTGTTTTCCTGTTCGGGGCTATTATGTAAGAATGCTGGATGGATTTTCTTGTGTCTTTTTGGCGCACATATTTACATGTTTTTTGCTGGATATAAAGCTCAGCGTAGAAATGCTGGATTCTAAACTCTGTAGCTGTTTCTGTGAGAAAATTGTTAGGAGCACAGTATAGTGTAAAGTTAAAACTGGTACAAGGAGAGGAGAGTACCTACCGTCCCTGGGAGGATGTTAAGGAAAGCATCACAGAACCTGAATGGGCCTTACGTCTGGGTCGGGGTGCGCCAGGCAAGGCAGGGCCGGACCTCCCCAGCGAGGGAGCAGGAACCACCGGCACCCACCGAGCCTTGACTTGCCGCCCTCCCTCAGACCCCTGTGCCTGTTGAATTCAAGAGTTCAGGGGTGTTCTAGCTGTGCTGTGCTGTGCTTTGCTTCTGGAACCCTTTCTTCGGCTGCCCTCTCTAGAGTGTGTGCGCCATGGACTTCTGTGCCTGACTCCTGTCCCCAGGTGTCCCGTGTGGCTGCTCCTGGTCTGTGGTGCCATCGAGGCTCTGTCTGGGAGTCAGCACGCTGGGCTCCTGTGTGGTCCAGAGAGGCCTGTATGCCCACCTGTGCTCTGCATCTTTAGACATTGCACCTGTGCCCTGTGCCCTGGGCTACAGCCATCACCACCCACCTGGGTCAGGGTTGACTCTGCTGCTGTGTCTGAAGCCAGTACCCGCTCCCACTATTTTTTCTTTGAATTGTTTTGTTTTTTGCTTTATAACCACTTGTCTCTTTCTCATTAAGGCAGCGCATACTAGCCAAATTCCTGTCATTCTATATTTCTGCTTGTTTAGACTCTTAGTGGACAAGGCAGCATGTACTTATTGTTCTGAGCTGCTGTTCTCATTCAGGGCAGCGTCAGCTGTGGGGGAGAAGCTGGTCTCTCACCCTCTGGAATCAATCTGGACCTGAACTGAAAATTACTATTAATTCCAACAAGCGCGTAGAGGAGCCTGGAGATGCACTGAGACAATGTCAGGCAGATAACAGAGCTGGCAAAGGCATGGTTCTAGAAAGGGCCTTTAGGGTATGTGGTGTCCTTTTGGCCGCTCCCAAGCTTCCTTAAAATAGCAGAGAGAGGTTGTGTGTCCAACTGGAGAAACGGTGCCTCCTGAATTGGTCTGTGCTACCCAAGCATTAGCCGCTATTTCAATTATTGCCTTTAGAATGTGACAATAATAGTGCCATGTATATGCCAATATTTCAGGGAGATTTGGTGACACCACATGATATGCTTAAAGCACAGATTTCAGAATCAGACATATGTGGATTTGAAAGTCAACTTATTTGCTGTCTTGGACAAAATACATAATATCACTAAGCCTCCATTTTTCATATTCAAAGTGGAGTTGCCAATACCTACTTCACAGGAGCTAAAAGAGATACTGCAGTGAAGCAGGTTCTTCCCAGATGTTACTGAGCATGAGTCCTCTGAGGGTCCTGTTCAAAGCAGAAGATTCAGCAGGTCAGGGGTGTGGCGAAGGGTGGAGGCTGCATTTCTAACAGGCTCCCAGGGGATCCCGGTGCTTCTGGTGAGTGGACAGCACTCTGGGTAGCCTGGGGTGAAGCACAGGGCAGGTCTGTTTGCAGTAGGTGCCCAGGAAATGTTCCACTGTGTCTGGATCCGTGTGTGGTCCCCGCATCCATACAGCCACAACCGAGATCCTAGCGTGGACCCTGCGCCCTGCACTGCCGTACCCCGATCCGAGTACAACCGGGATCCTAGCGTGGACCCTGCGCCCTGCACTGCCGTACCCCGATCCGAGTACAACCGGGATCCTAGCGTGGACCCTGCGCCCTGCACTGCTGTACCCCGAATCCGAGTACACCCGAGATCCTAGCGTGGACCCCGCGCTCTGCACTGCCGTACCCCGAATCCGAGTACACCCGAGATCCTAGCGTGGACCCCGCGCTCTGCACTGCCGTACCCCGAATCCGAGTACAACCGGGATCCTAGCGTGGACCCCGCGCTCTGCACTGCCGTACCCCGAATCCGAGTACAGCCGGGATCTTAGCGTGGACCCTGCGCTCTGCACTGCCGTACCCCGAATCCGAGTACACCCGAGATCCTAGCGTGGACCCCGCGCTCTGCACTGCCGTACCCCGAATCCGAGTACAACCGGGATCCTAGCTTGGACCCCGCGCTCTGCACTGCCGTACCCCGAATCCGAGTACAGCCGGGATCTTAGCGTGGACCCCGCGCTCTGCCATCTCCCTGGCCGTGTGTGTGCTTCCTGCCGCTTATAATGCTCCCTTTCATCTGCACCTCGGGGTCCTACCCACCCTTCTAGACTCAACTCAGATAGTACTTCTTCCTGAAGCCTTGGCCGCCCAGACCCTTGGCTTTAAGTTCCTGGAGCCCAGGATTAGAGTTGTGATTCATCTTGGTCCTTCCCAAAGTGCCTCACAGATCCTTGCCCGCAGGTACTGAGCAATCAGTGTACAGTAGGAAGCTGCGATGGAACTGTGCGCAGGCACCGAGCCCAGGGTCCATCCTGCCCACCCCGCCAGGCAGCCCTGCTTTGCCCTGTCCTCCTGTGTGGGCTCCCACTGGTCACCTGGTTTTGTGCAGCTTTGCTTTCTCTGGTGGGAACCTGATTTATCCAGACCAGGTCCCTCCCCCTGTTCTCCCTTCCAACCCTGCCCCGCTGGCCTCCTAGCCACCAACCCCCCCCGCCCCGTCTCTTTAGGGCATGATGAGCGTAATTGCCTTCCTCTCCACATTATAGAAACATCACAGATAGGAAGGCAGAGAAAGTGATCTATCTCCTTTTCTTCACCCCCATCTCCCCCCTGCAGTAATTTATAGTTTTCCTGATTGAAATTTAGTAGTTTGTCACTTTTGTTTTATTATCATGATGTATCTTTCCAAAACAGCCGATTCTGTCACTCTTCTCCTTAAGACCCTTGCTTGCAGAATGAAAGGCTCCTCCCCTGCCTCCCCAGGCCCCCCACCCTACCCCCCGCACTGCTTGCCCTGCCTGCCGCTCCCACCCCAAGTGCAGCAGCTATTTAGAATTCTGTTTGAAAAATTGTATTGTGCTGTATGTGTGTGTGTTTATATAGATACATTTTTTTTGAAGTAGTACCAGATTGTTTCCCACATTGGTTGCACCATTTTAATTCCCACCAGCAACATACAAGGGTTCCAATTTATCCACATCCTCACCAATGTTTGTTATTATCATTACTATTTTTTTTTGGTTATAGCCATCCTAGTAGGTGTAAAGTGGTATCTCTGTGGTTTTGGTTTGTGTTTCCGTAATGGCTAACAATGTTGATTATCTTTTCATGTGCTTATATCTTTTTTGGAGAAATAGTTAAGTCCTTTGGCCATCTTTTAATTGGGTTGGCTTTTTGTTCTTGAGTTGTACGAGTTCTTTTTTTTTTTTTTTTTTTAATTTTTTTTTATTATTATTTTTTGCTTTATAACAAATTTAATCAGTTATACATATACATATGTTTCCATATCCCCTCCCTTTTGCGTCTCCCTCCCATCCTCCCTATCCCACCCCTCCAGGCGGTCACAAAGCACCGAGCTGATCTCCCTGAGCTATGCGGCTGCTTCCCACTAGCTATCTACCTTACGTTTGGTAGTGTATATATGTCCATGCCGCTCTTTCACTTTGTCACAGCTTACCCTTCCCCCTCCCCATATCCTCAAGTCCATTCTCTAGTAGGTCTGTGTCTTTATTCCTGTCTTAACCCTATGTTCTTCATGACATTTTTTTTTCTTAAATTCCATATATATGTGTTAGCATACAGTATTTGTCTTTCTCTTTCTGACTTACTTCACTCTGTATGACAGACTCTAGGTCTATCCACCTCATTACAAATAGCTCAATTTCATTTCTTTTTATGGCTGAGTAATATTCCATTGTATATATGTGCCACATCTTCTTTATCCATTCATCCGATGATGGACACTTAGGTTGTTTCCATCTCCGGGCTATTGTAAATAGGGCTGCTATGAACATTTTGGTACATGTCTCTTTTTGAATTATGGTTTCCTCAGGGTATATGCCCAGTAGTGGGATTGCTGGGTCATATGGTAGTTCTATTTGTAGTTTTTTAAGGAACCTCCATACCGTTCTCCATAGCGGCTGTACCAATTCACATTCCCACCAGCAGTGCAAGAGTGTTCCCTTTTTTCCACACCCTCTCCAGCATTTATTATTTCTAGATTTTTTGATGATGGCCATTCTGACTGGTGTGAGATGATATCTCATCGTAGTTTTGATTTGCATTTCTCTAATGAGTAAAGATGTTGAGCATCCTTTCATGTGTTTGTTGGCAGTCTGTATATCTTCTTTGGAGAAATGTCTATTTAGGTCTTCTGCCCATTTTTGGATTGGGTTGTTTGTTTTTTTGTTATTGAGCTGCATGAGCTGCTTATAAATTTTGGAGATTAATCCTTTGTCAGTTGCTTCATTTGCAAATATTTTCTCCCATTCTGAGGGTTGTCTTTTGGTCTTGTTTATGGTTTCCTTTGCTGTGCAAAAGCTTTGAAGTTTCATTAGGTCCCATGTGTTTATTTTTGTCTTTATTTCCATTTCTCTAGGAGGTGGGTCAAAAAGGATCTTGCTGTGATTTATGTCATAGAGTGTCCTGCCTATGTTTTCCTCTAAGAGTTTGATAGTGTCTGGCCTTACATTTAGGTCTTTAATCCATTTTGAGCTTATTTTTGTGTATGGTGTTAGGGAGTGATCTAATCTCATACTTTTACATGTCCCTATCCAGTTTTCCCAGCACCACTTATTAAAGAGACTGTCCTTTCTCCACTGTACATTCCTGCCTCCTTTATCAAAGATAAGGTGACCATATGTCCGTGGGTTTAACTCTGGGCTTTCTATCCTGTTCCATTGATCTATCTTTCTGTTTTTGTGCCAGTACCATACTGTCTTGATTACTGTAGCTTTGTAGTATAGTCTGAAGTCAGGGAGCCTGATTCCTCCAGCTCCATTTTTCGTTCTCAAGATTGCTTTGGCTATTCGGGGTCTTTTGTGTTTCCATACAAATTGTGAAATTTTTTGTTCTAGTTCTGTGAAAAATGCCAGTGGTAGTTTGATAGGGATTGCATTGAATCTGTAGATTGCTTTGGGTAGTAGAGTCATTTTCACAATGTTGATTCTTCCAATCCAAGAACATGGTACATCTCTCCATCTATTTGTATCATCTTTAATTTCTTTCATCAGTGTCTTATAATTTTCTGCATACAGGTCTTTTGTCTCCTTAGGTAGGTTTATTCCTAGATATTTTATTCTTTTTGTTGCAATGGTAAATGGGAGTGTTTCCTTGATTTCACTTTCAGATTTTTCATCATTAGTATATAGGAATGCCAGAGATTTCTGTGCATTAATTTTGTATCCTGCAACTTTACCAAATTCGTTGATTAGCTCTAGTAGTTTTCTGGTAGCATCTTTAGGATTCTCTATGTATAGTATCATGTCATCTGCAAACAGTGACAGCTTTACTTCTTCTTTTCCAATTTGGATTCCTTTTATTTCCTTTTCTTCTCTGATTGCTGTGGCTAAAACTTCCAAAACTAGGTTGAATAAGAGTGGTGAGAGTGGGCAACCTTGTCTTGTTCCTGATCTTAGTGGAAATGGTTTCAGTTTTTCACCATTGAGGACGATGCTGGCTGTGGGTTTGTCATATATGGCCTTTATTATGTTGAGGAAAGTTCCCTCTATGCCTACTTTCTGCAGGGTTTTTATCATAAATGGGTGTTGAATTTTGTCGAAAGCTTTCTCTGCATCTATTGAGATGATCATATGGTTTTTCTCCTTCAATTTGTTAATATGGTGTATCACATTGACTGATTTGCGTATATTGAAGAATCCTTGCATTCCTGGAATAAACCCCACTTGATCATGGTGTATGATCCTTTTAATGTGCTGTTGGATTCTGTTTGCTAGGATTTTGTTGAGGATTTTTGCATCTATGTTCATCAGTGATATTGGCCTGTAGTTTTCTTTCTTTGTGACATCCTTGTCTGGTTTTGGTATCAAGGTGATGGTGGCCTCGTAGAATGAGTTTGGGAGTGTTCCTCCCTCTGCTATATTTTGGAAGAGTTTCAGAAGGATAGGTGTTAGCTCTTCTCTAAATGTTTGATAGAATTCGCCTGTGAAGCCATCTGGTCCTGGGCTTTTGTTTGTTGGAAGATTTTTTATCACAGTTTCAATTTCAGTGCTTGTGATTGGTCTGTTCATATTTTCTATTTCTTCCTGGTTCAGTCTCGGCAGGTTGTGCATTTCTAAGAATTTGTCCATTTCTTCCAGGTTGTCCATTTTATTGGCATAGAGTTGCTTATAGTAATCTCTCATGATCTTTTGTATTTCTGCAGTGTCAGTTGTTACTTCTCCTTTTTCATTTCTAATTCTATTGATTTGAGTCTTCTCCCTTTTTTTCTTGATGAGTCTGGCTAATGGTTTATCAATTTTGTTTATCTTCTCAAAGAACCAGCTTTTAGTTTTATTGATCTTTGCTATCGTTTCCTTCATTTCTTTTTCATTTATTTCTGATCTGATTTTTATGATTTCTTTCCTTCTGCTAACTTTGGGATGTTTTTGTTCTTCTTTCTCTAATTGCTTTAGGTGCAAGGTTAGGTTGTTTATTCGAGATGTTTCCTGTTTCTTAAGGTGGGATTGTATTGCTATAAACTTCCCTCTTAGAACTGCTTTTGCTGCATCCCATAGGTTTTGGGTCGTCGTGTCTCCATTGTCATTTGTTTCTAGGTATTTTTTAATTTCCTCTTTGATTTCTTCAGTGATCACTTCGTTATTAAGTAGTGTATTGTTTAGCCTCCATGTGTTTGTATTTTTTACAGCTCTTTTCCTGTAATTGATATCTAGTCTCATAGCATTGTGGTCGGAAAAGATACTTGATACAATTTCAATTTTCTTAAATTTACCAAGGCTTGATTTGTGACCCAAGATATGATCTATCCTGGAGAATGTTCCATGAGCACTTGAGAAAAATGTGTATTCTGTTGTTTTTGGATGGAATGTCCTATAAATATCAATTAAGTCCATCTTATTTAATGTATCATTTAAAGCTTGTGTTTCCTTATTTATTTTCATTTTGGATGATCTGTCCATTGGTGAAAGTGGGGTGTTAAAGTCCCCTACTATGAGTGTGTTACTGTCGATTTCTCCTTTTATGGCTGTTAGTATTTGCCTTATGTATTGAGGTGCTCCTATGTTTGGTGCATAAATATTTACAATTGTTATATCTTCTTCTTGGATCGATCCCTTGATCATTAGGTAGTGTCCTTCTTTGTCTCTTCTAGTAGTCTTTATTTTAAAGTCTATTTTGTCTGATATGAGAATTGCTACTCCAGCTTTCTTTTGATTTCCATTTGCATGGAATATCTTTTTCCATCCCCTTACTTTCAGTCTGTATGTGTCTCTAGGTCTGAAGTGGGTCTCTTGTAGACAGCATATATATGGGTCTTGTTTTTGTATCCATTCAGCCAATCTGTATCTTTTCGTGGGAGCATTTAGTCCATTTACATTTAAGGTAATTATCGATATGTGTGTTCCTATTCCCATTTTCTTAATTGTTTTGGGTTCGTTATTGTAGATCTTTTCCTTCTGTTGTGTTTCTTGCCTAGAGAAGTTCCTTTAGCATTTGTTGTAAAGCTGGTTTGGTGGTGCTGAACTCTCTGAGCTTTTGCTTGTCTGTAAACGTTTTAATTTCTCCATCAAATCTGAATGAGATCCTTGCTGGGTAGAGTAATCTTGGTTGCAGGTTTTTCTCCTTCATCACTTTAATTATGTCCTGCCACTCCCTTCTGGCTTGTAGAGTTTCTGCTGAGAGATCAGCTGTTATTCTGATGGGGATTCCCTTGTGTGTTATTTGTTGTTTTTGCCTTGCTGCTTTTAATATGATTTCTTTGTGTTTAATTTTTGACAGTTTGATTAATATGTGTCTTGGAGTATTTCTCCTTGGATTTATTCTGTATGGGACTCTCTGTGCCTCCTGGACTTGATTAACTATTTCCTTTCCCATATTAGGGAAGTTTTCAACTATAATCTCTTCAAATATTTTCTCAGTCCCTTTCTTTTTCTCTTCTTCTTCTGGAACCCCTATAATTCGAATGTTGGTGCGTTTAATGTTGTCCCAGAGGTCTCTGAGACTGTCCTCTGTTCTTTTCATTCTTTTTTCTTTATTTTGCTCTGCAGCAGTTATTTCCACTATTTTATCTTCCACCTCACTTATCCGTTCTTCTGCCTCAGTTATTCTGCTATTGATCCCATCTAGAGTATTTTTTATTTCATGTATTGTGTTTTTAATCGATGCTTGATTCATCTTTAGTTCTTCTAGGTCCTTGTTAACTGTTTCTTGCATTTTGTCTATTCTATTTCCAAGATTTTGGATCTGGGAAATAGAATCTTGGATCATCTTTACCATCATTATTCTGAATTCTTTTTCAGGTAGACTGCCTATTACCTCTTCATTTGTTAGATCTGGTGGGTTTTTATCTTGCTCCTTCTCCTGCTGTGTGTTTTTCTGTCTTCTCATTTTGCTTATGTTACTGTGTTTGGGGTCTCCTTTTTGCAGGCTGCCGGTTCGTACTTCCCGTTGTTTTTGGTGTCTGTCCCCAGTGGCTAAGGTTGGTTTAGTGGGTTGTGTAGGCTTCCTGGTGGAGGGGACTAGTGCCTGTGTTCTGGTGGATGAGGCTGGATCTTGTCTTTCTGGTGGGCAGGTCCACGTCTGGTGGTGTGTTTTGGGGTGTCTGCGGACTTTTTATGATTTTAGGCCACCTCTCTGCTAATGGGTGGCGTTGTGTTCCTGTCTTGCTAGTTGTTTGGCATAGGGTGTCCAGCACTGTAGCTTGCTGGTCGTTGAGTGAAGCTGGGTGCTGGTGTTGAGATGGAGATCTCTGGAAGATTTTTGTCGTTTGATATTATGTGGAGCTGGGAGGTCTCTTGTGGACCAGTGTCCTGAAGTTGGCTCTCCCACCTCAGAGGCACAGCACTGACTCCTGGCTCCTCAATTTGGGATGATGTGTTGTCTATTCATGTATTCCACAGATGCAGGGTACATCAAGTTGATTGTGGAGCTTTAATCCGCTGCTTCTGAGGCTGCTGGGAGAGGTTTCCCTTTCTCTTCTTTGTTCTCACAGCTCCTGGGTCTCAGCTTTGGATTTGGCCCCGCCTCTGCGTGTAGGTCGCCGGAGGGCGTCTGTTCTTCGCTCAGACAGGACAGGGTTAAAGGAGCAGCCGCTTCGGGGACTCTTGCTCACTCAGGCCGGGCGGGAGGGAGGGGCACGGAGTGCGGGGCGAGCCTGCAGCGGCAGAGGTCGGCGTGACGTTGCACCAGCCCGAGGCGCGCCGTGCGTTCTCCCAGGGAAGCCGCCCCTGGATCCCGGGACCCCGGCAGTGGCGGGCTGCACAGGCTCCCGGAAGGGCGGTGTGGGCAGTGACCTGCGCTCGCACACAGACTTCTTGGCGGCGGCAGCAGCAGCCCCAGCGTCCCACGCCCGTCACTGGGCTCCACGCTTTCAGTCGCGACTCGCGCCCGTCTGTGGAGCTCCTTCAAGCAGCGCTCTTAATCCCCTCTCCTCGCGCACCAGGAAACCAAGAGGGAAGAAAAAGTCTCTTGCCTCTTCGGCAGCTCCAGAGTTTTCCCGGACTCCCTGCCGGCTAGCTGTGGCACATTAGCCCCCTTCAGGCTGAGTTCTCGCCGCCAGCCCCAGTCCTCTCTCTGCGCTCTGATCGAAGCCCGAGCCTCAGCTTCCAGCGCTGCGCGCCCCGGCGGACAAGCAGACAAGCCTCTCGGGCTGGTGAGTGCCGCTCGGCACCGATCCTCTGTGTGGGGATCTCTCCGCTTTGCCCTACCCAGGTATGTGGGGAGTTTCTTGCCTTTTGGGAGGTCTGGGGTCTTCTGCCAGCGTTCAGTAGGTGTTCTGTAGGAGGTGTTCCACGTGTAGCTGTATTTCTGGTGTATCCGTGGGGAGGAAGGTGATCTCCGTGTCTTACTCTTCCGCCATCTTACCCGGAAGTCGAGTTTAGTACTTTCCGAGTTCTTTATATATTCTGAACATTAAGCCCTTATCAGATATGATATTCAAATATTTTCTCCCATTCTGTAGGTCGTCTTTTCACTTTCTTGATAAGTCCTTTGATGCACAAGAGCTTTTATTTATTTATTTATTTATTTTGCTTATGCTTTTGATTGTCAAATCTCAGACTCCATTGCCAAATTCCGGGTCGTGAGGTGCTACTGAACATGTGTGCAGGTGAGTGGTTATCTGTGACCCCTGGAATGTCTGGATGGAGAGGACCATGTGGGCAACTGAGTCTGGGCAACCCAACCTCAAGACTTTGTTCCCTAAAGATTTCTGTGAAGGAGCAGCTCTTGGGTGTGATTGCTGGGAGAAGAAAAAGTCAGTTGGCTAGGAGACAAAGCTGGCCAGGACAAAAGGGCAGGAGATTTCCACTGTAGAGAGTGCAAGTCCTGCACGGCTCCAACCCCTGCAAGCTTCGGGGCCTAGAGAAAATCACTTGACTCACCGAGCTTGACTTTCTCAATATGTAGTTAGAGGTTCACACTAATTTCTTTCCTTCCTCGGAGCATTGTTGCAGAGGCCAGATGAGCTATGTGTGTCTAGGAGAAAGCCTTCTAAGTAGCTAAGCGCTGGGCAGATGGTGATTGTGTGAAAATCCAAAGCCGTTTTTAGTAGATGCTCTCAATATACTTTGTGTAGTATAGCTCAGTATAATGTTTCTGTGGGGCAGTTTGGCGGTCCTCCGTGTATCAAGAGCCTTTAAAAAGTCTATATCCTATTACCCAATGATTCCACTTCTAATATACCCTAAGGAGAAAAAAATCCGATACGCAAAAGGCTTTGCGTGCAAAGAGGGTTATTGCAGTGTTATTTATAACAAAGGAAAAATTGGAAACAATCTGAGTGTGGTATGATAGAGGATTGATTAAGTGAATTATTGAACAACTTTATAATGGAAGAATATGCAGCCACTGAGAAAGTTGAAAAAGTATTGGTACATTATAAAATATTTTTACAGTATAATTTCAGTTTATTAAAAAATCTATGCATAGAAAAAAGACTGAAAAGCTGCATATGGAATTCATAGCTGTTACCTTAGTGATGGAATAATAGGCTATTTTAATTTTCTTTCCGTTTTATAAAATTTTAATGATGAGCATTTACTATGCTTGACAAATTTTTTGTGTAGTTTTTATTTTGAAACAATCACAATCTAATAGAAGTTTCTAGTACAAAGAACTTTTTTTTCAGAGTAAGTTGTCAACCTGATGCCATCACCCCTAAATTCTTGACTATGTATTTCCCGCAAACAAAGACATTCTTTATATAACCACAGTATAATCATCAGAATAAGGAAACCCCCAGCCCGTCCTTAGACCCCATTCCCATTTTGCCAGCTGTCCCAGTAGTGGCCTTTATGACAGAGGGTCCCGCTTTGGAGCACTTGTGTCTTCAGGGTCTCCTTCCCTCCTGCAATCTGGGTTGGTTTTCCTTAGACTGTCTTTGAGTTTCATGACCTCGATATTTTAAAAGATTATAATGCAGTGATTTTGTGGGATTCCCTCCGTTTGGGTTTGCTGTTTCCTCCTGATTAGATTCAGATTGTGTATCTTTGGCAGCAACGTCACAGAAATGGTGCTGTGTCCTCACCATATCCGTCGGTGGCTCACGATTTCTCTTTGTCCTAATTCTCATGTTGTTCATCACGAATAGTTGGTTCAGGTGATGCCTGCCAGAATTCTCCACTGGGGAGCTACCCTGAAGTTCATGGGTGCTTTGCAGGGAGGTCCGGTGCGTCTGTGTAAGGACCCTGTTCCTCATCTCACCCCATCTACTCTCCCTCATTTATTTGCACCAGTGTGAGCTCACGGCCTCATTCCGCTCCATGCGGTATAACCCATTACTTTCACTGTTCAGTTCGATGCTCACATTTTCTCAGATTTGACCAGTGGGAGCCCCTTCAAGATGCCTTTGATTTTTTGACACATGTCCATCATTTTTTTGAGTGCTTCCTTGCTTTCTGGCATAAGATATCCCAAGCTAATGTTGTACTATCTTTGTTCCAGCTCTGTAATCGACTGTTTCTCCAGGAGCCCTGGTTCCTTAGAAGCCAAGATTTGAGAGCAAAGTGTGCCCAAAGCTATTGGCGTGTCACTGCTTTGAGGCCCTCTCAGTGGGCAGGTTATATATGTACACATGTGTGCTTATATACACACTTACCTCTGTTATTATTTCTCTCTCTCTCTCTCTCTCTCTCTATTGAGAAACATGAGTTCTTGGCAGTATTGCTGGCTTTATTCCCGTTTTCTCTCTCCGTATTTGTAACTTCTTTTTCTCTCCGGGAGGAGTCTGGCTCTCGTTGTCCTTTGCATATTTACTCCTTGTTCAGTCCCCATGTGTGACCTCCTCATCCCGTTTGGGTCCTTGTGCCCTGTGCCAGGCTGTCCCCGCCCCTCCTGTGGACATCCTTCTCACCCTGCTCAGGCTCCATCCCCCAGACTGCTTCATACCCAGGTGTGGGGACACCCTTTGTAAACGCCCCCTTCAGCCCCTGTTCAGATGCCCCAGCCCACTTTGCCCTCCACTGGGATCCCCTCCTGTCCCAACATGGCCCTTCACACGGGGCTGCTGGGCTCCACCGACCAGAACAGACCACTCCTCCACCTAGAGCCCCTTGTACCCGCAGGCCTGCCCCACCCACGGATGTCCTCCTCATCTCCTTTGGACTCTTACTCCTTACACTGGGCACACCTTAGTTGGTGCCACCAAGCTTGCTGCCTTTTTGGGCTCGGTCACCCCACACCCAACCTCCCTTCCTCGTGGGTGCCTGCCGCGCCCACCTCACCCAGTAACGTCAGGACCGTACGGCTCAGAGGGAGATGGGATGCCACTTGCTGCTGCTCTTGCTGCTAATGAAACTGCTTCAAGTAGAGAATTTGGATAAGATTTAGCGGTGACTTAGGAAGGAGGGCTTTGCCTTCTGTTAACTGAAAATCCCGTGAAAATCCACCTTGCTGGCAGAGAGGCAGAGATCTACGCAGAGGAGGCTTTTAAATGGGGAGCTAGATGGCTGTGAAGTTGCCTGCTTCCAGAGCCAGCCAGTCCCCTGTGTGCAGATCTCACAGGACAGCGCTGACTCATCGTCAGGACTTGGTGGAGGCAGCGTGGACAGGGGGAAAGGGCGACGGATTTCAGACCTGTTCCCAAATCTAAGCTCTGCCATTTGTTGGCTAAATCATGTTGGCCCTTTTGGCAAGTCCCACCATCCCCTTGAGCCTCAACGTCCTCTTGTGTAAAGTGGAACGCTGACGGTCCCTGCCTCGCAGGGTGGTTCTGAGGAGTCACAGTGTGTGGCCGCAGTCAGTTCCAATTAGTGCTAGTTCCCTTCTGTCACCGCTTTCAAAGAAAATGATTTTGCCTCCCCCAGCTTTCAAGTTTATCATCCTTCTGGATGCAGAGGCTCCAGACTTGTGATGAGAGGATGATGGGTCGAGGCACACGTTCCCTGAGATGCTTCCTTAGCATCCCTCAGCTCTGAGGTTACTAGCCCGTGTCCCCATCATTGCTGTTTAGCTGTGCAGCCTCAGACCCTTACTCACTGTTTCCTGCATCCCAACCACCCATTCTGGGTGGGCTCAGGGTGACAGAAAGCCCACCACGATCGCTCTGAGCGCCAGCCACCTCCTTGTGGACAGCGTGCTAATGCTGGGGCTGTGAGTGGTTCCCGGGAAACCCCCCCCCCCTTTTTTTTTCCTGTTTCAAAGTAAATGAAGCCACACTTAGGCCGTCTCAATATCAAGCATAATCTCAACTGAACTATACTATGGTGATCGGAAATAAGCAGTGACAAAAGAGCCATGGGAGAGTAAGATGAGCATTTCTTGCCTTTGATGTTGATAAAAACAAATTAAACAAATGGTGAACTCTAACTTTTTCTATATGTCATGGTCTGTCCCATCTTTATTTTTGGCTAAAAAGTCAATTTAAATCTTCACTGAATCATTTTAGTATGTTGGGTAGATGCTATCTTTTTTGGTTTATTATTCACCCTGCAAAAAATGCAGTATTGCCTATTCTTTCATAATAAAGGTGAACTTGGGCTTTAGCATTTATGACTTCAGGCTAATCTAGTGAAACTGCCTTATCTCTTATTCAGGGCCTTCATTTTTAGCAAGAATCTGGCGAAGCAACAGGCAGATATTTGTAAACATAGACTTCTACTATCATAGTTTTAGACTTTTGCTAGTTTATGTGTAGGAGCAATGCTTGTGGATATGGTGGGTCTTTCCCATGATGGGATTGCCTTTGCCACCAAGAACTATCTCCTTTAAATGTTCACTGATCAAAGGAAATAATTTCTGGAACATATTTTTTTTCATCAGTGAAATCTGTGGCTTAAAACGTCACATTGTTAAAATGGCTCTTTAAATTGAGGCCAAAAGGTTGTTCAGTTTATTTAGCTCATTGGATGTTTATTGAGTGCCCGCTGTATACCAGGTACTAGTCTGTCTGCTGGGGATATGGTCACGCATAAAACGTGGCCATTGTCCTCGAGAGGTTTACTGTCTGATTGGAGAGAGCTGTGTGATGATGTAATGATGCGTTGTATAGGGTATGGCACGCCGTTACGGAATTGAGTTTTTCCTCCCGGTAGCTAACTCATTGAAAACCATTTTAATTCTGCTTCTTCACTTTGTATTATGTTTCGTTGTGTATGTGTATGCTCATGATCCTTTTCATTCGTTTGCTTGTTCGTTGTTAATGCACAAATACATACCTACTGAGCCCCTTGTCCATCACTCCGGGAAGCCAGCCACGCTGACTCAGTACATGCCCTCAAGGAGCTTCTGTCTCGACCCTTGTTTGTTCGAAGGAAACGACTCTGACATCTGCTTTGAGAAAAGCAGCATACTAAACAGTTGTGTTTTTTTTTTTTGCACGGTACCATCTTTCATTCTCACAGCCCATTGGAAAGGGGTGCACCTCTCCCATGGTTTACAAATAAAGGACTGGTGGTTCCAGATGTACTTGTTAGGGAGGCACCAACGCGGCTGTTGGGGAAAGGGGGCTCAGCTGCAGACCCGGCTCGGCCCACCTGCCTTCTGGTCTGTGCGCTGCGTGGCACGGAGCCGGGCCCCCAACTCTGCAGGGCGTCCCTCTCATCCTGGCAGTTGTCGGCTGGGCGACGGGGTTTGGCAAGGTTAGCCCGGCTGAGCCACTTCTCCTCACCGCTTCTGCCCTGGCTAAATACATTGTCCTAATTAAATGGTGCTTTTTTCATTTAAAATTCCACACTGCTGTAATTCAAATGAGAAAGCTGCTATTTTGACAGATGATGTCATTTAATTTGGGGATCATTGTGCTTCTTGTATTCAACCCCAGACTAAATTGGACCCTATCTTGGAGCTTTTATATATATTTATAAAACGTCACGTTTTTATGAGTGTCTGCTTAGCTTGGCTTGCCGGGGTGCTGATATTCTCTGAGAGACCCCCCTGCATGCAGGTCGGGGCTTGATTACTTAATTTACTTGTTTGGAACCTGGTGCCTCGCAAGTCCAGTTCTGAAATAGACCGGTAAGTTTTCACTTGTCTGGTGGCCGCAGACTGTGTCTCATGCTTAAAATGCTCCAGGTGGGACCCACTGTTTTCCCTCTTCTGTGAGCCTTCTTCCTTCACCCACCTTCTCCTGGCTCACACCCGACCGGGAGCCCAGGGGGGCTCTCATTTCTCTCCTCTTCCCCCGGCTGATAGCCTCCACGTCCTCCTGGCCCGCTGTTTTAACTCTCCTTCACTGCGGTGTAATTTACATGCAATACAGTAAAATGCTGGTTGAGGAGTCCAGATGATGACTTTTGACAGGTGCATACACCCCTGAAACCACCACGGCCACCCAGATTTAGAATATTTCTCCTGCCCCCAGCCCCGGGTCCCACGGCCCTGCCCACCTCTCCTCACTGCCGTCCGCAGACCACTGTCATCCATTGTGTAAACGCAGGTTACACCTGCCTTCTCTGGAGCTCTGTATGCATGAGGCGTGATCTCTCTGCAGTCTGTTTGGGTCATCAGGTCTCTGCTGCAGTCCTGGAGGTGGGCTCACTTCGTTTCTTCCTGGGTCAGCGCCCTGGTCTCCTGAGCGGCTCCCTCACCTCCAGTCCATCCCCTCTCCTGTGCGTCCCTCATAGCCTCTAGAGGGAGCTTTCAAAGCAGCAGCCCAGCCTTGTGATCCCCGCTTGGGACCCTCTGGGCGGCTGCCTGTTCAGCCTCAGGGAGCGTGGTGTCCTGCCCTGGGCTCTGCGTGGCCTGACCCCCATGTCAGCACCTGCCCCAGCCTCCCACTCCTGTTCCTGCTTCACAGCCCTCCCAGCCCCTGTCAGGAAGCGGCAAAGGGACACTGTCATCCAGTGGTGAGAGTAGCGGTGTCAGGATTTATCTCAGGCCCCCGCTGCGGAGCAGTGAGGCCTTCCACCTCTTATCCAGAGCTGCCTTCAGGGAACTTTTGCTCGAAAAATGACAAGACTCAAACCTGAGGATTCTGAACACCTTCCCTTCCAGCTCTGCAAAATATAAAACTGTGTATTCCCTAGAGCCAAATAACGGAGACAGTTTTCTCCAAGAGATCGCCCACCCTGTGGATGTCAGGCTTGGTCCTGGGATTTGTTTTGGCCTGTGTGAATGGAAGGGGCTTTGTGGTAAATGGAATAGCGTCTCCACAGAGACACTGTTTCCCACGTCCTAATCCCCAGGCCCCGCGATATGCTCCCTCACACAGCAGGGGGCTTTGCCGATGTGGTTAGTTAGGGAGTCCGAGATGGGAGGTTACCCGGGATTGTCCCGCTGGGCCCTTGTCAGAGGGAGGCTGGAGGCTCAGGAAGACGAGATGTGGCGACAGCAACGAGAGGTCGGGGTAGCGCCAAGGTGGGGCCCTGAGTCAAGGAGCACAGGTGGCTCTGGAAGCTGAAACTGGCACGGGGCCAGAGTCCCCCTGGAGCTGCAGAAGGAGTGCAGCCCTGCCAACACCTTGACCTTGGGACTTCCGACCTCTGACAGGTTCATTAGTGTGTGCAGTTTCAAGCCGCTGAGTTTGAGGTCATCTGTCACAGCGGTCACAGGAGTCTAATACAGGGCGCGTGCCGCTTCTGAGCAGCAGTTGAAAGAGCCATTGTGGGGTGTGGCCTCTTGCTTGCGCCTCCGCGTGAGGGTAAGCAGTGTTCTGGGCAGGACAGCGCTTCAGCCAAGGTCCAGCGTGCAGACTGACCAGAGCCTGCCCCATAGGATGGGGACCCTGTTGGAAGCCCCTGAGGTTTGGGTAGGGGGTTGGTCACGGGGTGACCTAGCCTCTCCTCATTGACCCACTTTCCCAGGGTACGTCACATCCCTCGCGAGAGCGAATGCCTTCCATTCAGTTAGCAAATGCCTTTCCATGTCGTTTGATGGCCAGGCCCTGCATTAGCCCCTAGCATACAGCAGGCAACACACAGACATCATTCTTACTCTTGTGAAGCTCGTGGTCTTGTTGGGAGGACAAAAAAAATACATCAGTAGCAAATGTATGTGGAATTATACTCTTTGATGAGTGATACGACAGAAGTACGTGAGGAGTGACGACCGAAACAGTGGCGTGGTGGGGTGCGGCGAGGCCCCGTGGGAGGCCACCGTGAGGCGGCCCGGCAGGAGGAGGGCAGCCCGGCAGGAGGAGGGCGGCCCAGCTGTGCACAGGGGGGTGGGGGAAGGCACCAAACCTGGGGCAACACGGTGAGGAGGGGGTCTGGCTGAGCATTGGGAAGGACGGGGAGAAGCGGATGCCAAGGATCCAGAGCCAGTGGGACCAGGTCACACAGGGCCCTGTTGGACATGGGGTCAGGGGCCTGGGTTTGACTAGAAGACTGTGGACAGCAGGGAAGGGTTTTTAAGCAGGGAAGTCAAATTTGCAACTTTACTTAAAAAAAAAAAAAAAGCCGCTTTGGCTGTAGCATGGAGAAGTTGAAGAGGGGAAATGGAGCTGCAGGAAGGCCCGCCTCGAGTTCGGGCAGGGGTTGGGGTGCTTTGGATGACACTGTGACGGCAGCAGCGGGGGGACGCGGGGGCCTGCAGTCCATTTCGGGGCAGGCAGCCAGATGCACGGTGGCACCAGGGGTGGGGGGAGGGTCTGGGGCCGGCAAGCGGTGAGCGGGTGGAGGGGGGCTTGGGGGGCGGTCAGATTTTTCGGGAAAATGAAAAAATTCATTTGCAGAGGCCCTAACTTTTAGATACCGGGCTGATGTACAAGGGGAGGTCAGGCCGGTGGTTGCGTAGGTGAGTCTTGCCTGGTATGTAAGATGGAAGAAAAACCCTACAGGGCTCAGGACACCTTTTCCAGGTGTGCGTGCAGCAAGCACACCGTGTGTGCAGACTGTTGAGTGACACCGGGCTTGCTTGGCTGCAGAAGGCGGCCTCCGAAACCGGTCCTGTCCTTCCAGGCCAGCTCAGCTGCCCCTCCACACGGCCCCAGCAGCGTCTGCGCTTGTGCTGGGCTGTGTGCTGTCCCCGGGGGCCGGCCCCCTCCTCTGGCACTTGCAGGGAGGGGCGGTGTTCCGTCCGTCTCTTCCTACTCAGTGCCTGGTCTTGCAGGTACAGGAGAGGCCTGGAGTGATAGTTGATTGAGTTCCTGTTTGTGTCTGATCTAGTCATACACTTCCTAAAAACTTTAATTCTCACGGAAACCCTAGCACGTAGGCATTATTTCTCCTAGAAAGGAAAGCGAGGCTCAGGGAGCTTAAGTGTCTTGTCCCAAGGCACAGAGCTGATACGTAGCAGATCTGGGAACTGACCTAGGTCTCCCTAATTCTCAGATTTTTGTTTATCCATACTGTTTATATTAGTTACCTCTTGTGACAACATACCACAGGCTTAGCGGCTTACAGCAGCATATATTTATTATTACACAGTTTCTTTGGGCCAGGAGTCGGGGCCTGGCTTAGCTGGGTCCTCCCAAGGCTGAAGTCCAGGCGTTGGCCAGAGCTGTGGTCTCATCTGGGGCTCTGCTGGGGTTGGGTCATTTCCACGCTCCCTCAGGTGGTTGGCACAGTCCAGTTCCTTGAGGTTGTAGGACTGGGAGCTTCCATTTGTAGCTGGCTGTCAGGTGGAGACTGCCTTCAGCTTCTAGAGGCTGCCTTGCAGGTCCTTGCCGCATGGGGGTTCCCCAAAGGGCTGCTTGCTTCCCCAGAGACAGCATGGGGGAGGGGGAGAGGGGGAGAGAGCCTCCAGCAAGACAAGAGCCACAGTCTCCTGTGACATGATCACACACAGCCCGTCACCTCTGCCATGTTCCCTTGGCCAGAAGCAGCTCACGGGTCCCACCCCCGCTCAAGGGGAGGGGACCACACAGAGTACGAGCACCAGAAGGTGGGGTCATGGGAGCCACCTGAAGCGTCTCATCTGGGGCTGTCATACCGACAGAGGACCTCGTCTTATTTATTACCTTAGCCCCTGCTGGAAGGAGCACAGAGCTCTACAGAGGAGGCCTAAGTAAGTATTGGCCGAAGTGAAGCCCTTGGTTTTCCATCAGAGGACTTACAGTCGAGTCTACAGGAGGATAGGCATATAGTTTTGCCTTTGGTGATAACTTCACAGTGTGCCTATAAATGGAACATTGGTGAGAAAACTGGGGCATCTCCCTTGAATCCGTTCTGTGCTGCCGTTGCTGCTCCTCCCAGGGCCCTGCCACTTCTTCCTGGGCCACTGCGACACCTCCCACGGTGGCCTTCCCTGCCTTTGGTCAGGCCCGGCCAGTTACCAGGGCATCCTCCTTCAGTGAAGATCTGACTGTGGCTTCCCCAGGGCCTCTGGAACAAACCCCGAGCTCCTTGGATGGCCAGGTCGTCTCGATCTTTCCCATTCTTTCTTCTGCAGCCTGTCTCTCGACACCATTCCTCTTGTGTCCCAAGGTCCCACAACACCTTGGGTGCCCTCTGGTGCCCTCCAAGACGCGAAGCAAAGCTTCCTCCTCAGTGGCGGCCTCCCTCATGTCCTCGGGGACAGCTCACCCTCTTCGCTTTACCATGCGGTGCCATGTAGACCCCTCTTCCAGGATTCCATGTGTTGTGTAGTAATTTGACTTTTAAAAAATGTGCACCTTTGTACGCTCAGAACCTTGCACACTATTTGTTAGTGTGTGCTCCATCCATTCTGATCGGATTAATGGGAAGGATGAATGAGTGAGTGATGGAGGAAAAGCAGCAGCGAAGCCGGGTGGAGCTGAAAATCTTAAAAGCAAACTCTATTTGGCATTCCTTTCTGGGAGAGGCACGCTGCATTGTATTAATTAACTCAGAAGCTTGCAAATCAGGGCAGTGCTAACGATCTCTTTTTCCAGTTACTGAAGAGAGGAGCTGGCAGAGTCCCTGCTTCATTCATCACTTTGAGCTTAGGTCTGGCTGTGCTTACTTTTCTGGTAAATAAGGAAAAGACATTACACCATATTTTGAGTTGGAGGGAGCGTCTTTGGAGCCCAAATTTGCCTTAGTTTCTGTTTTGTGGGTGTGTATGGATGGTACCCAGTTCAAGGTTGGGCCATGTTGCCCCCTTGTGTGGAACCCGTCCTAGCCCCTAGACCAGGGCCGAACATCCACGTACTGAAAACCTGGGGGTTTCCTTGAGAAACAAATTCACGTTGATCTTCACCCACTTCCTGAATGTTTATTGAGTGTTCATTACATGAAACGAGGCATCAAGGAGTCCGAATAAGGCTCGAGCCAAGGAATCGTGTCTCCATCCATTCTGATTGGATTGATGAAAAGCATGAACGAGTGAGTGAAGGAGGAAAAGCAGCGCAGTGAAGCCGGGTGGAGCTGAACATCTCACACGGGTTGCCGAGATGGGTGTGGGGGAGGAGGTGCAGGTAGAGCCGGCAGGGCAGGTACCTCAGTTCTGCGGGAGCCCAGCTGAGAGGAAGGGGAGTTCCCGTCCCGCTTGAACGAACATGGAAGGACATGGCATTTGGAGGCCTCATGGCATGAGGTGAATGGATTTGGAGTCAGAAGACCTGGTTAAACACTCCGATGTGTTTCTCAGCTGAGCTACCCTGGAGAAGTTACTGACCTCTTCTTACTGCCGCTCTTAACATCTAAGACGGGAATGTTCATACCTACCGAGATGTGTCTGTGTGGTGATCCAATGATGTGACAGTACCTGAAGGGATTACATTCATTTAAATTACTGTGTTGGAGCTGGACCCTAGGGGTTGGGTGGGACCGTACATGAAGAAGCCAGGATATGGCAGCCAACGGGGCGGGCTGGGGGCCGCTGTGGGGGTGCGGCCACTCTGGGCGGGGGGCTGAGAATGCCCAGCCTGGTGGTGGCTGTTTGGTGGGGACCCAGGGTGGAGAGGGACTGAGGAGAGACGTTCTAGGGGTAATCCTGAAAGGACTCCTGTTTTGCTTTATCATGTATTGCATTTTTGCTCAGCCAACTCATCATCCTGATCAGTTTTCTTAGGCTGTGGATAAAATTAGCCTTGGTTTCCTAAACTCATTCCAAATGACAGCCCTCCTGCCACGTGCTCGCTGGCTGCAGGCTGACAGTGCCAGCATCTCTGGGCTGGCCTCCTTTTTGCCCTCGCCCCCCCGCTTTGTGCTCTGGCTCCCCGTTCCTCCCCTGTATCTTCCAATACAGCTGTGCCCCCCTGGGTCTCCTGGAGCCCCTTAAACTTCAGACGGCTGTGGTGTGACTGCACCTGGAAGGGGCTTGTCTGAATTAAGACTCTTGATTGTAGTTAGCAAAATCGCTCTCCAGCCATCCTAAGCAAAAGAGGGAATGCGCTGGGGGACAGACTTGGTGTCTCCTGGCATCCAGGGCAGGCACACTGCGGAGCTGGGCTGCAGGTGGGACCCCAGGCTGGAAAGCTCTGAGACCAGCCAGCCGGGCTTTCGGCTCCAGCGGGCCCCATCCCTCGCTCTTGCTTTCTCGGTGGTCCTTGTCCCTCCTTGGTCTTTCTCTCTTCACCGGCTTCTCTGCTTCTCTAAACCCATGGTTCCCCGCAGTAGATGTCTAACACGGCCACTGGTGAAACCAGCAGCCCTGACTGATGGTTCTCTCAGCCCCGACTCCGTCATTCTAGGAGGAGGCATCTTCCTGGCCCAGCTTCTCTCACATGTCTTCCCCTGGTCCTGTCACCTGGGGCCAGTGGGGTGCAAGCCTGTTAGTGACAAGCATGACTACTGGTGGCCTTGCCCATGGACAGGAATACAGATTCCCAAGAAAGGGGCAGTTGTGGGCCGGGCAGAGACCGCAGACAGTATTGATGAAGGTATTGGAGGTGATCGAATCCTTGGCCTGCTGAGCTGGGGTCCCAGGACCCCTTTGGAGGCTGTAACAGTTGTAATGAAGGAAATTCATTCACCTAACACTTACTAATCTCCTTCAGTGTCAGGTGCTGCCTGGATTCTGAGGGTAGGTTGTGTGTGTTGCTTTGATCACTCTCCAGAAGCCTGGTAGGAATCTGGCTTTACCTGTACTGAAGCTTTGTTTTGGCTCAACTTTGAACTTCATGTCCGGTGCCCACTCCTGGCTACCCTGCTATTCTGTGGACACTCTAGCCATCAGGGTCCTGCTCCTTGGGAGAGGGGGAGCACCTCAGTGCACCACACAGGGCTTCACCCCCAGCAAATCTTGGTTCCTAACTTGTAAAATGGGATTAATAGTAACCATCTCGTGGAATTTTTGTGAGAAAATAGGTTTTTATGAATTTTGCAAGCACTGAAATTATTATGCAGATGTGATTTCAAATTACCAGTGATTTCAGGTAAATAATGTAGCTGAGTCACAAGAGATGAATTGCCTACCAGTGCACGGTTGGTCTTTGTAGTTCTAAAGCTTGGGAGGAATCTATTTTTTACTTTGTAGGCAATGTGCATTTGATGTTGTATCTCTTAGGACAAATATAGTGCTGAATCAGAATCTATTTTCCAAATTCCTTTTAAGAGGAAAGGTATCAAGCCTACCTTTGCTACTTGCTGAGTCCTGTTAAGCAGCATGTTGGAGGCTGTTTCACTTCCTGTAGGATTATGCTCTTCACTGCTCGGCCCTAAATAAAGCCGCCACGGTGTTCCGGCTGTATGTGCCGAGCACTTCATGAGCCTCATCTCATCTGACCCTCACGCCAGCTTACAAGAACACGTTCTCTCTCGCCCCTACAGATGAGGAGACTGAGTCTAAGTGAGTAAAATGACCTGTGTAAGGTAAGTTAGTGAGACTCTCAGGCTCCGAAGACCCCCTTGTCCCCACACGGTGCCACACTGCCTCCCAACGTGGAACGAGGGCATGTTAGACAGCTTCCGGCAGGAAGACAACCCCCCCACCCCGCTTCTCCTTATGTGGACTCTGGCAGCGTCTGAGTGACGTGGGAGAGCCCAAGCCCCGCCTGCTCAGCCCCCCGTCCGCCTGTCCCACCTCCAGGGCACCCCAGGAGCCTTTGAGCACACTTGGAAGCCGTGGCTCTCTTCCCCTCCCAGCCCACCAACTCACACATTTTCTATCCTGGAAGACTGAGTCCGTGTCAGCCAGCAGCCCTTCCCCTGAGTGCCAGCACGCTCATCAGCTGCTGCCAGAAGGGTGCACCCCAGCTCTGAGCACAGCCTGGGGTAACGTATCCTCACAGTCACAGCAGGCACTTATTGTCTTTAAAGAACAGTAGCGTCATGAATCAGTTTTTAGTGCCTGAGAGAGAGCTGCGACTCTGCAACGGCTCCCCAAATTTGTAAATTACAGGCATCGGCGTCAGTAAGATAATGACAACGCCAAACCAATGACTCATCAGCTCCCTCGGGTTCAGTACAATTCTCCTCCCAAAGGAAGAAAAACGAGTGTTTAGTTGGCTGCTTCACTGGATTGTCCTGAAATTTTCACAAGGAGAGAGAGAACACATCATATGTATTTAGGTTAACCTGCCCCCAGGGGGATGACGATCACTTTTAGCTGTGAATTTCCTGCCTCTGAAAGTTGGCCAGAGTTTCTTCTGACAGGTGCAGAGTGAACCCTCTCCGCTTTGCGTCGTGGCCGGCGTGGTCTTTCTAAGAGGCAGACAGGGCTGTACCTCCCCCCTCTAAACCCGTTCATTATTCCTCACGGCCCTTGGAATAAAAGCCCCCTTCCTTCACCCGGCGGGCGGGCGTTCTGCCTCTGCCTGTTCACCCGTCGCCCTTGACCACATCCACTGCATGGCCGGCCGGCCCCTAACTCCTGGTGGCCTGGCGCTTCCTGCCGCTCTGCCTGGAACCACCTTCCCCCACCTCGTGCACCCCGGGGGCTCCTTCGGATTCCAGCTCCCGTCTCCCTGCTCTGTGGTCTTTCCTTCCCCCCAGTAATATTCATAATCTCACGTTTCATGAACACCCCATCGGTGCCCGGGGCGGGGTGGCTTGTAAACGTGTCCAGGCACTGCCTCACCCAGCCCCACTACCCCCGTCCCTCCAAGGGTGTCCTCCGAAGGAGGCGGGGCTGAGGGGGCAGCCTGCCCCACGTCCCCGCCGCCCAGAAGCGTGGGACTGTTTTTTAAACCCACCTTTGAAAACTTGATGCTCTCCTCTCCAGGCTGCTTTTCTTTCTTTTTTTTTTTAAATTAAAAAAATTTTTTTAAATATTTTATTTATTTATTTTATTGGAGGTAGAGTCGCTTTACAGTGTTGTGTTAGTTTCCGCTGTACAATGAAGTGAATCAGCTATATGCATACATATATCCCCTCCCTCCTGGACCTCCCTCCCCCCCTCCCCGCCCCCCCAATCCCACCCCTCTAGGTCACCACCGAGCACGGAGCTGAGCTCCCTGTGCTCTACGGCAGGTGTCCTCTAGCTGTCTGTTTTACACATGGTAGTGTATACATGTCAACCCCAATCTCCCAATTCATCCCCACCGCCACCCCCCGCCCCTGCCATGTCCACACGTCCGTTTTCCAGACTCCTTTTCTAAGATGATTAACTAGTCCCGTCTCTGTGCAGTCCCTGTACTTTTTTTTTTTAATGGATCTTCATTGGAGTATAACTGCTTTCTAAGGCTACAATTACTGCACCCCCGTGTTGTGATTTGTTACCTTCACGTCTGCGCTCCTGGTTAGGGTGTAAGCTTCCGGCCGTCAGGAGCTAGCCTCTCGTTCTTCTCTTTCCCTCCACCCCTCGTGCGAGTCTGGCTCCCAGGAGGCGGTCAGCAGACTCGTGGCTGCGTGTAACCGAGTGCATTACATTCAGTGGATGGATATTGCATCTTTTTCTTCGAGTCCTATGTGTATATGGCCGCCTCACCTGGAAAACAGCCTTATTTCTGGATCATCAGCAATTCCCTCCCTTCTTCTTGCCTCTTGACTACTTTTCCTGCCCTCCTGTTCCAGAAGCTTTTCCTGTATCCGCGAAGCCTTTGTGGGGGCCACAATTCTCCAGTCCCCTCCCGTATGCTTTCCTGTGCCTGCGCCTCTTGTTTGCTCTCCTAGTCACGACACTGCACCGCTTCTTCCTCCTTGGTCTTTAAGTCTTGAATGTAATGACCCGGTGTGTAAAAGCAATTATGAGACGATGGCACGGTGACGGATGGTCCCATTAGGATTGCAGCCTGTGCCGGGATTGAAGATCTTACCGTGAAGTGCAAGAACGACTACATTCATGTCATCTTTTTGATCAAGCTTAACTCAGATTTTTATCAATGAGAACAGTCAAATTAATGACACTATGATAACAGATTTCTACTTTAGGCTCTGTGGCCCTAAAGGACATGTGTCTTTTGCAGGGTCAGCTGCTGGTGTTCAGAATGTCTTCTTTTTTGGAAAGAGTTTTTTAATCTTTTCATCATTTTCATCCTTATAAACCCAGCGCTGGGCACGTGTCAGACACCCACGCTTGCTGGATGCATGACCTGAGGTGGCATTCAGTTTACCCCACACATGGTCGAGGAGGATGTCCTTCTGAAGCCAATGCTGGGCCAGGTGACGGGATGTGAACAGGAGCGAAATGCAGCCCTTGCTCCAAAGGAGGATGCATCCTATGGAGGATTCACACGACTTAGCAGCAGTACCAGCAGGGGACCACGAGGGTGCCATGGTGCTCGGGGCAGGGCCTGGGGAGGGATGTCGGAAGTGATGGTTACTGCCCGGAGACTTTAGGGCAACTCCTGTGGTCCATATGCCCAAATCAGCCAGTTTGCAAATGAACCAGAAATTCTGCAGATGAGTGGGCCTGACTTGAGGATGTGGTGGAAAGCATGGGCTCTGGGTTTAAGCGCATTCAAAGGTAGAAATGAGTCAGGAGATGAAAATAGCCCCTACATTACCAATAAAGTCGGAAATAGAGGTTTGGCTTGGTCCTACCAGCCACATGGCCCTGCGAAGCCACCCCGCCCTGAGTTGAACTTATCCCCGAGGCCTCCTCCAAGGACCCTGCCTCTTTGCGACGACTTACGGCACAGAAAACAAAAGTGTGCTTCCTACCGCCCGAGCTCCCAGGGGAGCAGCGAGTGGGGTCTGTACCGAACAGGCCAACCTTCCTCCTCCACTCGATGCCCGCAGGACTCTCCCGGCGACGAGGGCCCTGCCGGTGTTCCTCTGTGGAGCCACCGCCACCATTTCTAGGGTGGGATGACTTGTCTGAGAGCCATACACATGTTGGGAAGTTACTTCAAGGTTGAGGATGGAGAAGCGACAGCTCTTCTTGGCTGCAGGCTCTCAGAGGAGGCGGCGAACATGCGTGTGGGGCCGGCTCAGCTGAGGACCCCGGCCGCCTGGAGAATCCCCCGACATCCAGACTCTGCTCAGCGGTCCTCTCTATGGGCACACCCCAAACCAGGACTGTTCCGACCCCATGCGTCCTCAAAGGCCCACCTTCCGTGCCGCTCACCCCTGGCATTATCCTGATGTCCAGCTGGAAGTGCCCTCCGTCCCATGCAGGCCGGGAGTGGTGTCAGCCTCCACCTGCCACGGCACATGCCACCCGGGATGCTGCTACTTGCCTCTGTTCCTAAGACCAAGCTCCTTCTGGGCAGGGGCCATGTGCCGTGTGTCTTCGTGTCTCCGTGGTTCATAACTCAGTGTCAGGCCGTGGTGTTGCCTTTCCCATCCTCCTCTCTGCTCCCCAGGTGACACTGGGCTTACTCCCCATCCTGCAGTGGCCTTGTATATATGTATATAACGTTTACTGGCTGTTCAGTAAATACTGCACGAATAAATGACTAGTAAATAATGAACAGGTGAGTGAAAAATTACGTGGAAGAATATGTTTTATTACATGTCAACACAAGAGGAACGTAAACACTGAGGATGTCTAAGCTACAGCAGAACGTGGTAGAAAAGAGGAGCCCTTAGGGTCAGACACCCCTGGGGGTGAGCTGTGGCTCGGCACCTGCCACGGCGGGGCCTCGAGGAAGGATGTCTGTGCCTGTGAACGGGAGGACTGGGGTGGGGGGAACAGCTGCACCCCTGCAGCTCTGAGTGCGGTTCCACATGTGAAGACAGGGGCAGCTCAGGGCCTGCTGAGAGGATTAAAGATGATGCATGGAGGGTGTCTAGCTCAGCGCTGGGCGCGAGGCTGAGTGTGGCAGCTCTGCCACCATCCAGAATTCTCCATTCTCTCGTGCCTGCGAGGCAAAACCAGCCAAAGCTTCCTGTGGCCACATCAGTTTTATTATTACTTCTCTGTTTATAAAAATGGCCAACTTGAGGAAGGGGAGGACCACCCACAAATGTTCTTTCTAGAGAAAAAAGCTGTGAATGTTTCATGAAACACCACCGAGTCCTCCGTGCCCTCCGCCCCTGCAGAAGGCACCTTATTAAAGTGTCCCCATGATGAAGTGTCCTGCGTGTGCGTGGGGAAGCGTGCTGCTTTTCAGCCACTTAAAGTCATAAATATTTTAAGGAATCTTGTCTGCTCACTGTTTCTGTATATCCGTCTATCAAGTGGGTCCCTTTCAGGACAGAGCGCCTTGCCTTTGTTCTTATCAGGGCTTCACGGATACGATCGTCAGTTTCCTTCTTTCTCCTGTTTTACCGCAGTTTTGAAGTAAGTTTCCATGTTGTCCTCATGCATATGTTTGTGACCTTTAGGGAGTTCCTGTCCCGAGGGAACGTGAACGTGGCTGGTCAGGTGTGTCTCGGGGCCTGTGGCTGTGTTCCTCTCCCGTGCATCGGGTCGGTTCCGCTGCTCCTGAGGGCCTGTGTATCCTAGGTGCCGCCCTGGGGTGGGGACGGGGGGAGGCTGTCCTCTAGGCTCCCCCACGCTCCTCCTCCCCGAAATCCCTGAGGCAGGCCGGGGGAACGAAGAGCTGGGGAGGCCCTTTTGAAGGCGGTGGCCTCGAGCTTGCTGACCCCTCTGGCGCTCAGTTCCCCACCTGTTCAAGGGACCGGGAGGAGGCCCTGCAGGTCACCTTGCTCACAGGTGTGTGGTGCAGGGTAAGCCCAGACCGGGCCTGATTGTAAATGAAAAGGAAAGGGGCTTCCGACGGATGGATGTGTCCTCAGGGTCCCCACGCGAGGCAGGCAGTACCCTTGGGTAACTGGGGGTGGGGTGGGGGGTGGAATAAAGGGAGCCTCTGTGCTGGTGTGAGTGAGTGGCAGGGCAGGGGCTGGCGGCAGCGGGAGCCTTGAACGCTCCAGGCGGAGGGGCCGGGGAGGGAGCCACAGCGAAGAGCTGCCCCCTGCGTGAGGGCTCTGGGCTCTTCCTGCAGGACGGGACGGCAGGAGCCCGGCAGGCAGGGGTCTCTGGCCTCACCCCCTCCGCCTGCTCATCTCCTGCTGGCACCTCCCATCCCTGAGCCCAGCTGGAAGCTTGGGGCGCGGGGCGGCTGCAGCTGTCGTGTGGACCCACCGCGTGGAGCACTGCAGGGTGGGCAGCGGACCTGGAGGCTCCCCGGAGCGTTTCGGGCTGAAGGGCTTCTGTGTAAGGACTTTCTCAGGGCTCTGATGTCAAGTCCAGCCAACCCAGAGAGACCTTCCTCCGCACCTGTGAGACCCGGGGCAGGCCGGCAGGATGGACGTCTGGCTGTGTCTGTCTTCTGCTTCTGTGCCGTCGGGGGAGAGGTTTGGGCTGGCTCCCAAGGAAGCGCGCTCTGGGGAACTTGGATCAGTTGCCCCGCCTCCCTCAGGATGTATGATGTGGAGTCGGGGGCCCAGTGGGCCTCTCAGTGGCTTCTCACCGTGCCTGCCGCCCTCTGTGCACACAGGCTAGAGTCCAGACGGAGTCCCACCACCTTTTCTTCTATAATCTGTAACCCTGTGAGGGAAGTCGCACCGCCTGGACTCAAGGTCACACCACGACTAGGTGGCAGGTCTGGAGTTCACACCCGGATGTGTTGCCTCCATTGTACCACGGGGCCTGTTTTCTCAGTAGCAGTTTTCTAGTGGCAGCGCATCTCGCTAGACACTGACCCGGCCCCTGGCCAGGTAATCGCCATCCCCTATGTGGACGCGTGGTAGCTTGTACTGAATGAGCTCCAGCTGGTTATTACTAGAGTGACCACACGCCCCAGATTGTCCGAGACAGGCCCTGTCCACTCCCATTGTCCCCTCGCAGAGCTGGCCTGGAGCCCCTCAGGCCGTCCTCTGGGCTCCCCAGGGAGGGCCCTCAGCCTTGTGCCTGTGCGGCCCTCGGACTGTCAGGGACTTGGCTGACCTCGCCTCCCCTCTGCTGGTGACATGTCCCTTTCAGCACATAATTTTTGTAAAATTTGAACACGTATCTTGAGGCATTTTTGGAATCACATTCGCTTCAGAACTGGAAAGGAAAAGTAAAGTATTTTGGGTAGTTGTAAATTACCTCTGTTTTGGTTTTTGGAAACTCCTTTTGCATTGTGCTGTCTTTCAGTAAGTATAAAGGCTTCTTGAAATAAGGAAAAGGAAAGAACCCTGCCCTCTCGATAGTTGCTTTAAACGTGTTCTTAGCGGTAGGACGTTGTGTCAAGTGAGAATCCCCGAACACAGAGCAGCTGAAGGTGGAGCTGCTGTGGAAGCAGAAGTCCGCGGAAATCTGGGGCTTCGTTAACTCCACACGTGTTTATGGAGGGTCTGCTGCGAGCCAGGCGTCGTTTTAGGCCCTGGGGACACAGCAGAACAAAACAGACAAAAGCCACAGCCAGGAACATGACGTCCTAAGGTGGGGAGAGGCTGAGAACCGCTGTTCCCCCAGACTTGCTCCCTGAGCCCGCCTTCCTGCGCGTGCACTTGGGAAGCTGAGGGGCGGGGCGGGGGGGCCGTGTGTTCTAGGTGGTGGGGGGGTGTAAGCGGAAAACGCTGTCGTGTCAAACCCATACATGTGCTGAAGCCCCTTCTCTGGGCCGGGCGCTGTCTCTCTCTAGAGGCTCAAGACCAAAATAGCACGTGAAAACTGAGGAAGCACTGACCACTGACCATGAGAAGCCGTCAGGGGTGCAGGCAGAATCCCAGAGGGCTGTGCCCCCGAGAAATTCAGGGCTGGGAATGTGCAGTCTGGGTTTGAATTCTGGTTTTGCCAATAACCAAGCATCTAATTTGATAATTGTGTAGTTGGTTGTTTCTCCTCTCCAGGGTATGGTTTCCCTGTTTGGAAATAGAGGGTTGGGCTGGATAAACTCCTAACCCTCCCTTTTCCCGATTCATCCTTGTAGGTTTTTAAATCAGTGATTCCTCGTTAAGCTCAGAATTTACCCAGAGGATGTCTTACTTATACATACATACACATGTATGGGCACATATATGTTTCTTTTTCTTCCTGTTTTGAAAACCGAGCGCCTCACACTTGCCCTTCCTGGCCTAGACTGTGGGCAGGATGAAGAGCTCGGGCATGTCTTAGTCTTAACTTGTCTGCACGGATTCTGTACCCGCGCTGCCGCGAGGAGCCCAGTCGAAGTTATGCGTCGCCCCCCCACCCCCCGCCCCCCCCAACCCCGCGCACTCTCACGTCTCCTCTGGCCACGTGCTGTACAGTCCACACAGTTACCTGTCCGCCAGCACGTCTCACCTGGTGGCCTCATCTCTCTTCCGGGCGACTGCGTGGCCTGGCCAGGATGAAATGATCCTATTTCTCTCGCCTGTGAACTCCGGCGAGCGCTGGCCTCCTGCCTGCGGGGCCCTTCCTCTCCCCGCCCGCCCTTTGCCCTTGGTTCCCTCCTTAATTCTCGAGTGTCAGCCAGAGTTGTCAGTTCCCTGAACTGAGCACCCCTCCCACCATACCGTTGGCCTCCAACGATTCCGACCCCCTGGGTGCTCCCGTAGAACCCGAGGTTCCCTTGTCACGTGTAATCATCACCGGGTTACGGCAATCACCGAGACCGGGGATGGCGCTGTTCTACCTGCTGTTGTGGTCTCAGCGGACAGCACTGTGTCTGTCCATCGTAGGAGCTGCGGAGCTGAGTGGAATATTTGAGTGAAGACGGGAACGGCCGTCGGAGGGGCCCTCCAGTCCCGCCTCTCTGTGTCTGGGAGTCCATAGTCACTGAAGACTTGTACAGACGGGAATTGCTGGAGCATTTCAGAGGAGGTGGCTGAACTGAACCAGGGCTTGAGAACTTGAGCAGAGGGGAGGAATGGCTCTGCCTGATGGTGGTTTCAGGGCCTGTGTACGGCGGTTCTTACTCTAGTCTAGGTCAGGGGTGCCTTTGCATCTCTAAGAAAAGCCATGGATCATTTCCTCAAAAACAAAACAAAACTACACACGAGGAATGTCTCCCTTATGATGTCAGGAGGATCTTGGACCCCATGGAGTTCAGGATAACAACTGTTTTGGACAGAGGCACCTATGAAACCGATCAGAACTCTTGCAAGTGTTTATTAAGACTGGACTGCACACCAGGCAGACGAGTTGCTGGGGATAGAAAGATGAGTAGCCAGCCCTCAGGAGGGAAAGGGGAAAGGGATCTATTTCTTGAGAGTCTCCTTGGAGGCTGGCAGGGTCCAAGCCCTTTATATAGATTATCTCATTTAATTCTTATAACAACCCTTAGGAAGTAGGCATTGTCCTCTTTTTTTTCGTAGGAGGAAATGGAGTCTCAGAGAGGTGAGATGACTTTTCTGGGGTCATCCAGCTAGTAAGGGGAAAACCAGAGGTCACAGTTTCCTCTTGCTCCAAAGCCTGGGTTCTTCGTTCCATCCCACAACTGCCCAAGGACATAGCTCACAGTGATTCTCTGGCTCTTTCCACTTAACGGTTGCTTTGAGTAGCGATCCCAGCCCAGCTCGCCCTGCGACTTGAGTCCTGGCATCACTCACCTGCAGGCATAGCGGCGAGGCCTACCTTGGCTGCCTTTCTGCAGGACAGACGTGGCGCGAACAGACATGGCGAGGACCCAGGAGCCCCTGTTCAGGCGTCTTGTCTGCTCTTCTATGTCTGACGGTTGGGAAATTCTTCTGATCTTGTGTCAGATCGATTTCCCAGGCACCTGCCTCTATCAGCAGCTTTTCCAGCCTTCTCTGTGAATACTGCCTGGCCCCCAAATGCAAACCTGGCGCTCACTTTGTGGGAGCTGGAGCCTTGGCTCCGCGGGCAGCTCGACCTCTGTCTGGGGGCCGAGAGGCTCTTGTGGAAGCGCCACTGACCTTGCCTTTGTTCTGAAGGTGGAGCGGAGCCCTGTGTGATTCATCACCCAGAACTTTGTCACGTGTGTTTCTTTTTGATCTGAGCAGCAGACATTAAAAAAACTTCATCATTACAAAATCTGCATTCCACTGGGTGACCGAACTCGGCTTGGACTTCTCATTGCTCTTTCCCTTCGTTCCCGCTTCCAAAGGGAGGTGAGGGACGTGCCCTTGTGCCCCACGTGTCTGATGTCACGGGCAGCCCAGCCCTCAGGAGATGCTGCCTGCTGGCTCTCTGTCCATGGGGAGAGCTCCTCGAGGGGGCCTCTGCCTCAGATCACGTGCTGTCTGGCTCCTTCCTGGCGGGTTATGTGGCTGAGACGTACTGGAGGACAGAGGTGGCATGGGGGAGGCCCGGAGGGAGAGATGAGAGATGAGGAGGCACTGTCTTGGGGAAGTCTTGAAGGAGGATGGCGCATTGACCAGGTGGATGGGGAGAGGTGGAGGGAGCAGGTTCCAGGAGGCGGACAGGCATGGAGAGAGCGTGTATGTACCCAGCTCTGTGTCTCTTCTGAGCCTGTGTCTCTGTGAAGTGTAGCTGTGTTCTCTCTGTAAGCTAGGGAAGCCGAATACTTCCAAAGAAGGAAGAGTTTGTACCAAGAACAGGAACGACTGGGCTGATCAGCGTGGGAATCACACCCAAGAACAGGACAGGGAGGTGGATTCAGTACAGTTAGCTGATGTCGCAGGGAAAGAGCTGACTGTTGAGGGTAAGTGACCGGTCTGCGCGACAGTTTACCACGTTTGTAGCGCGTTGATCACACGCCAGGCACTGTTTCAGCACAGCCTTGAGATGGAGCCTCTGGGTGACCCTGCTAATTATAACGCGGTGCTAGCAAAGCAGAGTAAGGAAACAGGAACCGAAGTCTTCAACTTCATGGTCTTGAGTTGGCAAAGGGGAGGCACCGGGTAAGGGGTGCAGGGCAGGCAAGGCGGGACTGCGTCGGGGTCCGCGTCAACCTGAGTGGAGCCTCGGGGCGTGGAGCCCTGACCAGGCTGCGTCGCCCTTCGTGTTGCATGGGTGCTGGCCGTGCGTGGCGCGCATCAGAGGAACCGTGCACATGCCCATCCAGGCTGAGTCGGAGGCCAGGGAGTTGGAGCCCTGGGGCGTGGGTGTGCACAGGGTACTGGCTTACTGGCTCGGGGCAGGTTGGGGCAGAGTCGGCCAGCGTGCCCAGGACAGCTCATCCCTCTGCCCAAGGGGGTTAGAGAGAGGCGGGGAGGCTTCGCTTCTCTGGGGTGACTCTGGGAAGCACGCTAATCATGAGAGAGATATTTAAGAAGTACCTGTGTCAGGTGGGCTGGGCGGAGGGGACAGCCCCTCTCATGGCACCTGGAGCCAATGCTGTCATCCTCCGGCCTCGGGAACACTGTGTGTTTCAGTCACCAGGCCCGAACGCCCTTGGCCTTGTCCCTCTTTTTCCATAGCTGGCTCTTGTCTCCTCCCATCCTGCTGTCATCCTTCTCGCCTAGTCTTGGTGTGACCTGTCCTGAGTGTTCATCTATGTATCTGACTGTCCACTAGGTGGTGAGTGTCTCAGGGATCCCAGGGTCTAAGTCACCCTTGTTCCTGATGGTCCCCCGTGCCGCTTCATGCTCACCCCCTTCCTGGAGTCCGCTCCCTCCTTTATCTGCCTAGGAAACTCCTCAGTCTTCGAGGCCGGTTCAGAGAGGAAGCTTGGGTCCTTTCTCTGGCCCCCGAGCCCTACGCCTGTGTGATTCTAGCTCTGGCCTTGCATTTGTATTAGACTGTCACTCTTTGTTTACAGAGTGGCCTTCCCTAGACGATTTCATCCCCGTGTCTCCAGCTCAGTACAGTGCTCGGTACACAGGAGAAGTGCTAAGTAAATGTTGAGAGAAGGAAGGAACGTATGGAGTGAAGGGATGGTCCGGTGCCGGAATTTAGAGATGCAGAAAGCTAACACGTGATTCACTCAGAAAGCGTCATTCACGAGCTGAAAAGCACACACTTCTGTAGCCGAGGAGGCAGATGCTGGTGTGCACTGCCTTCCCCTCCTGGACGGGAGGGCGGGATAGCGGGGAGTGGGCTGGCTCTGTCACTTGCTTGGCAAGTCATGGTGCCTTTGGGAGCCTCAGGACCGTCATCTGTAGAAAAAGAGGAGTCGGAGCCCATCTCAAACTGAGCTCGCAGCTCTGGGTGTCGTCAGTGACATCGTGCCGGCTCTGTCTTACTGCTCCTTGGTGGGGGCGAGGCTCTGGCGCTGCACATGCGGCTTTCTCGACAGCAGCCCCGCTGAGGTTTGCTGCCAGGTGGTTGCAGGGGCCACTTAGCAGCGTCTGTCTTCCGCCCTCCACTTGCCGGGAGCCAACCCCGCCAGTCAGTTGTGACAGCCCGCTTGTCTCCAGGTACGGCCAGACGTCCCCTGGGGAGGGCCCCAGCCTTTCTGGGTCCTCACAAGTCTCTGAGGTGAGTCCTGGTACTAGTCCTGGTCTACAGAGGGGGAAACTGAGGCACGGGAAGGTGAATAATTGCCCCCATCGTGCCGTCAGCAAAGCCTCTGCAGAAGGAGCGTTCCTAATGGTTCTTCTCGCGGCTCACCCTCCTCGGCCGCTGCTGTGCCGGCTCCTTGCCTCTCGTCACCTCGGTCCCTCTCCTCGAGGTGGCCTGGGGCAGCAGGGGCTCGGCCAGGCCCCTTCGGCCGTGGAGCCTGACTTGTAGCTTTGCTTCATTTCTTTCCTGGCTGTGTATGTGGAGATTGCGCTCCACCCTGGTAAGTCAGATACAGTCCTGGCTCCTGGGACACGTCCAGCACGGTTGCTTCATGAAAACGGGAGCCATGGGGATGTGGAAGCCGCTGTCCAGCCCAGGCCATGTCTGCAGGCGGACAGAGAGGCGCACGGGAGCGAGGGGATTGGAGATGGCCTCAGGGGTGAACCCGGCCTGGCACCCTGAGTCCTCACCTGAGCTCTTCCCCCCCCCCGCTTTGCAACTGCCCCCTAAAAGATGGCTCCACCCCCCCGTCTCCAGTTCCCCTCCTTCCAGCCTCCCTCGGTGAAGTGGGCAGGAAAAAACCCACACCGAACCAAGAGTGTGTGTTTGAAAGGCAGTGAAGGAGGAGAGAGGGACAGGAGCCGCTGGGTCCCCGCCCGACCTTGACCTCTGAGCGTAGGAAAGTTCCACCCCAGGCCTGGTTCTCTGCCCCATCCACACCCGCTCCTTTGCTGACCTCGCCCACACTGCAGACACTCACATTCCCTTGCCTTCTCAGCCCCTCTGCTGGACATCTCCTAGGCATCCTAAACTCCATGTACTTGGAAGTGACCTTCCCTTCAAACCGGCTCTGCACACGTCTTAGCGGACGGCAGCTCCATCCTTCCTGTTGCTCAGACCAAACACTTTGGAGTCTTTCTTGACTTTTTCTCTTGAACTTCATACTTAATCCTTGAGTAAATTCTCCCTCTCCCTCTCCCTCTCCCTCTCCCTCTCCCTCTCCCTCTCCCTCTCCCTCTCCCTCTCCCTCTCCCTCTCCCTCTCCCTCTCCCTCTCCCTCTCCCTCTCCCTCTCCCCCTCCCCCTCCCCCTCCCCCTCCCCCTCCCTCTCCCTCTCCCTCTCCCTCTCCCTCTCCCTCTCCCTCTCCCTCTCCCTCTCCCCCCTCCCCCCCCCCAGTATCTGGGTACTTCCCTCCTATTCCACTGATGAAGGCACCATTAGCTCTCACTTGCATCATCACAGTGATTTCCTAACCCATCTCCATGTTTCTAGCTTTTCTCCCTGTGGTCTGTTTTGAGGGGTCCTGTCACCTGGTGCCTGAGTGAGGTGCATCACTCCTCTTTAGTGGCTCCCTAGCTTCTCAGAGTCAAATCCAGAGCTCACCATTGCCTGAAAGGTTATCCATGACCTCCTCCCCCCAGCCCCGGCCCAGCCTGCTTTTGCTGTCAAAGGAACAAGGCAGGCACACTTCTGCCTTCACACAGGCTGTTCCCTTTTTCTGAAATGCTCTTCCCCTGGGCATCCACATGGCTAATGCCCTCACCTCCTCAGGTCTTTGCTGAAATGTCAGCTTCTCCGTGAACAAGGCGTATCCTGAGCCTTCACACCCCTCTCCCCTGCCCCCTGCCCCCACGGCCCACCCCCTGCTTTGCCCCACGTTCTCTTCCTTCCATGCTCTTTCAGTCGCCCATGTGCTGTGTGATATCCTTATCTGTTATGTCTGTTGTTCACTGTTTTGCTCTCCTTGCTTGAAGTTATGTTTCTTGGGAATGGGAGGCAGCGAGTCTTCGTTTGGCATATCATACCCTTCTGTAAGTAAATCTCACAGGTATTCCTCCTGATGAGTGGAACGTTTTTTGTTTGTTTGATCTTCTTCCATGCCGGGTAAGAAGTGCCGCAAGGTTTCTTGGGGGCCTGTCTGGAGGCCTTAAGGGGACGCCGAGCTTATAAGGAGTGGCCCCCCTTCCTCCTGCCTCTCTCCTTCCTTTCATCTCTGTTCCCTCTTTCTCTATTTGGAAACTGTTGCTTGATAAAGATACAACTTTTCATTAACGTAGCTATTTCAGGATGACAGCCAGTCGTCAGATTTCTGACAGGTGCCCTGCCGAGCAGTTGGAAGAGCCTTGCCCTCCTGTCGGCTCACTTGCTGTTCTCTGCCCCGGCCTCGCCCGTTGTGCCGCACGGCCAACGCCCCTGCCAGGCACGGTGCTCAGAGCTAGAAGAGATACAGATGTTTTAAAGACCAGGTCTTGTTCTTGAGGAGTTCCCTTCCCTTCCTACACACGCACGCACCAGGCGTGGGGACTGAGGGTGCACAGCCAAGCAAGAGGAAAGGCAAGCTGGGTGGCTCTGGGCAGGCGTCCGCCTTCCTTTGGGCCTCTCGGATGTGGTCGTGGTGGGAGCTGGGAGGGGAGCGCTGGCTCCAGGCCTGGAGTGAGGGCGCGTGGCCTCGGAGCCGGCCTGACCTGCCCAAACCGTGGCCTCGCCCGAGCCCTGTCCGCTGCTGGTGGAGGCCGAGTCCCGCGTGTCCTCTGCGTAGCGGAGATGATACCCCGCGGCCCGGGCCAGGCCTAGCAGTGCTGGGTGGCCGCCCCCTGCATGTAGCAAACACGCCCTGTCACGGCTCTCAGGTCACCGTGGTCCTTCCAGCTGGACAGCTCAGTGGGGAGTGACAGGCCGGTCCCCAGGGTGATCTGGCCCGGAGGTGACGGGCCAGAACGTGCCCAGTGGTGGGAGCGGGGACGAGCAGCTGGGCTACTCACGAGGGGCCACGCTGAGGCCAGGGTCAGTGTGGAGCCTGTGCTGGCCGGCTTCGTGGTCTGTACAGACGTGGACTCCGGGCTGGGGGGTGTGGAGGAAAGCAGGTGAGGATGACTGAGGGTCTGGACAGGGGGTGACGGTCCCGGTTGGGACTCCGATTGCAGGCTTCGGGTCACTGCCAGGCGGCCTTGGGCCGGCGCCTTTGTCTCTGGAGGGCGCGGTGTCCATCTCTGCCCAACGAGCAGGTGGGGTCAGCCTCCCAGGTCTGTGCAGCTTTAGTTCTTCCGTCTGAAGCCTGGTTACTGGCTGCTGGGCTTGTTCTTCAGGTAACAGTGGCATCCCTGTGAGGAAAATGGGCGAAGCTTACGGCTGACGGGGACCCGGAGCGACTTCCTGCCCAGACTCTACCTTGGGGAGTGGGAAGGACACGGATCTATGCCGGGCGTGTGAGAGGTGCCGCCACAGGGACAGCGGGGCGCACTCCTCGCCCAGACCCGGCAGGTTCAGACGGCCGGGGTTTGCAGGGTCTGGGCACGGCGTGCATGTGGGCTGATGAGAGAAAAGGGTGAGCAGGAGGACGTTATTGTCTCCATGATAAAAGCAGCGGTAATTACCCAACAGATGCCGTACCAGGCAATGTAATGAGCACCGTATGCACACCACCTAAGTTGACTTCCTGATAATCTCGAGGTAAATGTCTTAATCCCATTCAGCAGATTAGGGAAATAAGGCTTAGGAGTGTAAGTAATCTCCCCAAGTTTTCATGACTGCTAAGTGGCAGAACCAAGGATTTTTGACTCTAAATCCCTTACACTCTATGTTCATATACAAACCCCAAAACATGAAAAATATAGACTACGTTGCAAAGTCACCATTGTTTCCAGCAGCCAGAGATGATCCCATTTTGGGGTATTTGCTCTTCATCACCCCTCCTTTGCTGAAAGGAAGGCGGTGGTCGCTTCAGGGTGGGGTGGGGTGGGGTGGGGTGGGAAAGGGACGTGCTCGTGATACCGCAGGGGGTGCCCAGCCTCTCAGAGGGTGTGCGTCTCGCTTGTGGAAGGAGATCGGGATGCTCTAGCGGATCAGGTACTGAAGAGCAGGTGGAGGAGGGACTGCTGGTAGCAGGGCCTCTGGCGCCGGTCAGGTGTTCGATGAATAGTGCTCCCATTATTACTGTGGTAAAGAAGCATTTGATGAGTCTTGGGGGCTTGCTGAGGAGCAGGAGGCCGGAGCGGGGAGGCCCCACTAGATGGAGGAGAGGGCCGAGGCCTGGCAGGCGGGCCGCGTGGAGGCCGGCTCAGGGCTCAGGGTTGTGGGGCTGGGTCGTAGGGTAGCTGGTGGGGCTGGCAGGAGGCAGGTCTGCGGGGCAGGATGGGCCAGACCTCCGAGGGCCTTGAAAGCCACGCTGGGGGGTCGGCCTCTGTCCCGAGGCTGTGGAGGGCCACTGACAGCCGAGGAGAGACTGCCGGGTCAAGCAGTCCCGGGCTGAGAGCAGTGTGTAATTCTCTGTTATTTTTGTAACTGAGCCGCAGCGGGCGGGACAGCAGATCAGAACCCTTTGAAGCTGACTCCAGAGGCCCCTCGTGCCCTGCTTCACTGCGGCCTGCCTCGCGTCTTTCATCTCTGCGCTTATCTACATCACGGCAGTTCATTATCTCCCCCAATAGGAACTCTACCCATAACTTTATAATGCGATGTTCCGTCGTCCCCCAAAGAAAACCTGCTGGTTTCTGCAGGTACCACCGTTGGTAGTAATGTTTTGGCGCCCAAACAGCAGAGGCAGCAGGGTAGCTGCCCAGAGGCAAGTGATGCTAAAAGGGGCCTCCTGTGAGCAAACGTGCTGAGAAGCCCCGGCAGACCGTCTGCCTCTGTCTGCTCAGTGCCGCGGGCGCCCCCCACCCAACTCGGCCTTGCTGGTCCGTCCTGCCATCGCCTCTTCCACGGCGTTTGTTCAGCATTGGCCCCAGGGTTGTGGAGCCGGCAGGGCTGTCACGTGGGACGGGGCGCTGACAAGTGGACAGACTCATGGGGAGGTGCAGGGCGAGTGACAGGAGAGGGAGCGCCGGGGCCGAGGGCGGGGGCCGGGCACCTGGGCCGCCAGCAGGTGCTTCACCGCGGTGCCTGGTCTTCAGTCCGAAGGGATGTCGGCTCTTACCTGGCATTTCAGCGTTAATGACTTATCCCTGTATATGCGTGCTTTGTTCCTTCCCCCTCCGTGCTGTCTTCTATCCATCCTTGAAGGCGGGCTCAGCTTCTCAGGCTCCGAGACTGCATCCCTTCAGCACTGGGTGAGCTGGCGGCTCTGGGCAGAGCCTCGCTGGCCCAGCTCTCAGAGGCCAGCGGGCTAATGCGCTGCACAAGGAGATTTTGTGTGCATGCGCCCTTCCCCTCCCCACGCACAGCGCCTGCAGGGCCCGCCCCCCATGAGCAGCTTCTGGGGAGCAGCCTGGGAGCAGACCTGGGCCGCTGCGAGGCCTGGCCATTGGCTGCCCGTGGGGGGCTGTCTGCTGCGCCTCGCTCCGAGTGGGCCAGACACCTGGGGGGCTGAGACGGGGCTTGGAGGGGTGCTGTGGGCACGGTCCTGGTGGTCGTCCCCTCCCTGTGTTTCAGAGGATCATCAGTCCCACTTGGGATTAGTTGTATTAACCTAAAGAAAACCACCGCGGCCCAAGTAGAGTGAAATTGTGTCAGCTTGAGCGCACTCCCTGTACAGCAGCCTCATGTGGCTCAGTTCGGGTCCACCCTGTGTTACCCGAGAGGGGGTCTCGGGAGGTCGCCTCATTCCACCCTTCTTTGAGGTCGCCGCAGTTTTATCCCCACTGCATCCCTGCAGAGGCGTCAGGAAGGAGCTGAACTCGGGCAGGCTCACGGCCCTGGACCCGCCGCTCCGACACCCAGAAAGGGCCCAAAGAGAGGTGTTTTCGTGAAGAGGACTCCAACCTATTGGCTGGTGAAACCTGCCCTGAAATCGTGTGAGACCGTTTAACGCCGGTCTTTCCTTCACTCAGTAGCCGACTATTTGCGGACTTTACTGCAGACTCACCGTGTCTGGTTACAGGATGCTGCCTAGTAAGTGGTGTGTGTACCCCATGGCCTGTCTAAACCTGAGAAGTCTGCTCTGGAAAGCCCCTGGCCCCGGGGCCCTGGACCAGGGCCTTTCTAGCTTCTGGCATAGAGAAGCTGGCGCGGAAGCAAGGGGGAGCAGAGAAGAGAGACGGGTGATGCGGGCGAAACGCTTCAGGAGGCCACGGGGGCTGACACGCTCACGCGGGGAGTGTGGTCTCCACGAGCCACCGGGATGCCTCTGCCCTCCTAAGAGAGGGATGCGGTGCAGTGCAGGGGCCAGAGGGGTTATTGGTGGGAAGACACGTCACTCGGCCTCTCTGCTCTTCGCTCCGTCTCCCTTTGTCTCTCTCCCCCGGCTCTAAGCAGTCTCCCTTGCCTTCTCTTCCTCTCTTCTCTCCCACCTTCTCTCCCCCCTCCCCCTTGCCCCCCACACTCTGAGCCCCTGTTGCGCTTTCCTGACGCGAGCACACCTGAGAGTCTGCGTGCCCCCCTCAGCCCCCTTACCAGCTACCTCTCTAACACGTCGTCTAAGCCATGGTTAGGTTACGGCTGAGTTTGGCTGCATCCTTTTAGTCTGAAAGCGGCGGGGAGCTCTGACAGCCTGTCAGGTCATCTTGTGCTTCTGGCAGGGGCGTCATGGGTGGAACTGGAGTCTGAGGGTTGCCCCTGCGAGCCTGGACAGCCTCGTCTTCCAGACACTGCATCACTTCCCAAGGCGGTGGGGGGAGGGAGCTGTAATGCAGCAGCTTTGGGAGAGAGTTCTGGTAGCACTTTGAAAAAGAAATGTTTATTTTTAACAGTGAATCAGAGGAATTGAAAGGCGGTTCATTGACAGAGACAGGCCGGGCTCCCACGTGGGGAGCGCCAGTCGGGTCATCGTTACCCAGAGCAGCACTCTCCTCTCCACTGTGCGGCTCGGGGTGGGTCTCAGTGGGGCCTCGTGGTGAAGGACCTACCCCTTTCCTCTCTAAGTGGACCGGGAACAGGAGAGAGATGTTTGCTTTGAAACAGAGCAGAGTTGTCACCCGGTGAAATCAGAAGCCCTGTGCTTCCCTGGGCACGTCTGCATCCACGGAGTGCTTGGCCGGGTGAGCCAGTGGAGCTGCCCTGGTGCTTTCATTCAGGGGGCTTGGTGATTCTCACTTTACAACATAAAGACCTTCTGCGTGGAAGAGAAAGGATGGTTTATTTAAAGAGAGATTTTCTTAGAACGTTGAAGGTAGAAGTTGAAATTTATATTTTGTACTAATGGTACAGTCTAGTGGGTTTCATACTTAAAGAAAATCTAAACAGCAGCACCGTTTCTGCAAACAAAATATGCAGAGGGAACCTGAGGTATAAATAGTCACAGCTGGTGTCGCCCACTAGAGGTAGGTGTGTGGGCTGTGGAGGGGGCTTCATCACGGGCCAATTGTTCTGAGCCAGCGCCAGCGCCGCCACCGGACGGAGGAGCCCTGTCTTCTAGAAGTCGCGGGCCTTTAAAGGGAAACATGGCTCAGTCTCTCCGTGTCTCTCTCTGTCCGGTGTCCATATTTTGTGGATGACTCAGCTGCAGGTCCTGCCGATGTACAGCCAGCGCAGTGAGGAGGTCGAGAGCACGGGCTTTAGAGCCCAGCCAGGGCCTGACCCCAGCCCTGTCATCCGGGCAAGTGACAGAACCTCTCCAGGTGTCTGTTTCCTGTCTATCAAATAGGAGTAACGACCCTAATAGAGGGCTTAGCACCGCACTTGGCGCTGAAGCGTGCTTGGTGAGCGCTCCAAGATGGGGAGGGTGTCACTCAGACCCAGTGCGCTCAGGGGGACAGGTCTTCTGGCTGAGAACAGGCAAGAGTTCCCTGGACCCTAGGCACCAGCTGGAGCCTTATGGGGACCCAGTCCCGCTGAACAGGCAGGGAGCAGCCCCAGTAGAGCTCAGAAGGCAGGGTCAGCCCTGGTGACATGATACATTCGGATTTTCATGTTGGCCTTTGGGAAAGGTAGGTCGGGCCAGGCATTCATGGCTTGGATGCAGTGCTGCAGGCCACTTCGGAGGCTTCTAGACAGGAAAGGAACATGATCTCAGCAAGCTCCCCACCAGAGTAGCCATCACACGGGGATTAAAGGCTGCTAAGTCAGAGGAGGTCTGAAAGCTAGGGTACCAATAATACTTCTTTTACCTTATCCATTTAAAGTTTTTAGTGGACAGTTTTATGTTTATGGAGATTTGTTTTCATTATAATAGCATAACAAGTTTACTCTAGAAAATGTTAAAAACATTAAAATGTTGGAGGAAAAAATCAATCATGGTTCTACCGCCCAGGCTCAATCACTGTTTGTTTTTGTTTTTTTTTTGGTACGCGGGCCTCTCACTGCCGTGGCCTCTCCCGTTGCGGAGCACAGGCTCCGGACGCGCAGGCCCAGCGGCCATGGCCCACGGGCCCAGCCGCTCCACGGCACGTGGGATCCTCCCGGACCGGGGCACGAACCTGTGTCCCCTGCATCGGCAGGCGGACTCCCAACCACTGCGCCACCAGGGAAGCCCTGTTTTTTTTTTTTTTTTAATTAAACTTTTTATTTTGAGACAGTTGTAGATTCACATGCAGTTGTAGGAAATAATACAAAACGATCCGTGCATCCTTCACCCAGTCTCCCCCAGGAGTGACATACTGCAAAACTGTAATGCAGTATCACAACCTGGATACTGGCATCATGGGACAGTCAGGAGACAACAGACCCATCACCCCAAGAGTCCCTCATGTTGTCCTTTCAGAGCCACACCCGCCAGCTTTTCCTTAACCCTAGAATCCACTATTCTGTTCTCCATTTCTATATTTTTTCACTTCAAGAGTGTCATATAAATACACCATACAGGCCTTTTGGATTGGCTTTTTTCACTCACATAATTCTCTTCAGAGTCATCCAGGTTGCTGGGTTCGTTCAGTAGTTCATTCCTTTTCATGGCTGACTGTTATTCCATAGAATGGATGTACACTGTTAGTTTAGCCATTTACCCACTGAAGGACGTGTAGATTGTTTCCAGTTTGGGACTATTACGAATAAAGCTGGTAGAAACTTTCATGTACGGGTTTCTGTGTGAGCACAGGTCTTCATTTCTCTGGGGAAAATAAGCAGGAGTGCAGTTGCTGGGGAATATGGTCATGGCATGTTTAGTTTACCGGCAAAAAAAAACTGTCAAAATGTTTTCCAGGGTGGCTGTACCATTCTATTTTCTCCCAGCAATCTCTGAGTGATGCAGTTTCTCCTCATCCTCATGAAAATTTGATTCCATCACCGTTTTTATTCTCTTTCCTACACACTATTGTAACAATCACAGCCACCATTGATCAAGTGCCTACTATATATATATATATGACAGATACTATTCTAAGCTTTTCATTAGAACAACTCCCAGGGAGGGTTTACTTTTCCCCATTTTACACATGTGGAATCTGAAGATCAGATAAGTTTGAGAGGTTGGACTAAGCTGGCACGGCTAGTAAATGGGAGAGGTCAGATGTGAGCTCCTGCCCGTCTGATGCCGTGGTTCTTGCTCTTCCATTTACCAAGTTATATGGATGTTTTTGTATCCTGGCTTCTCCACTCAGTGTTAGTACCTTTCAGTCAACATCATTGTCATTGTAATTTTAATGGCTATATGATACTCTATTGCACAGTGTTACCAGAATATTCTAAATATTTTTTCCAAGCATTGGATGTTTAGGTAATGACCTTTTTATTGTTAATTTTTTAAATTGAAGTATAATTGGTTTACAATGTTGTGTTAGTTTCTGGTGTACAGCAAAGTGATTCAGTTATACATGTATATATGTTCTATTTCAGATTCTTTTCCATTATAGGTTATTACAAGATATTGAGTATAGTTCCCCGTGCTGTCCAGTAGGACCTTGTTGTTTATCTGTTTTATATGTAGGGGTGTGTATCTGTTAATCCCAAACTTCTAATTTACCCCTCCCTCCCTTTCCCCTTTTGGTAACCATAAGTTTGCCAAACTTGTGGTTACCTTTTATTGTTAATTTAATAGACACTGTTGTGATAAATATTTATCTCCTTGGAAAGATTTTTTCCGAATTCCAGATCATATTCTTAGGAGAGATTCCCAGAAGTAGAATTGCTTTGTCAAAAGATGTGAACGTTTGAAAGTCCCTTGTTATCTGCTGACAGATTGCTTTCCAGCAGGGCTGTCCCACTTTATCAGCACCAGCTGTATGGGAGGCTGTCTACCGTACCCCATGCTCCATAGCAGTGGACGTTCTCGTTGTTTTGACCTCAAACAAATGTGAGCTTAACTGAAACATATTTTGACATGCGCTCATGTGATCTCAAAGCAAATCAGAGCATTTTGATTTGTTTAACACATGCATTCTTTTTTTTTCCTTTTAACAGTCTTTTGCAAAAGCTTTATTTCTATCAGAAAAGTTAATTTGAACGTCCGACTGGAAAAATATGAAGTGAATAACAGTTAGTCAAGCACTGGCCTATTCAAAGCAGTATGTTCAAGTAGAACAGTTGATAATCCTTAACTTCTTAGCCCCCTTTCTTTTGTGTATCTGTCACCACCCTAATGTTAATTAGGTTGTTAAAATGCATGAAAGCATCAAGCCCTGTAACGCTCTCCTCTTGGTCTCACCTATCTTCATTATTTGGCAAATCAGAATGCTCTCTCTGCCAGAGCTTTCAGGGCATCTTGTCACCACGCAGCCTGGGAGCCGCCTCCATTGAGGCATCCCTGTGTGGAGGAAAACAGTGATGCACTGGTTCATTCAGGACATCTTTGATCCCGAGAAGACACACTGCTGTCTAATGTGACGTGTTAGATTCTTTCTTCCTTTGAATCCTGAGAAAAAGATTGCTCCTGGGACCGGGTCATAGGAACACGTGGTGTTCGTGTAGCTGTTGGGTCTGATAACAGAAACAGGAGGCTTTCATGTGAGCTGGATAAAAACTCAAATTTCAGATAAGGAAGAAATGGGTCACCAGATTTTAAAGCTTTTCCTTCCACTGACAGCACCCTTCCCTTGTTAAGCATTCTTCCGTTTCGTTTAGTTTCTGGGCTTGTGGTGAGGACGTGCTGTGCGTTAGAGAAAGCTGGGTCCTGAGCAGTACAGGGTGAACAGTGGCGCCTGTGGTCCCTGGGGAGAGGCAGGGCTGTTGCCGGATACCTGGTAAACTCAGTAAGTGCCGTAAGAAACGTTGATGGGGTTCCTCCTCGGGGCCAGGCCTTGGCGTGGGTGTCAAGGATGGAGAGAAGCGGGGAGATGCGCGTGGACTGGGGGTGGGCAGCTGGTCTGGCCGGTCTAATGATACATTTATGACCCCGACCACTTAGGATGTTTGTAGTGGACAACTTTACATTTATTTTCATTGTAATAGAACATTGACTGAACACGTGCGTATGGCCATCTCTCCCAAACCAAAAAAAAAAAGGCGGGGGCAGGACGCCCAGGAAGGAGTTTTCCCTGATTTGTGTCTTTATGTAGAATATCTTACAGCAGCATCAAGTGTGCATTTTTGAATGCGTTGATTTTCTTCTTCACCTTGACCATGTCGGAGTGAACCCAGAATAGGGGAGAGGAGGTCTGGGCAGTCTTCTCAGAGGAGGGCACTTGAGCAGGCTTTGAGGGAGGAGGAGTGAATAGCTGACCATGTGGGTGTCGGGGGAGCGGCAGGTGGGGGCAGCAGCGTGGGGAGCTGTGCCCCAGGGGAGGCAGGCGGTCCGTCCGCTGGAGAGGCATTTGGGAACAGACGGCAAGGGGCAGTTTCGTCTCGATGTTAATCTTGCTGCGTGGTTACCTTCTCAGAGAAACCCCCAGTCACACCTGCAGAGCCAACAGGTGCCTTCCTGGAGGAAGCGGCTTTCCCGGCTGGAAGTGCACAGGAGTCTGGAATGTGACCGTGGACTGTGGGCCCATCGCAACACCTTCCTCATGGCCCAGCGTGAGGACCTCAGGAGGTGATGGTCATGGAGCACCTTGAACTTTCTTGTTTGGTGCCTGTTTTGTGGGGGGACTTGGGACTCTTTGCAGGGTCGACAGTCCCACGCACATAACTCGTCTATCTCCGGCCACCGCACCGGAAATCACAGTCAGCCTTTCTGGTTGTTTGTATTCTTTTGTATTTTTCAGCCTGTCTGTTCTGAATTGCACGTGGAAGGCAAGTTACTAGCGTGGTTTCAAATCTCGCCAATGCTGAGTGTGGCGTGACAAGGAGAACTATTAAGGACCCGTGCTTGGCTCCACTGAGGGCTGGCTCATTGTCAAAACCCTTATTTCGGACCATTTATGTACTTTATTCTCATGGATTGTCCGGCAGCACTTCCGTTTCTGGGAATTTGGCCTTTTGGTGAAATAGAATTGATCATTACAAGGAGAGGCTTCTTAAAGCAAAAGTGTGACACGCAACAACATCTGACCAGATGAAAGTGGTACCTTTGTGCTGCGATGTGTGTGTAGGCGTCGTGGTTACCTGTCACGATAAAGGGGCGAGGTGGTGTATCCTCGGTCCCCTGGCCTCGGGGACAGCCTGTGATCTGAGGTCCCCGCACACAGGCTGCCGCCCCCTGGGCTCTCCTTTACGCTGGGTCTCCCTCACTTCTCTGGGGCCCCTGAGGTTAAAAAAGAGGTTAAAGAATTTGTCAAATTCACACGCCTCGTAAGGAGCAGAACCAGGATTTGAACCAGGTTTGGCCACACACAGCCTGAACTCTTCTCAGGTTCTTTTTTGTCACTTTTGGCGTCCAAGGCTGAATTGCTGGACGGTTGCTCCGGGGACCGTGGCGCTGACTTGAGTGTTTGGAGTGTCCTGAGCGATCGTGGGGCGGGCCTCCTGCTGACTGCTGGGGGCTGGGGGCCGGGGTGTGGTAGCTCACCTGGGTTAGGGCCCGGCCTCGGAACCTGGGGCTCTGTCGCGCGTGTGCCTGGAGGGCCGTCTTCTCCACTCCTAGACGGGCTCCACGGGGGCTGCACGCTCTCCACCCTGAGCTGCCTCCTCGTAACGGGGGCTCAGTTCCTGGATCACACCACTGTGTCCTGTGATTCAGGGCTTTGCCCAGGTGGCGACCGTTCCTGGGGGAATTGCCTCTCCCCACCCAGGAAGCTCTTTCCTCTCATTGAAACCTCGCGCCAGCCGTCGTCCCACCTCCAAGCCCTCCGTGACCCCGGCCCTTCCCCCACTGAGACCTCGCCCCCATCCACTGCTGCCGTCACCCCTCCTTTCCCGCCATGGCCGAGATTTGGGGTGAGGGGGTGACAGAGTGCTGGAGGGCCTGGGTGGGGGTCGAACTGGCCGGTTTTGTGCCACGCAGCCTGAGTACGAGCGGTGTCTTCCCCCACGGCGTCCAGGGAGCCACTGCCACGAAGGGTCTAGCACTTCTGCAGTTTTCTTCTTGCCTTTTGCTAAATATAATTGTGAAAAACTGTTTTAAAATTCCCTAAAACTTTGTACTCTTGCAAGTGACCGTGTAGAGAGATTTGAAAGCAGAGAAAGCAATGAGGAAATGCTTTGGGATAGGTTCTTGACTGTAGGCTGATTGCGGGACAGTGTTTTGCTTTCTCTGAGAGCAGTTTCCAATTACAGGGAGAGAAACCGCACGCTCTGAAGACATTTTGTGTCAGGGTTTCAACCAGCGTTACTGGGTTCTCACATGCTTCATATCTAGTTGTTTTAACTCCATGACAGATGAGGATAAACCATGCACTTTCCTGATGAAAACTGTGTGTTTCTGTAAGGACCACGATGATTGCACAGGTCGGGCTTTTCTCTCCCCATCCGAGGCTGTCATTGGACTGTCTCCTGTCTCTCCAGGTTTCCCTTGCCCTGTGGCCTTCGGTCCTACTGCAGCTCTGCTGCCTGTCAGTTTTCTGCACGGCAATTCCTCTGCCTGCCTTAGGGGTTTTGACAAAATGATTATGTAACCACCACCACCAAAATTAAGATACAGAACAGTCCCTTTTCCCTAAAAAGTCCCCTTGTGCTCCCTTGTAGGCAGGCCTGCTCCCTGCGCCACACCCTTGGCAACCACTGATCGGTTTTGTTTTTCCTGAATGTTTCCTGAGCATATGGAATCATAAAGTATGTAGCCTTTGCCGTCACGCTTCTTTCACGTGGCATGATGCATTTGAGATTCATTCATGTTGTTGTGTGTATTGGTAATCTGGTCCTTTGGATTGATGAATAACGTTCCGTTGTCTGGATGTACTACAGTTTGCTTAGCCACCACCAGTTGAAGAACATTTGGTTTGTTTCCAGTTTCTGGTAGTTATGAATAAAGCCGCTTATAAACTTTCTCTTACAGTTTTCGTGTGAACATGTTTTCATTTCTCTTGGGGAAGTACCTAGGAGTGGGGTTGCTGGGTCACATGGCAAGTGCATGTTTATCCTATAAGAGAGATTGCCCACCTGGTTTCCAGTGGCTGCACCATCTGGCATTCCCACCAGCAGCGAACGAGAGCTCTCAGGGCTCTGCACCCTTGCCAACCCTCAGTCTTCCAAGTTCTGTTCGTTTTCCAGCGATTCTAATGGGTGCGTGGTTTTAATTTGTATTTCCCAGTTACTGATAACGTTAAACACCTTTTCATTTGCTTATTTACCAGCAGTATGTCTTCTTTGGTAAGAGGTAGGTTGCTTATTTTCATATTATTGAGTTTTGAGAGTTTTTGATGTACTTTGGACACAAAACCTTTACCAGATGTGTGTTTTACAAATACCATCTTCCCTTCTCTTATTTGGTGTTTTAAATTTTCTTAAGTGTCTTTTAAAGATTAGAAGTCTAATATTTTGATGGAGTAAAATTTACCGATTTTTTTTTCTGTTATGGATCATGATTTTGGGGCTGTATTCAACAAACCTTTGCCTAATCCAGGGTAACAAACATTTTCTCTCGTGTTTTCTTCTGAAACTTTTGGAGTCCTGTGTTTTATGTGAGCACCGTGATTCATTTTGGTTTTATTTTCTCTTCTTATTGAAGGGATGAGTTGAGACTGACTGACCGGTCAGTGTGTGAACATCCCGTTGCTCCAGCAACGCTTGTTTAAAAGGCTTTTCTTTCCCTGTTGAAGTGCCTCTGCACCTGTGTTGAAAAGCAGCTGGCTGACGGGTGTGGGTCTGTTTCTGGACTCTCTTCTGTTCTGTTGATTTATGTGTCTCTTTCGCCATGTGTCTTGATTATAGCAGCTTTAGAGTAAGTCTGGAAACCAGGTAGTGTGAGTCTTCCAACTCCTTTCTCAAAATGTTTTCCTGTTCTCATTCCTTTGCCTTTCTATATCACTTTTAGAATCAACTCATCGATTCCTACCAAGTATCCTCCTGGAACTGTGACTGGGATTGCAGGCATCTATAGATAAATTTGGGGAAAACTGATGTCTTAACTATACCGAGTGCGTCAGTGAAAAAGGATTCTGCTTTTCTCATTGAATCACTTTGTTGTTTTTTTCAAAAATCATGAGTTAGAATCTGGCTCAATCCGTTAGTAACTGTATCAGCTTAGAAAGGCTATACCATTCATCTGAGCCTCAGTTGCTTCATCTGTCAACTGGAGAAAAAAAATCCTTACTTACGTTTTAGGATGGTTGTGAGGACTAAGTGGGATAATATGGGCAAGGCAGCTGGTGTGGAAGCCGCCCCGAGGAGCCCGGGCGCTGGGACCTGCTCTGGGACAGAAGCTCTGTTCACGTTTCTCCAGCGTGTTTGCCACCGAGGCCCGCCCATCGTTTTTAAGTCTCATTGCAATTACTAATTGTTCTGATTATTCAAAGAAAAACTCACATATCTTTGAGCCATCATTACATACGTATGTCTGTGTGTATTATGTATGTGCCTACGTATGTATGATGCATGGATTATTCATATATGTGTATATGTATATATCAGGTATGTGCATATGCACACACATTAGGCATGTGCACACGTATATATGTATTATGTATGCCTGTGTGTGTATGTGTATGCATTCGGTGTGTATATGTATTTTGTATGTATGCATGTGTGTATGTATAGTCTTTAAAATGTTAGGTCCAGTGCTGGCAACAGTATGTGGAGACTGGTTTATTAACATGTTTCTGTTGTCAGTGTAAGTTGGTACAATCTCTTAAGAAGAAGGCCGCATGTCAGTACATATAATCTGTGCTATGATGATGATCCTGTCTTTCGCCTCTATCTTCATATAATTCAGAACTATGGGAAAAGGCATGCACGAAGACGTCGTCCCAAGCTTTATCTGTATTAGCAAATATGAGAACAACTTGCACGCCCACTGACAGGGGACGTTTTTGTTGGTTTATGGTCCGTTTAGCTAATGGGATATGATGTGGGCATTAGAAGGTAGATGCATGTGAGTTACCTAAGTTCACTGAGATTATGTCCATTTATAAGTTGTGTGTGTGTGGACACGGCCCAGAGGGGACTAACCACAGGAGAGTAATGGTGAGGCCATTTCAGACCGCTTTGCCGAGGCTGGTGCCCTACCCACGTCCACCCGATATCCTCACCCCAGCCCTTCAAGGTGGGTAGCACGATCCTTTCTTTTCAGAGGAATGGACTGAGGCCTTGAGTTGTTAATGTGCCCTGGCTGTGTGGGCAGTGAACCTTGATGGTGAGGTCTGACTGGATTCTGGGCCCTCTGCATCAGTGCTGTGCTGGGTGGTGCTGGTCGAATAGCAAGATTGGGCTGAATTTTTATTTCTTCTGTACCATTAAGTAATTCTGCTATGATGCTCACATTCTTTAAACGTTAAGTGAGCTCAGTGGCTTCAGGAGGGGAATCGGGGTGCTCTGTCTTCATGGGCATAACTGTGTTCAGAGCTCGGGGCTGGTAGGCATTCTGTGTGTGCTGGGCCTGGACTCTGCAATGGCCAGTTGGCTTGTGCACTTCAGAAAGTAATATTTTCCGACATCATTTTAAAGTCTTGTTTTCCTTCTAGTGTTTTTTGATCCTCAATATATTGCGAACGCAAGGGAAATTCAAGGATGAATCACTTAATATAGTAACACAGATAAAATAATCATATTTACATTGACAGTGGAAAGGTTCATGCATAATTCAGGTAGTTAATACTCGCTGATTTAATTTACTAGGCAACGCGGTATTGCTGTGCCAGACGAAGCGTCGCTATTTGTTATGAAGGATCGAACAAGTGTCCAGAGCGGCGCTGTTTGCGGTAAACTGATTAGGCTTTGGTGGCTGCCTGCAAAATACAGATGGACTAATTAAGGTGTTTTGATTCAAGAGTTTCATAATACAGCTGATCACCCATTGTCGTTTTATCCATTAGCCTGGTTCCATTAGGTCAGCTGAGGTTGACATGTTCTTTTGAGGGAGGAATATTGTCGATGGAAGTGTCCTTGAAAGTGAAAATTATTTAATTTATAATTATGTAAAATTTCCCAGTGAAAGTCTCTTCCAAATATCAAATTTTCTGCCCCTTGTGCACCTGCTCAGCAGGCTTTGCCGTGATGTGCGGTGACCGCAGCGTCTCTTGCAGTCCCCGCGGGGGTTGGAGTAGGCTCCTTCTGGTTGCATTTGGTGTCTGTGACTGCAGGGCTGCCTTCAGCCAGCAGAGAACAGGGCACAGGCTGTGTGCCTTCACTTGTGCTGCTTCTCTTGCCTGGAAAGCCACCTGTCCTCTCTCCACCCCCTGAGATGCCACCATTTCTCTCTTAAGTGGCTCAAATGTCATTTCCCTGTGAAACTCGCCTACTTTTCCAGGCAGCTCTGTGCTACGACTGAGTGCCAGGTACAGTACTGGAGGTGTAAAGATGAGTCTGTCACAATCCTTGCTGGCAAGGGGCTCAGACGTAGAAGGAGGCTGACAGTTCCCGTACAAGGTGGTACACACACACACACACGCGTAATATCGGTAAGTGCCAAGTACAGGCAACCAAAAAAATAAATGAAGGAGTGCATAAACACACATTTTACTTGCCTGATGAGAGAGCTCTTCCATATGTGCACACAAATACGCCTTCTCAGACATTCTACATGTGGATCCTGGTTCTGCTACTTGGTCAGGGTGATCCATGCCTCCCTCCTCTTTCCACATCCTTTAGAGCTTTGAAGATGGCGACCAAGCTTCCCTGGAATTCCCTCCTTCCTTCGTGTCAGCTTTTCCTGGTATCACATGGCTTCAGGCTTCTCACTGATTTTGTCCTTTCTCTGCATGGGCTCGGACTGGTCTGTGTCAATAGCATCTGCTTATGGAAAGAACAGAGAAGTTTTGCATTTTATACTCACCTCCTTTAATGTACTATACCGTCCATTTACTTACTCTGTGACCTTGGTGAAGACACTATTTTTCCGGATTTTCATCTGCAAAATGAAGACATCGGGAAGGATACCCTCCACGCGGCCTTCTAGCTCTTCCCGTTGCTCACATTAACCCAAAGGCCATGCCCTGTCCTCACCCCAGTGGACTGCGGACAGTAGTTTTCTCACGGAATTTGAGTGAAATCAGACGGGCGGTCTATTGCCAAGAGCCAAATTTGACTGTGAAAGAACTTAGACGGTTGAATTAGAAGAAAAAGGTCTTTCCTAAGCCACTGCTTAGGAAAGCAGTGGCTTTTCTCTGAATGACTCCTACATTCTATTGAAAGGATATGAGACTAAAATGCTTCAAGGAGAAGAAATATGTTTACACTATTCAAGGTTCCTCTCACCTGTCCTTCTAGATGCATATTCCCCAGACTTCCACCTGGAGCTGTGAAGAGGGTGCCTGTCACCAGCTGGCTTGGATTGCCCGCGCAGGTGCCTTTCTTCCTCTGACAGCTTTCTTGCAAGTGCTCCATGGAGACGACAGAGCAGCCTGTCACCAGGCAAGCCCGTGTGGGAAGTCTTCGGCCATCGCCTGCCCCTGTCATGGCTCCCTTAGGTTCTCTCTTCCCTTGTGTTGGTACCAGGGAGTTTTGATCTCTGTCTGCTTTTCACACTTAAAAAAAAAAACAAAAAACAAAAAAACAAAGTGGCCGTTCCCTAGATGTTGGTTTTATATGGGCTCTGCACATAGTAGGTGTTAAGTAAATCCTTGGTAATTTAGTTGAGAATTGCACCGTGCACATAATTACTCATGGATTCATTCCCTTTTCATTGACCACCCATTCTGGTGGTAATTTTCTCAGGGAGACCACCTGTTTTCGGAAACTCTTGGGTCCCGCCCCAGCCCATACGCGTTCAGCTCAGCTCCCTGCAGGTCAGCACGTGTTCTCTGTGCGACCACGGGGCATCACACTGAACACAGTGCGGTCACCTCATCGAGGAGCTCACAGCCGTCTGAGACCATTGCTGCCTCTTCAGTCGGTCCTCGCCTAGGCCCAGGTCTCTCACAGCTTAAAAAATGCTCCTGCCTTCCCAGTACACCCAGCTGACTCTGTCTCTGAGCTGCCCCCTGTATCAGACCGTCGCTCAACGAGTGCTTTCCTTTTACACTGGCTTTTTCTCTATTTGAAAAGGAGCCACAGTTAAGTAATCAGAAAGCAAGGCAAGTGAACAGGAGGCAAGGAATATTAATTCAAGATGTGTTAACCATTCGTATGTCACTTCTTTCTTTTTATCACAGGGGGACGATATCTAACTGCTGAAATCACCACCCACTGCCTTGGCACAAGGTCGTGCACATTAGAAGGGAGAAATGACAGTTACGTAAACTAATGGGATCATTCCCTCCTGTGTGGGGAAGATGTGCTATCCCTTTAGGTTCCACGGCAGACATTTCAGTGGGCTCCTAGGGGTGCAGGCCTTTACAGCCCTGCAGAAAGCGGGGAGTCTTCCATGTACCAGCAGGCGCATCCAGACCATAATACTGTCCCTTTCCCATAATCTGATGTCCAAACCAGTCCCATTGAAACACTTTATATAGATCCTGTTGCCCGGGGTTCAGGTTGTTGCCAAAGTACATGGAGCAGTGTTTGCAAAACTGCAGGACAAGCGGCTACAGTTTCTCTTCTCACATAGCTTGCTGCCATCCTTTTAACCGTCCAGCGGTCAGGCCCCTAGAACGTGCACGTCAGTTTTCCTGTGACCTTTCAACTCTCTCATTTTTCTGAGACCCTATGCTGAGCACAGAGGAAACTGACAAGTCAGATGTGGCTCTTGGCCTCCAGGAGCTCGGGAAGCCTGCGTGGAGATCCCTCTGCCACAGGTGGCCTCTCATCCTGTGTCTTGTTTTCTATGAGCCTTCACTTTTCATCAACGCAAAAATGTCTTCTTGTCCCTCCATATTTTTCTGCCCTTACTTCTTCTTTTGCCATTATAATTGAAATCTCCAACTCATATTACACAGAATTCTAGGTATAGATCAATAAATATTACTTTGTAGAATGGGATAAACTGAAAGAAATGCTGACCATTTCACACAACCCATTATTGTACAGACATAATGAGATGCTATGTTTTAGGAAAGGGTCGTGTGGTTTAGTGTGTAATCGGCACAGGGATTTGTTACTCCTGCCAAATATATCAGTTGAGTTGGGAAAATGGGCTGTTGGATTACGTCGTAGAGAGGTCTGCTGTTAGGATGTGCAGAGTCACACAACCACCCTAGAGAAATGGTGACTGAAATACACAGAGAAACAGGAATTCATTTTCCCCAGGAAAGGCCTCACTGAAGGGCTGCCATTTCTCCTCAAAAAAGAGTAGAATTTTGGCTGGTAGAAAAGAGGGACATGGCATTCACAGAGGTGCAGAAGCGTGAACGTGGCCCAGGACGCCGGGGTGAGTCTTGAGGGCAGGGCGTGTGAGGGTAACCCAGAGGGTGAAGCTTCGAGGGAGCCGGTTCACACCCCAGCCTCAGGTTGCTTCCTCTTACGAAGATGTGAGATAATTCTTTGAAAGCAGAAATGTTTTTAGTTATTGTTAGTTCAGCATCCTGATGAGATAAGTCTTTTATGAAGAAAGTATGCACTGAATAGTCTGAATACTACACAGGCATCATTTTTATCCAGTATCAAAATCTAAGTGTCCTTCATGGCCACTCTGCTCGTTCTGTGTTCATCCACCCACTCAACAGACATTTCTCCTGTACCTCCTCTGGCCAGGTAGGGTCGTTTCCAGAGTTAAGTCACTGTAACTGACTCATGAAGGGTCTGTCGGAATTTACTAGATGGATATGTGAGGTGAGTGCATGGTAAGCAGAGGGCCACATGTACAAGAGTGTGAGTCAAAAATACCATGTTTGGTGACTTGGAGAAGTCCCTTGTTACGTTACGGCTGGGCCGCGGGGCGTACACGAGGCCAAATTAGGAAGAGCCTCGAAGACCCTCTATTCATTCCTCAAATGTTCACTGAGCACCGCTGTGTACCGGGCACCCACGCACATATGTTGGGGCCGGGGCAGTGCACAGGTGAGGTCCGTGTCCCCACGGCATGGCCCCTGGCCACCGCCCTCTTCCTGGCCCTCCCGCCCAGGCTACTGGTCTAGTCAGCCTGTATTCCTCTTGCTTTAGGCTGAGAGCACGTGCCAAACGCTTCCACGTCCTTCACCGTGCTGACGCCACCTGAGCCTTGAGAACCCAGCTTGGAAGCCCGTCTTCCAGGGCGGCTTCTCAGACTCGCGCCCCAGCGTGTGCCGCCAGCCCCTCGCGGAGCGCCCCAAGCACTGTGCTCATCTGCCGCGTCCGTTTCCTTCTCCGTTTCCCCCCTGACCCTGGGCTCCTTGAGGGCAGAGACCAGCCCTGTCTGTGTCCACAGCCCCAGCTCCTTGGAGGGCGACTGTGTGGACTAGGGGTCAGGATTGAAGCCGCGGCCCAGTGCCGAGGGGGCGGCCGGGAGCCTGCCGGAGCAGATGAAACGGCCTGTCGGACCGTGTTCCTGTGGGCCACTTGCCCCGTCGCTGAGCTTGGGGACTTGGGGATGTTTGTGAATCGGGGGATTACACCAACTGCCAAATGCGACCAGATGGCAGCCTCGCGGTTTTTGAAATCTTTCAATGGCTCCCCAGTGCCTATAGATCTGGTTCTCAATTCTGGCTTCAAATCAGATCTGAATCATCCAGTAATATTAAAAAAAAAAGTGTCCGCATCTCATGCCAGGCTGACCAAATCAGGATCTGAGGTGGGGTCTGTGCAGTCTCCGCAGGCAGTTCTAATGGGACTGACAAACATTGGCCTGCACCACGTGACCTCTCCCTGGCAAGGCCCTGTGTCTCAGACAGGCTGGACACTGGCATCACCTGGCGACCTTAAAAACTGCTGACACTGGGACCTTCTGTAAATTCTGATTCAGTTGATCTGGAATGTGGCCTGTGCATTGACTTTTTTTTTTCCAAAAGCTCGCCAGGAGAACGCCAGCTTCTGCCATGATGGAGTTAATTGGTGGCAGGCTTGCTCTCCTGCTGTAAACCGCTAGGAAATTGGGGAAGAAATGATTTAAAAAATAGTTGTCGGACCATAGAAAGATGACAAAAAACCAGCACAGCGCTGTGTGACCCCTGAAAGAAGAGAAACAAATGAGGTGAGCCCTCTGGTTGCCTTGGCGTCCTGCCAAGGTGTGTGGGTATCAGGAGCTCAAGCCAGGAATATGGCAGCTTTGCTGAGCTGCGGGGATGCAGGTCAGAGTTTAGGAAGGCTGAGGTGGCTGAAACCGCGGGGCAGAGGGCCAGGAAAGGATCTAGCAAAGAGAGAGCTCCGGATCTGCATAGGGGTCGCCTCGAGCTCACTGCTGAACCCCAAGCCTTCCCCATGGAGGCAGAGATCCCCGGGAGCCAGGACAAGAACACCAGGGCTGTGAGCTGCACGGCGCCACGGGCTCACTCTCGCGTGGCTGGGGGCAGTCACGACACACACCTGTGGCTTCTCAGGTGGAGCCACCGCCAGGTGAGGGCCACCCCTCACGCCTCGGGCCAGCCCGGCTCGAGACTTGCCCGAGAGAGCTGAAAAACAAGCCTGGGAAAGAGCAGGCTGAGCTCCTTCACCACCAGCCAAAACCGGCTCCGACATTCTTGAAAGGAAGACAAGGGAGACGCAGACATCCGGGTCTAACACGTAACCCGCCAACACCTGAAAAGAAGGAGAAACACAGGAAGCATCACACGGAGAAGAGTCCGTGCCTTGCAACAGACTCAGAAATGATTAGGCTGTGAGCGTGTTGGCATACCCGGACGTGGCCACAGTTATTAGAGCTGTGCTCAAGGATTTAATGAAACATAGAAACAGAATGAGGAAAGAAACGAAAGAAAAAGAACAAATGGGAACTTTTATTGCTGAAAATACCATTGGAGTTGTTTGTAGAATACATAAATACATTATATAACTTAATAAAACCACCCAATTAAAAAGGGCGCAAAAATTTGGCCCACCAAAAGAAGGTATATGAATGGCCAGCACACCTGTGAAAAGATGAGGACGATCATAAATTTTCAGGGGAATTAAAGGCGAAACCACAATGAGACACACCTGCACAACCGCTGCCCTGGACGGTCAGCGAAGAGTGGAGGAAATGAGACACGTGTGCTGCTGGGGACGGCGTAAAATGGTCCAGCCACTTTGCAGGACTGTTGGTGGTTTCTTTGCAAGTTAAACCTGTGGTTCCCGTGCAAGGAAGCAGTCTTCTTACTCGGTACTTACCCAGGAGGAATGAAAACTTGTATCTCCGCAAGACTTATACATGAGTGTTTATCGCATTTGTTCAGGACAAGCCCAAACGGGAAATAACCCCTGTGTCCAACAGCACATAAATCGATAGTTGTAGGATTGTGGAGTACTCTTGGCGATAACAAGGAACAAGCTGCAGCGTACTTAGAAACAGGAATGGGTCTCATTACGCCGCCAGACACAGAAAGTACATACTGTGTGATTCCCCTTGTGTGAATTCTAGAATAAGCAAACCCATCTAGGGCGGTAGAAAGCAGATCTCTGTTTTCCTGAGGGCTGGGAGTGCTGTGAGCTGCCCGACAGGGGCAGAAAGGAACTTTGGAGGGGCGATGATGGACAAGCTTTGTCTTTTTTGCTGGGTCAATTATCCGAGTGTATATTTGTCAAAACTCTTTGAACTTGACACTTGGATGGGTATAATCTGTCTTCTGGAGATGATGCTTCGCCGCCATAGATTTAAAAAACGGCACCACTGCCCTCACAAGCTTGTCTGGGAGTATTCGGCCTGCAGCAGAGTTTGAGAGCTACGGCCTCGAAGACCCTTCGTAATCTGGCCTCCGCCTGCCTCTCCATCTCAGTTCCTCCCTCTTTTTCCGTCTGTCACTCTTTCTGCTCTGGCCAGAAGCCCGCCCGGTATTTCAAGCAACTCCCCGAACGGGGCATCCCATGTTTGCTTTGCCAAATGCGGTTCCGTTTGCCTGAAAAGTCTTTTCCTCCACACCGTCTGCTTCCTCCCCAGCCCTTCGTGGAGACCTGTTGCCGTCTTGCGTGTTTCCCCAGGGCCCTTCCTGCCTGGCTTGTCTCTGTCTCTGTGGCGTCTTCTCCTACCATTTTGTGAGAACTTGTGGTTCCAGGCCTTGCACTTCCATCCCTGTATCCTGGTGCACAGCTGGCCCAGAGCCAGAGGTGTCTAGTGAGCAGGAGATGCTGAATGAATGAATGAATGAATGAATGAATGAACGAACGAACGAACAAATGGATGGATGGATGGATGAATGGATACATGGATACATGGATGGATGAAGGGATGAGGAAGCCTTCACGGAGGAAGCCAGGAAGATGGGGCTCAGAGAGGCGAGGGCAGCGTTCTGATGCAGGGAAAGAGGAAAGTCGGGAAGGAGTTGCAAGGAGGTTTCATCAGTGGGTTTATATTCGCATTTATATGCTCTTGAGTTGACACTGAGCCCTGTGAATGTTTATAGGGCATTTGGAACTAGCCATAAAGTGACATCAGAGTGCACAAGCCCACCCCTCCCCGGCACCTTATATATTAAAGATTCTGAGAAGTGACTAGGGGAAAGGAAATTAATTTTCCATTGACACTGATTTTGATCTCAGCTCATTTAAAGGCTGACCCAGGAATCTTCTACAACCAAGCAGGGACAGCATCCTGGAGACTGGACTAGACGTGCCCTGTGAGCTGCCACATTTGCCAAGAATTTCCCGTATGCACTGTGCTTAGGAAGACAAAAGCTGGCACACAGTGTGATGTGAGGCCGCCCATGGCATGTGGGCCATGGACGTGGCCGCTCCAGGAGACGTGACGCCGCCCTGGACGCAGAGGGTCGGCGGGGAGACTCACTTGCTGGCTCCCTCCACCCCAGCCCCCTGCCCCGCCTGTGGTTCGCTGAGCTCTTCCCAGGCGCCAGGCTAGGCTTGCTGCTCCCATACGTGGGCTCCTAGACGTGACACCGCTGGCCCAGCATGCCAGGCCCACCTCTCCACCAGGGGAAGCTGAGGCCAGAACGGTTGAGAAGCTGACGCACTGCATTCGCGTGCTGTGTGGGTGTGGAGCCCGCCGCCTCTGATTGTATTTAAGTTGTCTTGAGTATTTGAGCGGTTGTGCTGCTTGCTTCTCTTTGCTCCTTCTGACCCAACCTCCTGCTTGAGATGATGTTTTTACCTGACAGCATTTAGAGAAATTTTTTTTTGGTAAGAGAATTTTCTCAGTCTAAATGAGGGGGGCTAGATGTGAGTGCCCAGCAGACAGTTGTGGTTGTTTGTGTGTCTCTAGGGGAAATCTGGTGAAAAGGAGACACACCTGGCGCTGCTGGGGCAGAGGTAGTTTCCAGTTCCAGCTGCAAGGACTTTGTGCCTTGACCTTTGTAAATCTCTCTTCTCATCTATAAAAAGCAAATGTAATACAAATCTTGTAAGGCTTCATGATAACCAAGTGAAAGCATGTGCGTAACCTTCCAGCAGGTGGGTGGGCTTCACATCACAAAGATGCTCAGAGGGTCGTCTCCTTCCCAGCTCTGCTTTGCCCGGGTCCAGTCTTTGTGTTCTCTGCACTCCTGGGGACCTTAAGCTTTCAGCGTCACTGCGGACTGAATGGATGACTCTCTAGTCACTTTTGTGGCCACATTTGGGCCGATGCCAGTGCTCCCTGGCCGGGGTAAAGAGACCCCCAGGATTCCCTTTGAAGGTGAGAACCGAGAGGCGAGGGGCTCGTGAATGGGCCCAGGCAGGACAGGTGCTCAGGCCTTTCCCTGCCCGCGGCTCCCAGCGCTCTCCTGCCTCCCTCGGGGCACGGCCTCACCTTGGGAGGTGCTCCAGGAGCTTTCTTCCTGAGGGCTGTGCAGGCAGAGGCCCTGGGTCACCGTCATTCACCTGTGATGGCAAAGCCAGCCTGTGGTGTTACTGGTGTGGGCGCCTCTCACCTCCCTGTCCTTCTAACCCTGATCCACCGCTCGGCACCTGTGGGACCTTCCTCCCTCCGCCTCAGTCTCCTCATCTGTGAAGTGGGCACAGTAGGCTGCAGGTGGGAGTGCACAGGCTGGCGTGGGCCCCGCCATCCATGTGTTGTCTGCACTAGGAAGGTGCTCAGTGTATCACAGCTGCTGCTGCGGCTGCTCCCTGCTCACCGTTAAACATTTTCAACTTTGTCTTTTGAACTAATTTCAGATTTACAAAAAAGTTGCCAAAATAGTACAAAGAATTTCTTCCTACCCTTCCCCTGGCTTCTCCAAGTGCTAATGTCTTACATAACCACAGTAAAATTAGTGAAGCCAGGAAAGTGACCTTAATACAATGCTCGCAACTCGTAACCCTGTTGTGGTTTTCCGGCCGCTTCTCTAGCTTCCATTTTCTGGGTCAGGATTTGGTGCAGGACGGGGCAGTGCATCTGGTAGTCAGGGATTCTTCATCCCCTCTCATCCGGGATGGTCCTCAGTCCGTCGTTGTCTCCCATGGTCTTGACACATAAGAAGAGTACCGGCCAGCTATTTTTTTTAGAACGTCCCTCAATCTGGGACTGTCTGATATTTCTTGGTGATTAAATGGATGTTACCCATCTGGGGCAGGAATAGCTCAGAGCAATGTGTGCCTTTCTCAAGGCATCACCCATGAGGCACTGTGCCTTTATGTCTCGTTCCTGACGATGGCAACTCTGATCCCGTGGCTAAGGAGGTACCTGTCAGGTCTCTGCTCAAAAGTTGCTAGTTTTCCTCTTATTGAAAACTAAATATAAATATTGGTGGGAGGTGCTCTGAGACTCTAAATATGCTGCTTCTCATCTTTCACTCACTAATTTCAGTATCCACTGATGATGCTAACCTTCCTTGTTTATTACTGTAGTGTTTGATAAGTGACGGTTTTTTCTAATTCCATTGTTCCTCCTACGTTCGTTAGTGGGAATTCTTCCGTAGGAAACAGAAGTCCCTTCTCCATCAACTTAACTATTGTCAGTAGAGGGTCACGGACGTTTGTTTTATTCTATGAATTATAATCCGTCCCTGCCATTATTTATTTTATTGCTCCAATTATCTCAGACTTGACCATTTTGTTTTCCTCCCTGTTGAAGAGGGTTTTCTGAATTTCTGTCCTCTTATGATAAAGGGCTATTTTCTCCTTTGCCCGAGAAATACTGTGTGCTAGGATAACTCTGCTATTCTGTCTTGCTACGGTGATTTTGAATCAGCAGTAGAAAACCTCTGAGCTGGAGCACAGACGTCTCCGCCCTTGCTTGCCCTGTCCTGGGAACTTTGTCTGCTCTGCCCTGGGGCCCAGGCGGTCACTCGCGACCTGCCACACCAGCCTTCCTCCATCACTTTGCTGGGGAAAAGCTGCAGCCCTGATTACAATGAAATGAAGACTGTGGATCCATTTACACACATGCTGTGGTCTTTTCTTTTTTTGGTAGTATTTATTTTATATCGGAGCATAGTTGATTAACAATGTTGTGCCGGTTTCAGGCATACAACAGTGATTCAGTTATACATCTACATGTATCTATTCTTTTTCAAATTCTTTTCCCATTTAGGTTATTAAAGAATATTGAGTAGAGTTCCCTGCGCTATACAGAAGGTCCTTGTTGCTTATCTATTTTAAATATAGCAGTGTGAACATGTCAACCCCAAACTCCCAATCCATCCCTCCCCCCGACCCTTCCCCCTGGTAACCATAAGTTCATTCTCTAAGCCTGTGAGCCTGTTTCTGTTTTGTAAATAAGTTCATTTGTATCATTTTTTTTAGATTCCACATATAAGTGATATCATATGATATTTTTCTTTCTCTGTCTGACTTGCTTCACTTCGTATGATCATCTCCAGGTCCATCCGTGTTGCTGTAAATGGCATTATTCCATTCTTTTTAATGGCTGAGTAATATTCCATCATATATGTGTACCACATCTTCTTTATCCATTCCTCTGTTGACAGATGCTTAGGTTGCTTCCATTTCCTGGCTATTGTGAACAGTGCTGCAATGAGCATTGGGGTGCACGTATCCTTTCGAACCGTGTTTTTCTCTCGATATGCCCAGGAGTGGGATTGCTGGATCATATATGGTGGCTCCGTTTTTAGTTCTTTGAGGAACCTCCGTACTGTTCTCCACAATGGCTGCACCAGTTTACGTTACGTTCTGTGAGAATTAAAAACACGTCATCGCTACTAATGAGTTTAAGTGTGGGCTCTTGTCATTGGTTTCTCCTCTGCACATCCTCCCTCAGAGGTGTCTCAGGGCCACAAAGGATCTCTCTCTCATGTTGGGGAGCAGCCATCCTAATTAAGCATCTTTACATAACTGCAAATGTCCTTCATAGGACACAGTGTAAAACCCTGGAGAATAAAACGGCCCCTTTCCCGAGAATACGCCGCGTTATGCTCCTAAAGAAGAAGCCGTACTTCGCGGTTCAGCGGGTGGAGCCGGGAAGCCTCTTCCTCCAGATCTCCGAAGAAGGCATTGGCGGGCGCCGTGTCCTGTGCCTGCGCATCTGTTGTGTCGGGAGACTTAAGACCGGCCTGGAAGGGGAGAGGAACCGATCAGATGCCTGCTGGAGAAGCAGACAAACGTGTAACCGTCAAGGCATCTGCATCTAGGGTGTGGGAGGGGGGTAGGCAGTCCCACGGGAAAACTGGCGGCAGAGCGCGCAGGGCCTGCAGGAGCCCCCGGGTACAGACCCCAGCCTGCGCAGGCCGCCCCGCCCGCCCGGCGGCTCCCATGGGGATCACAGGTCTCGCTCTGCTCTGCGGCTCCCACTTTGAAAGCCCTCACTGTCCCTTCGGCTCTCCTAGCGAGAGGGAGGGAGGGAGGGAGGGAGGGGCTCACCCAGATCTCCCCTGGGCCCCCCCGGTGGTCCCGGCTGCCTCCAGCAGCTGCAGGAAGTGTCTGGACTGGGAGCTCCTCCTTCTCACCACCGCCTCGTGCAGAGTCCCTGTGTGTGAGGCCGTGTCTTCGCAGCAGTTGAAGATCTGAGAACAGCAATCAAGGACTGGTTTAATGACTTCCAGTCCATCGAGGAGAAATGAGGGGCCCGCCAGGCACCCTGCCCCAGCATGCAGGGCTCTGGAGCCACCTAGCAGGTGCCTACAAGGTAGCCGGGATGTCCTCCCTCTGGGGCTGTTGGTAGCCTGTTCCCCTGTGTCCTGGTGAGCCCCCGGGCTCCTGACAAATCGATTCCTCCCCTCTCCCTTTCTCTCCCCTCCCCAAATGTTCGTGGGGTACTTGTTTTCCCAGGTGGAATGTTCAGGGGTGAAAGGGTGGCCTGAGTCCCTAGGAGGACCAGCGAGGGCCTGTGAGCCTGGGATAGTCCCGGGACGGGGTGGTCTGTGCAGTGACAGGGGTAAGTCCCCTTTACCCCGGCTGGAGGAAGGTCCTGGGATTGGGGGGAGGGGGGGCTTCCTCAGTCACGTGGCCCTCGGTGGAGTTGGGACTGGGGGGGGACGAGGAGCCTGGGCTTTGCGCCCACAGACCCCTGGGTTCTAGGAGAGGCTGGTGGGCACAGTTGCCCCGTATGTGAGATGGGAATTCATTGTGAGTGTTACAGGGGAGGACGCCTGCCGTTGCTGGACGTGGTGGGCTTCCCACACACAGAGCGGAGCCCTGTCTTATTTACCATTCCTAGCGGGAGGCCCGGCCTCCACGCTCTGTGCTTATGGAGTGCATGATGCTCATGTTTGCGCCAGACTCTCCAGGGCCGGTGCTAAAGGGAACTTCTTCAGATTCCTTCTCTGGAAAGGAGCTCTTGATTGAGTTTTAGGACCCTCAGACTGCAGGGGCCCAGCCCGCGCTGACCAGCCCATGTCTGTCTGCCTGCCTGCTGTGAAAACCGCAGGGGGCTGCTGCCTAGTCCCCTCGCCGGCTCCGTGCAGAGCGGGGCCAGTGGCCTGGCTGGAGACTCGGGTCCCCGCGTGTCCCCGTCTCTCAGCCACTCAGCCCGCCGGCCCTGGTGACCCACGCCGTCCTCAACGCCCTTGGCGCCAAGCTCAGTGCTGTGCCTGCAGTCGTCCGCCAGCACCACGCGCTTCACGGGATGGTTTAAGCGCAGACTCTCTGCATACCTCCCAGTGTTGGCTCAGGGGCTCGTGTTGGGGCTGAGCTGCAGGGGTGGAGGGAGGACCTTGGGCAGGTTTTCCCCTCTGCACGCTGAGAAGGGAGCTGCATACGCCCCAGAATCGTTGGCAGATGCGGTGAGAGGCCCAGCGCAGGCGCCGAGGGGTCGCAGGTGCTCAGGCACGCAGCGTCCTTCTCTCGCCCAGCCTCTAGGAAACCCCAGGGCCTGGAGGTGGGGGGGGGGTACGGGGGAAGGGGCCCCTTCCAGTTGGAGGTCAGTACATTTTCAGAGGCTGGTGAGCCCGTGGCAAGGAAGCATAGTGAGGAAGCCGCTGCTGATTCTTGCTGATGGGGGCACCGTCCCAGTCATGCCTGGGGACAGGCCTGGCTGAGAGTGTCAAGCTTCATCACAGGCTCTCTTCCCACCTGCGCACCGACAGTTTCCTGTGCTTTCCCAGGGCTCCTGTTAAAACAGCAGGAGCCCAGTTGCAGTATAAGCAACAACCTTTGAAAGGTCCGCTTCCGCAGGCAATGGGCTGGACTGATTTGGAGCTCATTGATTTTGCATTTAGCTCAGGAAAGGTGCATTTACTTTGTCAGTCTACTGACAGGACGCTTCTAGGCAAGAGTTTTCGGCGTAGCCTCACGCTGTAGGACAGCGTCTCGGCCAGCGGCCCTGAGTTGTGGGTTTCAGCTGTGGCTCTGCCCTCCTTAATGGGGTGTGTGACCTGGGGGAGTTTACTTCATCCCCCTGGGCTTCAGTTTCCACGTCTGTAAAATGAGAGGGTTGGGCAGGATGGTCTGTGAGATTCCATTTATCCCGAAGTAAAGGTGATGAGACGAATTCTACGATGGAGGAAAATACAGACATGGATATATGACTCTGTGTGTGCTACACATTTGGGGGTTTGTTTGTAACCACATCTGTGGGTCTGCCTTCCTTCTAGCTCACATTTTTTCCCTTTTGTTAAACATTTCTGCTTTTTCTGCGTCTATTGGGATGATCATATGGTTTTTCTTCTTCAGTTTGTTAATATGGTGTATCACATTGATTGATTTGCATATATTGAAGAATCCTTGCATCCCTGGGTTAAATCCCACTTGATCATGGTGTACGATCCTTTTAATGTGTTGGATGCTGTTTGCTGGTATTCTGTTGAGGATTTTTTGCATCTATGTTCATCAGTGATATTGGTCTGTAATTTTCTTTTTTTGTAGTATCTTTGTCTGGTTTTGGTATCAGGGTGATGGTGGCTTTGTAGAATGAGTTTGGGAGTGTTCCTTCCTCTGCAATTTTTTGGAAGAGTTTTAGAAGGATGGGTGTTAGTTCTTCTCTAAATGTTTGATAGAATTCACCTGTGAAGCCATCTGGTCTTGGACTTTTGTTTGTTGGAAGATTTTTAATCACAGTTTCAATTTCATTACTTGTGATATGTCTGTCTGTTCATATTTTCTGTTTCTTCCTGGTTCAGTCTTGGAAGGTTATACCTTTCTAAGAATTTGTCCATTTCTTCCAGGTTGTCCATTTTATTGGCATATCGTTGCTTGTAATAGTCTCTTTTGATGCTTTGTATTTATACAGTGTCTGTTATAACTTCTCCTTTTTCATTTCTAACTTTATTGGTTTGAGTCCTCTCCCTCTTTTTCTAGATGAGTCTGGCTAAAGGTTTATCAGTTTCGTTTATCTTCTCAAAGAACCAGCTTTTAGTTTTATTGATCTTTGGTATTGTTTTCTTTCTTTCTATTTCATTTATTTCTGCTCTGATCTTTATGATTTATTTCCTTCTACTAACTTTGGGTTTTGTTTGTTCTTCTTTCTCTAGTTCCTTTAGGTGTAAGTTTAGATTGTTTATTTAAGATTTTTCTTGTTTCTTGAGGTAGGATTGTTTTGCTATAAATTTCCCTCTTAGAACTGCTTTTGCTGCATCCCATAGATTTTGGATCATCGTGTTTCATTGTCATTTGTTTCTACGTACTTTTTGATTTCCTCTTTGATTTCTTCAGTGATCTCTTGGTTATTTAGTAGAGCATTGTTTATCCTCCATATGTTTGTGTTTTTTATGGGTTTTTTCCCTGTAATTTATTTCTAATCTCATTGCTTTGTGGTCAGAAAAGATGCTTGATATGATATGATTTCAGTTTTCTTAAATTTACTGAGGCTTGATTTGTGACCCAAGATGTGATCTGTCCTGGAGAATGTTCTGTGCACACTTGAGAAGAAAGTGTAATCTGCTGTTTTCGGATGCAATGTCCTATAAATATCAATTAAATCTATCTGGTCTATTATGTTATTTAAAGCTTTTGTTTTCTTATTAATTTTCTGTCTGGAATACCTGTCCATTGGTGTAAGTGAGGTGTTACAGTCCCCCACTATTATTGTGTTACTGTCAATTTCCTCTTTTATAGCTGTTAGCATTTGCCTGACATATTGAGGTGCTCCTATGTTGGGTGCATATATATTTATAATTGTTATATCTTCTTCTTGGATTGATCCCTTGATCATTATGTACTGTCCTTCCTTGTCTCTTATAACATTCTTATTTTAAAGTCTGTTTTATCTGATACGAGTATTGCTACTCCAGCTTTCTTTCAATCTCCATTTGCATGGAATAACTTTTTCCATCCCCTCACTTTCAGTCTGTACATGTCCCTAGGTCTGAAGTGGGTCTCTTGTAGACAGCATATATTCAGGTCTTGTTTTTGTATCCATTCAGCCAGTCTGTGTCTTTTGGTTGGAACATTTAGTCCATTCACATTTAAGGTAATTATTGGCATGTATGTTCCTATTACCATTTTCTTAATTGTTTTGGGTTTGTTTTTGTAGGTCCTTTTCTTCTCTTGTGTTTCCCATTTAGAGAAGTTCCTTTAGCATTTGTTGTAGAGCTGGTGTGGTGGTGCTGAATTCTCTTAGCTTTTGCTTGTCTGTAAAGCTTTTGATTTCTCTGTCGAATATGAATGAGATCCTTCCTGGGTAGAGTATTCTGAGTTGTAGGTTATTCCCTTTCATCACTTTAAATATATCCTGCCACTCCCTTCTGGCTTGTAGAGTTTCTGCTGAGAAATCAGCTGTTAACCTTGTGGGAGTTCGCTTGTATGTTATTTGTCATTTTTCCCTTGTTGCTTTTAATAAGTTTTCTCTGTCTTTAATTTTTGTCAGTTTGATTACTGTGTCTCAGTGTGTTTCTCCTTGGGTTTATCCTGCCTGGGACTCTGGTGCTTCCTGGACTTGGGTGGCTATTTCCTTTCCCATGTTAGGAAAGTTTTCGACTATGATCTCTTCAGATATTTTCTTGGGTCTTTTCTCTCTCTCATCTCCTTCCGGGACCCCTATAATGCGAATGTTGGTGTGTTTAATGTTGTCCCAGAGGTCTCTTAGACTGTTTTCATTTCTTTTCATTCTTTTTTCTTTATTCTGTTCTGCTTCCGTGATTTCCACCATTCTGTCTTCCAGGTCACTTATCCATTCTCTGCCTCAGTTATTCTGCTATTGATTCCTTCTAGTGTAGTTTTCATTTCAGTTATTGTATTGTTCATCTCTGTTTGTTTGTTCTTTAATTCTTCTAGGTCTTTGATAAATATTTCTTGCATCTTTTCGATCCTTGCCTCCATTCTTTTTCTGAGGTCCTGGATCATCTTCTTTTTTTCCTTTTAAATTATTTATTTATTTATTTTGGGCTGCATTGGGTCTTTGTTGCTACGTGCTGGCTTTCTCTAGTTGCAGCGAGCGGGGGCTTCTCTTTGTTGCGGTGCATGGACTTCTCATTGCGGTGGCTTCTATTGTTGTGGATTACGAGCTCTAGGCACACGGGCTTCAGTAGTTGTGGCTCGTGGGCTCTAGAGCACAGGCTCAGTAATTGTGGCGCACGGGCTTAGTTGCTCCGTGGCATGTGGGATCTTCCCAGACCAGGGCTCGAACCCATGTCCCCTGCATTGACAGGTGGATTCTTAACCACTGCGCCACCAGGGAAGTCCCTCCTGGATTATCTTCACTATCATTATTCTGAATTCTTTTTCTGGAAGGTTGCCTATCCCCATTTAGTTGTTTTTCTGGGGTTTTATCTTGTTCCTTCATCTGGGACATAGTCCTCTGCCTTTTCATTTTGTCTATCTTTCTGTGATTGTGGTTTCCCGCCCAGCTTATGCTGGATCCTTTAGGAAGATGCAGTCAGCTCCTGGGGCTGGTGCTGTGTGGGGCCTCATTTGGGTTCTGGTTGGAGGCCTGAGGCTTTGGCTGGATCTCTCCTAGCAGGTCAGCACATCCCTCTGGCCCTTGATGGGCCCTTTGCTTCCTGGTGCGACCCCTGCCCTCCCTGGGAGCTCAGCTGGGGACTCCTTCCCCAGTCTTTTCCTCTGCTGCCATCTGGGCAGTTACCTCCCCGGGGCCCTGAGTTCCTGACTCTCCCACCTCTGTCCCTGCCTGGAGCGGAGTGATGAGGAGCGGTACGTGCCACCGTTACCGCTGGAGTCTGACTGGAGTCCAGGTCCACCTACTGCTGGAGGTGGTGGTGGAGCCCAGTAGACAGGGCAGAACTCACCTGTCTACACTGAAGAGGTTTCAACACAGCTGAACCGTGTCAGTGCCTCGCTCTCATGAGGAACTCGGAAGGCACAACTATTACTCGTTACTGTTGTTCTCTGTGTATTTCTCAAACAGAGACTGAGGATTTGACGACCCCAAGGCGGGCACGCAGAGAATCAGGAGGAATTAAGTAACACATTGGAGCCCCTCCAGCCCCTCTTGTCTCTTTCTTCATGAGTGGCACGTTTTCTCTTTCCTTCGTCCGAAGGCAGGCACTTGTTTTGTTCTTTATTCTCTAACCTCTCGTCTGGATTTGAGGTGACCCACGCCCCAGCTCTCCAGAGGCTACTTGGGCCTTGCGCAACGATTTGCATGCCCGCTGCCTTTCGGCTCTTACTCCGACCCGGGCTATTCTTAACACAATCTAATCTCAGACCTACCCGTGTGCTGGAGCGCAGGGTTCACGGGGCTCCTGTGTGTGTGTGTGTGTGTGTGTGTGTGTGCGTGCGCGCGTGCATGCTGGAGGAGGAGATACAGCACAGGTGTGTGACTCTCTGCCCTAGAGTGTGCGCAGCTATCTTTAGCTGCTTCTAGGAGCCTTGCCCCTGGAAGGTCACATGGGGGGCCCACAGGCCACCAGGCTGAGCCCTTCACGGAGGAGGTTTGGTCCATCTTTGCAGCCAGTTCTGTAGTAGAACAAGAGCATTTTATTGCAGATGTGACGGGACCCTTTGTAGACTTTGTCTATACACATTTCTGTCCCTCAGGACAAAAGCCTAAGAATAAGTGACATTTCCCTCATTTTAGTGCCAAAAAAAGTACAAAATGACCATCTGAAGGCTTTGTGCCCTGTGGCAGATGTGGACCCTGCCACGTCTGAAGAGCTTCTGTGAGTTGTTTTTGGGAGGAGAAATATCAGAGACGTCTTCCAAGGCTGTGGGCGGAGTGACGGGTCTCTCTGTGGTCTTGGAACAGAGGCTGGGGACGGCGAGCCAGCAAAGCAAGGACCGAAAGGGGTTCAGTGGCTGTGAGGCATCGGGGGAAGTTCCCTCTCACCCTCCCCGTGAGGAGGAGTCGGGGGCAGCACGGCTCTCAGCCTGCCCACACCCCTCTTTTTAGTGTCCCCTTCCAACCCTGGGGACTTCTTATCCGGGTGTTCCTTAGGTAGAAGGTGGGCTTGCCCCATAGTGCAGTCTGGATCCCGCCCCCCATTTTAGGTAAAAACAGTCCCCGAATTCCTTTTGCTTCTCATTGCAATCCTACCATTCTTTTGAAAAGGACAACTCATCTCTGGAAAGCCAGTACTGCTAGAATATTAACTATCAATACATTCAAGTCGTCGACTTGGTGATAAGTGCTTTTCACTTTTCTTGGTTAAGTAGAATAACACTGAGTCAGAGCGACTATTTGGAGAAAGGAAGGAGTCAAGGAATACAGTGGATCTGGGGCTCCTGGCTGCGTGGCGGTTGAGCGGCGGTGTCCTTGCGCTTGGACCGTTGGTTTCATCTCCCCAAGAGGTCGCAGGCATCCGCCTTCATCTTTGTCAGGACGGAGGTGTCCTCCCTGGGGAAGCAGAGGGAGCCGAGGCTTGTTAAACCCACCGCCCTCATTCCTTTTCTCATTCGTTGCTCACACCACCCAGCAGGCAGGGGGCCCTCGTCGTGTCATCGCGCAGAGGAGTCCGAAGCTGGAGCGAGGCCGCCTGCCCCGGGCACCCGGCCAGCAAGTGCACGGCGGCATCTGAACACGCACGGGTCCTCGGGCTCCTCCTGGCTGCCACCTTTCTCCTCCTCACCCGTGCCTCTGGCGGGGTGGCCAGAGGCAAGGACTCAAGTGAGGCAGGAAACCAGATGCCTTGGCGGCGGCTTGGCTCTTATTTGGGGGTGAAGTTCTCTGCCCTCATTGTGCATCTGTTTTGTTGTTAATACTAATGAGCCTTTGCGATGACTTATTGACTGTTCACTAATCCTGGCTTACCTCTGGCTTAATGTTTTCAGCTGACACAGAATGTTACTCCTTTGTAATTTATATTATTTAGCTATTCTTAGCCTTTAGAGTGAATGCGTCTTAGGTGAGTGTAATTAGAAAGGCGTATTTAGCACACAAGGGATAATTTTCTCTCATGCAGCTGTGCATTAAGGAAAAAAAGCACCTGCGGGACTATAAGGTTTCCATTTATAATAGAGATTTATTCTCCCAGAGGCTAGGAAGCCATAATCCTCTGAAAGCTCTTTATATCAATGCTGAAGGTACTCCTTTCATTCATTTATTTATTTAATTGGTAAGCGATGATTGAACTCCTCCATTGGGCAGCGTGCCAGGCTGTGAGCCAGCCCTGGGGGCACCGCCGTGCCTGGAGGGACTCTCGGGGCGGGGTGGGGAGGGGACGACCTGACATTTAAATGGGTTATGATGACTGTTTCTACAGCGGTGCCATGGCTGTCTATTACAAGGAGTTCAGAGTTGGGCAGGTGTGGCATTAAATTCTGCCTTGGACAAGCTTTGCGACTGGCTGGACAAATCATAAATCCAAGCCACAGTTTCTTTTTTTTTTTTTTTTTTTTGAATTTTTAAATTGTATTTATTTTTCTATACAGCAGGTTCTTATTAGTCATTCATTTTATACACATCAGTGTCTACACATCAATCCCAATCTCCCAATTCATCACACCCCGCCACTTACCCCCTTTGGTGCCCATACGTTTGTTCTCTACATCTCAAGCCACAGTTTCTTTATCAGCCCATGGGAGGCTCTGTAGGCCAGTGGTCTTGAGAGGTGAGGTCTTCAGAGTCAGTGGCTAAGTGTAAAGTCATGTCTGGATCTGTTGTGACTTGTTTCTGTCATTGTGGTTCAGCTGCTTGTGGCCCAGCACTCAGTCCCAGGCCCTGAGGGAGCTCTGGCCAGAGCTCGGCGGCTGGCCTGCCAGGGTGCCCTGCTTGTCTCCACCGGTCCGCTTCCCATCTTTCCTGCCTTCATGCAGCTGGGGTCAAACGTCACACTGGAAAAGGGTCAGCCTGGTTTCCTCTTGTCTCCAGCCTCTTCCGGAACAGTCTGACCCCCTCCTCATGCTCTCGGCAGGGCGTGCGGCATGGTGGACAGCCCGGGACGGGGCTCAGTGGACGTTTGATGGACAGTCGGGGTGGTGGCTCTCCCTGGCCTGCCGAGGAACCGTGGAAGGAGGGAGGTGTTAGACTGTCAGCCCCAGGCTGTCTTCACACGGGTAACAGGGTTTGAGAGGAGCCCAGCTAGCACCCTGCTTGCACAGTCTAAGTTTGGAACATCAGAGAGGTGTGTGCAGGAGTGGCCTGGTCAGCTCACCAACCCGGAGAAGCTGGGTGGGAGGGCTGGCCTGGCTGTGGCCACGTGGGCTCCCCAGCGCCTCACCGTGGAATTAGCGTGTCCACACAATCAAGGGCAGAGCTGAAGTCCATGATTCTCACCCACAGGGCCAGCTCTAGGACTCGGGCCAGCCTGCAGGGCCAGTGGAGGACAGGGAGGGGTGGAGCCCACAAGACCCGTCCTTTCCCGTCTCACCAGTTAGGGAGGCTGCCCTCCTCTCCCCACCTGCACGTGGTGGCTCTCAGAGTGTGGTCTCTGGACCAGTAGCTTCAGCATCCTGGGATCTCCTTAGAGATGCAAATTCTCGGGCCCCGTCTGGACCTGCAAATCAGAAACGCTGCTGTGGGGCCCAGCACTGTGTTGAAACGAGCTCTCCTGGGGACTGACGCGAGTTCTGGGGCAGAGCTCCGCAGTCAGGAGAGGTGCCGGGCAGAGGTGGGCTATAAAGTCCAGTCAGAGAACCCCGGTATTGGTCTCTCAGGCCTCAGGGTGGCCAGTGAGAGTTGGGGTAGCCAGTGTTTTCCATGTGAACCAGGGCGTGGAAGAGTGAGGGAGAGAGTCCTCGGGGAAAGTCCTTCATGTGGAAACGGAAGACCGGAGAACAAGCGCTCTCCACAGAGGGGTGGTCTGGGACATGCTGCCTAATCCTCCTTAAGCCTCCTTCCCTCACCTGCAAAATGGGGCTAATGAGCTCTTCTCTGAAGGATTTTGAGGCTTAAACTACACGATGCATAAAGAAAGTGGAATTCAATGTACAGTAATAGATGGCCATTAAAATGCAGTTTTATTTCCTTAACCTCTTTTCCTATTGGCCAAGATGTTCTGGAGGATCTCAAAATGGGAGAGCAGATTATAGACCAGAAGAAGAAATTCTAGGTGTCAGAGTCAGCCTTTGCTATCGGGGACAGAAGCCCAACAGAGGGCTTACAAGGGCGCCCCTCAGTCTCAGCTGCTCAGCTTTCATCCTGGGCGTGGGACTCCTGAGGTCTGGGCAGGACAGGCGGCTCTAGTCTTGGCCTGTTGTACCAACTGAGCTGGAAAAGAATTCTGTAAAGCAGCTGTTAAATTGATTCCCACTGTGAAGATAAAGGGTGGAGGTGGAATTTACCAGGGTCACCTGCTCCGAGGACCTAGAAGTGCCATGGCTGGCCAAGCAGTCAGAAAGTTTGTTTTCTATTTAAAGAAGGAAGTTTGCTGGAGTGAGAAAGGGGCAAAGGCCACAGACTAGAAGAGTTGTTGAATAAATGAAAACATCAGCAGAAATAAATTAAATCAGGAGCAGCCCAGCTCCAGAGAAAGCAGAGCCTCGTGAGATGCGGGCTTTGCAGTGGTCACTGCCTTGTATCCTGAGTAGCCTCGTCGGGCTTTGGCAGCCTCTGATTCTTGTACGTCTCTGGAGTAAAGCCATAATTTCATCTCAGCCATCTGAATGAATGAATGTCCATGTTTCCAGCCCTGGTTAACGGACCATGTGGCCCCAGGCCTATCAAAGAGGCAGCATGCAGCGAAGGTGGCCCTGACTGTGGTTCCACACTCGAGGTTCGAATGCCATTAGGCGCTTAACGAAGGTGCCGCAGTGTGAGTCTAATGAGATCAAAGACAGACCTGTTGTCACGGATTTAACGTTGGATGGGATCTTATAGTGCACTTGGCATTGGGCCCAGAGTCTTAGAGGTGGACTTGAGCTCTTTGTCCCGCCCATACCTAGGTAACCCGCTTCCCATGAAGACCAGGTGCCAGGTCTAATGGTGGAACACCGGGAGTCTTCTCTCTGTGGGCCCTTGGCTGAGATGGGGACAGGCCCCACAGGCACTAACTTGTGTCCTATGGAGGAAGGTGCACGATGCACCCTACGTTTCTCACATTAGAGAAGGTTGTCACAGGTGTGGGAAAATGAGAATGAATCTTGTGGTGTAAATTTGGAACTTGAGGTATCACTCTGAACTCCCTGTTTGTGTTTATTTCTGTATCTTTGTCCATATGTATACTTATATCCATATCTATCTACAGCAAGGTGCCAATATATATGTATGTATGTATGTATAGACACATATTTCTCAGGTTTGTTCACTAGAAAAGCCTTGAAGCAAGAGCATCTTAGTAGCAAAAGAAAATTGTGTTGTTAGAAAATAGTCAATCGATGCTAAAGCTAGTGAGTGAGAATTTAATGAGGAATAAGGTATTTATCACCTGTCAAAGCATCTCCACACAAATTGCTTGTTAATTACTAATGGAAAAATAGGAACAGAACTTGCAGATACCATTATCATCATTATTTCATTATCTATCTATGCATCTATCTATCTATCTTCTATCTCTGTCTGAAGAGAGGGAATTTAAAGATGAGAGAAGATGTGAAAAGTTGTTGAATTGGGTAACGGGGTGGTGTTTGTACTTTCCTTTCAAATCTTCTGTCACTTTGAGATAATATTGAAGTTAAAAGTTTAAAAGATAAACCTTAAAGTCATAGAGGAAAACAGGGGAGAATAATATTTTATAACCTTGGAGTGTGGAGAGTGTTTCTAACCATGATTCAGGAGCCATGAAAAAGGTGCAAGGGACATAAAAGGAAAGACTGCTGCATTAACTGCAAAAAAATTAAACATTTCTGCAAAGAACATCATAAATAAACCCAAAGATACTATCCAAATGGGAAAAAATATTTGCAGCTTATATCACAGGCAAGGAGTAATTTCCTTAATATATAAAACCTCCTAGATATCTGGAAGAAAAAATCAATTAAAAAAAAGAACGGTCAAATGATATGAACATGTACTTCACAACAAAAAAGAGGAAACGGCTGCTTTTTTTGTTACCAGAAATCAGATTTTTGACTTGGCCTTTTAACAGTCCCCAGACACATCTTCCTCCATCTGGACCTCATGTCCTGACCCCTCTCAGTCACCAAGGGACTTCTGGGCCTCTTGAAGAGGAGCTGTTTTGATGGCTGGTGTCGCTCAGATCCATTCCTACATTATTGTGGATGTACCATTTAATTTGTAGTCACTTGGCATCTTTAAGGCATAATTAACACTGAAGAAAGACTTTGGCCAAAAGTGCTAATTAACTGGAAAGTAGTGGTAAGGCTTTCATTTGTGTGTTTCATTGACCTTAAGTAAACTGTAGGACTGGCCTCTTGGGGTATGAGCCCCAGCTGGGACCTGTGGTCCTGAACGTTTGACTTATTAAGTGAATAACATCACAGCTGTTAATCTTGTGTCGTATCACAGAAATAGAGCAGAAGGAAATCTGTGGTGACAGGTCCACTTGGGGTCTTTAAAAATTAGAGGTCTATTTCTTAGACATATAAATTAGTTATGACAGTGTCCAGGGTGATTGTTTTTCTCTGGCAATAGCCTTAGTTAGATTAGAAATCAGGGAACGTTAGATTAGTATTACAAAATGAATAGAAACAATTCATATGAGAACTGGTAAGAACCTCAGGCAATATCTGGCACAAGCCTCAGATTTTACAGATGAGTGTATTGAGGACTAGAGAAAGGACACGACTTTTCCAAGGTCATGTGAAGTTTTAATTACAGTAAATCATAACCTCACTTGCATGACCCTGCTGCAGAACCTGGGGATCCTGAGGCTCCACATTCGTCCTCAGACACAGGCAGCCCTCCATCAGTGTGGCCCACACTATGACTTTGGAGTCTTCTGTTTTAATGATTGCAAGTGATTTTGTGCCTATTAAGGATCAGGATCAATTTCTAAAATAACTTTATTAAATATAATTTGCATTCTGTAAAATGCAGCCACGTTAACTGTACAGCCATCAAGATATAGAATATTCTCATTATCGCCCAACAAGTTTCCCTGACCCCTTTGCAGTCAGCCTTGTCTGCCCCCAACCCGGGCAACAACTGATCTGCTTTTTGTCCTAAAGAGTAACCCTTTCTAGCATCTCATGTACATGCAAGCATACGGTATATATTCTTTTGTATCTGGCCTCTTTCACTCAGAATAATGTTTTGGGGATTTCTGCATGTTGTGGCTATCAGTAGTTTGCTTCATTTTGTTGCTGAGTAGTATTCCATAAAATTTGTTTGTCTAGTCACCTACCTCCTGTTGGACATTGAGGTTATTTTCAGTTTGAGATTAACCTGTACTATGAATAAAGTTTCCAGGGACATTGATATACATGTCTTGGTATGGATATATGTTTTTATTTTTCTTGGTAGAAGTTTCATTGCTAAATAATATATTAATTCTGTGTTTAAATTTATGAGGAATTGCTTGGCTGTTTTCCAAAGTGATTGTACATTTTACATTACCACTAGCAATTTCTGAGAGTTCTAGTAGATTTGTTAGGATTTGGGGGGGGCACATGACTATGTCATATATGAACAGACAGTTTTACTTCTTCCTTTCTGACATGTAGGCCTTTAATTTCTTTTTCTTGCCTTATTGACTTGCCTAGGATCTCAAGTACAGTGTTTATAGCAGTAGTGACAGCGAGGTCCTCGCCTTATTCTGGATTTTAGGGGCAAAACATTGCTTATGATTAAGTATGGTTTTAACTGCAAGTTTTTCATGGGTGCACTTTGTGGATTGAGGATGTTTCTTTTTGTTCCTAGTTTGCTGAGATTTTAAAAGAAATCATAAATAGGTTTTGAATGTTGTCAATTGCATTTTCTGAAGCTATTGAGACGATCCTGTGGCTTTTCTTTCTTTTCTTTTTTTTTATCTGTTAATGGTCTGTTAATATGGTGAATGACATTGATTGATTTCTAATGTTAAACCAAACCTTGCATTGTTAAGCTTACTTGGTCATGATGTATTACTCATTTTAAATATTACTGAATTTGACTCAGTAATAATTGTTAAGGATTTTTACATCTAAATTCAGGAGGGATATAGGCCTGTAGTTTTCTTTATGAACTCTCTGCTTTTAGCAGTTGGGTAACACTGGCCTCATAAAAAGAATGGGGATATTTTCTCCCTCTCTTTTCTGAAGGCGTTTCTGTAAACTGGTATTGTCTCTAACATTAAGTTTCGACAGAATTCAGCTGGGAGACCATCTGAGCTTGGGGTTTCTTTTAGAAGGGTGTTTTAGTTTATGAATCCAATGTCTTCGCTTAGTAGGAGGCTCTTCAGGTTTTCTATTTCTTGTTGGTTCTGTTTGGTAACATGCCCATTTTACCTAAGTTGTTGAATCTATTGGCATTAAATTGTTTACACTCTTTCTTTACTGTCTTTTTCATGTGTGCATGATGTGTACAGATACTCGTTTTCATTCCTGATATTAGTAATTAGTTTCTCACTTCTTTTTTCCTTGATCAGCCTAACTTAGAGGATTGTCACTTTTATTGATATTTTCACAAAATAGGTTTTAGCTTAATTGATTTTTTTCTCCCATTATTTGTCCAATTTCTATTTAATAATTGCCCAATCCTCCCTTCCTTGCTGGGTTGTTTGCTCTTCCTATCCAACTCCACACCTCACACAGACGGGCTTTTTTTCTCCTTTATCCTTGTATATACTAGGATGCTTCTCTGTGATGTAATATATCACAACTGTCTTAGATATCTAGGGGCTTGTGTCTTTGACTAGACCTGAGCAAGCCCTCAGGGGTGGCATTGTGTCATCTGCCATAGTCCCTTACACTTAGACATTCATTCAGGGTCAGTGAGTGAATGAGTGGGTGGATGAATGAATGAATGAATGCTGTTCTGAGCAGTTTGCATACATGGAAGAGAGAGGGCTGTGCAGCCACGCAGCTCTGCATTTGAACCCTGGATGTGCTACTCCCTGGGTGTGTGGCATAGGCCAGTCACCTAACTGCTTGTTTGAGAAAACTGGACTTTCCTTGTAGGGCTCTTAACATTAGAGCCCATGTGTGAAGACAACTTAACATTGCATTTGGCACTTAGTAGGTGCCCAATAAAAGGTAGCTCTTGAAAGACCTTTCATTTTAGCTCAAATAATAAATTATATTGATAGTATACCTAGAAAGTAACTTTTCTCTAATTCTTTGCCCATTTCTGATTTTTATAATAGTCTTCCCTCAAAATAAAGACCATCACATGTTCTAAGAAGGGACAGTCTTATGGCAGAATACTGCATTGTTTCTCCTTATATTTTGATTGAAATAAAGCTTAGACATCCTGTGTCTTTTATCACCCCACTTTATGGCTTTATTAAAATATTCTAATTTTTTGGGACTGAGAGGTTTTTTTTTTAATCAAGGAAGAAAGGCAGTAATACTCAATTTAGAAAATCTTTTCTGTGCTTGATTTTCATAAATTACATATTTTCCCCCATAATTATATCTTTTCCTTGCTTCTCTACAGAGTAAATAAACAGCCAATTCCAAAAAGATAGAAACACAGACTATTTCTTCTTTGTTATATGGTACTTGACAGTTATCTATCTGTGTATTTTTTGCTCATTTCCCAAGTGATTTCTACTCTATCACTACCTGGAGACAACTTTTAAGTTTACCTTAAAAAACAAAAAAGACAGTGTGACATTTTTATTACTTCACAGATTTTGGCTTTTCAAGGCCATAATTGAGAGCCTGTTTATTTCCTTGACCACCATGCTTGCAATTTGTGGAAGCTGCCATGTATGTGTTGGGTGATGGATTGGTTTTATTTGCTTATTTATCAGTTAATTTATTCAGACATTCATTGACTCAGCATTTAGTGAGCTTTCTGAGATCAGGAACCATACTGTATTCATTGTTCTAAGCACAGATCCTGGCACTCAGAAAGTACCCAGGAAGTGATGGAAAAGAGGAATGAAAGAATAGACCAAACAGATGAGAGTCCCCTGGACTGAGAAAGTCGTTACAGAAAGGTTTATTTGGATGTGTGTATGAGGGGGTCTTACCTTCTGCTCACAAACAAGGGTTTTCAAAAGTATAAGACATAAAATTGGCAATCCTTTTGAGATGACAGTACAGTGCTTTATGCTATGGGAAAAGAATTTGGGATTTTGGTGAAACCAAAATATGATCCTGTATTTCATGGAGTCCTTTTAAAGTAAGGCAGTATAGCCATCTTACTGGAGAAGGCATGGCTTTTGAGAGGCCATTGAAGAAGGAGTAACATTTATACAGGTTGAGAGAATTAGTAGGACCAAAGTTCAAGGGAACCTGTAAACATATAGACCTTGAGGAGTGGTGGGAGGTGAGTTGGAACAATGAGCTTTTAAAATGGGACTGAGGAACTTGAATAGACATTTCTCCAAAGAAGATGTACAAATGGCCAGTAAGCATGTAAAAAGATACTCAACATCATTAGTCATTAGGCGAATGCACATCAAAACCAAAATGAGATACCACTTCACCCCCATTAGGATGGTGATTATTAAAAAAACAGACCAAGCAAACAGGAAAAAAACCCCAAGTATTGTTGAGGATGTAGAGAGATTGGAATCCTTGTGCATTGCTGGTAGGAATGTGAAATGGTGCAGCCATTGTGGAAAATGGTATAGTGATTCCTTAAAGAGATTAGATATAGAATTATCATGTGATCTAGCAGTTCCACTTCTGGGGATATGCCCAAAGGAATTGAAAGAGGGTCTCAAACAGATATTTGTACACCCATGTTCATAGCAGCATTATTCACAGTAGCCAAAAAGTGGAAGCAACGTAGGTGCTTGTTGACAGGTGAATGGATAAACAACATGTGGTATATCCATTCAGTGGAATATTATTCAGCCTTGAAAAAGAATTAAGTTCTGATATAAGCTATAGCACAGATGAACCTTGGAAACACTATGCTGAGGAAATAAGCCAGTCACAACAGGACAAAAATGCAGTGATTCCACTTACATGAGGTATCTGGAGTAGTCAAATCCATGGAGACAGAAAGCAGATGGTGGGTGCCAGGAGCTGGGGGAGAGGGGAGTAGATTTTTTGGTGTAATTTGTATAGCGTTTCAGTTTGGGAAGATGAAAAATTCTGGAGATGGATGGTGGTGATTGCTATACAACAATGTGAAAGTACTTAATGCCACAAAACCATACACTTAACGGTGGTTAAAATGATAAATTTTATGTTATGAGTATTTTACCACGATACGAAAAATCTTAAATGAAATAAATGGCATTGAAATACATTTCACATTTCTTCCTTTTTAAGCCGTGTTGCCTTAGGGTGTCAGATGGTGAGGTTGCAGAAGGAGAAAGGAACCTATGTAGTGAGCGCATGTTTGTTCTGCTACTTCGTGTTCTCACCGAATCTTCATTCAAGTCCAGTGAGATAGGTGTTAATTATTGTCCCCACTGAACACTTGAGGAACCGAGGCTGAGAATGGTGAGATACTGTGCCCAAGGTCTCACAGAGTGTCAGGCTGAGTTCATCTGGCCTCCATACCTGCTCTCCGTCCACTGTACCAGGCTGCCTTGCCTGTCTCTGGAATTTCTATCCTCTGGCCTTCCCAGAGGAAAACCATTCTCCACCTAGGATGGCCTCTGGCAGCATGCATACACAGGTGGTTTTCTTTAGTTCTAAATAATTGTGTAGCTGTGGCTGCCTCTCTTTTGGAGAGGGGACACCGGTCAGTGAAAGCAATGACTGAGGGCTAAATGCCGTGTCTTGCCTGGAAGGCTTATTGAAACGTGACTCTTGAAGCATAGGGAAGAGAGCAGGAGGGCAGGTGGGCAGGCACCTGCTCTGCCATTGGGAAGTGTGGCTTCTCTTGGCTCTTGCAGGTGGGAATGTGCTTGAGTCCCCAGCTTGAACACGTGGTTTTGAGGCTCCTGTGCGGCACTGTCTGCCCCAGACAATGCTCTGAGCTCACGCTCACTCTTCCCTTTCCGGAAGAGGCGCCCACTGAGGTCATTAGTGACCAGTTCATCACCATTAGTGTGGTGGACGCTTTCTCAGGCCCTTTTTGCATGGGTTGGCTGCCGCAGCGGGCATTCTGGCCCCTCTCCCCAGAGCTCTGCCCTCCTTGGGTTTCCAGGACACCAGCCTCTTGTCTCTTGTTGCTGGTGCTTTTGGTGTCATATCTACGCAACCATTCCTAATCCAGGGTCGCGAAGATTTCCTCCTCTGTTTTCTTCTTAGAGTTTCACGGGTAAACTTCTTATGTAAAGGACCGTACAGTAAATAGTTCAGCTTTGCTGGCTGCCTATGGTCTCTGATGCATATTCTTCGTTGGTTTTGTCGTTTGTTTTGTTTTACAACCTTTGAAAAATGCGAAAACTGTTCTCAGCTCCAGGGCATACAGAACCAGGCTGCGGGCCAGATCTGGCCCTTGGGCCGTAGTGTGCCGACGCCTGTTTTAGGACCTTACCGGGGAGGCTGAGTCATTTTAGTGAGGAGTTGAGCTGGGTTTGAGATTTCCTGTTGCTATGGTTACTCTTGGTGCAGCACAGGCTCCAAATCGTGCTGGGGGAAGGGGAAGAAAGTCGGGGCTGCTGAGGTAGGTACCCGGGGTTTTTCCCGTACTGGTCCTCCATCCTCAGCCCTGAGCCCTCCCTGCCCACCAGCACGTGGCCGGGGCCTCTCCACACCTTCATGCCACCTCCAGAGGCGTCTTACCGGGTGCCTGCTGGGTCTGTGCCGGGAGCGGATGGGGCCCTCTCGCTGTCCTCGTGCTGCCTCAGCCCTAGGTCGGGGCCGTGCCCCTGGGTCCTGCGTGTGGGCTCTCGGCGCTCCCGCCCTTCCCCCAGTAGCAGCCATCCTCTGCCTGGTATAGTGGTGGGCAGTGTGTATGAATGGGTTTCCTGCCTCTGTCTCTAGTGGCATTGCTATAGGATCCTGGCTTGGGACCGGCTCCTGGCCCTCCCAGCAGCGTCTGCCCTCCCCTCACTAGAACGGATATATACCCCTGTCTTTGTGCCCTTGGCATTGGCTCCCCCTCCTCCGGAGGCTTAAGATTTTGCTTTAGTGGAGAGAAGGGTCTGGATGGGGTTGGGGTGGGGGTAGGGGATTGGAGCTGGGGGTTCGGTTTCTTCTTCTTCTTGTGGTGGCTCCTGACCTCCTCTGCCAGGCCTGTACCACCAGGGAGGCTCCCCTGCACTCCTGCCCCTGCCAGTCCTTTGTGTAAGCCCCCAGGGAGGTCCTTGGAGAAGACCTGGAGCGGGCGGGAACTGTCCTTGGGTCTGGAGAGTCCTCACTCTCAATAGAGCCCCTCCTCAGCCTTTAGCAATTCATTAACGTCTGAGCTGATTCCTTCCTGCCAGCTTGTATGGTGGCTGCCTCTGCCCCTGGTGAGATGTGTCCCCACCCTGTCCCTCCTGGAAGGACCTTGTTCCTCCTTGGCCTTCTGGCTATGTGGTTGCCCTGTGACCTTATCTCTGTGGGTTCAAGGAAGTGTCATGAGTTGGTAGCTTGCCGGCCTTGCTCACTGTGAGCCTGGGAGCCACGTTCCAGCTCCTTGACGGAAGCCCCTCCTCCCCCTCAACGTGATCTGTGTGTTTAAGTGATGCTGATTGAAATGTGTTTTTCTCTCTCAAATGCTGTATCCCATCACAGAGTAATTCTGGAGCTCCTTTCCATTCATGTTTCCAGGCTGAGAATTGTAGGTGTCAGATACAGGGCATCATCAGGGGAAAGATGGTACCAGATGTCAGGTGCCAGGTGACAACCCTGGGTGAGAGTTGCCCGTGGTAATAACTTAACCAGTTGGGCTAATCTTCAGCCTTATCTGAGTGAAGTCTGCTGCCTGGGGGAATGGCGGTCAACTGAGGGAGCACTAACTTACCAGTTTTTACATCTTTTTAGACCCTGGAAGCTATCCTGAATTTCAAATACTCCGGAGGCCCGGGCCACATTGAAGGATATTACAGGAACCTCTCGCTGGGGCTGCACGTAGAGGTTGAGCCATCTGTGTTCTTCACACGAGTCAGTACGCTGCCGGCAACCAGGTAAATGCCCCTCTGCTCTTTGACCGCCTTGTTCTAGAGTCTGAGGGCGCTGCGTTTGGAATTCTGACCTTGGTGTTCGTTTTGGTCCCACTGTTCACTGTGCTGACTTATTTAGCCTCCCCGGGTCTTCATCAGAAAAACAGGCAGTGTAGAGCAATGCCGCTTCAGTTAGATGGGGGTGACTGGACTTCACACCTTTTACCATGCTGTAGTAATATTGTGGGCGGTGCAGTATGCTTGCTTGTGGTTGTCATCGTGCAGGACATGGTTCCCGCCCGTTGTCCCAAGCCTGGAACTCACTCCAGTCTGGTTCAGCTCTCCTGTTAGCAGGGGCTCAGCAGATGGCTCCCTGTCTTGGAGACTTCTGGAGGCGTCCAGCATTATCTGTCTGTGTCACTTTGGGCGCCCCAGGAAGACTGTGCAGGCAGGACTGGGCTGCCCAGCGTCTCAGCCCCATCTTTGCAGAGCTCCCGGCCATCTGGAGCGTGGGGTCATTTCTGCCCAGAGCACCCTACTTGCAAGAGGCTTTCTCTCTTGATTACTTCTCCAGGCCTAGTCTTCCTTTAGGGAGAAAGAAACCAGTTTGTCTACTTCAGACCCGGAAGTGGTCAGAGATACTAGAGGTTATTCCTCCCTTAGGTGGGAGAATGACAGTCCCTCACCCCCGAAGTTGACCTGTGATGAGCTGGGAGCAGTGGGGTCTGAAGCACTGGGTGGGGCTCCAGCCAAATGGAGACCCTCTGGGGTCAGATTCCTGCCCAGGTGGTGAGCAGCCTTTGGAAGGCAGGTCCTGATCACCCCTGGGCATGTCCACATTCTCATGTCCAGGGCACATTACATCTCGGGGTAGGATAGAGTGGGCTCGTATTACTTTTTTTATTTTTTTTTTGGCGGCATTGGGTCTTCGTTGCTGTGCACGGGCTTTCTCAAGTTTTGGAGAGCAGGGGCTACTCTTCGTTGCGGTGCGCGGGCTTCTCATCGCAGTGTCTTCTCTTGTTGCGGAGCACTGGCTCTAGGTGCGTGGGCTTCAGTAGTTGTGGCATGTGGGCTCAGTAGTTGTGGCTCGCAAGCTCTAGAGCGCAGCCTCAGTAGTTGTGGCACACGGGCTTAGTTGCTCTGCGGCATGTGGGATCTTCCCGGACCAGGGCTCCAACCCGTGACGCCTACACTGGCAGGCAGATTCTTAACCACTGTGCCACCAGGGAAGTCCCAGTATTACTTATTTTTAATGGAGTTAAGGCTATACTTACCTGTCTATCCTTGACTGTGGGGGAGAGAACATCACATGCAGCATCCCTCTCCCCTCCACCAGTGGGCTCTATAGTCCACAGAGTATAATAGAGGGACGTTAATGTCAATATAAAACTCTCTTTAGAGTGATACAGCCCCCAAAAGTAAGGGTAGTTTCAGTTCATAGGAAAGACTGCTGTTCTCCCCAGCCATTGGAGAATGGCTTCAGCAAGAATTAATGTCTTTGCTTGGGCTTTTCAACCCAAGCACATTTTGATCACATTTCATCATCTATCACTTTTTCAACCCGCAGAGTAATGGTCTTTCTTGCCAACGCTTGCCTCTGTTTTGAATTTGTATGAAGCGTCAAAGCACTTGCCAGCGGGGAGCTTTGGCAAGGATGCCTGCCAGGTGCTGTTAGAGTTTTACAGGCCCTTCCTGTGCTTTGGTCCACTCCTGGTGTGTGTTCTTTCTCATCCCCTCATCTCCCGCTGCCACTGCTCATATAAATAGGTCTTGGATTATTTTCACCTTATTGATATCTGGCTTCCATGTCACGGCCCCTGCAGTTCCTAATGACAATTTAAGATGAGAAAAATGTTGCCTTGTGGTTTGGTGCAAATGTACACTCAGAAGAGTTGGTGGTTAGCTGACGTGCTGTTTGGTGCCTGGTTACCCGCCTGTTGACCTCACTCTCTTTCTTTTGGCCTACGTGTTTCTTTTCCCTGCTCTTGGGATTGAGATTTGATTTCCTCTAATCCTCCCTTTCCTTTCCTGCTAAGTATAACTGAGCCCCAAATCCTGTGGGTTCAGCTGATGTCCCTGCATTCCGCTGCACGTCTTTGCCATCTTCCCCGGGGACTCTAGAAATACTTGCTACTCAGTCCTCCGCCTCTAACCCTGCTCCGGCATCGTCCTGTAAACACGCATGAACGTTCCCACATCACCATCTGGCTTAAAGACTTTCCCGGTGCCTATGGGATAAAGTTCAAAGTCCCCACTCTGATATTCAAGGTACTTAAAATTTTGATCTAGGTGTTTCTCTTCAGCTGTTTGTCCCCCGTCCCTCCACACCTCACGTGAAAGACTCTGCTTCTCACCATCACCAGGACGTGTCAGGACAGCTTACTCCAGTGTGCCTTTGCATACCTCCTTTTCTAAAACTGTTCTTTTTCTTAAACTGTCATTCCTTCACTTAACCTTTTGGGAAATGTCTATTTGCCATTGATATATGTTACGTTTTTATAAACTTTTCCTGACCATGACTAGGCATGGGGGGGGTCCTTCTGTGGGTTCCCCTGTACATTCTTTGTATGTCTAATAAAGCACTTAGCAGACTGTAAACCTTTAAGCCAACACCTCCAGTGTTTTGGGTGCTATGTGAAGCACCCACTGGGATCAGAGATGGACAGAGAACACAGTCCTTGTGTTTTATCAGCCTGGTAAAAGCTCATCAGGCAGAGATAATACCAGATGGAAACTCGGATCTACATTAGGGAATGATGAATCCCGGAAATAAAGTGAATAGTTTAGGTGTGAGATTTTTTATCCTCGCTTTTTGATTTCTTTAAAAGGCTACTGACTGTCTAAGAAAGAAATAATAGCATTTAATTTTTTAGTGCATGTCATATAAAGAAGTAGAATATGTAAAAAAAAAATCACACAAATGGAAAAAGAGGGAGAAGTGAACATTTTTATATGCAAAATGTTATATTATTTGAAGTTAGAATGTGATGTTAGAGATGTATGTTGTAAAGCCTTGAGCAATGACTTAAGGTATGGGTAGTATACCAGGAGAGATAAAACAGAACACTAAAAAATAACCCCCCAAAGGGGGAAAGAGGTGGCAAGAAAGGAGGAGAGAAGAACCAGGAACATATAAATAGAAACAAATAGCAGTGTGGTAGATTTAAACCCACTGTACCAAGAATTACATTAAATGTAACTGAACTAAATGTTACATTTAAAATCTTTGCCCCCCCAAGTTACAGAGGTACTCTGCCACTTTTTCTTTGAGGAGGTTTATAGTTAAAGTTTTCCCCAGAATCTGTCTCAAATGAAGTTTTGTGCATGATGTGATGTATGGATGAAAGACTTAAATAGTTGGGGAGAGATACCATGTTTATTGACTGGAAGAGTCAGTTACTGCTAGGATACCAGTTTCTCCAAATTTGATTATAAATTCAATACAATCCCAATTAAAATTCCAACAGGACTTTTTTTGGGGGGGGTGGGAGTTGACAAACTGTTTTTAAAATTATTTCACAAGGGAATAGATTATTGCCAATGGAATAGGCAAATGACTTGACAAAAAAACAAAGTTGGAGGACTTAGGCTACACGACTTTAAGACTTAACATAAAGTTACAGTAATCAAGAGACAATGCTATTGTTGTAAAGACAGAGAAATCAACGGACCATAATAGATGGTCCGGAAAGAGACTCACTCATGCATGATCAGTTGATCATAGGACCAGCAAGGTATGAAAACAATTGTATGTGGAATGAAAGTCTTTCCAACAAATGATGCTGGAAGAACTGGATATATATGTGGTGGGAAAAAAAATGTGGAAATGGTCATACTGTATAAAAATACAAGAGCCAACTCTCTATGTTTTCTATAAGAAACTCACATTAAATATGCACAGTTTAAAAGCAAAAAGATGGGGGGGAAAGGCATGCCACGTTAACAGTAATCGTAAGAAAGATGACATGGATATATTATCAAATAAGCAGACTTTCAGGAGAAAAAGAGAGAGAGTAAGCAGATAATTTGTAATGATGGAAGGGTCACGTCATCAAGAGTACCTGATAATCCTAAATGCAAATGCACTTAGAAACATAACTTCAAAATAAAACAGACGTCTGAAGGGAGAGATGGAAAACAGATCATTATAGTTGGATATTTCAACACTCGTTTCTCAGTTTTTGACAGAACAAGGAAAATATAGAAAGAAACAGAAAAATATAGAAAGCTTGCACAGGTCTAGTAAACAACTCCAGCTAACTGATATTATAGAACACTAAATGCTTATGCTAGAGGTTGAATGGCTTAAAATCAGTGGTATAAGTGTCTATGTAAGATAAAGAAGAGCAAAATGTACCCAGAATAAACTGAAGTAAAAGAAAATAAATAATAAAGAGTGAAGAGTGAAAATAAATAATAAAGAGTGAAGTAAAAGAAAATAATAATAGGGGATAGGAATGAAATAGAAAATGAAAAAATAATATGTAAACTAAATGGAACCCAAAATCGATTCTTTGAAAAGATTAATGAAATTAGTAAACTATAGCCAGGATGGTCAGAATTTTAAAAAAGAGAGTGAACACACAAATTACTAATAATGAGAATGAAAGAGGGGGGCATGGCTAAATTCTGCAGACATTAAAAGAACAATAAGAGTGTCCTGGGCTTCCCTGGTGGCGCAGTGGTTGAGAGTCCGCCTGCCGATGCAGGGGACACGGGTTCGTGCCCCGGTCCGGGAAGATCCCACATGCCGCGGGGCGGTTGGGTCCGTGAGCCATGGCCGCTGAGCCTGCGCGTCCGGAGCCTGTGCTCCGCAACGGGAGAGGCCACAACAGTGAGAGCCCTGCGTACCGCAAAAAAAAGAAAAAGAGTGTACTGTGAGAAATCATATTCCAATAAATTTGACAACTTAAATGAAATGGAAAAAAATTTTTGAAAGACATGAATTACTAAAGTTGGTACAAGAGAAAATAGAATCCCTGAGGTAGTCATATCAGTTAAAGAGTTTAATTTTTAGTTTTAATTAGTTAATTAGTTTTAATTCTTAATTAAAATTTTTCCATGAAGCAAAGATTTCTCAGATGTAGTGAGAAACTACTAACCGTAAAATAAAAAGTTGGTAAGATGGTTTTTATCAAAATTAAAAACTTCAGCTCATCAAAAAGCAAGCTCCATATTGGGAGAAAATGTTTACAATACACTTATGCAACAAAGGTCTGTATCCAACATATACCATGAAGTCCTAAAAATAAATACCCAAGAGACCAAAACTGGGTGGAATTTAAACTCCAGAGAACCCTTTGAAGTCAGCATTGCTGTATGGAGATGTTAAATAACTCACCCTGGTTGCACATGAATGAGAAAAAGAGATTCGATTTGAATTCTGGCCTTCTTGGCACCAAAACCCATGCTTCCTGCCACACATACTCTGAACTGGGATTCCAGAGACCTGGGTTTCCCTTGGCCCCCTGTGTCTTTGCAAGCATCTCTGTATCCCTCGCAGCTTCAGCCCTCCTGTCCCTCACTGGAGTGATCACCGGCTCTGCTCACCTCATGGGGCATAAGAGAATCAAATTAAACAATAGAGGGCCCAGTGTTTTCTCAAAGCCAAAGCACAATATAGATGGGAGGTGGAATTCTCATTGCTTTTATTTTTACCATTCTCCTTCCTTCAGGGGTGTACCTAGGTTCAGCTGACTTTTATTTAGGAGATCAATTACCATTAAGATTCACTTTTTACACCAAGCTGCGTGGTAATGTTGTTAGGGAACAGATTGAAATGGATTGGGCCATGCCGCCCTGTCTGAGTGCCTGGCCTCCCTCACCTCAGGATCAGCTTCTTTCTAGGCTGCTAAGGTAAGTGGTCCAATCTTATACATTGCTACTCTGAGCTCTGTGGAAAATACACTCCCCTGAGCAGGATGTAAGGTGTGGGAGTTGTTACATTCAGAATAAAAATCATACAACCTGACACACCATGGCGCTTCTCCCCGGACATTTAGAAGAAAAATTCCGTTTCCCCCCGTGGAGTGGGACCGCTCCACGCCGCAGGGAGCCTCTGCTCACAGACATGTAATAAAGGCAGTTTCAATGTCGGATTTCATCATGGTTGATCCTTTTCAGGTTGCTGTGTTGATTTAAGTTGGTTTTAAATTTAACAACAGTTTAGAATTTTAACAAGCACAGGATTCAGATCCCATTGTGCCTGTATCCAATTTCAAATTTTGATCCTCCCACTTATTTGCCCTGTGGTCTTGAGCAAGTCGTTCGTGTTTCTTTAAGCACCATTTTTCTTCATCTTGAAATGGAGAGAACACTGGTCTTGCAGGGCTGTGGTAAGGTTTAAAGGATGCATCAATACACAGAGCGTCTAATACAGTGCCTGACGCAGGTAGAAAACTGAGAAACGGCAGTTGTCAAGGGCAAGGTCAGGGTCTCCCCCTCTTCCGTGTGGAAGTGGCACAGGGACAGCCCAGCTGGGGACTCACGTCTGGGTGGCTGGTACGAAGACCAGGGCTGTGTTACTCAGAGGGAAGCCCTCGCCTGCCCATGCCCGGCAGCTTCACCCTCTCCAGAGCCCTCACTGAGACTGGGCTGTGAGGGGCACCCTGGGGAGGACAGAGGAGGGGATGCAGACACCTGCACCGAGACCTGCTTCTGTGATGGGAGCGGACTGGGTCTGCCCCAGGGCTCCCACCTCTCTCTAACCCATTCATCGAATCTCTGGTGGGAGGAGCTTAATGACAACGCATTTGCTTCAGCCCTTCCTGCTCCTGTTGGCTTGTGTTTCCTGAAATGATGAGCACGCTTTTCATCGTCTTTCCAAGTGTTAACATAGTGTAGATCGGCACAGGCAGGAGCTGGCACCCCACCTCCCATGGCAGGAGCAGCTGGACATGTCATTTAGGTTGACCCAGCAGTTAGCACCCTCTGGTCCCCAGTGTCACCGGTTAGGAGCCGTCCAGGCGGTGAATTACCTCCCATTTTTCTGTCTCCACTCACACAGCTGTACCTTGAAGGGACCTATGTTATGTCTCAACCGTACATATTATTAAAGTATTACAATCAATAATTTTAAGTGATCTGTATTTTATTTTGAACTATTACATTATTGAATGTTATGTGTTAATGTTCATTTAAGAATGCTATCAATATTCATTATTTAAAGACAGATTTAAAGATTGTTCTACTTAACAAGTAATATACACTAATTATGTTAACAAGTATGATTTATAAACACCAATTAAAAAGGCCCACGTCATACTTGATTTAGGGATTGACAGCGTATGTTAAAAGGTAGATTGTCTATCATCAACAATTGGCCAGAGTTTTATGTGACCTTCCATTTAGAATTTTTTCATTTGGCATTTTCAAAGTTTTAATCATTATAGAGTTAATTGCAAATGATGCTACGTGAACCATGATTTCAAGTTATTTTTAAGTACGTTTCCGTCCTTTTTGAATTGGGCTTGTCCTCATTCCCAGAAAATGAAAAGCCAAATATGACATAGTTGTCATTTTATGTTACCTTTTTAACCTTGGATTTTGAGGCACAAGTGTCTTAGTGTTCATTTTTGTGCCCCTTTTAACATGTGGTCTTCATGGTTCTTTTCTCATACCTGCGGTCCATTATGAGTGCAAAGTAGACAGTATAACAGAGAGTAAATGATGTGTTCGTCAAGACCACGGTGGCGCTGAGCGCTGGGCCCTGGTGAGGTGACGCAGTGCTGTGGCTGAGCCAGGAGCGTGTTGACCTCACGTCCACCACCCCCGGGCACTCTCGCTGAATGTACACGCAAGCTGTATGGAAACATCATTTGCATACCACACAATTCACCCACTTAAGCTGTATAATGTAGTGTTTTTAGTATAATCACAGAGTTGTTCAACCATCGCCACCATCTAATTTTAGAACTTTTCGTTCTCCCGGTAGAAGCCCTGTACCCATTAGCAGTCCCCCCTTCCCCTCCCCTACACGGCCACAAATCTACTTTCTGTCTCTAGATTTGCCTGTTCTAGATATTTCATGTAAGTGGAATCATACAAAATGTGACTGGCTTCTTTCACTTAGCATAATGTTGTCAGTGTTCACCCACAAGGAAGTATCAGTATGGCATTTCTTTTTATGCTGAATAATATTTCCCTGTGTGGATAGGCTACATTTTGTTTATCCATTCATTAGTTGATGGGTTGATTCCACTTTTTGGCTGTTGGGAATAATGCTGTTATGAACATTCACATACCAGTTTTTGTGTGGACCAGTTTTCATTTCTCTTGGGTATACCTAGGAGTGGAATTGTCAAATCATGTGGTAACCGTTTAACCATTTAAGGAGCTGCCGGACCATTTTCCAGCTCGGCTGCCCCATCTTACCTTCCCACCCAAACCTTCGGGCGGTGCTTGAAGGTTCCAATTCTGCACATCTTTGCCGATGCTTGTTATCCTGTATGTCTTTTGGATTCTAGCCATTCCAACTTTTTTCCTCTAAAGGGAACATTTTAAAACATTATTTTAAAACTTACTCATTAAAAAATCAGAAACAGAGACCCTTCCTGCCTTCATTATGTGCAGCCCCCCAAGACCCGTCAGAGGCCAGGTTGTGTGTCAGCCGTCCACAGGCAACTGTTCCCACATTTCAGTCGGTCACCAGATCTGTCCTTTTCACCTCAGTAGCTCTGCATTGACTCAGGCGTGTCACCTTTGTCCCTTGGGCCAGCCTCTCCCTCCCTTTCTTGGACAGTTGCTATAGCCTTTCGAAGTCTCTTGCTTTCGTTTTCTCTTTCCAGTTCTTTCCCCAAATAGCTGCTGAAGTGTTTGTTCTAAAACACAAGCATGAGTTTGTCCCTCCTTTAGGGTCCTTCCACGAGTCCCTGTCGTCTGTAAGTCATGTTCCGGTTCCAGAGCTCGGCACACAAGGCTTAGCACAATCTGACCCAGCCTGTCTGCCTTGCCTTTTCCTGTCCCCGCCCCACGCGCCTCCTCACTCCGAGGAGACTCCTGCAAGCTCCCTGCCCAGTCCGTGCTGCTCCAGCCCTGTCTGCTCCATGCTCTGCTCTGTCCGCCTGCAGGCCTGCTCTCAAGCCTTTGGTCCCTCAGCGAATGCAAGAGCCACTTCCTTCCAGAAGCCTCCCCTGCTTGTTTCCTGTGTCTCTGTGCCACCACTGCCCACTTGTCTTTCTCACCAGTAAGACCCAGCTTCTTCCAACCCCAGGCCCGGAGGACACCAGAGCCCTGGACGTGACCTCCGAGGCGCTGATCCATTGTCTCCTGCAGAGCCAGGGGATCTGTTTCAGGTGGTCCTCACATCACACTTTGGGAAACCCAGTTCTAATGGACAGTAAAACTACTGTCAGAGTCTTCAGCAAGATTTAGAAGCTCCGTAATCTGTGTGGCAGAGGTGAAGATGAGATGATATCACCTGAAGAACATTCTGATTGTTTGTTCTATTTTTTTTTGTCACTTTAGATTGAATAAGCTCCCTGGCTTTCTTAAGACTTACAAGAAAGCTCTCCATCCTGAAACTGACTACTAATTTTTCAGGAAAGAAGGCTGATTGATAACAGGCAGGTTTATGGAACTTTAGAAGACCACATGGGTTTGGCCAAAGGTGTATGTGGCCATCACTACCGGTCGGGCTGTGTCTTTACTCACTTTACCGCGCCCCTGGGATTGGTGGAACGGTGATGTTTGGACCCTGCAGGGGCTGGGAGGATTTGGCCAGACTCGGGGAGAAAGAGCCCCACTTAACTTTCTGGGCATGGTGCCATGGTTTTTAGACAGACTCAGACCTTGGCGTGGGAATTTCTCATAGTCACTTTTAGCTGAGTCAGTATTGAGTAATTAGCTGGGATTGCTTTGTTGGCAGGGCTGTGTGCTTTCCCTTTTGCTGCTCCACTGACTGCAACCAAGCTAATAATAATCACCACCCCTCATATTTATGTAATATTCTGCTTGTAGTTTTACAAAGCACTTTCACTTTTTTTCCCATTGGAGCCTCCTCATAATTCCATGACATAGGCATTCTTATCCTCCTTGGGGAAACTGAGACTCAGAGAAATTAAATGACTTACTTATTATAAGTAAGAGATATTATATACCCATTAAGATATTATATACCCATTAAGCAACAAAACTGGTATTCTGATAAGAAATCTTCAGACTTCGAATCGTTTCCCTTGTACCAAATGCCTTATTAGCTCAGGCTGCTTTCAGATGGCTTCTTCCCTTTTGCTTTTTAAAGTTTAGTTTGATTAGGATGTTTCTGGGCATAGATTTTAAAAATTTTATACTGCTTGGGGTTTGCTGAGCTTCCTGAATCTGTAAGTTTATGTTATTTGCCAAATTTGGGGAATTTTCAGCCATTATTTCTTCAACAGCTGTGTGTGCGTTTTCTTTTGTTTTGTTCATCTCAAACTCCTATGACATGACTTTTAGAGCTTTTCTCGTCTCATAAGATTGTTTTTATCCTGTTTTTTTTTCTCTCAGCTGTTTCCGTTGGATAAATTATTAATCTATCTTCAAATACATTCGTTTAATTCCTGGGTGGTTCAAAAAAAAATACTTGTGTGATTTTTACTCTTTTAAAGTTGCTAGAGGTTTTTATCATGGCCTAGAAACGGTTTATTTTGGTAAATGTTGCATATAACTTGAGAAGTATGGATATCCTACTTTTTTGGGGGGTGGAATGTTCACTAAGCATCAGTTAGATCCAGTTGGTCAATAGTATTGTTTGTTTTATATCCTTTCTCATTTTATGTCTACTCGTTGCCTCAATTACTCAGATAATTCACTACCTGGTGAATTTTTCAGTTCAGTTTTTTCTTTTCTAAAGTGTCTCTTTGCTTCCTCTTTATATCTTCTATTTTTTTGCTGAGATTTTATCTTTTCATTTGTTTCAAGTGTGTTTGCCCTTACTTTGCGGAATGTATTTAAAGTCTTTTTCTGTTGAGACTTTCATCTTGAGGTTGTTGTCTGTTGATTTTATTTTCCTTTGCAAGTTGGCTTTTTCCCAGGTTCTTCCTATGCTGAGTAGTTATAGACTATATTATGGACATTTCAACTATAATGCTGTGAGATGCTGGGGTCTTGTTTGAATCCTGCGGAGAATGCTGATATTTTTGTTCTGGTGGGTGGTCCACACCATGGTCCCGTAGTGCCTTCTGTGGGCTGTGCTGCAGTTCTGGTTTTAGAGTCTGTGGTTCTCCTTGGATCAGTCCTGTGTGTGCCGCCCAGTGTTCTTCCTTGGAGCTCAGTTACCAAAGCCCATGGTTTGCTGCTCAGGATCCATCCCCTCGTGCTTGCTCCACAGTGAGCCCAGGTCAGGTACCACTTTAGCAAATTGCTCTCTTCATCTCTCTCCTTTCCATAGTCTCCCCAGCACTGTCCAGGGGCCTCCCTTCACTGTCTGCCCACAACAAAGCCAAGGTTTGAGTTCTTCCTCTGTGTGTCTCTGTGTGGGACTAATTGGTCAGAGGACAGAGAGGGAAATAAAAGTGATGGGGACTGGCCCTGTGCTTATGGGACCTCAGTCCCTTGGGTCAGAGAGGTGGTTTCCTGGCCTCGGAGTTGTATGTGCCATGCAGCCGTGACTGCCACCGTGGCACTGTCACATAGCAGTGCTGCCCAGGGGCTGGGCTGGGAGAAACGGAGGAGAAAAAAGAAAAAGCCCACAGGGCCCCCCAACACACCTTCATGGTGCCCTCTCCCACGCCTTGGACCTGGGACAGAGGCAGCTCGCGGATCTCTGCCTGTCTGTACCTGATGGGTGCCTCCAAGCCGCCTTTTAGGACAGGTAGGACTGAGGGAAATGGAAACTCACTCTGAAGTTCAGAGAAACTTCGATTTCAGATCTCCTTCCCAAATCCACCTTCTATAGTTTACTTTTCGAATCTTCAAATAGCTGCTCCATGCATTATATGTATGATTTATAGTTGGGTTCAGTAGGAGAGACGCAGTGGATTGTTTGTACTTATGGCATCTTTTCCAGAATAGGAACTCGTCATTTTTTTAAAAAACATGAACCAGTTCGTGTCACTCATCTGCTAAGACTCTAACGATAGCTTCCCTTTATTACTTAGAATAAAATCCAAACCTTCTGTCATTAATTTCATACCACTCTCCTCTTGGCTCATTCTGTCCCCTGATGACACCATGCCTTAAGATTTGGCCTTAACTGCTTTCTCTGGAAAGCAGTCCTCCAAGACCTTCACATGATGGCCTTCTTGTTGTGTGGGTCTGAAATGAAATGCTATTTCATCAGAGAGGCCCTCCTTTGCCGTCACATCTGAAGTCAGTTTTTAATCTCTTTATGATTTCAGGAGATGCACTTAAGTAAAAAAAAAATTTGTTAGTCACGCGTCTTGTTCTCTGCCTCAAGTCCTAGCCCACGTTTTACACCAGCCATCTCTGTGGCAGCCAGATTTATGCAGGGGTAACTTGACAGCACCTCACCTCAGCTGTGCTGTGTAGCTCTCGAGTTCTGGAATGTCTGAAAGCCTTCTCCGGGGCCGCAGCACAGGTGCACACGCCGCACAGTGTGGAGAGTTGGGGAATTGCCCCCTTTCAGGGGGAGTTTGACCAGGGAGGGCGGGGGCTGGTGGAGAAGTAATCCCCTCTCCTCTGCCTGAGGTGTACACTTCAAGGCACAGTCCGTGACTCTTCAGAGGGACCAGCAGGGTGAGCGCCAGCAGTCCACATGGCAGCCAGCTCAGTAAGGCACCGTGGTACTGTGGTCTCGCTGCACCCTGTGCCCCTGCACCGCTCCCCTCAGCATCCCCTTCCCAAACACCTGCTCCACTCCAGCCCTCTTCTCAGGCTCTGCTTTCCGGGGGGAACCCCGGCTAAGACAACATTCTAAGTGACTTTAAAAATACCTCTTACAAAACATGTCTTACATCTTATAAGCAACATATAAAGAAAAGTCAAGGGGATGATAATCTATCCAACCACACAGATTTGTCAAATTTTTACATTTTGCTGTTTTTGCATCTATTTTTCTAATTTAAAGAAAGAAAAATGAAACTGTTAAAACCCCGTGTGCTCCTCTGTGACCCTATTCTCTTCCTCTCTCACCAGGAGTGACTAATACCCCACAGTTGATTATTATAAGCAATATAGAGTATTTTTAAACATTTTACACTTGATATAAATGTGTAACTATCTCCTGCAGCTTGCTATTCACTCAGCCTTATTAACATGAGACTTAACCTGTGGTGAGGTTTGCAGTTCTTAATTCATCTTCACTTATATATAGGTTTCCAGTGTATGACTGTTACAGATTTATTTATCTGCTCTCCAGTTGGCTGTGCTTCGTTAAAAGCAGTTCTTTGGTTTTATAAATGAGACTGCAGTGCACATTTTAGGAAGCATCCTTGTGCTGAACTCTTGAGAGTTGGTCCAAGATACACGCCTACAGGTTGAGTCGTTAGATCAAAGGGCTCTCATCTACTACTTGGCCAGGTTGTGCCGACCTGCCCTGTGGAGGAGTTGTACCAGTTTACACCCTTAACAGCACTGAATGAGGATTCCCGTGATCCTTGCTGATCCACATCTTGGCCAACACTTGGTCTTAGAGCACATTTTAAACATTTCCAATAGGTTGGGTGGGAAATCATACCGGAGGGTTTTCTCTCCATTTCTCTGACTGCTAGTTGTATTGAGCCTCTGTTCCTGTATATTGGCCATTGGATTTCCTCTGCTTTAAATTGTCCACTCTTGCTCTTTGCTCAATTTTCCATTGGACCATTTCTTTCTTATTGATTTACAGGAGTTCTTTATCAATTCAGAATTCTAATGCTTTGTCAGGTTTATGTGTTGCAAACACCTTTTCACAGCCAGCTTTTCTTTGCTTTGATTTTAATGTTTTTCCTTGTACAAAAAGTGCTTCATTTCAGTGCAGCCAAACATTTCAGTCTTTTCCGTTATTTATTTTTCCAGCTTGATTGAGGTAAAATTGTGTATATTTAAGGTGTACAGTGTGATATATACATTGTGAAATGGTTAACACAATCATGTCACATTTCATTTCATTTCACATTTCAAGCTCATTAATGTATCTGTAACCTCTCATAGTTACCTTTTGAGTGCATAGTGAGACCACTTAAGATCTAATCTCTTTGCAAATTTCAGGTATACAATGCAGTATTCTTAACTACAGTCACCATGCTGAATATTAAATCTCCAGGATTTACTCATCCTGCATAACTGAAACTTTGTATCCTTTGCCCAACCTCTCCCCCTTTCCCCCGCCCCTCTACCCCCGGTTAACCACCATTCTGCTCTCGGCTGTTATGAGTTCAACTAATTGAGATTGTACCTGTAAGTGAGATCATGCAGTATTTGTCTTTCCGTGTCTCGCTCATTTCACTTAGCATAATGTCCTCTGGGTTCATCCATGTCACAAATGGTGGGATTTTTCTTTTTTCTCATGGCTGAATAATATTATGGGGTGTGTGTGTGTGTGTGTGTGTGTGTGTGTGTGTGTGTGTGTGTGTGAAAGGGGGAGAGAGAGAGAAGGAGAGAGAGAGAGAGAGAGAGAGACGGATTGTTTTATTCACTCATCTGTCAATGGACACTTAGGTTTTCCCGTATTTTGGCTGTTATGAATAATGCTGCAGTGAATATGGGAGTGCACTTATCTCTTTGAGATACTTATTTCATTTCCTTTGGATATATACCCAGAAGTGAGATTGCCAGATCATATGGTAGTTCTATTACTAATTTTTTGAGGAAGTTATACACTGTTTTGTAATAGCTGCACCAATTTACTTTCCCACAGGTGCGTGAGAGTTCCCTTTTCTCCACATCCTCACCAACACCTATTGGTCTCTTTAATAGCCATTCTAACAGGTGTGAGGTGATATCTTACTGTGGTTTTGGTTTGTATTTCCACAATGATTAGTGATGTTATGCACCTTTTCATATAGCTGTTGGCCATCTGCACGTCTTCTCTTGAGAAATGGCTATTCAGGTCTTTTGCCAACCTTTTTTTTTTTGCGGTACGCGGGCCTCTCACTGTTGTGGCCTCTCCCATTGCAGAGCACAGGCTCCAGACACGCAGGCTCAGCGGCCATGGCTCACGGGCCCAGCCGCTCCGCGGCATGCGGGATCCTCCCAGACTGGGGCATGAACCCGTGTCCCCTGCATCGGCAGGCGGACTCTCAACCACTGCGCCACCAGGGAAGCCCTTGCCAACTTTTTAATTGGATGATGATGATGATTGCTATTGCTATTGAGTTGTTTGTGTTTCTTATGTATTTTGGGTATTAACCCCTTTTGAGACCTACTGTATCCAAATATTTTTTCTCATTTTGTAAGTTGCCTTTTCACTCTGTTGATTGTTTCCTTTGCTGTGCAGAGGCTTTTAGTTTGCTACAACCCCACTTAATCTGTTTTTGCTTTTGTTGCCAGTGCTTTTGGGGTTATTTCCAAAAAGTTATTGCCCAGACCTATGCCAAGAAGGTTTTCCCCTGTTTTCTTCTAGTAGTTTTACAGTTTCAGATCCTACATTTAAGTCTTTAATCCATTTTGAGTTGATTTTTGTATATGGTGTGAGGTAAGGGTCCAGTTTCATTCCTCTCTGTGTGACTATCCATTTTATCCAACATCATTTATTGAGGAGACTCTCCTTTTCTCATTGTGCATTCTGGTGCCCTGGTTGAAGATCTCTTTATATTTTGTATATCTTGAAACTCATTTGAGAAATCTTTCTGTCTTTCAAGGTCAGAAGTTGTTCACCTGTATTTTCTTCTACAGGATTTTAAATATTGCTTTTTACATTTATCTATTCAGTCTGTTTGGAACTTATTTTTGTTTATGGTGTGAGGTAGGGATATCATTTTCTTTCTATCTGCATAACCATTTGTCCAGCACTGTTTATTGAATCTCCTTCTTAATAATCAACACTGCTACTTTGGTCATATATCCATTACCTTATTATATTCATGGATCTGCTTCTGGGCTGTTTTTTCCTTCATTGATGTGTTTATCACTGCCCCACTGCCTTCATTTTTACAGCTTTACGACAACTCTTGATATCTGGTTGGCCAAATCTCTTCCAAAAATTTTCCTCGTTGTTGTTTTGCATGTCCTTGGCCCTTTGATCTTAGATATAAATTTTGGAATCAGTGTATCAGGTTTGACCAAAACCAGAACAATGTTGAGATTTTTTATTGAGTTGCATTAAATTTATATACATTTGGAAAGAAGTGAGTTATTTAAAAATACTGAGTTTTTCTATCCTTGAACATAATACATCTCTGCATTTATTCATCACCTTTAATATCATTTCATAAAACTTTAGAATTTTTTTCATAAACATCCTGCATATATTTTGTTAGATTTTTTCTAGGTACATTACTATTGTAAATATATTTTCTTAAAAAGTATATTTTGTAGTTGTTTTTAGTTGATATATAGGAATGCTGTTGTTATTGATTTTGTGTGTGGATGTGTGTCTTAACCCTGTATTTAGCAACCTTTTTGAACCTATTTTTCCTAGTTTTACCAAATATGACTAAATTGTTTTCACTTTTAATTCCTCTTATCTTTCCTAGCCCTGTCCTCTCACAGGAGTGTGAGTTCCGTGAAAGCAGAGATCCTGTTTCTCTTGTTCACTTCCATATCCCAAGTGCTTAGAATAGTACCTGGCACACAACAGGTACTCAGTAGATATTTATATTTGTTACATGAATTAATCAATAAAATTAATTGTCCTAATTCTAGATAGGAAATAGTGCGTACTAACTACATAGATGTGGCTTCACACGCACTGTTCACTGTGCCTGGGCTGTGCCTCTCCTTTCCACCTGGCGGCCTCGTCTCCTCCCTCCAACTTTACTCCAGATTCTTTCCTGCTCCTGGGCACCCCACCCCGCCTCCCGACCAGGCAGATGGATCTGAAGCCTTACTCTGATCTCGGTTCTTCTAGGAAGCTTTCCTGGGCTTCCCTGTACTTCAGAAAGATGGATCCAGAAAAACAAAAAAAAACCCAAAAATAAAACCAAAAAGCAAATAAGAATTAAAAGTAAATTATATGCTCAAACACAGATTAAAACTTCAGAGACTCATCCAAAGAGGTATGGAAAGATACACAGAGTACATGGCATGATGGTGGGCACACAGTGCTACTGCAGTTTCGGAAGGGACTTAATTTATGAGTAACAGGTAGAAAGCACAGATCCACCAGCGTCTCACGCTGCCAACAATGAGGAGGAACAGAAGCACTGGGTCAGGCGCCCCCACACTCAGACAGCGAGCCAGAAAACACAGAGGACAAAAAAGTAGTACCTTCCGGTGTTGTTCATTCCTGTGCGGTTTTCTAACAATTACATTCCGTGGGTGAAAACAGCATGTATTTGAATCTTGTCTTTCCTGCTTTTAAATATCACTTCAATTTTCTGCCTCTGATAAATGTTGTATGAATTTCCTTTTCTGATGAGAGAGTTTGCTGTGATTAAAGATTTCATCAAGTTATGACAAAGGCAGAATAGATCTTCATTCTCGAAAGCTCATTTTCCTGTGAGCTGAGTGAAGAGGCCTCTCGGAGGCAGCTGTCAGAGCTAATGAATGTTTTTCCAAGTGCTGAACCTCTGGGGAGGACACCCCGACCCACAGAACCCAGAATCAACTAAAGACGTGTTGTGCGACATCTCGTAGTGCGTAGCGGGACGATCAGGCTGCTACTTTACCATCTCCCTTGAGAGTAAGTGCATGTATGTGTTTTGAGAATCTGGTATTTCACAGATGCCCAGTGGCCTTTGGATGCGGTCAGTCTTTGTGTATGTGAGCGCGCGTGTGTGCGTGTGTGAACCCCTGGGCACGTCACTGCGCCCTCTCCACCTCAGTTCCCTTCTCTGAAAAGAACAGGGGACGCAGTTTGGATCGGAATACGTGTCTTCATCCGCTGTGAGCACTACAGGATTTCTAGCTCTGTGTCTTCAGTCTCGGTCATCACCAGCACTTTTCATCATCTCCTGAGCCTCCCTCTCCTCCCCTCTCCATCAGGGGGTCTCTGGAGGACAACCTTGCAGGGCTTTTGTATGAAATCAGCAATGCAGGCAGCCGGCACGTGTGGGTGTGAGTCCTGTCTCCCTTTGCTTAACAACCAGTGAAATCTTCCCTTGTCACACTTTGGGAAACACACCCGAGAATTCAGATGCCCTATGGAAGGTCATGTTTTGAAGAAATGCTCAGCTGAAAGAGACCAGAGCACAGATCCTTTTCTGAGGCTTTTTTTTTTTTTCTTCTCTGAAAATCTCCTTACCCTGTTCCTCCAGGAAGGAGGATGGCTGCTGCCTCTGTTGCTGTCTGCTCCTGTCTTAGGTCCGGGTGTCCCATTTTGATGAGCGGACGCTTATCCATCAGCTGTCCTGTACCAGCTGCGACACTTGGTGTTTGAGATGCTGTGTTAGTTTTAGGCAAGCATTGGACCGTGATGGGGACCTGACAAATGGCAGCTAGCACACACGCAGCGTACGTGGCTGGAGTTTTGTTTTTCACGTGTAGCTAATGGGTCTGTGCCGTCACTTCCCAGGGCCCCACTCTGCCCTCCGCAGCCGTGGCGTTCGTCCCCATCGCCCCCTAGAGTCCCTGAGCTTCCTGGCGTAGGTGGAAGCTACGTAGGTGCAAGTCAGGAGGTGGAAGGGTGGCGCCTTCCCCTCTCAAGGACTTGTCTTCTTATTTGGGATGAAAAGTCTCCAGAAGCCGGTTATTGGCTGGAACTTTGTTCCATGGCCCTCCCCTTGGGGAAGGGGGCGGCGGGAACTTGGTTACTGCAGTTTGGTTACTGTCTGCGGTAGAGAAGGCCAGGGAAAGGAGGTTTCAGGTGGGTGGTGAGCGACCCCAGGTGTCACCCACAGTTCTGGGGGAGTGAGGGGTGGCCCCCATGAGGACTCCCGGTGGACCTGTGCACAGACAGCATGGGCCCAGCTCTCTGTGGACCCCTGCCCAGCACCTGGCCTGGCACCCGTAGAAATCCAGGGCCATGATGCAGTCACTTACTGAATGACACTGTATGCCGAGTGCTTTCCCGCTGGGTCAGGCGTCCTAGCAGTCACCCGTGTGAGGCTTGGAGAACTCAAGTTACCTTCCCAAGGTCACTCAATGTGTAAAGGGCACAGCTGGGTTGTAAGCCTGTGTCCCAGGACCAAGGAGGACCTCCTGTCCAAACCCACTGTGTGGAATTCACAGTTAGTTCAGAATGAGTCTCCTTCGTCAGCCTTTGTGTCCCGGGTACGTGACATTGTGATAAATCGTACTTCTCGTGTCCTCCAGTGGTGTAAAATCTTCGGGGATGGGGGGAAGCGGAGTCACTCTCCTCTTTGGCTGCCAGAAGATGCTGAACTTGGCTTTGTCTTTGCACCGCAGCGCCCGGCAGTGCCACCTACTCCTGGACGTCTTCAACTCCACGGAGCACGAGCTGACGGTCAGCGCCCGGAGCAATGACGAGCTCGTCCTGCACGCCGGCGAGGGCCAGAGGTAAGTGTCGTCACGGCCCCACGTGCCCCCGACCCCACTCTCATCACCCTGCTTGGGAGGTGCTGAAACAGTCCAGCCTCGAGACCTTAGAGGGTGGGCAGTCTGGTCCCCCTTTCAGAGGCATCACAGCCCTTATTCAGGTTCAGTGACAGGATCGGTAGTGGTTGCAAATTGGAGCCAAATGTGAAGTCAAGGTAGAAATGAATGGTGTCCGTCCGAGGAAGCAGCACCTCAGCTACAGATGCTTTCAGGCACCATTTCTGAGGACGCCCGGACATCTGGGCAAGACCTTTCACTTTTAAATTCTTAAGAAAGCTGTGTCTGGTGTCACTGGGTGTTGATCTGAGGGATGCATATCAATGTCAGTGGGAAGTTCCTTGGAGGAATTAATGTCACAGGAGACAGGCCAGGCAGAGGTGCCTGGAAGAGGTGCTGTGTCACCCGAGCTCAGCCCTTGGAGGGCAAAGAGAGGTGGCCCCGGTGGGCCCTCGCCAGGGTCAGCCGCAGGACGTGCCCTGGTCCAGCAGAGGCGAGCAGGGAGCCAAGGTGGAAGTAAGAGCCGACCAAGAGCAGAGCCAGGGCCACAGGGACAGGTCCGGAGGCAGGTCAAGCTCGGTGACTTTGGAAAGAAGCTCTTTGCTGTGGTGGCGATCGCTTCCCCAGGGCCTGGCCCGCTCCCACTCATCTGGGCCTTTCTCCAGTCCAGGAGCTGTGCCCCCAAGCGCAGCTTGGATGTTAGGGCCATACCCTTATAGGTGGAAGTATAGCTGGAGTAAGATATAGGTGAAATATAATTTTTATTTGTAATTGCAAAATACTTGAAACATACAGAAAATAATTTAGATACTAGCATATCTAGATACTAACCATATCTCAGATTTAACCGTATTTAGATACTAACCATATCTCAGATTTCAGCGTTTTGCTATATTTGCTCGAGATCTCTCCCTCTCTGTCTCCTTCTCTGTCTCCCTCTATCTTTCTGTCTCCTCTCTCTCTCTCTCTCTCTCTCTCTTTCTCAAGGAAGTAAAATGTTAAAAAAAACACAGTGGACGTTAGCACCATTGGTCAGTGGGGAGGAGGGAATGCAGATTTAAATCACAGTGGGGCAGCACGACACACTCGTGAGAAATGCTTAAAATGACAGACTGGCAATGTCAAGTGTCCACAAGGAACATGCAGCAGCTGGAAGGTTCATGCCTGGGTGGGAATGTGAAACAGTGCAACCGCTTTCGAAGAGGCTGCTGCAGTTTCTTACAAAGCTAAACCTACACGTACTCTGCCCAGCAGTTCCAACTCTCGTTATTTATTCAAGAAAAGTTTAAAAACGTATGTTCACAAAAAGACCTATAAAGAATGTTCCAAGCCAAAAAATAGAGCTCAGGTGTCTGTTACAGGAGAGTGAATTAACAAATGGTGGCATTTTCCTCATGGGATGTTACTCAACAACAAATACTGACAAACTCCTAATACGTCACCATGGGTGAATCTCAGGAACCTCGTGCTGAGTGCGGGGAGCCTGACCCAAAATAGCATGTACCGTGTGGTTCCGTTCCTTTGAGATCCCAGAACCAGCAAAACTCTTCTGTGATGGTGGAAACAGAGCATCGGTTGCTTCTGCAGAGGTTGGGATGGGCTTTGACCAGGAAGGGGCACAGGGGGATTTCCTAGGCGATGCCCATGTTGTATAACTTGATATTTGGGTGTGGGCGCCATAGGTGCTTGCCATTGTTAAAATTTAGCCAACGTGTGCTTAAGATTTGTGCATTTCTCTGAGAGTCGATTTTATATCAAAAGAAAAACTGTAAGCAGATGTTAAACTCTGCCTGCTGAAGGCCTTGGGGGTGGTGTATGATATCTGCACTAGTCTTTGAAATGCCTAAAAAACTAGATTCCTGGATGGGTGGAAGGATGGGCACATGGACAGACTGAGTTGATAAAGCAAATAGAATAAGCTGTTAATTATAGGATATACCAGTGGGTCTATAGAGTATTCTCGGAGGAATTCTTTCAACTCGTAAGAAAATGTTTGAAAAAAATAAGCAACTGAAAAAGCAGCGAAGGGCTTCCCTGGTGGCGCAGTGGTCGAGAGTCTGCCTGCCAGTGCAGGGGACACGGGTTCGAGCCCCGGTCGGGGAAGATCCCACATGCCACGGAGCGGCTGGGCCCGTGAGCCACAACTGCTGAGCCTGCACGTCCGGAGCCTGTGCTCCGCAACAAGAGAGGCCGTGACAGTGAGAGGCCCATGCACCACGGTGAAGAGTGGCCCCCGCTTGCAACTAGAGAAAGCCCTCGCACAGAAAGGAAGACCCAACACAGCCATAAATAAATAAATAAATAAACAGATAGATAGATAGATAGATAGATAAATAAATAAAGCAGCGAAGCCTGACAGCCCCGCCCCCAGCCCCGACTCCCACCTTCCTTTCTCTTCCTCCTCCCAGAGTCTCTGTGTCTTGGAGGCCACGGCATCATCCACTCCACGCTTTACTACTTTACTGTATTTATTTATAGCCACAACAAACACTGTATTCAGGTTTTTTTTTTAATGACATAAGTGGTTCCATATCATGTGTCTTCTTCTGCATGTCTTTTTATAACTTTCAATCAGCCTTGTACTCTGGAGTTGAATATGAATCAGGTTTTTGCCTTCTGACTGCTCTTCGTGACTCACTCGTGAACGCACCGTTTATCCGTCTCCACGCTGATCCACGGCGAGACTGCTGCCAGGGTGTGGTGTTTAATGTCATCATTGATGATGACATATATAAATGCACAGTCGTATTCGCTCGCTGTCTGGGGCTGATACTGGGAGGGCGTTTATGGCCTAACCCCTGAGAGGAAGGAAACACTCCCTCTCAAGAGCTCCTTGTTCTTGGGGATTCTTGCTGTGCGGGCGTGTGCAGGGCTCACGTGCTCGTGCTCGGAGGCCGTGGCGGCCGTGCTGAGTGTTCTGGCTCTGGGGCGTGAGGACAGGCTCCTTCCTGGGCTGCTGCTGCGTCCTTGGTGCTCTAGGCCACCGGCAGCGGCCTGGGCCCCGTGCTGGTCCCCAAGTTGTGAAGGAGACCGTCTGCCCCCTGCCTTGTCTGCCTTGTCTAGATGTTTTGATGTAGCCTGGGATCCCAGAGGACATCCTTCTGGTCGTCTTATGACACCAACGTAAATGCAGCTTTAAAAAAATTGCAAATTGCTGAGCTTGTTCTAAGCTTGACTCACTGTCAGCCACGGAAGTCAGCGATGTTAACGACCCCGTTCGCAAATAAGCACAGTTCAGTCTTGTGCTTCCGGCTTCTTCCCTGTTAAGCTTTTTGCTTAAATTCTCATCTCTTGATGCATCTAACTCACACATTCTTTATTCATTCATAAAATATTCATTCGATAAATATGGATGCTTCGAGAACTTGCTCTGGGGTGCCTGCGTCAGGCTCCAGGAGCTACAGGATGAGTAAGCAAGGACCCCTCGTGCCCGGGAGCTGACGACACTCCCGCGGCCGGGGCGGCCCTGCCACTCCTGCCTGACGGGACATCCTGCTGTTTCGGGTGGGGGGTTACCGGGGGTCGTGCTGCTCCGTCCTGTCCGGGGAGTCAGCTGTGGTTCTGCTCCCACTGCCCCCGCTAACCCAGGGGTGACCGCCGGGCTCCCCAGTGTTCGCGGGGATGCAGGGGGTCACTGCGCTTCCCTTTCCAGACCTCTCCAGCTTTGCCTGGTTAGGACACACGCTCTGCGTCCGTGGAGAGGGCCCAGGTCTTTGGTCTGACGGAGCAGGTCTGGGGGAGGAAGCTGCGGCGGGTGGACCTTGAGCTCGAGGTGGACTCAAGGTGGAAGCCCCTTGAGTCCTGGGCTGCTGTCCCCGTACCTCCAGGTTCTGTCTCCTTAGAGCCCTGTGCCCTCCCGGAGTCCTGAGCTCAGCCCCCCGAAGGCTGTCCCCCCGGCCCCACCACACCTCGGGCTTCCCTAGGCGCTTATGAGGGCTGCTTCGGCCAGGCTCGGCCACTCTGAGGAGGGCAGGGCGGGCCAGCTCTCCCTGGTGGTGAGGGCAGCGGTGGTCCTCAGACTCTGGCTTTATCTCCCAGTGCGTGGCAGGCCACCTTCCCACTGCTCCCTGGGGAGTGGGTGGATGAACCACGGGTTCTGCCGGGGTGATACAGCCTCACCCTCAGTGAAAAGCCGTATTCCTGGAATCCACATAGCTGTGATGCTGCTCTTCTCGGAGCCCTGGCATCCTGGGTCACAAGGCATTTGACGTCCTTTTAAGGGTGACCTGCAGTCCAGGAGAGGGACCAACTCCAATTAGACTGTTGGGGGCCTGCACGTGTCTCCCCCACCCTCCGGGTAGAAAGGCGTGCCAAGTACAAGAGAAACGTGTCCTTGGAGTCACAGTTTCTGAGCCCCGTGTGTTCGCAGGAGGTCAGGCACTCAGTCCTCCTAGTACCCTCACACAGGAGCTTCTGTCCGCATGTTATAGACAAGCAGACTGAGTACAGAGGTCAGAGGCACTTGGTGGGACCCAGGTCTGAATGACGCCACGGCTGAGCTTGGAATGGCGATTTAAGATGGGCTGGAGATGCTAACACATATACATGGAATCTAAAAAACAAACAAAAAAATGGTCATGAAGAACCTAGGGGCAAGATGGGAACAAAGACACAGACCTACTAGAGAATGGACTTGAGGACACGGGGAGGGGGAGGGCAAGGGTAAGCTGTGACAAAGTGAGAGAGTGGCATGGACATATATACATTACCAAACGTAAAATAGATAGCTAGTGGGAAGCAGCCGCATAGCACAGGGAGATCAGCTCGGTGCTTTGTGAGCACCTAGAGGGGTGGGATAGGGAGGGTGGGAGGGAGGGAGACGCAAGAGGGAAGAGATATGAGGATGTATGTATATGTATAGCTGAGTCACTTTGTGATACAGCAGAAACCAACACACCATTGCAAAGCAATTATACTCCAATAAAGATGTTAAAAAAAGAAAAAAGATGGGCTGGAGGGGGCGGGGGGAAGCAGGTTCTGTTTTCTCCTCTTTCTGCTCTGTGCAGCCTTAGGTAAGCTGTGACCAGCGCCGAAGTCCATTGTCAAGCGTACAGGCCGGCAGGAGTCGGGGAGGCCGGGGAGCAGGCTGGGTGTTCCGCTCGCAGGGCGTGTTCATTCATTCCTTCAACAAGCACCTCCCGAGTGGCCAGCGAGTACCACGCCCTGCCGGGAGATAGCCTAGTGGGTAAGGTCCTCACTGTCCTCACTGCACTTACGTTTGGTGTGGAAGAAAGGCAGGGATTGTCGCACAGGCTGAGGAGAATCCAAAGCTGAGAGGAGGAAACCCGGCTTGGGGCTGGGAAGGCTTCCTGGAGGAAGTGATGCTAATACAGAACAGGACACTGAGTAGGAGTGAGGTGGGGCTGGAGTGCAAGGGGGAGCAGCCCAGGTGAAGCGGCAGCACACCCTGGAAAGGGGCGCGTGCGTGGGGTGGCGTCAAGGGCTTCTTCACAGGCTGCATCTTCGAGTTTTTAAACTGGAAATACCACTCCTGTACCCGTATTTCCTAGAGGTATCTATGTCATCTTATAATTTAAGATACAACCTTTCAGCAAATGGATGTAGCACGTACCTTTTCACCCTCCTCATCTTTTCTGCGAAAGGTCCTTTGGAAATCGGTGACTCATCTCTCTTTCTGGCCTGGTTGATGCATCGGTTCTGTAATTAAGCACCATTAGCTAACTTCACTTTTGCCTACACAATTTGTGACGCTTGGTCTGTGCTGATTGCATTTCCTGGGGCTCCACGCCCTCGGTCGTGACATTGAGAATGTCCTCCAGACTTGCAGCTAGATGCCTGTAGTAACATTCATTTTTACCCGAGGGGTGGTGTGAAGAAGAACCCACTTTCACAAGCATTTCTGCCTTTAATCCTCACCCTCAAGGTGTGGGCACTGTGCCCACCTCTGCTTATGCGTAAGAGAGCTCGAACCTGCCAAGGGCCACGCAGTTAGTTGTAACTGGAACCCAGGGCTGCCCACTTGCCGCCACACCCCTCCATGGAGTTACCTACACTTCTTTAGGCTATGTCCCCGGAACTGGGCAGCCCCCCGTCCTCCAGTTTTAAAAGATGACCAGAAACAGTAGAATGCTTTTCTGAGTGAAACGGCATGAACTTCCTTAAGAAAATACAGTGTCGCCAGCAGCAAATGTACTGGAAAAATTAAGGTATGATAATTATTGTGTTTTTGCTTAATTATCAAACCATTACAGTTAAGTTTCATGACAGCCCTCATTTAGGCACAAACCTCTCTTAATTTACAGTAACAGATACTGTCTCATCCCGTGCTTCAGGCTACCCCGCCTTGTCCTGCCCTCACCCACAGGCAGCCACTGCCTGTTTGGCAGGCCTGGCACGTCTGGTCCCGGCGTCTCCTCGCTGGGGAGCCTCGTCGCTGGCTGGCTGAGAACAGGTCAGCCCTGTCAAGTGTCCAGACGGTGCATCGCACGCATTCTGGAATGGCTGTCGAGCCAGAGGGGCAGGGACGGGCTCCAGAGCACGTACAGCTTCGGCGCTCTGAGACTTTCCCCTTGACGCCGTCCGGGCCATGGGGAGGGCCAGACCCTCACATCTGGAGGATCCTGGCGGGGCTCTGGGGCGGGAGCGAGAAGCCCTGGGTGCTCCACGGCATCGTGGTTGTGTTTCTAGGGCTCTCTTGATGGTCTGCGGGGGGCCCAGCCTGTGGCACAGCGCTGCATTCGGCGGCAACTTGTTTCTGGTTTAGCTTTTCTTCTTCCGCCTCTTGAGTGGCTTTAGATAAGCCTTGTCCCTCCTCTAGGTTTTAACTTCTTCCCTGGTCCTTTGAGAGGCTCAGGCAATGTTTCCTGTAGGAATGAACGAGCAAATGGAGTGATCACGTGATAAGCGGTGACTTGTGATTGGTTACTTGCTGTGCTGCGTGTTCTGTCTTCAACGTGTCTTTTGAGGTCGCTGTCATGACCATCATCCCTATTTAGCAGATGAAGAAACTGAGGCTCAGAGAGGTGACCAGCCAGGTGACCACTAAGGTCCCGTCCTCCTCTCATTTTGACTTTGGTCTTCTGTAACTCCCCGCAGAGGGGTTTGGGGAGCAGCCTGTGCGTCCTCTACCCCCGCGATTGTTCACCTGTGTGCAGGTGCCCTCCCTGGGAACCGTGAGCGTGTAAGCGGTGATTTCCGTGCAGGCCCACCTCTGGGGGTGTTTACCCGAGCCCAGAACAGCCCCCGCCCCAAATGTCTAGCTCCTCCTACCAACTGTCTCTGTGTCTTTCTCTCGTTTAGTTCTGTCGAACACTTCACTGAATCATGCAAGGAGGCCCTTGTTAGGAGCCCGATGTTGTTGCTCTTTGCTCTGTAACCGCAGCTGGAATTTGTGCATGGCCTCCTTCCACGGGTGGCCTGCCCTGCCCCCCGCAGTCAACAAGCCTGTGCCCCCAGCCCGTGGTCTCTTCTGCAGCCGTTCTGAGTCAGAAGACCTTGTGGATTTTCTTTGTTCCTTTTTCAGACTGGGAGGAAAGTGGGAGAGTCCTTCAGAAGGTAAGCTTATGCAAACGAGGAGAAAGCACCTTGGTGTGTTCTTGTCCTTTCAGCTGCCCGATGGGGAAACTGAGGCTCGGGTTTGCTTCGCAAGCCCCGGGCAGAATGACGCTGGTGCCGGACTCCTCACTCCCTGGCCACAGCGTCTCTGCCACCCCACTCTGCATCCCTTCCAGTTAGCGGTTTTGCAAGTACCCTAAGAGAAACCCGATGGCACCAGAATCAATAGGACCCCCTAATGATTCATAGGCAGCAAGGAGAGGGGTCAGAGCTCAGCCTGGAGAAGCATCCAGGTGACAGAGATTCGATACCTGGAAGATGCTGCAGTTTGCGGACTCAGATGACAGGAGAGGGTCTCTCCTATTCGTGAGAAAAGAAAAACCAGGTCACTCGCTTGGGCTCCATACGCCGGGCAGCTTTGTGTGGCCTCTTGTCCTGAGCGACTGGAGTCTCCCTTGTGCAGGAGGTGGTGCCCCCTGCACCCACTCCCTGGCTGCAGGCTGGTGTTCAGGTGCCCACCCCGTGGACACAGGCCTAGCGGGCGCAGACCTGGGGCCACACAGAGCCCAGGCCCGGACTTGCTCGGCCACTGGCTGGCTCGGCTGTCTGGGTGAGTCGCTTGGCCTTGTTGAGCTTTCAAGTAAAGTGGGGATACGGATGCCTGTCCTGCAGGTCGTTATAAGTACTAAAGTTAGTCCAGGCTGTGTGCCTAGCACTGCACGTGACCCCCGGCAGGTGCTCCATGACGGGCAGGTAATGTTATTTTCAGCTGTGAGAACGGCTCCCACCATCCGAGCTGCCAGGCCTAGGGAAGGGCGTGCGCTTGGGGTCTTGTGCTTCCTTTCTGGGGAGATGACTGCGGAGTTTTGCTCAAGTGCTTAGTTATGACTTGGAGCCGCATTGCCCAGGCTTCTGGGCGGTGTCTGACGTGGGGACAGAGGGTCCTCCTCTGTCAGGAGCCAGAGGCCACACAGCCACTTCACAGGGAGGACTTACTGTGAGGACTTGTTAACGAGGCCTGACCAGGGAACTGGTAACCAGGTAACCGGAAGGGTAGAGGGCGGCACTGAGGCGTCCGGTATAGCAGACCTGCCGCCCCTGGGTCTGGGGGCCGAGGTTATGGGCCGGCATCGCTGCAGTTGGGAGCTGGGGGTTGGCGGGACGCCTGGGGTCTCGGGGGAGGTGCACCCACAGGAATCTCAGGCAGATGACCACCCTTGAGAAGTGACAGGAAGGCCCAGAGAGAGCAAGGGCCGTCCCCCGTGGTCCCTCAACCTTCGGCACGGATGGGAGAGCAAAACGTGGCCTGCAGGGTCAGCACTGTGGGACTTCAAGCCGTGACCGAGCCGCCCACCGGGTCCTCCCCGACCTCCCCCTGGAGCCGTGTCTTGCTCCTCTGCGTCCGTGGACTCTTGGATGGTGTTTGTTATTTTCTACCTCGCGTCTCGCTCTTGCCAGACTAGAGGTTCCCAAACTTTGCCTCGAATTGTTATTACGGGGCTCCCCCCGCCCCACCACATCCTGATCTGATTGGTTGGGTGCTACCTGGGCATCGGGACCTGTAAATCTCCCCTGGTGACTCTAACGTGTGGCCCTGTGCGGGGACCACGGGGCTCGACTGTGGGTTCTTTGAGGGCAGCGTGTGTGTCTTGCTCGGCCCTGAACATCCCTACCACCTTGATTCACTGTCAGGCACACAGTAGGTGCTCAGGTAATGTGCATGAGTGAGTGAGTTAGCAGTGGGCGTGCTGAGTGTCGTTCACAGGTGTTCCCCTCCTACTCAGGGGTCCTACTCAGGGCGCCTCCACTCACAGCCTGACTCAGGCAGGCTTTAAGCTGACCCCATCGGGGGACATGGTGGTGATTATCCTCCTAGTTCAGTTTACCAGGAAGAGGCGGCGGGTAGTGACAAGGGGCTTGTGTTCTCTTTGGTGCTTATCCCTCACACTCCCAAGCCCAGTCTCCCCCAGCCACAGTGCTCCGGTTGGTCTGGCGCTAGAAATTCTGGGAACTCATCTTTCCCTTCGTGGGGATTGGAGTCTGGCCGTGAAGCCCCACGTGCAGACCTCTCAGGGCCCCCAAAGGTGTCTGCCCACGTGTTAGGGAAAGGGTCTCATCTTATCTGGAGGGAAGAGGAAAGTGCCCTGGACCGAGCCGAGACGTGCGCTGCAACCCCAGCTCTGCTCGTCCTTGGTCGCGCCCTTGGCTGGTCCTTCACACTCTCTGACGCCTCATCTGTCAGATGGGCAGGGGGAAGAAGCCCAGCCATGCCCACCTCGGCGCTGGGCCACTTCAGCGAAGGTGCCGAAGGGAGGGGGTGCGTCGTTATTCATTCTTTTACTTAAAAACTTTATGTGGAGAATTCAAATATATACAAGAGGTGCCGTAATAGTACTTCTCACCCAGCTTCTATAACTAGTGACTCAGGGCCAGTCTTTTTCATCTCTCCCTCACCAACTGCCCCATTTCCTGTGTTATTTTGAAGCAAATCCAAGAAGACGTATCATTTCATCTGCAAATATTTTAATAGTTAACATTGGAGCTCTTTTTAAAAACATAACCGCAGTGCCATATCATGTTTTAAAATGAGCAGTTCCTCAATATCAATGTTTAAATTTCCAGTGATCTCGGTGTCATTTTTTTGTGTGTGTTTTTTGTGTTTTTTTTTTTTTGTGGTACGCGGGCCTCTCACTGTTGTGGACTCTCCCGTTGCAGAGCACAGGCTCCGGACGCACAGGCTCAGCGGCCATGGCTCACAGGCCCAGCCGCTCCGTGGCATGTGGGATCTTCCCGGACCGGGGCACGAACCTGTGTCCCCTGCATCAGCAGGCGGACTCTCAACCACTGTGCCACCAGGGAAGCCGCGGTGTCATGTTTTTTAAACATTTTTTGGAATCAGAATTCAAGAGGTTGATAAGTCTCACATCCGTTTTTAATCTATAGGCTCCCCGTGCATCTCTTTTTTCTCACAATTGTCCATTGACTAAATCAGGTCCTCCAGTTGGGGATTTGGCCAGTTGGGTGCCTGTGGTGGTGGTGGTGACCTTGCTCCTCTGACTGACTTCTTTTTCTTTATTCCTTATTAAATTGGTAGTAAGCTCTAGAGGCTTGATCATATTCAGTGATAGTTTTCTTTTTCTTTGCAAAGAATCTCCATCAGAAGGCACTGGTGTCTGCTTATCTACTTTCTGTGATGGAGCCATTATTATTAGATCTTTTCCTTTTATCTAACCTTACACCCCAAATGCATGCCTTTTCATCCCCAACGGATGAGTAGACATTAAGAAATTCTCTAACTCTTTTTCATAAGTTCAAAATGAAACACACAAGCATTTTCTGTCTGAGGTTTGGAAAATGAACAGATGAAGAAGTGAAGCCCTTTCCTGTGTCTGTCCGCTCTAAAGCATCCTGCCCGTCAGATAATTAAGGCCCGTTGTTCTCAGCAGCTGCCCAGTGGGAGACATCCGGGTAACGCTGGTGCTGCTTAGGGCTCTCAGAGGCCCAGCGGGATTGGGAAACCTCCCATCCACCTCTGGTAGCTGACGCAGCCCTGGAGCTGAGTGGCTCCAGGTCTGTCAGGACCAGGCTGCGGCCCACACGGGAGTGGCAACATCCTGACTGTCCACGGGAACTGGTTTCAGGGGCTGGTGGGGAGAGGAGGGGACGTAGAGTTCAGGATGTCTGGGACTTCGTGGCACATATTAGCCTGAGCAGCATCTGTGTGTATTTATCATACATTATGCTGCTTCCTTTGAAACTAACTTAAGCTTGTAAATGTGTTTTTCCAGGGCAAGGGTTATTTTTCCCATTTGATGAACAGCTCACTGCAGCTCAGGGTGGGAGAGCTGGGTGTTTCCTGTGGCCGGAGTGTAGGGGGAGGTGATGGGTGGACTAGTCTGGGCCAGATCTTAGTGGACCTTGGATGCCGATGAGTCTTAATACATTTTTAATGAGGGATACATTTGAAGATGTCTTTGTCTTTGGGGTTTTCCCCGTTTTCACCTTCAGGATAAATGACAGCTTCACCCTGGCTTGAAATCCTCCTGTGAGAGCCGTGGTCAAAGCCACGTCTTTGGAGGGGAAGGGGTGGTCACAAGAGAGCCCGAGGCAGGAGAGTGTCAGCTTGACCTTTTAGGAAGTGTCTGGAAGGGGTGACAGCTGGTGAGAGCCTGGGTGGTCTCAGGCGGGTCATGGTGGCTGCACCTGGGGGTGCCCTTTGGAGCAGAGAGAAGAGCCGGGATCCGGAGACCCTCAGGAGGGAGGAAGGATGGAGGGTTGGTGGGTGTGGGTTGTGGAGAAGGAGAGGGAAGTTTCTAGTTTGGGCAGCCGGGTGGGTGGTGTTGCCATTTGCTTGCCCATCAGATGCATGGCCAGGGCGGGGTGGGGAGGTTCTGAGGGCACAGAGGCTATCACAAGGCTGCTGTCCTCGCAGGGGCAGCCCACTTCCTGCTGCACCAGGAATGCCACGCTGTGACCTTGGGCAAAGAGCACAGCACCGGGAGCCGAAGGCCTGGCTTCTGGTTGCGTCTCTGCCAATGCCTGGCTTGTGCCCTTGGGCTTGTCATTCAGGCTGCTGGCAAACTGGGGTCTCAGTTGGGTCCTGTGAGGAAATAGCAGTGGAGCTGACTGCAAGCTGCAGGACACTTGGAGGACTTGACCGCTTTATTCTCCTCCCTCCCGGGAGCGAAACCTTGGGGAAAGGTGGGGCAGAGGGCGTGCTCTTCCCCGTCTCCTGGGACAGGCGTTCTGTATAACCGGCGCCTTTCTCTGGGGCTCCACGAGGGATCTCAAGCTGCTGGCACCCGGTTCTCCCGGCCCTGATCAGGCTCATAGCCAGTGAAGCTCAGAGAGGCCTGCTGGGCCCCTGCGGGACCCCGGGGCTGCCCTTTGGTTTGGGCCCAGCTAGCACCTCTGTTCCCCAGCTTAGGGACGCTCTTCCCGTTCAACCCCACGCACCGCCTTTGGGCCTGGGAATGGGCTGCAGATCCCGCCGTGGGAGGAGAAGTGACAGCGGAGGGTCGGGACCCTCGTCCCGGCCAGCAGTGGGGGGCGGCCTGAAGCTGGGCGGGCTGGTCCCAGGGCCCGAGCCTGCAGGGGTCGGCAGGGCTGCGGCCAGTCCAGGGACCCTCCTCTGGGGTGGGAGTCTAGTCCACGGTGTGTTTATCAGCAGACTGACCGATGGCCTGGAAAAATCGCTGCGGCCTTTCTCCGACTGCCTTACCCGCATCTTTCACATAAGGAAGCGCTTCAGGGGTGAAATTGGGCTGGAACTTGGATAACAAGGCAGCCTCACAGCAGAGTATTAGAACCACTGGTGGCAAAACCGAAGGGAAGTGGGTGTTGACATGATGGAGTCGTTTAATCCGTGTCAGTTCAGAAGGTCTCCACGAAGGTGCATTGACTCAAAAGACCCGTTAGCCGCTGGAACCTGCCCATGGTGGACACAGTAAAACCCGCTCTGGCGGAGGAGCTCCCCTCGGCTTCCAGCGCCTGAGCCCTCGTGCCCCTGGCCTTGGAGGGAAGGGGGCGTCCGAGGCTTCCTCCCGGACCACTTGCTGACGCCTCTGCATTCTACACGGTCACACTTTCCAGCCTTCCCTGTCAGCAGGAGGCTTCCGGGCCTCTCCTGTCACCCCCCCCCCCAACCCTTCTGTCATCTCTGCGTGCCCGTTGAGGAGACAGGCTCAGCGGGATCAGGTGACCCGCTCCAGGTGACACTGCCCGTGGGTGTCCAAGCCAGGGTTTGAAGCGGGCTCATGAGAGGCCTGCTGTGGTGAGCTCCCTCCTGTCGGCTCCCTGGCTCGTTTTACCTGTGGGTCGAGAGCTTCCCAGGAGCCTCTCCAGGCACCAGAGATGCAGGTGTTACAGGACAGTGGCTCAGAGGACCCCAGGGTGTGTCGGGAGGGAAGGGCCAGCGACTGGACGGTCAGATAGATCAAGGGCAAGGCTATGTGACAGACCTGCGCAGGAGGGGTGCGGTCACCGCGTATCATTCCCGAGGCCGTGACGCAGAGCATTTTAGCACAATAGCGGGCGTCCGCCCATTCAGGGCCATCTTATTAGTTGCTTTCCCTATCTTTCAACTTGAGAATGACTATCCTGCATAGGTATTATATGCACACAGTATGTGCACCGTGTATATACATGTGCTCAGGTGTACTTACACACACCTGCACACACGCATAAAACTATGAATGTTAGCCTTACTATCTTCAAAATACTGTTACAGCTCCGGGGGTTTATGTGAAGTGCAGCCGGAGCTGAGAATCTCTCCACTTAAAAGCTAGTGGAAAAGCCGTGCCTTCAGGGTTGCAGAGACCTGGGCCAGGTCCTCCCTCCTTGACCTCTGCCTGTGGCACCATCTCGGGCACGTTGCTTACCCTGCCTTGGCGTCGGTGTTGACATCTGCACACCCGGGCTGATGGCGGTACCTGCCTGGGGAGGGGGGGGAGAAGGCTGGGTGAGTGGCTCTTGTGTACCTGCAGCTGCTCCAGACATGCCAGTCCCCTTGTGTCACCTCGGAGGTGCGTGGGGTACTCTGCTGTGTCAGTCACGGGGCATCCTGAAGAGAAAGAGGCAAAGGCCCTGTAAGGTGAGGCTTACAGGGAGCAGACCATGCCTCCCTTCAGGAATGTCACTTTGTTAACATATGGTATCAGTTGTCCACCAGCTGCCTGATTCCAGAGGCCAAGTCCAATTGCCCCTCTTCTGCTGTGTCCTCCCTGCTGACATCAGGGTCGTCTTGGAAACCCCTGAGATTCACGGAAGCCTGGGCATCCATCCCATCCTGGGAAAGAACTTAAGACTGCTGATAGTAGGAGCCTGTTTCCAGGGCTTGTTAGTGACCAGGGGGCACATAGTCAGAAAACAGGCACCTGAGAGCTGTGGGAATTGTTAAGGCCATGGGGCAAAGGCCGCGAGTTTCTCCGTTTAATGTATGTATATATAAAAAAAAGAAAGCGTGTGCGTATGTCATTGTGTACCCTCCATCCGCCTACACCAGCTTTTTATTAGGGAAAGTGTTTTTGGGGTTTTTTTCATTCTTGCTGTTGTATATTCTGTGGGTTTGGACAATGACGTGTATAGTGACGTGCATCCATCATTGTAAAATCCCCCGTGCTCCGCCTGTTCATCCATCCCTCACCTCTAGCCCCTGGTCATCACTGGTCTTTTTACCGTCTCCTTAGTTTTGTCTTCTCCAGAATGTCTTATAGTTGGAAGCATACGGGATGTGCCCTTTTCAGGCTGACTTCTGTCATTTACTGATATGCACTGAAGGCTCCTCCATGTCTTTTCATGGCTTGATAGCTCATTTCTTTTTAGCACTGAATAAGATTCCATTGGAAGTACCACAGTTTATCTGTTTACTTACTGGCGGATGTCTTGGTTGCTTCCAAATTTTGGCCTTCATGAATAAAGCTGCTCTAAGTACCCACGTGCAGGATTTTGTGTGGATGTAAGTTTTCAGCTCCTTTGGGTAAACACCAAGGGGCATGAGAGCTGGATCGTATGGTAAGAGTTTGTTTATTTTTACCAGAATCATTGTGCGTTTTAAAAAGCCAAAAATAATGTATACTTTTTTACCTCTTTCATCATCCAGTTTCCAAGTACTGTTCCATAGCAATAGGAAAAAGAAAAAAAGGAAAGAAAGAGTGCTGAAGTAAAACAACACATAGCATGGTGCGGGCTTGGGACGTCCCGTTCTCTGTCTGCAGCGCCCCGCCCGACCCAGTCGGCCGCATCATCTCCTCATCTTGGGGGACTTTGGGCTTCCCCACTCCTCCCGCCTTTTATCCACGCGTCCCCTACATCTCATGCTGGGGTGTCCCTATTTGCTTGCATGTCTCTCTCTGCCCTGGGAGCCCCCTCTGGGCAGGGGTCATGTTCTCATTATCTCAGTGCTGGCTCCTGGCCTAGTGCCTGGCCCAGTAGGAACTGAATTGAATCACTTTCTGTTCATTCCGTTTAGGCTGAGTTTCTCTGCAGTAACAAAAGACCCAGGATCTTCGTTACTTAGTACCGCGGGAAGACTTGTGTCTTGCTCACGTGTTGTCTGTATCGCAGGTTGGTTTAGCTCTAGCTCCATTTTGCTTTCGTTCGTGACCCATGTCCTCTGGAGGCACCTGGTTTGGGGGCAGAGGAAAAGAGAAGGGTACAGGCCACATGACAGCTCAGGAGCCTTCTGCTTGGATGTGGCCTGGGTCACTTCCTGCACATTTTGTTGGTCAAAGAAGTCACAGGGCAGCCTGAGATCAAAGAGGCGAGGGCGGGCAATCCTGTAGGAAGGACACCAAGATTTGGCCAGTGCTGGAGTCCCAGTGCTTTCTTTGCATTTAAAGGGGAACTACCATACTTCTTTGGGTCTTCGTCTTTCACTTTTTGCCATCTTGAGAGGATGGTTGCTCTTTTCCTATATGAACATATGACGTCACAGTTGACTCTGCATCCTTGCGTTCTTTCCTACGTTTGTTCAGAAGGCGTTACTGGAACACCCGTCATGTCCTGAGCACCATGCTGGTGCTGTGTGGAGAAGGGCTCACAGACATACCCACTTAGCCTGGTGTGACACACATGTGTGCTAGGCGTGGAAGTGAATCCCTTGTTGTTGTAACTGGGGTTTATTGAGCACCCGTCAGACTCAGGCTACTCTGGCTGGAAGTCCAGTCTCTGCTCTCAGGTTTTGTTACATGAGACCAGAAAGGGGCTGATGTGTGTGACACCTGGCATGTGCCAGGCACCGTGCTGCCAGCTTTACAGACTTGCTTATTGAGCCTCAGCAATCTGAAGAGTGGGCAGCCTGAACCTATCCAGTAAAGGGGGAGACTGAGACCGTGGCTGCCCCATCCCCCGTCAGAGAGATTCGGGTGGGAGGGACCAGAGTCCTCAAGTGTCCCACCCCGCACTCCCACGAGGCCGAGTGAGGACTGGAATTTGGGGCACCTGCTCTGGGGTCGCATGGCACGGCCTCTCCCTGTGTCCAGCTCCCCTCTAGGACGAGACAGTCCAGCCAGGGACCTCATCCCCCTGCCCAGGAACCCTCTCCTCTTATGCAGGGCATAGCCTGGAGGGAAGTGCTCCTTGGTATTGGTCGAAATCGGCTGTCTTCATCGTCTCATACGAGCATCCTGTTTAAAGTTGGGTTTTTGGGGGGGTTTTTTGTTTTTTTTCAGAGTTGATATGTACCAAGGATCTTTTTCTCTTTAAAAACCTCCCTCCGAGAGAACGCGGGGTGTTTTTCTGGAAAGCCTCGTGATGGAGGCTGCATGGCCCCCAGGACACCTGTCTGCCTTGCTTCCTTCCTGGCTGTGTATTGCTGGTTAGGTTAGAGGGAATTCTTTTATTTCCAGTTAATCATCTCTTGCAAGCCTGATCTGCATTCAGCACACAGCAGACTCCCTTCTTAACATGTAGCTTCCTCGCTCCCTCTGGGACTCTTCTCTATTTTTTATAAATAATTGCATTGTTTGTGTTTGCTTCTTGTGTTTTGGAGATGTTTCTGGAAGAGGGGAGCAGAGGTTATGGCTCCTGAATGCTAATGGACACTTTGAGAGGGGTGTCCAGAGACCAGGAGGTGAAGCTGCTTTGCCTTGGGAACCTTTGTTCTTGATAAGTAGTTCTGACGATAAAAAATTCATGAAGGCACTGTTTCTGCTAAACAGAACCTGAGGACCCCCTTGTCAGCCCGCATTCCCAGCTCTGTGCCCAAGAGGTGTGTGCAGACCCCAGTCTGTTCAGAGGAGACAGGGCGGCGGGTGGTCCACAGGACCTGATGCTTCCCCCAGGTGTTTTGCCTGACAAAAGGCGATTTTCAAGGGTGTCATGTGAGGAGCATCTGTAACCTCAGGAAGCAGACAAGCCAGTATTGCAACTACAGAAGGCATATTTCAGACCACACAAGAATATTCTTTTTTTTTTTGACATCTTTATTGGAGTATAATTGCTTTGCAATGGTGTGTTAGTTTCTGCTTTATAACAAAGTGAATCAGTTATACATATGTTCCCATATCTCTTCCCTCTTGCGCCTCCCTCCCTCCCACCCTCCCTATCCCACCCCTCCAGGCGGTCACAAAGCACCGAGCTGATCTCCCTGTGCTATGCGGCTGCTTCCCACTATCTATCTGCCTTATGTTTGGTAGTGTATATATGTCCATGCCTCTCTTTCGCTTTGTCACAGCTTCCCCTTCCCCCTCCCCATATCCTCAAGTCCATTCTCTAGTAGGTCTGTGTCTATCCCTGTCTTAGCCCTAGGCTCTTCATGACATTTTTTTTTCTTAACTTCCATATATATGTGTCAGCCTACGGTACATTCTTAACAACCCTTTCCAAAGGCCCGAATGTCGGAGGCCCTGTGCTAGGTGCTGAGGGTCTGCAGACGAATAAGCCGTACACTCTGCTCTGCAGTTACAGGTGGTGCGGGAGGGAGCCCAGATCTAGGGAATGAAGGTGGACAGACTGACAGTTACCGCCAGCCCGGGCAGCTCAGAGCAGACATGGCCCTGGGGGGGCCAGGGGCGGTGAGCGCCCTCACCCTGCCCTGCTTTCCTTGGATCAGTATAACGTGATGCTTCCTTCTGTGCTCAGTCCCGGGAGGAAATCAGTTGCTGTTGGGATAATTTTAGGGACAGCTTTCCTCTGCTGCTTTCACTGAATAGTCTTCTCAAGTGTGCCTATTAATAGCACTGGGGTCAAAGTTCCTTGGTAGAGATGTTTAGTATTTGAGGGAAATTAAAAGTCTAGCCTCTGTCAAACATGATTTTTCCCAGAATTTGCTGAGTGCTTGAAGTTACACAGTTTTGCCATGTTTGTTTACCTTATTTAATCTCTTCGCGTTTTCCTTAATAACTATTCTTAATATTATTTTGGAGATGCGGTTCTTCTGAAGATTTGTAATAATTGTTCTGAAAAATACCTCTTAACTCCATCAAACTTTGGAACCTTGAAGTTGGAAGGGGGGTCTTTGAGATTGTCAGAGCCCTGACCGGTCGTTACCGGTGGGGACTCTGAGGCCAGCAAGAAGGCAAAGTGGCCTTTTCAGGATCTCACAGCTGCCTGGAGGGAGAGCCAGGCTAGACTGGGCGTCCTGGCTTCTAGATCCCAGGGCTGTGGCTTCCAAGCAGGAGGTTGAGTCAGGGTGTCTGAGAGAGAGAGCACCCTCAGAATCAAGTGTAAGCCGGTGCTCTGACTGCACCCTTTCCCTGAGGGAACAGATTTCTCTCTTCGGTCCACCTGGAGAATGTATCCGTTCTCCCAGACCCAGTCTAGCATCCTCTCTGCCGGAGGCCTACCTGACCTCCTGAGACACTTCCTTCTTCTCTGTGTCCCGCGGTTCCTGGCACCTGCCCTGCTCTTAGACTCCACTCTGCCATGACTGTGTCTACGGGTGTCTCTCCCCAGTGAGTGGTGACTCTGCACTCACCAGCGGCCATGCGTTCCTCATTGTCTCTCTCCCTAGGGTCCAGGGCAGTACCAAGTGGTTAACAAGGGTTGTAGGCAGGACAGTGCCCCCCACCTAAGAGACATCCACGTTCCAATCCCCGGAACCTGCGGATGTGTTCCCTTACGTGGCAAAAGGAACTCTGCAGATGTGATTGAGTTAAGGACCTTGAGATGGGGAGATGACCCTGGTGTCTTCGGGCTGCCATGACAAAGTACGACAGACTGGGTAGCTTGGAAATGATAGACATTTCTTTCTCATAGCCCTGGAGGCGGAAGTCTGAGATCAGCTGGTTGCTCTGGGGACGGGGTTTCACACTCAGGTCTTTGTGGCTCCAAGCACTCCTGGCACTTTCCCGGCATCTGAAGCTTCCAGATGCTTCTGCCGGTCCTCACATTGCTGGAGGCTGTGCCTCACAAAGTGGGCTTTGATGACGTTGATCAGGGTCAACTTTTTTTCCCATTTCCTCTTTGTCCCCTGGTGGGCATGGCTCCCTGTGGTCCACAGGGATTTATGAACTTTTAGAGTAATGGGCCTCAGGTCTTGTGGGTCCCTCTCCCTTCCACGTCTGGACCTTCTGCCATGAAGTGTTAGGATTTCCATGAGCATAAACGCACCTTTGTGCTGCAGCCTTACTGCAGAGCCATTTGAGAATCTGTAACAAAGAGCCTTGAAAGCTTTTGAGCCAGTGAGCAAGTCCCTCCTGGGAAGCTGTCCTGATGGAAATAAATCTAAACTACAGAGTGAGGGTTGAACACAAGGGTGTTTATTTCTCTGTGATTTTTAGAAACCAATACGTCCGACCATAGGGCATGATTAGTGAATTACAGTACATTTGTATAATTGACTGTTATGCAGCCATCAGAGATTGTGTTTTTATAGAGTTTGTAATGCCGAGCTCCGTTGTCACAACGAGGATTGTGATGTCAGCAGACACAGGCAAGGGAGACACGCTGCTTAGATGAGAGTGAAGGAAACGCCACGTCTGGAGCAGGTGGCCCTGGCGCCGTGGTCCGCGAGGCTGGGATGTCCCTGAGCTGCTGCTGAGACCCGGGGCGGGGTGTTGGGGAGCCCTGCCCAGGTGCTTGCCGAAGCTCTTGGGCCGTCCCTTGGGATTGTGGATCCTCCTGGCCCCAGTCACTGTACCTGACCCCCTGGCTCTGTGTCTGCCTGTTCACCCGCTGGTGGGCAGCCACCGATGCTTCCACGAGGCTGGGAGAATCTGAAGTCCATTTCCCAGGATCAGGACCGATCACCCCCGCTCCAGGCCCAGACTGCAGAGGAGCTGAAGTTCATGCCTGCAGCGTGGATACATGTCCACCGCTGAATGTGTGGAAGAGACAGGACGTAAACTGGTATTTGTAGTGTGATACACAATGTGTACAAGTCAACTAACACGCTTAAGTAAGACAAGCATGGCAAGTTCACGTGACTGGAAGGGAATGCAACAAAGTGTGCACGGGAAGAGAGTCGTGGGCGAATCTTTTCCTTCTGTTTTTCAGTGTTTATGATGTGCATGTAATAATATTTTTCGAAATATATACAAGTTATTTTTTAAAAAATCCTCAGCACATTGCATGACCAGGTGCGTTTCAGTTTTCCAAAGCCATGGTGTTCGCCTACCCATTTTATTGTTGGGTGTGCTCACTTTTTGTCCACCAGGAGTGCTGGGTGTCTCTGGGGACGTGGCGGCCTCATGCTCTCTGGGGCAGATTTGAACTTGACGCTTGCCCCTCAGCTCAGCCCCCCTTGCCCACTCAGGCACCTTCCAGAGTTCGCCATCCTGCCAGGGCCTCCGCTGCGGGAGTCTTTGTCGGAGACCCAGGCCGCCCGTTCCCGGCCCCCAGGGAAAATCGAGTGTGTCTAGAGAAGCAGCTTTGGGGTCAGTGCTCCCGTGAGGGGGGGCTGCAGTGCTGCGATGAGCACACCCCGTGCAGCTGGCGGTCTCCCTTTTTTTACTCCCTCTCGGCAGCTGTGGAGTCTTTTTCACTTGCGTTTGCAGCCACTGAAGCCGTCTCCAGCATCCCAGGGCGTCGTAAGAATGGTGACTGGCTTCCTGTGTGTCATCTCCTGAAGCGTCGAGGGCTGCTTAGCCAGCGGCGGCTCCCGTCAGCCCCTTTGGTGTGTGTAGGCGGCTTTCGTCGGCGGTCTCCGTACGGCCCTGCACCTGGTGGCCGGCACCCTGCCCCACCCCTCGCCGCCGCACTGGCCTCCGGGACGTGCCCTGTCTCCAGCCCTCCGGCCGGACCGCACGCTCACCTTTAGGCTCCTTCCTTCTGTTGGCTTCACGGGGTGCTCCTCCACCGGCTCTGCCCTCCCGTTTCAGGGTCATCGTGTAGGGCCTCTGTGCCCGTGCAGTGAAGTCTAAACGCCTTCGTGTGGCTCACGAGCTCCCCACCTTCCTTCCCTCCTCCTGTCTGTTCCTCAGACACGTGTTAAGAGGGTACGAGGTGCTGTTATGGACTCTGTAACAGATGATCCCGTCTCTGCTCTTGAGAACTTGCCGGCTGCTAGGGGGCGGATCGATGCCAGATGTTGGGGTACAGGGTGGAAGGGTCCCCTGGCTTCATCTCTTACATCATCTTCCTCGTTCCTTGTTCATTCGTTCGTATACGTGTGTGTGCCGCCTTGCGTTTTGCATCCTAGACACACCACAGTGCATCCTGTTCACACACACACACGCGTGCACACGCACACACACGCACACGCACACGTGTGTTCTTTCTGCCCATAGCACGCGCCCTCCCCTCAGCGGTGAGTTCATCTTCCTTCCTACATTCCGTGAAGTCTTTCTTCTGAGGGGCCCTGCCTGACAGTCCCAGACACAGTGCATTACTTCATTCTCCCATAACTTGTGAGCATTTTTATGTTTTGGATTTAACCTTTTACATTCTATCCATTTGTTTCCATGTTTGCCACCTGTACCAGGCCCTAAACTTCTTGACATAGGGAATTTGAAAAGTTTTTTGTAATCTTCGTGTACCTGGAGCCCACTCAGCACATATTTGGTCCTCAGTATATGTTTGTTGAATGCATGAAGGAATGAGACATACAGCTTATGCTTTTATACCTCTGTGCCTTTGCTTCTGCTTCTCCAGCTCATGGAACATCTGTAACTTCTGTTCTGTTAGTGTTAAAATGACAGTTTCTTCTGCTCCTGATAGTGAACGAACCCCATCGGCCACACAGCCCTTAAGTTCAGAAACTGTTCCCGCACCTGCTCCCTGCCCCACGCAGCGGGCGCATAGTGGGAGTCTGTGGGCTGCAGGTGTCTGCCCTCCCGTGTTGGTCTGTTCTGGGTTTTAATGTGTTCCTGCTGCTCTGTTACTATTTAAATGTCATCTTAAATATATGTAAGGAAGGAGACGGACATTCACTACTAGAATCTGATGTCCCGTAATCTGCCTTGCTTGTGTTTTTGTTTTTGCTTTTCTTGCTGGTCTCTGACTCAGAAGGGCTTATAAAAGGAGATGTTTTGCTGCTGTTGGCTTGTTTTATAGAACTTGGTTTTGGGAGCAGTTGGACCCAGAAGGCAGATCTTAAAAAGTTAGGGGTTAAGCCTCCAGGCAGCCTGTACACCTCCTCCCTCTTGCCCACCTCAGGGCATCACTGGGGACGGGTCTCCTTGCCACTGAGCCCCGGGACATGCAGTCATGCAGCAGGGACAAGCAGGGGTGACAGGCTGGGCCCCAGGCCCAGGCCGGTGCTGGGGGTCCCGCACGGTTGCCATCTTCTCCACAGCGCTGCATGGAAGCTGGTGTCCTCAACTCCTGGTTGAGGAAGCTGAGGGTCAGGGTCGCTGGGCAGGAAGGGAACGCGTTAGGAAGAGGCAGTCAGGATTGACACCTGGCTTTTCTGGTGCCGCGGACAGTGGCCGTGACGTCGTCTGGCCTTCGGGGAGGCCACAGACCACAGGTGGTATGTAGAGCTGCCCCGGTCAGGTTTAGAGGCATAAGTAACGGGATTGGCGGGAGAATCCCAAGGGCAGGAGGCAGGTGCAGAACAGGTGCAGAGGTAGAGGCCTCTGCCCGCAGGATGCAAGTGGGCTCAGGGGCCAAGTTCACCCCTCGGATGGCGTCAGCAGGCAGACTCACCCCGACGGGAGCCTCATGGAGCATCTCACCACGTGGGTGTCCAGACCCTCGGGAGCTCGGTGGTGGTCAGAGGGGCCTCCTCAGGGGACGGGGTGGGTCACAGGCCTCCGGTGCCAGCAGCTTGCTCATCACAGAGGACGGGGCCAGCCAGAGTGATATTTGAATCCCAGCCCTGGCACTCATTTGCCGCTGGTCTTGGGCAAGACAGCCCCGGATGTCATGATTTCCACATCTGGAAACAATTTGTTGTGAGTAGTACATGAGCTAACGTATATGCGTGTCTGCGGGAGCGCCTCACGTGTGCTCGGTCCGTGTCCCCTTCCACCACCGTCTCCTCACCTCCATCACCCCACAGCCCCGGCCCTTCATCCTCAGGCGAGGGTCTTGGGTTGTGGCTTAGCTTGGGGCTAGGCTGGGACCCCAGGCCTTGGGGGGTCTGCAGCGATGGCCGCGTGGCCTCGCTGTCCTTTTGAGGCCCCGCGTCTCGCTGGGGCGAGATCCACGAGGGGTCCCGAGCCAGCTCCTGCATCCCTTCCCCTCTGCAAGGCAGCTCGTGCGGGTTGGCGTTGGGGGACGCCACCTGACGGCCAGCACTTGTTTATTGGCTGGGGGGCTGTCTCCACTGCGGCCGTGGCTGTGACTGTGCTCCTCCCGCGAGGTGGCGTTTCTCTCGGTGGCGCTGCTCTGTGGACGCTCTGGTCGGCCTTCCCGTTCTCCTTCGTTTGTGCCTGTAGTAAAGCTCGCAGTGCCCAGGGGGCCAGGCGGGCAGGGGTGCTGGCTGTGGAAAAACGGCCATTGGTGTTGGCGTCCTGTGAGAGGGCAGGCCGGCTTTACTGCCAGACGGTTCTAGGTTCAAGGCTTGGTTTCACCTCTTGCCAGCTGTGGGGCTTAGAGGAAAATCATTAACTCTCAGAGCCTCAGTTTTATCTGCCATGAAATGGCGAAAATGACCTTTTCGCAAGCTCTGCCCGAAGGCTGTGGATGTGTGGAGCTCGTGGCAGCCGAGAGTCCCTGACACACAGGAAGCGCTCAGTGAACGCTGGGGGACGTGGTGTTTAAAGCCCTCGGCGTGTGTCGGCGGCCTTGGGCCAGGCATTCCTGGCGGACAGGTCACCCGGCACTCGTGACAGCCATGACCGGGATGCCCATCTGGCCTCCTCCTACAGGTGTGGTGACGGCGGTTCAGTGGTTTGCTCTTGGTCACCTACCCAGCAGGTGCCTCAGCTGGGAGCCACCCCCATCTGTCACTCAGAGCCGGCATCTGGCCCGTTGGGGCCCTTATGGGCTGGTCACCCGGGGTCGGCTCGTCTTTTCTGTCAGGCACGTGCTCCCAGGGCAGTGGTCGTGGTGTCCAGACTGCTCTGTGCGTCCTTGCAGAGGGGAGAGGGCCCTTCGTTAGGGACCAGGACGGTTACCCTGCAGCTGCCCCCTTCCCGGGAAGGTGAGTCTGTGTGCGGAGCGTTCCCTGCCGTCTAGAACTGCCGTCTGTGGCTGTGTGACCGCCCCTTCAGGCGCGGGGGCCTCAGAACCCGTGTGTCCCTAGTGGGGCAGCACTTTTAAAGAGGGGTCCACATCCCTTTCCTTCAGACGGGTTGAACTGGTAGCTGTGGGCTGCGGGGTGCTATCGGGGTGTCAGAGGTTGTTCAGAAGTTGGCCCTGCCCCCGTAAAGCCTGCTGTCCAGGAGAGGAGACAAAACGAGACACGTATACAAGCAGCAGGGAGAGTGACAGCTGCCGAGAAACAAGTGTTGGCAGGGACTCTGGGGTCCGCGGGGAGCGCCGTGAAGTACTGGGAGCGAGGCCCTCGCGGGAGCTGCGTGGCGGCATCTGGGCTCCGACTCGTGGAGTGGCCGGGTTTCACCACGCGGAGGTGGTGCGGGGGAGGGGTCACGGAATTTAAATAAAGGGGGCTGCTCAGTCGCAGGGCTACGTGGGTATCACACAGGCACGCCCATGCTGGCTCAAGAGGTTTACGGGCAGGAAGTGGGCATCGTGGGGAAGCTTCTGGGATCGGGGGGAGCCATGCGGGCCCGCGATGGCCACTCTTCCTCCCTCTGCCTCGGGCATCCTGTCGTGGTTGCCTTCTTCCCGCCCGCTCTGTTCTCCCCGTTATGGGGTCCCTGCCAACCTGCGGCTGTTCGTGAACCCCACTTTGGCCTGCGGGGGCTTCGGCAGCCACGGGCCTGCTCTGTTCCCCACCACAACTGTCTCGAGTCCGTGGTCAGCCACCACCTGCCATTGAGGACCTGTGTGTTCATAGGGCTCCCCTGGCAGGGCTGTGGATGGAGCTGGAAAATTGGGAAAAGCATCGGGTTCGGCGGGGAAAATAGGTCGCTTTGATTGGAACGCAGGACCTTTGGAGGGGACGATACTGGGACCGGTGGGTGGGACGGTTGGCTGGCCCTTGGGTGCCAGGCTGGCTCTGCCTGCAGCTGGTTCAGCCCACGAGGACCAGAGAGGTTTGCGGTGCCTGTCGGGCTTCTCCATCCCGCCTAGAGGTGAGCGAGGGGCCCGCGTGGCTGGGACTGGCCCTGCTCTGAGATGCAGCTGACACCGGGCACCTGACGATCCCTTTTCGTCTTCTCTCAGGGTGGGCACAGCTGGAGGGGCAGGGGGAGCAGCTCATTCACTGAGCCCTGCAGGGCACGGCCCATGGGCACACGATATCCGTTTGTTTCTGAGGAGCCGCCCACCTAGGTGCGCACGCTCACTGTGGAGGAGGTCCGCGACCCTGCCCACCGGGCTCCCCTACACCCCGTGATCTCCTCAGGTATTTTAAAAGGGAAAGGCTGACTTCAATGTTAGAGCATTAGGTCATACGCTGTTCACCTGGGACAGGTGTCTGGAGGGAGCATCTGTCAAGACAGTCTCAGTGCCCCTCCCCCAGTCCGACGCCCGGGGTGGCCTGAGTCCCCGGGAACCTTGCAGTAGAGGGGCCGAGCCCTTCTTGCCCACGCACCGTCCTAGCCGTGCTGTCTCTATGGCAACCAGAGTTGCAGGTTGCTGTTGGGACTAATTGGACTTGTGTGCGCTATTTTTAGCCCCCGTGAGGGGAGTCTTTTGACTTAAAAGAGCGTCACAGGGCAGTGTGTGTACAGGGCGCACTGGCACCCTGGGTCAGAGCGAGTTTGCCCTCTCCGGGGAAGCGGGCTCCCGTCGCCGTCTTCTCTCACACTCAGAGGCTCGCGCCAGCCATGCCTTTCCGTTTCCCCTGCGTCCCGTCCGCTGGCGCTTTGAGCTCGGAACCCCGCACGCCTTTTCTGGGCTGACTAGAAGAGGAGGCGATCCTGCAGTGACTTGGTACAGCCTGCTGTGCCCAGCCTGTGCGGACCTGAAGACAGGATGCTTTCCTCCCAGGGTGAGGGGCCACCCCGCATGCCCCGACGCCGGCCTCTGAGCCTGGGCCGCGTGCAGACACGGCCAGCCTGCAGGTTCCAGTGTGGGGATGTCAGGGGCGCCGCAGTACCGTGTGACCCCCCTGGCCCCGGGCCCCTTGTCACCAGTTAGCTGGGCACAGAGGGCAGGCCTCAGCTGAATCAGGCACCGGCCCCTGCGTTCTGTAGAGAGACCTGGAAGGATGTGAAGGCCGTGCCAGGGGGTGGGGGGATGAGGCTGGAGGGGAGGACCGCGTCTTCAGGGTTTCTTTTCCCCAGCCTATTCAAGAGCAGAATGTATTCTTCCTTGAACGAATAACTTACATTTTCATGTTTCATGTGTTTAAGTAAACCGCAGTTTTCTGTGAGTCCTTTAGGCATGACCGATAGACTGAAATGGTGTGGTTAGCTTCTTCACTGCCGCATGTAACCCAGTTTTTGTGTCCAGAGTGGCTCATAGGGAGCCATTGGCACCGGAGCCCACCAGGGACAGGTTCTGGTGATGCTAGGGCACCTCCCAGATCATCTGGCTCCGCTCCGGTTTGATGGCCCATGATCCAGAGTCCTGTCTGTACTTACTGGTCCGACCCTCCTGTGGCCACTGGTGAGAAGGGTCCTCGAGGAAGTGCCCTCTTGGGCAGCACAGCACCCTCTGCCCGAGCTCCTGACTAAACTACAGCTGTTTCTCGCCAGGCCTCTGTGCCAGTCCCCCCACCCCCACCCCGGCCCTGCCCTCGGGCTTCCCTGTGCTGCGCCCAGGGCACTCTCCCATGGCACGACGCTTGCCGTCCTGGGCGGCTCCTCCCCAGCAGGTGACGATGCCCAGAGACCTGTTCCTTCTCTCCTAACCCTGCAGTGCGCTGACGTGACCTTTACATCCCTCGAGATTCCTCTACAGAATGCCCCGAATTCAGACCCTTCCCCTTCCAGGGCTCCTGGAGCATCAGGTAAATGAAGTGATGCTCCCGTCCTCTGCACTGTCCACAAGTGTGAGGCTCCAGCGAGCTGAACAGAGCTGCACCAGGCACACGGGTCTTGATCCTTGTCCACAGAAATGGCCTGTCCTGACCTCAGACAGTACCTATGAGGTGCTGGCCGCACGAGGGGCCCCATGGGGGCGGATGGAGACACAGGTCGGGCAGAGGCCCTCGGGCCAAGGAGGTTCTGTACAAATACTAGAGTAACAAGAACCCACATGGAGTCAAATATATGAGAAGAAGGCAGGTGCTGGGTGTGGGGGTGGGTTCGAGATGTATGTCAAGCAAGGAGAGCCCCTCCCTCGCCTGCCCTCTCCACGTTAACCAGTGCCTTCCCTGGTGCCGAGCAACAGGAGAAGCAGATGGGGGCGGTGGTAAGGAGGACTCAGATATGTCCTTTACTCCAGGTGCTCAATGCAGTGATGGAGGAGCACATGGGAGGCCAAGGGACCTGGGGGACCACACGCAGAGGAGCAGTGGGACCTTGGCAAGTTAACTGACCTCTTAACCTTCAGTTCCCACATCTCCACAGCGTGGTTAGCGGCAGAGTGTACTCGTTAGGGTTGACAGACCTGATGCTCTCAGCACAGGGTCTGGCTCGCAGGAGGTGCTCAGTGAACATCAAAGGTGATGTGCTTACTGCCACCATCGCCCTGGGCGGCGGATGTCCACTGCCTCAGCTGCCCTCGGCCCCTCTCCAGTGTCCTGGCCTGTCTCGTAACATCTTGTCCTCAATGTAGGCACGCCCGAACATTCACGACTCTTTTTATTTCCTCGTGTTCCATTTTCTTGGCACATTGCTGCCCCCCGTTCTGTATCTTGGCACACTCTTTGTTCACCGTTCCTAGGGAGAGCCCTCACATAATCCCAGCTGCTGGACGCCTGTAAAGTCTCACCATTTTGGGTCCAGTTTTGTTTATTCTACTTTAGCCTTCCATGATTACGTCACTTATGTAACTGTTTGGCTTGTCAAGTCACTTAAACCCCCTGAGCTGCTGCTGCTGCTTCTGCAGTAAGAAGAAAAAGAATGATTTCATGGGATTTTGGTGAAGGCAAGGTGAGTCCAGGCATGGTGCTCCTGGCTCGGGAACGGGAGGGAGAGGGTCAGTAATAATTATCAACTGCCTACTGTATGCCAGACATTGAGGTAGGCTTTTCACATCCCTTGTCCCATTTAGCTCCCAAATAATCCCTCAAGTAGATGCAATTATTGGCCCCATTTTACAGATGATGAAACCGAGGCTTAGAATGATGAAGTAATTCCACAGTGAGGATTCAGTGGAATTGGAATAAAGATCAGGTCTACCTGACACAAATTTTGGTTGGCCCTATTCTGCTATACCAGTAGAATCTTTGGCCTCCTGTTCCCTTGAGATCGTCCTTAAAAGGGTATGGGGTGAGGGTGGTTCTTGAGATGGATAAGTTGGGGAAATACTACATAGCCATTTCCCCCTCTTAGAGATTTACAATGTACAGTAGTGTCTTAAGTATTCTGAGACCTCCATTTAAAAAATGATTGAATTTTTTCAATTTTTATTATGAAAAATTTCAAATATATAGAAAAGTTAAAAGAATTTTACAGTGAGTACTAGTATACCCACCACCTAGATTCTATCATTAATATTTTGCTATACTTTATTGCATATATATTTACATTTTTATCTTTTTACCCATCTGTGAATTCATATTTTGTTCATGCATTTTAAAGTAAATTGCACACATTAGTACATTTTCCCTTAAAAACCTTGGCACATATATCATTACCTAGGGTTTAGTACATACTCTGTGTGATTTCAGTCATTTAAAATATATTGACACTTGTTTTATGGCCCAACATACGGTTCATCTTGGTGATTGTAGTTGTGTACTTGAAAAAATGTATATGCTGAATGCATACGCTGAAGTTGTTTGCTGTAGTGTTCTCTAAATACCAGTTAAGTGGTTGATTCTACTGTACAACTCACTTATTTCTTCTCTGATTTTTTTTTTTTTGGTCTAATTGATCAGTTCTGAGAGATCTTAAAATGTCCAGTTATGATCGTGGAATTGTCTGTGGCCCCTTTTAATTGTAGACAGTTTTTGTTTCGTGTATTTGGAAGCTCTGTTATGATGCACATTTATGATGATGATGCACTGCTCATGGATTCACTTCATGCCATTATGGACTTTCCTCTTTATCTCTGGTAATACTCTTTGTCTTGAAGTGTATTTTATGTGATAGTAATATAACCACTCCAGTATGGTAATATAACCACACTGTTTGCATGGGGAGGTTTTTGAATCCATTTACTTCAACCTACTATGTATTTATATTTAAATTGCATCCCTCCTAGACAACATACAGTTGAATTTTGCGTTTTTGTCTCTTATAACAATCTCTGATTTTTATCTCTCTCTCTATATATATATGCACACACACATATAAATTAAATTGATCTGTTGACATTTTACCTGTACCTCTTTATATTTTTTAGCGTAATCTAGGGATTAAAATATAGAATCTTAACTTTTCATGATCTACTTAAAGTTAAGATTGTATCATTTCATAAAAAGTGAACCCATATGGGTTCAGTTGCCCCACCTCTGTCCTTTATGCTATCCTTGTCATTGATATTAAATTTATATACACTGTTAACCACATGACATTGTTAACATTCTTTTAACTTTAAGAAGTCCTATGTGTTTAAAAGAAATAAGAGGAAAAAGTATTTAATAGTTGCCCAAGTGTTCAGTATTTCTGATGATGCTCACTTTCCCCAGAATAACCAGGTCCATCTGGTACTGTCTCCCTTTAACCTCAAGAACTTGCTTTAGCATTTCTTGCAGCAGAGGTGACAGTTTCTTAGTTTTCCTTCATCTAAAATGTTTTTATTTGTTTCATTCCTGAAGGATATTTTCACTGTGTATAGCACTTTGGCTGACAGCTCTTTTCTTTCTGTACTTTAAAAGTGTTGTTCAGCACTGTGTTCTGGCTTCCATAATTTACGATGAGAAACCAGTAGTGGTTTAAATTGGTGTTTCTCTGTATGTTTTTGTGTTGTTTTTCTCTGGCTGATTCCAAGATTCTCTTTATCCTTGCTCTTTAGCTGTTTGGTTACGACACGCTTAGATGTGGGTTGCTTTGCATTTGTCCTGCTTGGGATTCAGAGATTCTTGAATCTGTAGATTTATGTATTTTACCAAATTAGGAAATTTTTTGGTCACTATTTCTTTCTCTCTCTCTCTCTCTCCCTCCCTCCCTCCCCCCCCCCCATACCTTATTCTCTCTTTCTTCTCCCTTTGAGGCTCTAAGGACAAGTATGTTAGAATTTTCGATACTGTTTCAAGGTCCCTGAAGCTCTAGTCTTTTTTTTTTTTCATTCTTTATTTTTCTTCTTAAGATTGGATTGCTTCTTTTTATTAAAGCTACTTTTCAGTTTCAGCTTTTCTACTTGGTTCTTTTTTGAAATTTTTATTTCTTTGCTGGGTTTTCCTATCTGTGCATTTATTGCCATGGTATTTTCCTTAATATTCTCAAGTATGATTTTAAAAACTTTTAAAAATCCTTGTCTGTTGATTGCAATATTTGCATCTCAAGATGGATATCAGTTTATTGATTGTGTTTTCTCTTGAGAATGTGTCACACTTTTTGGTTCATCAAAAGCCAATTAATTTTAGATTGTATTCTGGACATTGTAATGTTATGTTTTGGAGTCTCTGGATTCTGTTATGGTCCTCTGAAGAGAATCTCTTATTTTTATTATATAGCAAGTGTTTATCTTTGTTGGCCTCAAATTGAAAACTCCATCTTCTGGGCATCTCAAATCTTAGCATTTTCTTTTATAGCTGGCTGGACTGCATTGAGTCTGCTCCATGCACATCTGTTTCAGGAGTTAGCCAAAGATTTGGGCAGAGTCCATACACAATATTTTGGGCTCCTACTCTTTGGCTTTCTCCTTTCCTGCATCCCCCTGCTTCACTTTCCAGTTGCCGTGGTTTCCCTGTACTCTGTCTTCTGATTTGTTGGCCAAGAAAAATGTAGGTTCTCTACCAGAGTTTTAGCTTCTATGTGGTGCTGACCTGAGCTCATCCTCAGGCCAAAAGCCATAAAGAAAGGGTAAAATCCATGTTTTCTCCTTCTTCCAGGTGGCTATTCTTCTCAGTGTTTGCCTGTTTTCCTTCACCTTCCAGTGGTTTCAGATTGTTGTCTTTAAAAATATTTTGTCCGGAATTTATAGTTGTTATCTATAGGAGCAGTTGGGGCTTACTGAGACATGCTAGAACTTTTCTCTTCTTTAAAATTTCATGTTTCCCAATGAACAATTAGTTACCCAAATACAGTGATCAAATTCCTGATCCAAATAGGGTCCTTTTTGGTCACTTTCTAAGCAATCAATAAATGGTAACTATTGTTTGTTCATCCCTTAATGGACCCCGGGAAGATAGGATGGCATAATGGGGGAAAGCCTCAGAGTTGGGTAAACAGATAGGACCACCCTCTAAGGACTGGAGAAGGGATGGCCAGCACTGTTGCCACCATGCAGTGTCCTCAGCCCTCTTTACTGTTTACACATCAGGGAGGCTGGTCTTTAATTAATAACAGATGAGGAACCTGAGGCACAGTGTTCAAGTGATGTGGTGGGGAGTTGGGTTCAAACCCAGGTGTGTCTGCTTCTGAAGCCCCTGCTCTTGGTGCATCCCACCTGCCCCTGTGCTTCCTGCACGCTGGTCTTCAGATTGCTTCCTTAAAGCCAAGGAAATGCACCTTCAGGTCTGCTCTGGCATTTTCTCCGCTCTGCTTTGGGAAGAGGTTTGCTAAGCGTCTGGCAAACCCATGCCCTGAGCCCAGGTGGGCCAGAGACACCCACGCCCTGAGCCCGGGTGGGTCACAGTCCTGCCTGGTGCTGCAGAACCGCGTTCTGCCACCATCTGCCTTCCGCTCGGCCAGTCTGCCCTGTGACCTTCACTGAAGTGGTCACAGTTGGTCACATTAGGGACCACCAGCCTGATGATCTACCCCTGCTCTCATCTTCACCCTGCCAGAGATAGGGCCTCTATCCCTGGGACCCCAATGCATGTCCTGTCTCAGCTGGCAGCCCCTTGAGCAGGGCTGAAGGACACGGGGGATGCCCCTTTCCACCCCCTGGGGACAAACTGATAGCACCCCCCGCTGCCCCCGGGCACTGTGCTGGCCTCCGCACCCTGTTGCAGTGCCCTCTGGGGCTGAGGTCCAGACAGATGTTCCCATTCGCTGCTCCCCTGCCAAGTAGGCTGGGCCTGCCAGAAAACCAGTGATGTGAGTCCCACCTCTGTCATCTCTTGGTGAGGACAAGGATGAGAAGTGCCACCCCAGGGCCCCTTCACTTGCTGCCGTGAACACCCTGCCTGCACACTTTCCTTTTGTGGCTGCTTGGGGGCAGCCACAGCCTTGGCCCCTCCGTGGTTCCTTTGGCTGCTCAGCTGGGACGCAGCCTCCGTGGACGTAGCACGGAGCAAGTGCCTCTGAGCACCCCGCAGCCTGGAGGCAAGAGGCTCTCTAGAGCTGTGAGGCTGGGGAAGGGACGGGGGCCTTGTCAAGGTGCTTGCTACCCCCCTGGGCTGGTGTGGTCCTGGCTCCTTGGGTGACAGTGGAGCTGCCTCTCCTGCCCTTGGTGTGGAGGCCTGGATGGAGTGCGGTCCCGCTGCGTCCGTGCCAGCCATGCGCCCTGACGCAGCAGGGCAGACCACAGCCTGCTTAGCTCATCTGAACGCAGGCCCGCAGTTCCTCTGAGTCTGGGCTCTCCTTCTGCATCGTCTGATTCATTCGCGTTTTTCTTTTTTATTTTTTCCCCCATTTCATTACAATGTTTCCTATCCTTCCATCTGGCACTATGAGATTTTCACAGTATGAAATGTAAAATGAAGATAATGAAGATGATAATATTGGTTGGAGTAGAAAATGGCAAAAAGCTCCCCAGTTAAAATGAACTTTAGCTTTGGTTTCTTCCCCATTTCTCTGCCCAGTGATTTGTGTCAACAGAGAGGTGGCAGAGGAGACGTATTAAGAAAAACATGACTGACAGAGCTGTTCAGAACTGAGGGACCTCCGGTCAGTAACCGGGCTCCCCGTGCTTTGGTGGAGCCTGCGGTGGATCCTCAAAGGGGGTCACGTGCTCACCAAGCACCCTGTCAGAGAGTGTGAGGTGGGGACCAGCAGGCCCAGTCCAGCTCACAGGTCCATTTGGCCTGCCTCGTGGTAAAAGATCCTGAGCCACCATTTAAAAAATATGGACATTTTAGATTCAGTCTAGTTTCTGATTCTCCTGACAAGTCCTGAAGGTCACCTGTCACCGCTGCCCCGCTCCTGTGACGAGTTTCCTCCCAGCTCCTCGCAGCAGAGGCGGTCACCACCCTCAGTCCGCCCCTTGCTGTGACCCTGCCTCCCGGGCCCTGGGGCATCATTGTTGCCGCACTGAACTTAGAGATTTCTTTCCAGTTCCAGGATTTAGGACTTGAAAATACGTTGGCAATGCTGATTGAACCGTTACTAGATGTGATCAGACTGATCTGGAATCAGAGTGTGTGAGCGCTGGCCCCCTAGGGGCCACTGCGGGGACAGTGGCCCCGTAAGGTTGGGGTGACGTGGGACAGACGGCTGGGGGCTCCCACACCAGCCCGAGCCTGAGGAGAAGCCTCCGGGGGTGGGCAAGGCAGACCCACCCTGGGAAGGGGCCTGGGAAGCTGGGGGAGGGTCTTGGCTGGCACGCACCCCCCTGGCAGCCCCATCTGGCCTCCTGTTTGGCCCCCTGCTCCTGTGGCCGCTCCCGCCTGGCCCCCTGGCTGTCCTAGCACATCCCTCCCCACTTCCCCCGGAGCTGCACTCACTCAGCTGTGTGTGCTGTCCATCCGCGGTGCCCAGCCCCGGTGTCACCTCTTCCAGGCCTTCATCTGGGCTTTGCTCATTCTCCGGCGCCCAGGACTCGTCCCCTCCACAGTGTGGTGTAGTCAACTGCCCGCCTGTCCCTCCATCTCTCTCCCCAGTCCTTTGAGCATAGAGACCATGTTTGATTGGCCTCTCTTGTCCCAGGGCCCAGAGGATGGGGAATGCTCCTTACCTGTACCTAGAAGCTGGAGGTTGCCAAGGGGTGGGGAGGGAGGCGTGGGAGTGTGGGGTGAGCAGACGCAAACTGTTATCTGTAGGATGGACAACAGGGCCCTACTGTGGAGCACAGGGAGCTGTAGTCAGTATCGTATGATAAACCATCGTGGAAAAGAATATAAAGAAAGAATACATATACGTGTCTAACTGAGTCACTTTGCTGTACAGCAGACATTAACACAACACTGTAAATCAACTACACTTCAGTAAAACTAAAAAGAAAAAAGAGGCTGTGGGGAGAGAGGGAGGGAGGGAGGTCTGGGAGACAGGATACTTCACTCAACTGTAGTATTTCTCCTTTGGCCTCCAAAAAGTAAGGTGGGATAACACTACATGTCTCAAGGGGTTGCATATTTAAGAGCTTTCCCATAAAAATAGACTGTTTCAAATGACCAGCTCCTCTTTGGCATCCTCCTAGGATTTCCATGGAGGGACCACTGGATCGGGGCTTGGGGGGCAGCTTTGCTCAGCTCCCAGAGAAAGACTTGCAGTCGGCCTGAGGTGGGGGAAGGGCTCCTGCTTTATTGTTTTCATTCAGGAATCCCTTTGTTGCCCTAATTGCCAGTTCCACATTGTTGAGGACCTTCTCCTTTTCGTAAACGGCTGTGGCATTTTCAACCTGCAGCCAGACTGCTGAAAGATATTTCTGGCTGAACCGATCTTCCGCAAGGTTGGTTTCTGTTTTCAAATCCCCAAAGATGCACAAAGGCTCAGGAAGCCTACCTTTCTTCATGCATCTTCCGAACGTGTCTTCGCCTTGTCTGCTTTCTGATCCGCACGGGCACTGAGTCAGATGTCGGGCCGCGGTGCTGACTGCAGCGCTGGCTCTGTCCCCTGTGGTCAGAGGCTCCGTCGCCCCCCGCCGCGGTCACTTAGAAAGTGTAGCGGCAGTGGGAATAAAATGTGATGTTTATGTTAACGTTTCCACCTCACACTCTGCCTTCCGAGCGTTTTCGCCCACGGCCCTTCCCTTCTGCCCGGAGCTGTCCCAGCATCGCCTCCTTTTTCTCCTCTTCCAGCCCAACCGTGTGCAGCTTCCCGCGTGGACGATGCTTGTCCCTGCTCGTTTGCACACAGGGGTCCTGTTTGCTTCGACCGTGGCCCTCACGCCAGCCCCCGGCCTGCACCATCGCTGTCACCCCGTCCCCACGCTCGGGGGCTCGTCCCCTCTGCTGTCATTCCACCCGCTGCTGCTCACACCCTGCCGTCCAGCTTCCCAGGAACAGGGTTTTCTTTTGCTCTTTGAGATGGCATCCCTTAGCCTTACCCCCTACAAAACGAACACATGTTCATTTGAGAAAAGTCTCAAGAAGATGACTTTTTTTTTTTTTTTTTTTTTTTTTTTGCTGTACGCGGGCCTCTCACTGCTGTGGCCTCTCCCGTTGCGGAGCACAGGCTCCGGGGCCATGGCTCGCGGGCCCAGCCGCTCCGCGGCATGTGGGATCTTCCGGGATCGGGGCACGAACCCGTGTCCCCTGCATCGGCAGGCGGACTCTCAACCATTGCGCCACCAGGGAAGCCCCAAGAAGATGACTTTTAAATTGCGCTCATCCCGCCTCCCAGAGGTGACACCCTCACCACCTGCATCCTCGTCCACATTGATGGTTGTGTCTAGTTAACTGACACACAACCAGGACTGCGTTGTGGCCCCTCTGGTGGCCTCCCCTTCCGCCACAGCATCACAAGGGCTTGTTTTGTTACCCTGCAGGAGCACACGTTTTCACGGTCTCACAATACCCACACGCCCAGTGTATTAAAGCAGCTCCCTGCTGGGCACACAGCATGGTGTCGTCTGAGCCTCTCCCACCTTCCCACCCGAGCGACCCCTGCGGCTCTGCGCCCACACTGTCCCTTGCCGAAGTGCCGTGAGTCCCGTGGGTGCTACAGGCTCGCCTCCCCGAGCTCGTCCTGGGGTGCCCTGCTCTTCCTGCCGGCCAGGGGGCCCCCCTCCACCTCTGGGAGGTGGGGTCTGGCGCTCAGCTCTGTTACCGCATCTGTCGCGCGTCTAGTCTGCAAGTACCTGTCTGCCTCCCCACTAACTGTTCGCTCCTGCATGTGGGGCTGCATTTCATCTGTCTTCGTGTGTCTGCTGTGTGGTCCAGTGCTGTTTACAGGGCTGGACCTTAGGATACATTTTACCAATGAGTAAATATACTGCATCCTCAACAACGACCTAGGAAGCGCTTTGGATTGCACATCTCTGAATCTTCCTCTAGCAGGACTGGCGAGGCCTGGTGCCAGGGGCCAGGTGGTCTGTTAGCCTGTGGCTCTCCTGGCCTCTGCCGGATCCAGTCTCAGCAGGGCAGCGTCTGGGGATTCCTGAGTCTTACATGTGAGGGACCTGAGCGTCTTGACAAGCTAGCAGCGTGCGGTGAGTGTCTGCGGTGATGGTTGTGGAGTCCCTGTTTCAGACAGAAGATGTGCGAGTCAGAGCAGTCTTAGCTGGGGCATGTCCTCAGGGAAATTCTCCTACAGCGGGAGAAGGAAACCTGGGTCATGAGAACCAGAATGCAGGGGAAAAAAGTGATAAAATTCACAGGGGGACAGACAAGGGGCTGGGGGTCTTGAGAGGAGAAAGATGGCTTCCGGCTGGGGAATCAGGAAAGGGTTCCCAAAGTGGTGGCCTTTGCACCGCGCCCTGAAGCTCAGCGTTCATCTGCTGTGGCAGAGTGCACAGGCGTTCCAGGGAGAAGAGCTGGTCAGCTTTCACGGGATTGTGCTGTGGTAACAAACTACCCCGAAGCATCACCGAATCAGTCAGGCTTGCCATCGTGCTCACATCACACGCGGAGGAGAGGTCGGCCGCGGCTCGGGGACGCTGCCTCCCACGCCTTTCCCACTGCAGGAATCAGAGCGCCCAGCCTCACCTGTGCTCGTGTCTGGGAAAGAGGACCGGCCGGCCACACCGTGGTCCTCGAAGCGCCTGACCCAGCATGGATGTGTCACTGTGCACGGGGCCAGCAGCCAGGCCTGGTGGTGTGCAAGGCCCCCTACGAAGGCCCGGGGCTGCCACCCTTGGAGCTGCCCATCTGACTCCTGTGCCTCTTGCGTGCCCAGGCAGTGCTTCCAAGCTCCAGGCCACTGACTCTGGGGTTGCCCCAGACTCGAGCTGTGCATCCAACCTTCTTCAGCCTTTTCTTTCATTTTGAATCACATCGCTGCTCTTAGGTGCTCCTGTAACGCTTGACAAATTCTTTGTGAATAAAGGAAAAAATTGAAGCATAAATCATCCGGAGAGTAGCATTTTCTAATTTGGATATGTGGCAAAACAACTCCGGGTGATTTTTTTCTTTACTTTCAGCAGAGTTTCTCTGACGGGCCATCGTCAGCTGCTGTGGAGCGATAAATCGCAATCATACTTTCCGGGTGAAGCAGGTTTCAGTTCTCATCGTCGCGTTCATGTTTCCCTTCCTCCTCTGCTTCTTGGGACGTGTAATCCTTAGCAACTCTGTGATGAGACAGGATGGTCAGAGCCTCAGTCTTACCACGGCGGGTAGATGAGCGATAGCGATCTGAGCTCCTTGCGTTGGCGGCCTGTGCTCAGCCCACAGCCCCATCCAGATGAGCAGGCTCGGGGCGAGGGCACCACCCGGGGCCCGGGGCTCTGCGCAGCCTTGTGGAAGCTGGGGCTTGGGTTCGTTTAATCTGTGCAGAGAGAGGGAGGTGCTTGCCCCTTTCAGCTGTAAAATCCCACACGCTGAGGACTGGGCTCTGGGGGCAGCTGTGTCGGCTGTGTGTTCGATGGGAGAGCCAGACCCGCAGAGGAGCGTCCATCCTTCTTCCTGGGGTTCAAGCCACATGTGGTTCCACTCGTGAAGCCTCGTGTTTGGAAACTGCCGTTGTGTGCGTTTGCCCTGCCGGTACCCCCTGAGGTCCTCGGCGTCCTCCTCTGTGGAGTGCGGGGCGTGGCTGCCCGGGGCTGTGAGGTTTGGGGGCAAAGCCGACCTAGTGCAGCCGGCATCTGGTATGTGGTAGTTAGCCTGCGACCGAAACCCTCACGGTCAGGTCAGAAGGCTGAGCCCACGAGGTCGAGGTGGCTTCCAGTCATCTCATGCTTGTAGTTGTAGACGTGGGATTGGAACCGCCTCCAGGCTCTCGCCCTCACCCCGCTGGGGCGGCCCGGGAGGTGGGACAGGGAGGGTCGGGGCCTTGGGCTTGCCTCCCATTCAGGACAGCGGAGCCCTGGGGGGAGCAGGCTCGGCGCCCCAGGGCTGATTCCAGCAGGACTTTGTCCTGCCCGCGCCTCAGTCTCTGCGTCCGTGCAAGGGGGGCATGTGCCTGCCGCCTGGTGAGCACCGCTGCTGTCTCCGCAGTGGTTTCATCTCAGCAGAACCCCGTGTGGCCTCCTTCGCTCCTGCTTCTTCTCTGAGCGTCTCCCGGGGGTGTCGGGGTCTCTCAGGGGCCGCCACTCACCATGGCTGACTGAAAATGAAATCTAAGTTCCCTCCTGCACGGGGCTGAAGGTGGGAAGGCCTCTGAGTGGATGTGACGGGTCTAGAAGAGTTGAAATTGTCTTTGACTGTTAATCTTGTCGCTGTTACCTTTTTGTCCTTTTAATGTCTTGGCTGGAAAAAGGCGGGTATAAATAGCTCTAGTCTTACCTTTTTGTCCTTTTAATGTCTTGGCTGGAAAAAGGAGGGTATAAATAGCTCTAGTCTGTTCCCTCAAAGGCCTGCACTGTGTTTGCTACTTGAATGCAAAGCAGGAGCTCTTTCCAAAGCTTCGATCTAGTCATCAGCTGCCTGTTTTCCAGTCTGATTCCAGCCAGCATCCACCTGACCTACCGTAGCTGCGGTTGCCGGAGAGAGCTTTGGGGGAGCTCTTAGCTGTTCTCGCCACTGCTCACCTTAGCTCCGTCCTGCTCCCGGTAATGTCACCTCCAGGTGGGCTGCGGCTCCTGCCCCCGCCCCTCATGCCCATCCCAGGAGTCGGAGCGGAGGGCGAACGCATGTTAGGGTGGCAGGCTCTGTGGGGCCCGCCCTCCGTGAGTGCCGTCCCTTCCCCTACCACGTCTGTGACGTCCAGGTGATCCCAGCATATAAGGGAAGTGAAGTTGTGCTTGTCCGGCACCTGTTACATGCCACCCACCATGCTAAGTGTTTGTTCATGTCACCTGTGGGTACTGGAGGGGTGTAGAGACACAGGGGACCGGTCGCGGCATTGTTTACTTCCATGGCCATCGGAGTCCAGTACTGCTCCCAGGGCTGGGGAAACCCTCCCCCGTGAGGAGGCGGTCATTACCCCATTTTACAGGTGAGCGTGCCGTGGTTTGGACCCTCGAGGAGGTTGGAGTGGGTGAAGCAGAGAGCGCTAGGCTGGAAGTGAGGCTGGAAAGGCAGCGAGAGGGTCCCGGAGCCCCCTCCTTGGCTCGGCCCGCTCTTAAACACCCCCTGCTGACCCGTGCAGCCTTGCTGGGGCCACGGTTACAGGGAGGGCCACCTCCCAACCCCGCCTCCTACTCCCCGCGTGTCAGGCCGTGGCTTTGTGTTCCCGAAGCTGCAGGCCACGTGCAGAAGCACAGTTTGAGAAGATCAGCAGAGTCATGCAGGGCCGCAGAAACCTGCAAATCTGGGAAGAGAAGCAGGCAGGCTGAGGCTTTAGGAGGAGGCAAACAGAGCGAGATCCAGTGGCTGCCCGAGGTGTGGAGGGGCCGAGCAGGTTTTGATTGTTTTTTTCCCTCAAATGTGAGACCAGCACCGTGTTTGAGACTGGCTGTGTCATCGAGTTGTTTAAAGGCCCCTTAGCTCAGCTCATGTCTCTCAGATGTCATGCTGTGTTACGCTGACTCTAGGTTTTAAGCTTGTTCGCTTATTGACAGGTGGCTCTGGCGTGTGGGTCGTCTTGGGCTTGGCATCACTGGTTCTTGAGGATCGGTCACATCTTCCTGTTTTCTTGCATGGCGGGTATTTTACATTGTTCTTGGACACTGTGAACATTATTTCTTGTAGACTCTGAGGGTTATTTTTTACGAGCCCCTGGAGGGCACTGATGGTTTGTTTTGGCAGGCAGCCCGTCCAGTGCGGTTCCAGTCATAAATCCTGCCTCGCCTTCCAGGGCTGGAAGTCGAGATCTCTGTTCCTTCAGCTCAGTTCCCCAAGCCTCTGCTTTGCTGGTTTGGGTCTGTCCCGCGTGACCTGCTAGGCTGTTAACAACTCACCCTGGATTGTAGCGTTGGCCAAATTCTGTGGTGCAAATGCTTCCCCTGCGGCCAGATTCCAGCTCCCGACGTGACCTCACTGGATGAGGGGTTGAGAAGAGAGGCCAGCAGTGGCGCCCTGGGCCGCTCGGGGTCAGGCTGAGGTGCCTGTGTCTGCTCAGAATCCCAGCCAGGCAGCCCTGCCAGCTGGTGCCTGTCCTGTGCGCCCACAGCTCAGGGGCGAACGGAATCTGAGGCCGGCGGGCCCTGAGATTCACACACACGCACGCACGTGCGCGCGCGCGCTCTGCCACCTCCAGGGACCCCCTTTCCTGACTTTCCTGGCCAGAAAGATGGCGTTTCTGTCCGAGTTGCATCCACTGGGGCTGCTGCCTGATGCTGTCTACTGGGGGCGCCCCAGGCCACCCCGTGGAGAAGAGAGAGGGGGACGTGGAGGCCCAGCCCGCGGGGGTGGCTAGTCCGTGTTACTCCCCGTCACACCTCCCGCCGTGTTCTCCTCCCGGAGAGCTCAGGGGCTGCCTTTGTGCCGGTCCAGACTTTTCCTCGCAGTCAGTGGGAGGGGTGGGCTGTCACGCAGGGGTACAGAGGGCTCCGCGTGACTTCAGTCCCTCTGTCCTACCCCCGGGGCCACGCAGAACAAAGCTGGCCCCTCCTCTCATCGCATCGTTCAGGTTATCAAAGGCAGTTTTCAGTAATTCATTCAGCAAAGTCCTGTTGAACAGCTAAGTTGTGGGTCTATGAAAGATGGATAAGAATCCACAGTGAATTCACTCTGTGAATTCATAGTCGTGTGTGTGTGTGTGTGTGTGGCAACCAGGGTCGTGAGTGTGGTTATCCATCTATTAAATAGTGGCACAGGGTTCCGGGCTTGGAGCCTGCACTCCCCGTGGGGCGGAGGCGGGAACAGGCCAGCGTAGCCTTCACGGGGCTGATCCCCGAGGCGGAACCAAGGCCCAGCAGCCTGAGCGCATCGCAGGCCCCGGGACAGGAGGCACGTAGGTGAGTCGGGGCAGCTGAGGCCCGGAAGTGCGTGGGCCCAGGCCTTGGGGGCTTTGCGTGCCTTCCTAAGGAGTTGGCATGCTCCATGCCCTCCTGGTTCCCTTCTGCTCCCTGTGGCCGGATCAGTGCCAGGGTGGGTGGTGTCGACGGTGGGATATGATTCCAGGTAGCCCCGCCCTTGGAGTGCATCCTCACTGCTCAGCACGTGGCCCGAGGCCTTTTCAACATCACGACTATACTCTGAGGTTAGCCTCCTTTTCCTTATTTTTACAGCCAGAAAATGCTTCAAAAAGCCAAATGACTTCCCGAGGTGGCCCAGACATGGGGCAGGGCAAGGATGCGAGCCCAGGCCTCTGCGTCTCCGCAGCCCCGGCCCCATCCGTCCCCTGTACTGACTTCTGTGCCCCCTCTCCCAAGCTGGGCACACTCGGGAGATCTGACCCCTTCCTGTCCCTGTTTGCTTTCCTCATTGATGTTAGGAAGTGGGACATTGAACTTAGAGTTGATGAAATGTGCAATTAGATGTAAAAGCACCTTTTTACTAATGGCAGCTGACTTAGTATGATTGAAGCATTTTGTTAATAAAATGGAGGCGTTTAGCTGCCTTGACATCAGTCAGCTCATGGCTTCTTCCGGGCGGGTAATGCTCAGTCACACGAAAGGCTTGTGGGGTGACTTAGCTCAGCATACATTTTCTTCAGCCCCGACTGCGTGCCAAGCCTTGTGCCAGGCGCCAGGAAGGCGAGGACAGGCAGTCTGCGTCTCTGCCCTCCGAGCGCTCTGTCAGGTGGGGCGGGAGGTCTTCAGCATGTGCTTTACTGGGGCAGCTGCTGGAAGCACAGGGGGCTGCGGGGAGGTGGGTCGAGGGTGAAGGGCTGGAGGTGCAGAGCGCTGAGTGCAGCGTGGACGCGGCGTGGGGACAGTAAGGGCTTCGTGGTGCCGGCGGCAGGAGGGGGCTGGAGACTGGCGGGGCAGGTCACGGAGGCTGGCGCGGCCCCATCCACGCGGACTCCCTTTGCTGGTGTCGGGCGGCACGTGGAGGCTGTCGTCTTGGCGAGCGGCTCTGGGGCGGTCATGTGAAGAGCTTTATCAGAAGAGCCAGTTGTTGACGTGAGGACCCATGTAGGTACCGCTGGAATGAAGGCCAAGGCCCCCACTTCCTCCCCCCACCCAGCATCCCGCCAGCTTCCTTCCACTCAGGGACTGTGGCTCACGGGCCTCCACCCTTGCTCCCTGACTGTGTTCCTCTGGAGCCCGGGGGTGGCTTAGGAGCCTCAGTTTCCCCATCAGTACAGACGGGAGTGACAGTGCTACACTCAGGGGCTTCATGGGGGTCAGATGAGAGCTGGGTGTCAGAGTCCTCAGCACAGCAGGCGGCTGCGTCTGCCGTGGGCCCTGAGCGATGATGGGACGGAAAGGCCCGAGCACAGCACCTGGTGCAGGGAAAGCCCTCGTACGTGGTAGGGATTCTCACTGTAAAAACTGAATTCCTCCTTCGCACTTAGGCTTCTTGGAAAGAATTTTGACCTTCTGGAAATGTATTCTAATTTTTATTTTCCAAGGGAATCTCCCTTAATTCTATTTCTGTGTTTATAAGTATATTCTGTATGTACACTATTTGTTGATGGTTACACAAATATTATTTGCACACAGATGATAATTGGGCAATTTCCAATTTGTAAATCCCTTTGAGAATTCCATACCTTAGAAATTTTGTTCTTCTTCTTTTTTTTTTTTTTTTTTTTTTTTTTTGCGGTATGCGGGCCTCTCACTGTTGTGGCCTCTCCCGTTGCGGAGCACAGGCTCCGGATGCGCAGGCCCAGCGGCCATGGCTCACGGGCCCAGCCGCTCCGCGGCATATGGGATCCTCCCAGACCGGGGCACGAACCCGTATCCCCTGCATCGGCAGGCGGACTCTCAACCACTGCGCCACCAGGGAGGCCCAGAAATTTTGTTCTTCTGATGGCGGTTTTGGTTTGGATTTGGGCCACTGCGCTGGCCTTCACACGGGCTCGTCACCGGTCTCTTCCCCCCTCCAGCCTTCCCCACCGGCTGCTGCCTTCCTTCTGCTAAACCTCCTTGGCCCCTTTGTCTAAAGAAAGCTCTAGAAGCTCTAGGAAACCACTTAGCAGGACAGTGAGGTCCCTTGGATTTTGCATCCACTTTTCTTAGGCATCATCACCCTCATCCCCAGTTCTGTTCTCCGGGTGGCAGGAGCCCTTTAGAACCGGGGCAGTTTATATACACTGTGATCGAGTTCTGCACACAGGGTGCCGAGGGCAGAGAGGGGAGAGGCTGGGAGTTAGACTGGCATCGCCGTCAGGTGGCCCGCACAGCAGGGGGCAGGAGGCCTGAACTAGGGCGTGGAGAGGGGGCGGAGTCAGTCCACACAGCCTGCCGCCCAGGCCTGGAGGGCAAAGGGAAGGGGGACCGCAGGCCCGGTGTGCGGGGTGACGCCGGAGTGAGACGGGCCTGGAGGGGAGCACCCGGGAGGTGGCGTGCCTCTGGTGTTGGATGTATGGAGCGCCAGGTGCTGGTGGGAAGGTATCGTGTAATAACAATGGCAATGAAAGAACGCGGATTTCTAAAAGGCTTTCTTATTAAGAATACACTGTCCAAATTAATCCACAGATCACCTTTTTTTTTAGCTAGATCATCACATGCTCATTTTACAGATGACAAACTGAGGTCAGTGTTCAGGACACTTTCCGGGGGTTACCCTGTCTGCTGGTGAGAGAACAGAGTCCAGCAGAGGTGACTCACCTGCCTTTGGACTCCACCCTGGAGCCTGGTTGGCGTCTGCAGGGCGCCTCTGACCCTTTCTGGACACGCTGTGATGGGAGGAGGCTTTGCTCCAAGGACACGGGGCCACGTCCACCTTCCAGAGCGCCCCACTCTTCTGGCCCCCAGGGCCACACACGGCTCTGAGGTTTCCTTTTCTGGAGGATTCGGACACTGATCGTGATAACATTTATCGCCGGGGTGGTTGTGAGAATTAGGAGACGTGATTGTAGAGAACCCAGCAAGGAACCTGGCTGTGAGCAAGGTCTCGGCAAGGGGACCACCCCCCACCAGATGCAGATTCAGTGCCAGATGCCCCGTCCCCTACCTGAGACCCTCCTTTCCTCGATGTCCTAGTTAGGTAGAAGCAGACATGCGTCCTGTGGAAGGTGGGAAATCTGCATCCCAAAGTAGAAAGATTTCTGTCCAAAAAGACTGATACAACACAGTAATGTTTTGTAGGTTCAGCTCCACTTAACAGGGGCGTTTTTATACAAGGGAACTTTAATTTCTGCGGAGGATAATTGAAGTGTTATTGTCCTTCAGCAAATGCAGTATATTTTCACTTACCTTTGACACTGGCAATATACCAGGATCCTTGCACTCCATTCTGATCGTTTTAACTGTCTGATCCATCTGTAACTGTTCTACAAAAGCTATTTTAGGGTTATTTAACTCTGTTGGTTCTTTTGCTTCTGATTAGCTTGATGAGGGAAACTGCCATGGTCTGTCTTAAACCCAGATGTCAAAAATACTTCCACGTATTTCTCTCACGTCCTTTCTTTAGCAGCATCTGCCAGGAAAAAATCTGCCAGCGATGTTCCAATTTGTTTCCCTCTTTCTCATCTCCCTGGGCCTGGGGTTGAACCTGTGAGCAATCCTGGCTCCGCCCTGTGTTTGCCAAGTGGAGTGGGTTGGAACCCCACCCCCAAACAGCAGCAGCCCCCTGCCCCCCTCCTTGTGCGACCCCAGGGGATGCAACGAGGAAGGTTGCCTTCTCATTTTGGAACCCTGGACCCAGGCCCTGGGCTTTGGCTTCCCGGCAGCCTCCCTCCTAGGTGTCCCCTGGACAGGAGGGAGGAGCCAGTGCCTCACCCGTGGATGCTCCTGTGTGCACGGGAGGCCTCTGGCTGCCAGGGGCCAGTGCAGCACAGGGAGGAAGCTGCTCCGGGCTGCCATCCCCACCTGGGCTCTGTGGAAGGACGTTTGTGTCCAGGAAGGCCTGACCCTTGGTGACCACACCATCACCTGTGCCTCGGTTTCCTGATCTGCTTTGTGAAGACAGTAAGACCGTTTGAAGGAGGGCGTGTGTGCTCACTGCAAATACTCAGTAATCGCTCTCTCCCTCTGTAGTTTCCTTTTCCTCTGCCTCCTTCAGTCTCTCCTTTTTGTATTATTTTTAAAAAAATTTTCCTTTGTTCTTAAAACTAGCCTTTGACATTCCTTGCAGCATGGGTCCACCTGCCTGGCGGTGCGGCCATCTACTCGGCCATAGCGAGCAGGGCGTGTGCACGCTGATGTGCGCCCTGACGAGGCCATGGGAGCCTCCGTGGTCTGTCCATGCTCACCCCTCTGGCCTCGTCCCCCCCAGGCCCCTCTGAGCAGCCGGACTGGTGTCCGGGGAGCCGAGCCAGCGTTCACGCTCCGTCACAGCGTGCCCTGCCACTTGTGACGTTCCCCGCACCCGGGATGTTCCCTCCTCACCTCACCCCCGGCTCCCAGCCCGAGCAGCTTCAGGGACAGTGGGCAGGACTGGTTATCCCTTTCTACGCTGAGGAGCACCCGAGCATCCCTGTGGCATAGCACTTGTCAGCTCATCACAAACCTCACAGCCCATCTGCCCGAGGTCCATCTCCCACGGGGAGATGGGGACTGCTTCGTATTCGCCCGTGTCCCTGAATGCCAAGCGCAGGGCCTACGTCGTGCCGACCGCTCTCTGAGTACCATCGCACTGGTCCCAGGTGGCTGGTCCCAGGTTCCCTCCTCAGTCTAGCCCGGCCAGCACCCCACTTGAACCCTAATGTTGCTCACAGCACATCCCACCCTGGCACGTTGGCTGGCGGAGCTGTGGAGTAAGGTGACTAGGGGACGACAGTGATGTGTCCCATCAGCTCGTGTCCCTCGGACGCAGTCACTGACCTGCAGCAGCTGTGCAGGATCCCGACTTCGTCAGGGTGATGGGGTTGCCAGCCGGGACCCGGGCTGGTGCCCTGACCCTTAGGTAGCGGCCGCCCCATGATGCAGCCACATCTTCTGCAGGGTGATGGGAGTGACGCAGGCTCCACGATGGGGACGCTGCTGCCTTAGATCTCCCTCCCTGGCCAGCACGTTACTCTGGGAGAACTCAAAGGAGCCAGAGGTGCCCGAGCGTGTGTTAACGCACCCGCTTTTCACTGAAGGATGCATGGCGGCCACGGCCCACCTACCCCGGCAGAGGCTCCTGCTCTGATCTGAGCTCCTCGGTGGCTTTCCCAGCCCACCAGAGTGGAGCACGGCCCTCGGGGAGAAGCGGGGACTCACTCATACCAGGCAGAGTGGGTCCACCTGCCACTTGAAAGTAGCTCGTTTCCTACTACGGTTGGAAGCACGCGGGAACTAACCCTGATGAGGCGCCAGCTGTACCGTGGCTGGGCCCTTACTTGGGTTAACTTGCGTGTCCCCCCCCTAGGAAGGGCCCCCGCGCTGGCCCAGGACGGAGGCTCCCAGTGGGTAACTCGCCAAAGACACAGCTGATTAGAGGCAGGCTGAGGCAGAAGCCAGGTCTTTCAGACTCTAAAAGAATAGCAGAAAACCGGGAGAGCGTCTGATAGGTATTTTGATCTTCGTACAGACTTCCCCAGAGTAGTCAGTGAAGAGCGTTGGAGAAAACCCCAGGCTCCCCCTTAGAGACCCAGCAAGTCCAGGGAACCATTGGAATGATTTCTGGCGCTCACCGGGGAGGGAAGGCCCTGCTTCAGCCAAGCTCGTGCTGTGCTGGGGGACCTGTGAGTCCGGCTGTGGAAAGAGAGGGAGAAAGATGAGGGTAGACGGGCAGGAGCTGTTGGGGTCTCCCCACCAGCCTGTGCTGTGTGGGGCCTCTGGGAGCAGGGGGGTGAGCTGTGGAGGATGCAGGGCTGAGGACACAGCGAGAGGCTCGGATGCTTTCGTGTTAGCCTCGGTGGAATATTCTTTGTGATTACAGGATAGTGAAAAGAATAAATAAAGTACCTAGCATTTACCTGGCGTTTTTTTGCTTCATAAACGCCATTGTAAATGCTTTCCTCTTTTGATCTCAATCCACTCTAGAACTTTTTTTTCTTTTTTGCTTTTTTGCGGTACGCGGGCCTCTCAGTGTTGTGGCCTCTCCCGTTGCGGAGCACAGGTTCCGGATGCGCAGGCTCAGCGGCCATGGCTCATGGGCCCAGCCACTCCGCGGCATGTGGGATCCTCCCGGACCGGGGCACGAACCCGCGTCCCCTGCATCGGCAGGCGGACTCTCAACCACTGCGCCACCAGGGAAGCCTTAGAACTTTTTTTTACCTCCCCCCAAAAGTAATAGCTGTAATTTTGATGACCAATTATATGCCAGGTGGTCCAAATTCTCCACAATCCTGACTAGTCCCCATGTCAGATACCCATTTCCCATGTGAGTTCTTAATCATCACAGGTAACTGGGCTGCCAGAGGGACCTTACAGCCCACCTTTCTGGTCACAGCACATACCCCAGAGGACAAGAAACTGTACTGTGCTCCCTGTTCATATGGCCTAACTGCTTTGTACAGCCTCTGGCCACCAAGCTCCTAGGTGACCAAGCGTGGAGTTAGAATCCAAGTCTGTGTGGCTGCAAAAAGCCCATGCTCGTTCCTCCACACAGTTCTCCATCCCAGAGGGTGCTGTGAAGTCAGGTGACCCGCCCTGGATCCCACGTCCCGACAAGAGCAGAGTCGCGCTTGAACCCCTGCCCACTGGCCTGCCACCCCGCCCCTTCCCACCGCACTACAGAGGCCCCGGCTGTCCCTGCCTCTGCCGAACCCTGTGGCAGGGATCCAGCAGGCCGGCCAGCCCTGTTTAGTTGGCAAGGCCCCCCCACCCCCTGCAGGAGGCCTAGCAGAGAGAAATCAATGAAAAGTGGCCCCGGAGAGCCGGGATCCAGCCCTCACTCTGCTTCCCGCGGTTTCAGGGGGATCAGCTGGCAGCTCAATGACGTTAGGAGTAAATCTCATCTTATTAATTAAGCACTATTTTCTGCGCCGAGGAAGGTACTTAACGGGTCCCAAAACAATTGTTCATGTGCAGAAACGCAAGGTACGGGGTTCTGCTTCCGCAGAAACGTTGGCTGAGATGGAAGGGGACACTCCCAATGCTTCAGAGCCAGCGCCTCTGGACATTAGAAGCATTGCTTTGTTTCTTTTTCTCTAATACAGAATAGACTCATATCAGTTTTATACAGGAGGTGTCGGCGTTCCGGGGGTGATTCGGAGGCTGCACCTATGGCTGTGGCGGAAGCAGCCCTGGCCCGGAGATGGGTCGGCAGAGCCCTGGCCGCCCTCAGGGAGGAGGAGGGCAGGACGCTGGGGACAGTGGGAGCACAGTGACACGGGGGTGCCCCAGCCGGCCTGAAAGGCAGCATGGGAGGCAGGGAGGTTTCTCAGGGAGGCTGGGTCTTGGAGCGGGGGAGTGGAGTTAGCTGCCTGGAGGAAGCGGTGAGGGCAGGCGAGGGGCCCCAGGAGGGCAGGTCCTTGGGGGAGGAGGACTGTTTGCCCTCAGCTCGCCCGTCTGTAAGATGGGGCAGTGCCCTGGGGTCCCCACGTGTGGACGACGGGGGAGCACGTGTATGGGGGGGTGTGAGGGGGGACGCCACGTGGGGTCCCTGGTCCTCTTCTCCTGCGGAACCAGCTGGTCCCTCGCCCACGATCACACGACGCAGTCATTCTTCCGAGAAGCTGTCTCGGCAGCAAGAGGCCATGGTCCCCACTCCAGTCCCTGCCCTTGGCCTTCGCTGAACTCACAGAAACCCAGGCAGGAGGTCAGTGGGCCCTGGACAGCCTCCAACTCACAGATGAGGAACTGGAGATTCAGACAGGCTGGAACCTCAGAGGCAGACTCGGCGATCAAGAGAGGCCAGGATCTGTCTGACGCTGGCACCTGCTCAGCTTTCTCCCCTCCAGGTGGATCCCACCCTCTGCGTGGTACGAGCTAGAGGGTGGAGCCCTGGCTCCCAGGCCTGTGCTCATGTCTGAGCTGCACTGACCCTGACGAGCGCTCTGTCCTTCGGCTGCATCAGCCCGGCATGTGCCCGGAGCGCGGGGAGCAGGGACATGTCTCCGGACCCACGTCTTCGCCTGCTGCGGGCTTTGGGCCGTCCAGGCCGGGTTAGGAGTCCTCGGCCCCATTGGCCTTCCCTGTGGCCTTGGGCAGCACGTGTGTGTGATCCCTCCAGGGCTGCCGTGGGGACGGACGTAGGTGGTGGTGGTGGGACACATGCTGGGCCCCCCGTGGCCATGGGTGCTGCCCCTCTTGTGTTTGGTGCGATCCCTGATGGTGCTTTGAGTTTTAGAATACAGTTCTCTTCAATTAAAAATAATAATAAGGAAGGTGTTTGTTTTTTTTTAAAATATAACTGATCTGTGAGGCTTAAGGTGAAAATGATCTTCTTGGGTGTGATCCAGGTTGTCAGTGTTGATGCCATTTTCTTGTCTGCCAGAAGTTCTTCTCATTCAGGATGGATGACTCTGGAAGGTTGGCTGCTTCCCTTTCACTTGGATTGTACTTCATTATAAAACAGAGAAATAGGCTGGCGTTCTGCATAGTCAAATAGATTCCCGAAGGATGCGCCACATAAATTTAGAATACCATCGTATAACTATCAATTATCTCCCAATGAAAGTTCAATTTAATTATATGTGGATAGTCCTTCTAAATCCGACTCCTTGATTTGTATTTAAATGTCATCATTATGACTTCCCTGGCGAGGTTATCAGCTGTTCAAAGGCTGAATCATATGATATGGTATTTTAAAAACCACCGCTTTTTTATAGACTCTTCAAAAATCACAGCACCTTTTTTTAGTGCCAACTCTTGACTATTATTGTCACATTTGGCCATAAAATTAAACGTGAAAATTGGCATTCAATAGCAGTATTAATTCTATTTCACTCCGACGCAGCAGAGATGAAGAGAATTGAATAGTGGTGGAGACTGTACGGTTAGGAGGCTGGGGGAATTCGCTAGGGCGCCGGGTCAGCATCAGAACTGCATTCGGGTCCGAATCTCAGCTCTTCCGTGAGCAGCTCAGGTTATTTCCTTAATTTCCCAGCCCCTTAGTCTCCCCATATGTAAGGTGGGATTGATAATCATGACAGTGGCCACTGTTTGTAGGATGCTATGGCGTGCTGGGCACTTGCGGACCGTCTTACTTAATCTGCACAAAATCTTACAAGACGGGGCTTATTAGCCCCAGTTTGGGTGCAGGGTTTTGCACTGTGAGGCAGTGCCGCCCTTCCAGGGGGGTTTGTGCTCTGCACGAGCCTTGTGGCGGAGCTGACCTCTGATGGCGTGATCACCAGCACTGAGTAAGAGCGCTGACCTCTCGCCTGCCCTCTAGGTCACTGCTGCCGACTGCATTCCACAGAGGTGCTCAGGGAAGTGGAGGGCCACGGCCAAGGTCATGTTCAAGTCGGGGCAGAGCTGGGGGTCCAGCCCAGGTGGTCTGCTCCCAAGCTGGGGATCCCTGCTCTGTGCCCTCTGCCGCCTCGGTGCCCATGGGGTGGACGTGGGCTGCCGTCCGGGGCCTCAGCTCCCTCCCCTCCGGGGGCCGCTGCAGCAGATGGTCTGTCTCCCTCCCTCCTCCCTCCTCCTCCCCTCCCTCCCCTCCCCCTCCGCTCCCTCTCCCCTCCCTCCCGCTCCCCCTCCCTCCCCTCCCCCTCCCCTCCCCCTCCTCCCCCTCCTCCCTCCCTCCCCCCTTCCCTCCCCCCTCCCCTAGGTGGCTCTGGGTTTCCCGTCCTCCTCTCCACAAGGGGCTCCCAGCAGCTCCACTTCAGTTCCTCCATAAGCGGCCCTGACGGCTGTGGGGCCGCCTCCTCTCTGAGCAGCTGCTTTGTGATGGGCTCTGGACCTGCTGCGTCACCAGGGAGCACTGTTGCCCCCAGTCAGGGGGCCCCCTGGCATGTCTGCGGGTGGACCTGGAGCAAGGGTGCCTCCCAGGGCACCAGGCTGTGGCCCGCCCTCTGACAGTGCTGGCCCTTGGGACCGGTGTGCGTGTCACGGTGGGCGGAGAGCTCACGTGTGAGGACTCGGCTCTGGGAGTCGAGCCCCTTCCTGGAGGGGAGGAAGGAGGAGGGTGGCGGGGCTCAGGACCGTGCCCCAGGCCCACGTAGATAGAGACGCAGAGGTGGACAGTGCTCTTCTGTGGTTTGGGGGAGTAGTCCTCGGGTCCTGGAGTTGCCACCCTGGCTGCAGGATTTTAAGCAGGGTGCCCCTAGGTGAGTCACTCAACTTCTGGTACCTCGATTTCGTCATCCGTGGGAGAGGAGGGACACTGCCTTTGGGACACCTGCTGGCAGCACACATCCTGGGGCTGCTGGGGCAGGAGGGCTATTGTATGTTTGGGGGTGCGCTGATTCTTGTGTATGGCAGGCCCGCGGTCACCGGGTCTGTGTCCCACGCCGGCTCTGAAAACAGCACGAGCAAAAACCATTACCTTTTAGGTACTCTGCCTAAGCAGTGGAGAGCCAGATACAGCAAAAAACAGAGCAGCGCTGAGTCTGAGCGGCCAGCTCCTGATGGGACTGCCAGCTCTGTGACACTGGGCAGGTGGCTTATGCCCACAGAGCGTCATTGCATCTGTAAAAAGAAACAAATCACACTCATCCTCAGGCCACAGTAAGAAAAAAGGTGAATGTATATTGAAAATACCTAGCCCAGGACTGGGTATGTGATAAGTGTTCATTGCATTTCATTTTTTTCCCCTCTTCTGTTCTGTGGGCACACCTGGCCACACTTTCCTGAAGGGTGGAGATGGGTCATATAGTATGACGCTTACGCAGTCAGAAATTGTTTGAAAGAGCCCCCCCCCCAAGACGGTCACACAAATATAATCCTGGTGGCCAGTGTCCAGTGTGCGTTCTGACCCTAAGGCTGCTGAGAGCCGGGCCTCTCTCCCTTTTTGCATTCGACCAGAAGAGAGCTGGGTATTGGGATGTGTCCACACCCATCTGACAGGTGACAGTTATTAGTTCTTTTTGAGTTATCAGATGATGAGCTGAATTTGGCCTTTTTAGTGAAACTTAGGAAATATTCTGACCTTTTGTTTGAAGAGAGCACTAGTTTGCTCCGGGCTAGCTTGGAAGTAGGAAGCGCGTCTGCCGGGTGGGAAATTAGAAGCACTCCGGCTGCTCTCACAGGGGAAGAAAGATAAATGGCTAATAAGCTCCTGAAAAAATGTGCAACCTCAGGAGTAATTCAGACAGACCTGCAAATTAAAGCATCAGCGAGGCAGCATTTTGCCTCTTACTAGCACAGATTAAAAATTGATCATCGTCAGTATTGGCAAGGGTGCAGAGAGAGGTGTGCCCACCCGCCCTGCTTGGGGCATGTACCTCAGGAAGAAGCTCTCTGAGAAGGAACTTGGTCCTCTGCCTCCAGACCTCAAAGGTTTTCACACCCTCAAATCAGTAATTCCGCCTCTAGAATGGAGTCTAACAGGCAGTCATAAATGCAGAGAACAAATTTAAGCACAAAGATGGTTGTTACGATTTTTTTTACCAGTAATTTTTTAAAGAATGGAAAATACCTGAAAGTATGAGAAATAGGGGAATTGTTAAGTAAATTATGATACAGCCATATGATAGAATATTCTGCAGACTAATTTTTTAAATTAAATATTTATTTATTTATTTATTTTATTTATGGCTGTGTTGGGTCTTTGTTTCTGTGAGAGGGCTTTCTCTAGTTGCGGCAAGTGGGGCCCACTCTTCATCGCGGTGCGCGGGCCTCTCACTGTTGTGGCCTCTCCCGTTGCGGAGCACAGGCTCCGGACGTGCAGGCTCAGCGGCCATGGCTCACGGGCCCAGCTGCTCCGCGGCATGTGGGAGCCTCCCGGACCGGGGCACGAACCCGTGTCCCCTGCATTGGCAGGTGGATTCTCAACCACTGCGTCACCAGGGAAGCCCCAGACTAATTTTTAGTGATGCGAAATTGCTCATCCTATATTAAGAGAAGAAAGCAAGTCTTAAAATTATGTGTATATGTATGTGTGGTTACATATATTTAATACTTATATAATGACTTGTATGTATGCTTATATAATGATTTAAACTACATTAAACTACAAGTGCTTAGAAAAAAGACTATAGAATTAATATATCAACCTTAGAGTATAAGATTGAGTGCTTTTTCTTTTGTATGCTTTTCTCTATTTTCCAGCTTTTTACAGTAAGCCCATCTACTTGTATAATCTGAAAAGAAAAGTAAATGTAATTTTCTGAAAGTGGTCCTTGCTCTGAAACGCACTGTTTCTGCACTTACACAGAAGTGCCTCTAACTCTTGAGTAGCTGACCCTTAAACGTCACGCTCCCGGCCAAATGCTGTGCATTTACCAACGTTCCAGTAGTCCTTTCCAAGCTCTCAAGACCTCTTCCTTGGGTTTAATCTTATGTTTATACACCCTGAATACCAGTTCCTGGTTGTTAAAGCAGAGGCTCCAAAGGCCAGTTAGAGCCTGCTGGGGCTCAGCAGGACATCTTGGCCACAGCACAGGCTGTGAAATAAAAGAAAATGCCTACTTTTACACGTTGAGTGACAGTCATCTTCAGGGCCTGACACGAAGAAGCCCCCCTTTCTCCCCCTCTTTCTTTATCCATCCATGTAACACATGTTTGTTGAGTACCTGCCGTATGCCTGATTTCGTGCCAAGAGGTAGGATTTCCAGCGTCAGTAAGACACAGCCCCTGGCTATGCGCCTGTCAGGGGCATGGGAGTGGGAGTTGGAGGCCGGCTGCGGGCGGTTAGTGAGAGCCCGCCTGCCTTCTAGAGACCAGGGGCTGTAGCACCTGGGGACGCAGCTGAACGTGGATACAGGTGTGCGGGCTGGGCAACAGTGGCGGTGGGAGGGAGGTAAACGCGGGCCTGGGGTGTTAGGGAAGGATCTTCATTCACTCATTCATTTCTTCTCTGAACCGGTTACGACAGTGTGCCAGGCAGGCATTCTTCCAGGCCTGGGAAACACTGGTAAACAAGACAAGAGGATCTCTGCCCTCAAGGAGCTGAATTTTGGTAGGATTGACAGAGAGTTAACAAATCCAGAAGTAAATATTTACAGCTCATGGTAAATGCTATTGCAGAAGTAGGCGGAATGCCGCAATGGAGAATGGGGCGAGGGGAGGGATGAGATGGAAAGCCGCTGTGGAGAGGTGGGCTGGGAAGGCCTTTCTTAAGCTCAAATCTAAAGGATGAAAGGCTCCAACTGTGCCAAGGGTCAGGAGAAGAACATTCCCACGCGGGGAGCTGTGGGCACAAAGACTAAGGGAGGAAGAGCCTGGTGTGTTCTGGAAGCTGCCAGAAGGTTGCGAGTGCGGGACACAGCAGCAGTGTGGGAGGCTCTGTAGAGGATGTTGTACTTGCGCCAAGACCTGAAGGGAGGGTGGGGTCCTGGGCTCAGGGGCTGGAAGTGGGCAGGTGGGGAGCTGTGCGACTGGCGGAGCACGCGGGTTGTGTGAGCAAGTCCATCTGGCCAGGGGTGAAGTGCTGCACGGCAGGCAGGGCTCTGACGACGAGGCTGCAGCTCCCCCCGGGCTCTTGGGGCCCCAGGGGTAAGTGATTGCCAGGCCGCCTCTCTGCGAGTTTTCCCTTGCTTCCTCTCTGCCTTACCCTATTCCAGAATTCAGATTTCCTTCTGGAGTTGGACACTCTGACTGTGTCTTCCGTGCTAAACGGTGTTGAGCCAGCTCTGAAGCTGGTGCTACCCTGGGAGTCAATTATTTCATTTTCTTGGAATGAATCGGTTATGAATTACTAACGATAATGATTCATTATCCTGTCTCATGCTGGCATGGGCTGCTTCTCCAGCAGCCCACAGAAGAAATTGCCCTCCTGATTAATTCTCTGCTCTGTTTCCCCCTTCTCTTAGAATGGCTATTCAAGTGGACAAGTTCAACTTTGAGAGTTTCCCAGAATCCCCTGGGGAGAAGGGGCAGTTGGCAAATTCCAAGGAGCTGGAGGAGGAGAGGCAGGAAGCCCGAGGCCTGGAGATCAACAGCAAGCTGGACATCCACTGGACCATCATATCCTTTTCCCGGTGCCCACCCCGACCTGCGGACCCCCGAGGAGGACCCCAGAGGGGTCAGCTGTTGAGCGCTAGCCACAGATAACTCAGAAACGGCATGGCAGGGAGATACGGACTAAAGAGTGGGCATTTTCTTACCCTTCCACCACGTCCAGGGCCCCACGAGTGAAGTACAGGCTCAGGATGAGGAAAGGCCTCCCTGGGGCCGGTGCTGCTCTCACCTGGATCACGTGTTTCCTGTCAGCATTGAGATCTGTGTTAGTGACCGGTTCTAACGGCCACCTATCACTGCTGGGCTTGGGGTCGGGAGCTTCCACATACTGACAGCTGAACACAGGTTACGATTTTTGGGGAAACTGAAATCGGGCTGTACAGCTCAGCAAGGCGTGCACATGCCATCTTGAAAAGACTGGGGTGGGGGCATTAGGAGGACTGCACTGAAAAAGACGGTTTCATAAAATAAGTGGTCCTGCCTTGAGCTTCCGATCAGTGCCTGGCTCGCGGTAGACACTCAGGTGGGTGAGTGGGACTCTGGAGAAACCTCAGGTTCACTTATCCATCTACGTGTTTTTTCCAGCAGTCTTTACTCGGTGCCTGCTTTGGGTTGGGTGTGTGTCAAGTTGCCTGAGGGACCGCAGTGCGCAGGCGGGGCCTCAGGGGGTTGCCCGGCCCCGAAGAGGGTGTGCGTCATCTGAGGGTTAAACGCACGGCTGGGGAGCAGGGACAGGGCGTTATGCCAACTGTTGTGAGGTTCAGAGGATGAAGCTGCTGGGCGCAGGGCAATCAGGGGCGGCTTCACAGAGGGGGTGTCGCCACGGTGGGCTTTTTAAGGGTGAGTAGAAGTTTATCAAGGGGATGGGGTGGGAGATGCCCCACAGTTCGCATGGTGCGAGAGGATGGCTCACTCAGGGCGTCTCCCAGGAAGGGGCAACTCTGATGGGAACGTCTGTTGATTACCTTGTTCACACACTGGTTCTGTGGAAGTGGGATAGTCACAGGCTGTTGTGTGGTCTCGTCGCCCTGGATTCTGGAAGCAACCTTAGGCTGCAGGAGGCACGGCTTCCAGGACCGAGGCAAGTTCCTTCGCGCCAGCTAACATGAATCTGGGCTTGGTAGACAAGACCCCTGTCTCTGAGGAGCTTGTGACAGAAAAAGCACTGTAGATGGAAGCCTTTGAGAACCAGACGCCAAAAAATAGAGCGCTCAGGGGCTCACGGAGGGAGCCTGGCATGCATGGTGGAGTTAGGCGTTTGTCTTCTGTACAGAGAGAAGTGAAAAGGTGGGGGGCCGCGGGAGGTGCCCTTCCCTCGGTGACCCCACTTCTCAGCAGAGTCAGGGTCCAGTCAGCTGGCGCTGGTTGAGGGAACAGAGTGTCGTAGCACGGAGGAAGGCGGCACCCACGCCGCGTCCCAGGCTCGCTGCATCCGTCACCTCTGTCAACTGTTCACACCTCTCTGGTCGGCACCTCTCACGGTCCGCTGGGGAAACAGGATCTCAGCAGGGTGAGCTGACTCACCCTGAGTCCAGCCAGGAAGTGGTGCAGCCAAGGACGCACCCAGGTGGGGTGGCCGGCACCAAAGCGCTTACCGCCAGTCCAGGTCCCCATGGGGAGCGTGGTGAAGGTGCTCATATCCTGTGGCGGGGAGGGGGGCGGGGGGCGGGCGGTCGTAAAAGGAGGCCATTAGCGCTCAGTCGTGGTGTCTACGTCCTGGCACGAGCCAGGAGGGTCCTTTCTGGGCCTTGGGTTGCGGAGGCTCCGCACCTCCTGTGTGGAGCCGCGCTGGGTCCTGGAGCCTTGGCTTCATGCAGGGGCTCGTGCAGAGCCAGGCAGGCCTGGCTGGCACCCGTGGAGGGAGGGGCACTGTGCTCGGGCGCCCTGTGGGAAGGGTTCATCCTTCTGAGGGGTCTCATTCTGGGACTGGGGGGCCCTGCCTCCCCAAGTTTCACGGAGACTGGGCCTCACTGGGAGCCAGGGCGCACGGCAGCACCTGTGAGTGTCATTTCCTGGGTGCTGCCTGCAGGGGTCCCACATGGTCCTCGGCACCTGCTCAACAGCTCCCAGGGTGTTTCTCACCCCGTCTTACTGATGCAGCTGCCTCTGAGTTCCTGCAGACAACGGGGAGGAGCCAGCACTGAACCCCTCGGCCTGCTTGAGCCCACGGTCCTTGCCTTCTAATGGGGTTATATTGACCATCAAAACTCTTAACGTGCTTTGAAAACTATTATTGAAAACGTACTGAAATGTCTTTGGGTTTCTCTCCTTTTAGCCTTGATTCTTTCAAGAAGCTGACTTCCCTATTTTGTGTTCGATTAATAATTCATGCTGCAAATCCTTACTGAATGCCTACCATGTGCCAGGCACACCTGTCTCCTAGTTTAGGGATTGGAAGACTGTCCCCAAAGGCGAATTTGAGTGAAGAGAATTAGCATTACGGACATTCCCTCCCTCCCCGCTTCCCATCCTATCTGGTAATGACATCTGGCATGGGATGGATAGCAGACTTTTGCTGTTGTAAACCTAAATTCAAGCAGATGGAAAGACCAAAGATTGAATTGGCTAATTATTTCATTATGCATTTTAATATTTTCTCAATATTTAGACTTCATAAAAAATTTGAGCCTAGTTTGACACCCATCGTAGTCATAAAAATGGCCCGTGTGTAGCACGTAAGGCTGGAGAGACGTGTTTTAAAGGAAACTGGCTCTTGCAGTAGGTGTGTGCACACCTGTCTGGGTAATATCTGCAACATCCAGATAAGTGGCAGGGACACCGGGAGCTCCAGACCCACTCTGTACCTGGCTAACAGACTGTACGTGTTGCTGTTTCCATGTGCTGAGCCCTGGAGATGCCCCCAGTCTGCAAGAGGGGCAGACGCAGAGACGGGCACTCACGGTGCAGCCCGGGAGGGCCGAGACAGCTCTCCTGTGGTGAGGACCGGCAGGGCTGGAGTATTGTTTGTTTTTTTTTTACATCTTTATTGGAGTATAATTGCTCTACAATGGTGTGTCAGCCTCTGCTCCACAACAAAGTGAACCAGCCACACACATACACATGCTCCCACACCTCCCCCCTCCCGCGTCTCCCTCCCCCCCATCCCACCCGTCCAGGTGGTCACAAAGCACCGAGCTTCTCCCCCCGTGCTATGTGGCTGCCTCCCACCAGCCATCTGCTTCTCGCCCGGCAGTGTACATACGTCCATGCCACTCCCCCACCCCGTCACAGCCCACCCCTCCCCCTCCCCACATCCCTAGGTCCATTCTCTAGCAGGTCTGTGTCTTTATTCCTGTCTTACCCCTAGGTTCTTCATGACATTTTTGGCACATATATACAATGGAATATTACTCAGCCATAAAAAGAAACGAAATTGAGCTATTTGTAATGAGGTGGATGGACCTAGAGTCTGTCATACAGAGTGAAGTAAGTCAGAAAGAGAAAGACAAATACCGTAAACTAACATATATAAGGGCTGGAGTATTCTAAGCACATTCCAGAGCCTGACAGGCACTGGGGACCTGAGTTGTCCCCTGTGACTGGTTGTCCAGAATGCAGACTGGGCAGCAGGGGCCGGGCGTCTCTCAGGCTGTGCTGAGGAGTCGGGCTGACCTGCCTGCCTCCTCCCCCCTCCCCCCTCCCCCTCCCATCCTTCCCCCTCCCCCCCCTCCCCTCCTTCCCCTTCCCCCCTCCCCTCCTTCCCCTTCCCCCCTCCCTTCCTGAAGACAAGGGTTAGGCTCTGTGGCCTCTTCCTTCAGGTCCTGCCCGCAGCAGCCCGTGAGCATCGACCTCCAGGGCTCTCCAGCAGAGCCCAGCCTCCCTGCAGGCCGTGATTTCAGGTCCCTCCTCTCGTCTGACCTCTCCCCCTGCTCTGTGAAAGATGCAGGGCAGGCTTTATTTTTATTTTTACTTTTTAATTTATATTTTATTGAAGTGTAGTTGATTTACAATGTTGTGTTTATTTCTGCTGTACAGCAGTGACTCAGTTATACACATATATGCATTCTTTTTCATATTCTTTTCCATTATGGTTTACCCCAGGATACTGAATACAGCTCCCTGTGCTGTACAGTAGGACCTTGTCATCTATCCATTCTGTATGTAACAGTTTGCATCTAGTAACCCCACACTCCCAGTCCACCCCTCCCCCGCCTTGTAATCCCTCCCCCCTTATAATAAAGGGCAGGCTTTATTACAAGGAGCCTGGTACCTGGCTGAGAGCCAACGCAGTCCAAGGGTCCCCGCAGGCTGCCTGGTGGGTCAGGAGACCCACCTCTGCAGGGACAGGGTGACCTCATGTGGAGGAGGTGGTGGAGGGCACCTGGCCATCCAGGAGCGGTGAGCACCGGGGGCCTAGTGGTATTTTCAGCCCCAGCTTTCACTGGTTCTGAGGTGAGGTTTACACGCTGGCCCAGCCAGATGAGCTCACGTATTGAATACTGCTTTTTTCCCTTAGATTTACGATACCTGTCTCTTTTCTGTTTATCACTTCCATCATCATCACTGCCATGAAAACCGCCGCTTGCACGGCTCCCGTGTGTCAGTTACTTAGTGTGTTGTCTGCGGGGCGGGGGAAGGGATGCCGGGCAGCGGAGCTGGACATGGGACCAGCGGGCGCTCTGCCCCCGCCTCACCCCTCCCCGCCAGCCGCTGGGTCTCAGCCTCACCCCTCTGTTTCCCGTTCCTCCTCGTGTGGTGGGGGGAGGTGAGGGTACCACGAGGAGCCCCGTCGTGGGGCGCCTGCAGGACCAGCGCCCTCCCCGCCGTCAGGCCTGCCCCCGTCACACCTGGGGCTTCGATCCTTATTCTGCGCAGGACGAAGGACTCCTCACAGAGACCTGTCCTGAAGCCCGCCCTCTTCCCTTGCCTGTCCCTTGTGCCACCTCAGCGTGGTGACTTTGAAAGGGAACGTCCTCCCGAGCGCTCCCATCTGGCAGGAGGAGCTTGCCTGGGGGTGACGTCGGTGGGGCTCCTGGGGGCGGGGAGGGGCGGCCTGTCCGCGCATTCCGGGTAAACACGCCCTTGTTGTCCATTCTTCTTCTAACCTTCTTCTTCCCTCCAGCTGCCACTGTTGGACCATTTTTACTGAAATTGGGAAACCTTAATACAGCCGACCCTCCCGGAACTCTGTCAGTAACAGGTTACTAGTAGCCCCCGCATGTGACCCAGTGACCGTCTGCATTTGCCTTTGGGCTGGGACCAAAGATGCGGCACCGTTGGGGGCCGGAGCCCCGGCTCCAAAGGTCTGGCTGTCTCCTGCATCCGGCAGGGACGTGGTGACCTCTCAGGCCCGTGTCTCCATCTGTTCAGCACGGTGAGGACTCCTGCTCCGGGGTTGCCGGTTGCCATTAGGGTCAGTTCTAATAACCGTATCTGCCCTTCTGATCCCGTACCGGGTGCCAGACAGGACATTAGCACTTTCCCTCAAACCTACAAAACAGGTAATACCTACCCCTTTTTAAGAAGTAAATAAGTAAATTTTGGAAATTAAGTAACTCACCTGAGATGGTGCCGGGAGCTGGAGAACCAGGATCCCAGGACGCGTGTTATTTTCCTGTTGACTGAAGTCAACCTGAAGTGAGGCCTCACCCTCGTGGTGCCGTCACGGCCCCTGACCCTGGGGTGTGTCAGTACAGGGGACACACTTCCTTCTGGAAGACCCGGCGCTGCTCAGGTGACCCAGCCTCAGGTGAGGCTTCTCCTGGACGGGGGACGCTGAGCCAGACCTCCCCCACGACTGTCCCCCGGCATCCTTACCTCCACCTCTGCTGGGGCCTGCCTGAAAGGGGCTGGGTTGGCAGTTCTGACAGTCACCCAGAGCGTCTGGTCTGGGGACGGATGGAAGCTGACCGTATCTGTTTTCACTTTCCACGGTAATTCAGAGACGGAGAAACAAGCATCAGCATTGGAGCAGGTGTGGGTCGTCCTTTATCGTTGGCCTCACGTGTTCCATCTTCCACAGAGCCCTCTCTGCCCCCTCTGCCATCTGGCCCCGGCTGGAACTGCCCCTCCTCTGGGGTCCTGCAGTTCTCAGTGCTTAACTCCTGTTTGGAATACAGCTTACAGAGCACGGGAAAGTTTGTTTTCTTCCCAGGACTGTCTCCCTTGCCAGGCTGTGCTGTTCTTGAGGTCAGGTCGTATCAGCAGCTATTTCCTGATGACCTGCGATGTGCTGCGGTTTGTGCCTGGCACCGGGGACGCTGCGGTGAGCAGGATCGGGTGTGGACTCTGCCCGATGGAGCACGAGCGTGTGCTCTCTTCCCTGCCCCGGTGCTGCCTGCAATCCTTCCCTGTAGCTACTGAAACCTTTTGGTGTATCCGTGGTTTGCATTTGATTGATGCAGCCGATGGTCACCAGCTTGGTTGCACTACGCTGAGTGCCGTGATGAACGTAGGAAGGGAGTTTGTAACCAGCAAGATGCGTCGTAGTGGAAGCCCGTCTCCATTTCCAGGGGGCAGCCCCGCGCAGGCTGTCTGCGGTGGAAACAGATGCGGGAGACGCTCGGAGCAAGCTTGTTGTCAGCGCCCCTTCTCGCTTTCCTCGTTTTTGTTGCAAATCTCTCTTCAGAGAGCATTTCAGGGTTTGCTGAGATGCTTGCTGACCTGTTAGAATCCAACCCCACTTAGGTTTCCCGACAAGGACTGGGTGCCCAGTTCAGCTGATCCCCACGAAGCTGGCGGCCTGGACCATCTGGGCTGAGTCTCTGCCAGGTGGTCTGGTCTGGTAAGCACGCGTCTCCCGCCTTCTGTCTGGAGATCGTGTGTAACCATCTGGCTGCTTTGAGGGTGAGGCAGAGGCTCACGGACCCCGGGGGCACAGGGGGCCTTAGGTGCCGAAGAGTCAGCAGCCCAGAGTGGGGGCTGGAATGTCTTCAGGGGACACGGCGGGCACAGAGTCCTTAATAACTGGGAAGCAGGGGGAGGTGGAGAAGTGTGGCTGTTCTCTTGAGAGCATGGCTGTGCCCCCGGAGGGGCTGCCTTCCCAGGACTGACTCGGGCCGTGCCGCTGATGGTGGCGTGTTTGGCCTCACAGACACCGGTGGCCCTCTATAAATCCCAGAAGCGCAACAGCGGCTGTGACATTTGTCATCAGTCTGTACTTGGGGTCAACCCGGTAAGACTCTAGGCACAACGTCCTCAGTTTGGTTGGTCACCACCAGGACAGGCCACCTGGCATACGGCCACACCTGGCTCCTCGGTTTCCGAGACCGCATCCCCGCCAGTGAGGAGACTTTGCCGACAGCCAAGCCCTCCTCCCTTTATAGACTGAGGCGGAGCTTTCGCTGTTCGCACTGGATCGCCTGAGATGGGCTCTCAGCCTCTCTGACCGGCTTCTAGCTAACTCTCAAAGATGCTTCTGATGGAGCGCTGTCTTCTCGTTCCCTGAGAGAAGTTAAGTATTTTTAGATAAGACTCCTTTAAAACAGTGCACTAGGTTTTTCTGGTAGTCATGTTAGGAGAGAGAGTTTTATCTACATGAATGTTAATACAAGTAACTCCCTTTATCGGTACAGCGGATTCCTTGATCATCTTCAGTAACATGCAGGGTTGCATCTTGTATTTGTCTTTAGGGAGTGAGTGTTTACAGCTGTGGGTAATCACTTGGTTAGGCCTTTATTCCTCATAGTGGGGAAGCCGTGCCAGCCCAAGAGAAGCGTTGCTCCCGACCTTCGACCTTCGAGGATGTAGAGTCGCCCTGGCCCTTTAGCCTTCAGGGGACGGAGGGAGTGACGTGGGAGGGACACGTATCTGATTCTTGACTCCCCCGAATCCAAATATGTATGCCTTGAAGTTACTCTGAATGGAGTCAGGGTTTGGCGCACAGAGAGCATAGATTTCAGGTTTGGCTGCGGCTCACGAGAGGGGGGAAGGACTTTTCCCTAGTGTGCAAAGCAAAGTTCCAAATCTGTGTGTGTGTGAGAGAGAGAGAGAGTGAACATGCACACGAATCAACGTGCAGTGTGTTCATGTGATTGGGCGCATGCTGGGCTTTTACACATTCTGTGTGCTTTTGGCATGACAATTATTGTGAGCATGTGTATCTTATATAATAGAATCATAAAATTACAGAGCTTAAGTAACAGCTAACACCTTATGGCACTTACTAGATGCCAGCACTGTTCTGAGCAACTTACCTAGATTTACTCACTTTTTACAAAAGCCCTGTGAAGTAGTTTTTATCCACATTCCACAGATGAGAAACCTGAGGTCCTGTGAGTTTACCTAACTTGTTCCAGGTCACCCAGCTAGTAAGTGGCAGAGCTTGGATTCTCATCCAGCTGTCCGGCTTCAGAGTCTGTGCTCTTATTAGCTCTGTGTTGGGCCAAAGAGCATCTGGTCTCTGCCAAGGCCTTCAGGTTATCCCCATGTTTCAGATGAAGCCAAGGAGACGTAGTGTTCCTCGGGCACGCTGCTGATTGGCACACCTACCCCACAGGGCTCTCTCCATTTTGCCTGCCCTCCATCCTCTGACTCGACTCTTCCCCCCCGGCCAGACTTGCAGCCCCGAACCACGTGCAGACTCTCCCTGGCAGTTCGTGGCGCTGTCCAGGGAGCTGAGCCCAGACAGTGGCAGCCCTGCTGGGATGAGAACAGCCCAGCATCAGCATTCTCCAAGTTCATGAAGCAAATCGGAGGGCAGAGTCATGGGAAAGAGGCTCATTAATCACCTAAAGCAGCCTTTCCATTAGCGTAATTTCTAGTTGTGACAATTTGCTAATTGATTTGAACTGAAGTGGGGCTGGGCTAAGTCCCTGCACCTGGGGTTATCACTCCAGAGCTGGCACATGGGGCGCAGACAGCCCATCTTCCTGGCGGGGGTGGTGCCAAGGTGCAGGCCTGCTCCTCGACGAGCTCCCCACTCTGGAACACTCGCCTGGGGGCCCGTTTAGAAACATCTGCCTCAGCGGCTCTCGCGGTCTGGGTCTCAGTAGACCACTTGTAACAACCAGGTGTTCAGAGCACGGTGCCGCACTCTCCTGTGAGAGGACCCAGGCCTGCCACCCGCCAGGCTGCATGTTCCCCAAGGGAAGTGCTGACTGAACAGTCATTTTTTTCTAGAGCATCAGGCTGGGTCATGGTAAACCTCAGTCCCATACACACAGGCAGGATCTCAAAACCTGCTCCATGGTTTTAAACGGTCCTTTGATTGCAGCGCATGACCGAATATTTCACCGCTAATGGGCTAGCAGAAAGTGAAAGGGAAGGTATTTTATTAACTTTCTGCATTTTCCTAGCATCTGGCGTTGTTTTTAAGATTTGGAAGCAAATACCCATGGTTCCCAAGACTTGTAGAAGATTAACTGAGACAATGTGCATGAAAACGTTTGTAAACAAAAAAGCTCTGCACAAATATTGATTAATTAAATGTAATTAACTGATGGGTGACTAATAATACTAAGGTATCATCCTTGCACAATAGGCTGGGCTTCTTCAAAGTAGGAAGGGGGCTTCCCTGGTGGCGCAGTGGTTGAGAGTCCGCCTGCCGATGCAGGGGACACGGGTTCGTGCCCTGGTCCGGGAAGATCCCACGTGCCGCGGAGCGGCTGGGCCCGTGAGCCATGGCCGCTGAGCCTGCACGTCCGGAGCCTGTGCTCCGCAACGGGAGAGGCCACAACAGTGAGAGGCCCGCGTACTGCAAAAAAAAAAAAAAAAAAAGTAGGAAGGATCGCACCTGGTGGGTCTCCTCATCCCCAGCAGCTACCACAGCCCACGCTGTAGGTATTGATGCCCTGACGTGAATCCAGGCCCACCCACTGGCGGGGAGGAGCTCTGCCCCTGAAACTGAAGGGCTGATTGGATCCCCCCTTCCTGGCTGTGTGGCTTCACAGCCCCGAAGGGGTTTCCTCAACCCGAGGTGGTTGTGAGCACAGTGTGAGATGATCCTTAGGTAGGTACGTGCTCAGTGAGGAGCACTGGGCATTGATGGAGCACCTACTGTGTGCCCGGTTCAGTGCCACTGACCAGGGGCACCGTCCCTTACTCTCCTGGGTTTGGAGCCACAGGCAGCCCTCTGAAGTCTTTCTTACTGGTTTGCAAAAATAAGCAGCCAAGCAGTCGTGACGGCAGAGCTGCCCGCTCATCAGCCCGGCAAGTTTGAGCCAGGGATGGCAGTGGAAGTTTACACTGAGCAAGGGCCAGCCCGCCCTGCGAGGCTCGCCACCTCTGAGAGGCGTGAGTGAACTGTGGTGGCTCCAGGGAGCTCAGCCGTGGCTTTGAGGCAGGAAGTGGCAGGCACAGAGGGCGCTGTGAGAGGAGTGTGTGGCTCCCTGGGGGGAGCCAGAAGCTGCCCGTGGGAGGCTCCAGAGGCAGCGCGAACGTGAGCTGGATGCACTGAGCTGGGCCCTTGAGTTTTCTTAAGTTCCAGGCGCACAGGGGCTGTCGATGATCATTACTTGTGGGTGTGGCTAGGAGACTCGCGAAGCCTGGTTGGCACCCACAGTGGTCTACATTCCCCCTGCTGCAGTGTCACCACCCCTGCCCTCCTAAGGGACAGGAGTATATCTTGGGAGCAAGAACCCATCGGCTGACCTGGAGACTTAATTGCTGCGTCCCAGGTGACTAGGAAGGGCTTGAAGGGGGAGACAGGTACTTCAGCACCACGGAGAGCTCCCCGTGGGCCTCCCTCGGGGCTAGAGGAAGGAGGCTGGCCACCACGCGCCACGCTGGGAGCAGGCGGTGACTCTGCCCCTGGCAGCGCTGGGGTCCTGGCCGGGCCCTGGCCCTGTGCACGGAGGATCCTCGTTTGTCTGGTGGGGATCACGGGTCCTGGCTTCCAGGTTTACTGTGAGGAATCGATAGTGTGTTCATAGTAAAGTGTCTGAAAGCGTGGGCTGCAGCATGGGCTCCAGGGTCAGATGGCCTCAGCCCTGCCACTTCCTAGCTGTGTCTGCTTTCTTGTTATCCCCATGGGCCTGAGTTTCTAAAATCTCTGCAGTGGAAATAACAGTCCCTATCTTAAACCCACCACATTCTCAATTTGAAAATAGTATTAAATTGAGAAGATACATGTTAAGCACTTAGCACGCAGCCTCTCTCATGGGACTCACTTTGGAAATCCCTTTCTAGCAGAAATAATGACAGGAATTATTGTCCTCCTCCTCATTCTTTATTGACCTCTTGCTCCCAATGCCAGAGTCCATGTGTTTAGGAAAGAGAAGCCACTGCCATGTCCGCTGTCCTCACTATAACATTGTAACCTGGGCTGTAAAAGTGGCTGATGGAGCATCTGCATAGCTGACTGCTCAGCCAGGGTCACGTTCCTGTGTCCAGGCTCAGACACAAGACTGTTTTGGTGGCTCGTGGGGCTGAAGGGGAGGGGATGTGCGTGCAGGTAATTAGCTTTACTAGCTCAGCTGTATAATTTTATGGCTCATGTCCGAAAGAAAATGAATACGGAAATATGCTATTGGAATAGTTTCCAAAGCCCCAGTGCCATTTGGCAACTTTGTAATTACTCACATGCTAACTTGCTCTTCTAACTAATCATTTCAAAGGCTCCTCATCCTGGCCGTGTTTGTCAGGCACTATTTCTGTTCTTCAGGCACCAGGGTGCGATCAGCCTCAAAAGCCTGGAATGATTTTTTTTTTTTAACAGGAGGGAGTAATATGCCATATTCTGAAGTCTTAATTTCATACAAGTGAAAATAACCCCCCGAGAGAGTCAGGAAAGAAAACAGGAAGAAACACACACACAGATGTGGCCCCTGCACCACTTACCTGGAATGTTGACTCATGCCAGCATTCATTTAGTCATCAGACAGTGTTCATTGAGCAGCCACGATGATCCAGGCCCTGTTCCAGGCCCCAGAATGAGGGCTCTGCCCTCGCCCAGTTGACAGGCTAGCAGTGAAGCCAGACGATGGAAAACACACACATCTAGTGAGGGTTGCCGAGGGGATGCCGAGAGCCTTCGGAGCAGAGACAGCTCGGAGAGGCCTTCCTAGAGGAGGTGAGGTCTGCGGTCAGAGTTAAAGTATGAGTACAGTGAAGAGGGGGAGGAGGGCAGGGAAAAGCATTTCCAGGCAAAGAGCACAGAAGGTGGAGGGTATGGAGTTCTGAGAGAGTACGCTGTGTTTTGGAAGAATTGAAACAGGGCCAAGGCAGCCAAAGCAGGACCTGGGGCTGGAGAGGCAGGTGGGCGCTCCTGAGCGTCTTGGACGCCAACAGCTTGGCCTGTGCCCTGGTCTGAGGCCCGTTGCCGTGTGCGGCCAGCTGGCTCTCCTGGGCAGCCCTCTTGTCTGAACAGCTTTCCGTGGATGCTCGGCTGGGCCGTTTGAGGGCTGGGCTGTCCCTCTCTGGCCGGAGGGACCCAGGAGCTCTGGTCTTCATTCCCTTGGGGCCTTGGCACCCCTCGCTCCCTGCCCCAGCCCCTTCTACTCTGCCTGTGTGGCTTTATCCCAACCCGGCTGTCCTCAGGCTGGGCAAGTGCAGTGGTCTGTTGCTATATTGTCATCTTTGTTGGAATGTGAGCCTCTCAAGTTCAAGGTTCATGTCCAGTCATTTCAGTGTCCTCAGCGCTTCTCACCATGCCTGTCTTGTTTCAGACACACTCTGTGTTTGTTGAATGCAATTAACTTGCTAATGGAAGAAAGTAATAGGATTTTCCCCCACTTCCTCAGTCACTAGAGAACGTCAGGAATGACATTCTTCCCTTTTGATTGCAACCTAAGTACTGGGGCTTTAATTTGTGTAGGAAAAGGGAGAGAGGTTTATAGATCTCTCTCTGAGGACCACACTGGCTGTTAACATTAGCACCTTGGAGACGTCTATTTTCTGCATTTCTCAACCTAATTTCTTCATACACCGATACTTGCTGAGAGGCCGTATGACTTCCTCGATTATGAACTCGCATGAGTCCGTTTGTAATAATATGTGTAATTACATCAAGATGTATGCGGCAGACGTGAAACCAGCATGAAACCAACATGTGTAGAGAGACGCACTTGGTTGTATTGAACAGTTAAGCCACAGTTTGCATCCTTTTTAGGGAAAACAACCTTCCCTCTTCTTTATTTCCCCCAACAAGAAGAGCTGTCGGATTGAAATTATCCCAGTGGATTTCCCTTCTTCACATAACGGCTCAATTTACCAGATCTGGGGTGGGTGGGGGGAGAGGCCCTTTTGCCACATTTACATACCTGTTTCCCACACACTCAGGTGATATCTTGTGGTTGGTTAGACCATCCCTGGAGAGCAGGGGGACGGTCACCTGCCGTGGGAGGTTTCCCATCTGGGAGTCTGTGGAGAAACTTCTAGAACTTCTCCCCCTGGCCGGGGACTCGGAGGCAGAGTTTTCCTTAACGCGGCTCACCCCTCTCTGAAGCGCACAGGTGAGGCGAGTGTGGAAGGACTCCTGAGCCAGCTGGTCCTGGAGCATCTGCAGCTGGCCCCTCTCCTGTGGGGTGAGTACCGCTCGTCACCGCGGGGGCACACGCTCCTGTTCTCAGAACGCGCAGGCTCGCGCTTGTCGGTGTGTGCTGACGTCACAGAGAGCCGTGGGGGGAGGGAAGCTCACCGCCGTGCCGGCCCGTGCATGTCTACCGAGCTCTGCCCGGGCACAGCCTCGTGAACGGGCTCGCTGCCCTCTGAGCACAGGTGTGGCAGTGACGTGGAGGTGCCCTCGGGGTCCATTTGCTGCGGAGTCTGCCGTCCTCCGTGGGGGCACTTGGTGTCCGCATGGGCGTGTCTTCTGTGGATGTTTCTGCATCTCCGGTGATCAGGGTGTTGGGCGGGAGCAAGGCTGTGGTTAGCTCTGACAGAGTTTGTTTGGTAAACACCCTAACTCAGCCTGGCGCTCAGTCCGCGAGCGGTCGCCCTGAGGCGGCTTCGAGAAAGGGATTTGAACGTTGGCTGCCCATTGCACCTGGAGCTCTCACCCCAGTCTCTGCCTTCCTAAATAGTGGTGAAAAAATTTTGTTGAGAAACTAAATGTAGAATTTTTGTTGAAGTGGGAGTCTTTATTATTCTCTGGAAATGATTCCATCGTGTAATCTATGTTGGGTCAGATGCAAACAGTCTTGTGCATGTACCTTCTTTCTTCTCTTTTTTTTTTTTTTTTTTTTTTTTTCTTTTTGCGATATGCGGGCCTCTCACTGCTGTGGCCTCTCCCGTTGCGGAGCACAGGCTCCGGATGCGCAGGCCCAGCGGCCATGGCTCACGGGCCCAGCCGCTCCGCGGCATATGGGATCCTCCCAGACCGGGGCACGAACCCGTATCCCCTGCATCGGCAGGCGGACTCTCAACCACTGCGCCACCAGGGAGGCCCCCTTCTTTCTTCTCTTTACCCCAGAAACCATTGTAAATTAGTATCTGGTATTTCCTCCACTTAATTAATTAGCTTGACCTCCCCCGTTTGCATGCTAGAGACACAGGAAAATTATCCCAGGGGTCTGAAGAGAAGAGCAGGCCTTCCTCCTGGAGTCCCCTCACTTCCCCTTCAGTTTGTGAGAGCCCCTCGCACTGCCCGGGGGCCGCCCACTCTGCTGGGCTCCCTGCCCCACCCGTGAAGGTTGTCGGGAGTCCTGTGAGGGGCGCTGACACGGCAGCTGTGAGTGGACTGTGTGCTGCCCTGGGGGCTCCTTTCGTGGAAGCCGCCCGCCTCGCTGGTCCAGCCCGAGTGGAAGGAGGCGGGCGGTGTTTCTGCGGAATGTGTCACTGCTTGCACCTCTGGGGGTGTCCCTCACTTTCCTAGTTTGGAATGTCTTGTCTCTTAACGACCTGGGCTCAGCCAGCTACTTCCACCCTGTGTGGCAGCTGAGGAGGATCAGACTCCCAGCCCCAACCAGCCCGAGGAAACACAGTGACACAAAACTTGTATTAAGGCATCATGTCAGTCAGAAGAAATTCCCCAAGGCCCCAGCAGTCTGGGAGTGAGCCCTGGAGGGTCTGACTCATTCCAGAGATTGGGGGTGGGGAGGGTACATTGGGAGAGGTCAGAGGCTCTTGCTGGATTTGCATTGGTCTCCTTGCAGGTGTTTTCCTTGTCACCTGTCACATGCATACCAGTGTGTTGGCAAATAATGTAGGTATTAAAAGATTTTATCCTGGAGAAGATACATGACGTTTTAAACAATAATACCAGGACCTGAAAGGCGTTTCTGCCAGGAGGTCTCACTGGCAGTGTCCGCGGTGCCAGGCAGCTCGGGGCTGCGCTTTTGGGCTCCCAGCAGCATCCCGGGCAGTCCAGTTCCTGTCTTCGAGGCATCCACAGTCCCCAGCTGTCCTAACAGCTAACTGTCCTAACAGCAGTGGCCCTTCCCTGTCCCAGCTCGTCCTGCCGGCCCGTGTCCCCGGGACAAAGCTGGAACACCAGCATCTGGGGTGCAGACGCCTCCCTCCACTCACCCTGTGGCTTCCTCACATCACACAGGGTGCCTCGCAGACCGCTTCCCATCCGTGGGGGGGCTGTGGGAGTCCCCGGGGGGGGGTCACGTCCACTCCCGTGGTGGCCCATCCAAGCAGCCTTGCCTGCCTTTCCTCCGCTTTTCCTCCAAGGCTCAGGTTCCCTTGTGGAACTGTCCCCATACTGCCTAGCCACGTCACCTTTCCCCTGCACCGGCTATCCTTGGCACAGATGCCACGGGTGGCAGCCCGTGTGCGTGCGCCGTGCTCCTGTGTATGTTGGCCATGCCAGCTCTGTGCCCTTGGGCTGGTGGTGCCTTATATTCTTCTTAAAGTGTCCTCTGTCTCGCCATCTGGGATAGAAGCTCCTTGAGTACAGATACAGGATCAGCTTTTCTTATTTCCCCTGATTCATTTGAGAAGATGCTGGAGGGTGTACATACCTGGGTTTTCAGTTTACAAAGTGCTTGCATGTCCATGTTGCATCAGAGCCTTGGAAAGGCCCTGCTGGGGTGATAGCGTCACCGTCCCTGCTCTACAGAGGAGAGCCCTGGGGCACACAGCCAGGCTAAGTGACTTGCCCAAGGTCTCCCGCCCAGGACATCGAATCCAGGCCTCTGACTCCCTCTGCTGTGCTCATCGACTTCCTGCAGCTGCTCCCCTGAGACCTGGTACCTGGCATCAGGCCTGGTGAAAGCAGTGCGCCTTCTGCAGGGAGGGAGTAAGGGCGCCTGCCAAGATCTGGACTTGGGGGTGGGGGACGCCCAGTTCCGCCAGAGAAGAGCAGGTGAGTGGTCAGCATGCTCGGGCCGTCTTCACGCTGAGCCGGGAGGCGGGGGGAGCCCGGGAGGAGGCCCGCGGTTCCAGCTCACTCGCCTCCACCTCCCTGTGGGCTTGGGAGGCAGCTGCCCTGGGCTGGAGTCCCGGCTTTCGTGACCCTAGTGACTCTCTTGACCTGAGGCCTGGGCGGTGGCTGTGAGGACCAGCAGCCAACCCATAACCAACGTCAGCCTGCCTTTCTCTCTTGGCTCCACAAGGCATCTTTTAGGGAACTAAGGCCTGTCCTTGAGTAGTTAAAATCCCAGCCCTGTGCCCCGTGCAGACAGGGGGCTGTGTGTGGCCTGCTGCGGCTGTGCCTGGACGGATGGGTGACCTGGGTGGCATTTCGACTCCCCTTGGCAGGCAGTGCTGTCCCCAGGGCCTTTGATGCCTGAGTCCTGGCGGGGACCCACTGGGCTTCCTGGCAATCCTGGGTAATGCCGCTGTTTCCCCACATCCTGGATTCTGTTTCCAGCCTGCCACGGGGAGAAAGCTGCTCACTGCCCGTGCTGGCGGGCGCCTCCTCGTCTCATCGGCGGCGCACGTATTTTTAGCTGCAGCAGTCAAACCAAAGCTGCAGATGAGCCAGTGCATGCGGCGTGCATGTGGTGGTGGTGGAGTGGGGCGCCTCGGCCTTCCCCAGGTTGGCAGGTTTGCCATCGCAGCCTTTCTCAAAGGCAAAAACACCCTTCCTAGACATGCCAGTGGAGGGTCCACTCAGAACAGGCCTGCTGCTGGAGGCATGAGTGAAGGGTCTGCTTGAATGGGGAGCAGCGCCCTGCCCTGCCCGCCTTCACTGGGTTGGCACTGCAGGCGTTGGGCCGGGCCCAGGTCTCAGCAAGAGCTGAAAGCGACCTTGGAAAGCATCTCATTTATTTATTCTCCCACTTTGCATTAAATTCAGCCAATTCCTGTGGCTTTTTCTCATGGAGAAAATGAGCCAAATGACCTTTTACCTGTGTTTTTGGAAGTGTCTGCCGAGGTAAAGGTCTAGGCTTCAGGTGAGGTTTCTGGCTTCCCGGCCAGAGGAGGGGCCCTAGATCTGTGCTTCCGGCTTCCGTGCTTCTGGCGCTGCCAGCGGGGGAGGCCCCTGGCAGCCTGTCCCTGCTCAGAGGCGTCCCAGCCCAGATCAGACTGAGTTAGGTCTGCTCAGCACACCCGACCGTGGAAGGCAGGCCGGGCAGGAAGAAGGGGCCACTCCGCCCGCGGCTGCATCTCAGGAGGCTGGAGGGACGGTGGGGTCACACAGAGCTTGGTCCTCCCCGATGGGTGGGGTGGTCAGGAGGCGGAGGATGGGAGGGAGCAGGCACTGGCCTTCCCCCTGCACTCGAGGCCCGGCATTAGGGGACTACCTAGGGGCACAGGCGTTTCCCTTTGGTGGGTGGACAAACAGCCCATGGTTCTGACAACTCACCCAAGATCAAGCATCAGGAAGTAGGGCCGGATCTGGGCCCCAGGCTCACCATCCCAGCGGTCCTCGTACCCCGTCCATCGGCTGGCAGAGAGGAGGAGGTGCCTTTCCCTGGTGGTGGGACAGCTGGGTGCCCCGCACCGACTGCCTCCACGGCCTCGCCCGGAGCTGTCCACTGGTCCCTCCGTACAGCTGAGCAGACCGAAGGCCGGGCAGGTCAGGCGGCCTGATTGGGTCTCGTCCAGTCCACGTGGCTCACAGGCGCTGGTGTCTGAGCCAGTCCCACCGCAGCCCAGGAGCCATCAGCAGTGATGGGCACGTGTCTGGACACAGGAGCTCTGGCTTCAGTTGTGGGCCTGCGTGACCCTGGATAAGAGGTTGTGCCCCTGAGTGCTCACTCCCGTCTCCCTCCACAGTCCTTCCCGGGCCGGGCGAGGGTGGAGTGAGGTCCCGAGGGCATGGGCCGTGACTGAGGTGACGCTCTCAGGGGGAGAGCTCATGGGAGCGTGGATGTGGATGGGGCCTCCCAGGCCACCTGGCCTCCCGCATGGGCTCCTGTGATTGCAGGACCAGAACCAGGTTTGCCTCCTCCTTGTCTGTCCCTCTCCCTCAGCCACCACCAGACAGGGCTATTGGCCTCACTGTACTTTACCCGCCATTTTTGTGTCTTACCCACATTATTCAGAATGTGCTAAGTAAGCACAGAGCAGATGCTTAAGGGAGAGTGTTTGAAATTAAGCTGCCCAATTTCTTAGGAAGGAAAAGAGGTCTGGAAGCAAATGTGGGTCAGCTTGGGCTGCCGTGCTAAGAGGCTTTGGGGGAAAATAACTCCTTCCCATTTGAGGAATGGACAAAGGAAGCTGTCCTTTAAAAGACGCTGGCCTTCAGGCCACTTTGAAGCCAGACCTTGAGGCTGACAAGGCAGCTTCCCAGACTCAGCTGCTGACCTTTTCCAGGCGGCCCCTGACAGCATCCTTCTCCCCGAGGCCTTGTCTGGTGATTCGTCACTGGGCGGTTGATCCAGTCCAACAGCTGCAAGAAACCAGCCGAGCGACCTTCACTCTTGGAGATGTCAGCTTTGTCAGAGGATCGGCCCCTTAGCTTGAAACGAGTTCACCAGATCTCCCTTGGTGGTGGAAAATGTAAAGATCCTGGTGGAATAGAAGAATGCAGGGCACCGCCCCGTCTGCCAGAATCACAGCAGATCAGGAAGAACATGGACTTCGGGGCCGTGTGCCCTGGGTCCTCCTCTTCCTCGGGGCCGATGCGTTTCCTTGCAGAACCTTAGTCTCTGGATCTGTAAAGGGACCGCAGTCCCAGTTTATGTGACTGAAGGGAAGGTTAAATGACACAATGTATCCCCAGCATCTCTCGAGCAGGAGTGTGTGGCGCGTTACCTTCTCAACCATAGTGAGCTGTATTGAACAGACAGATCGGCCGAGCTTAGCCATCGTGTCGAGAGCCCCTGGGAACCTAATGGTAAATACACACTTGAACGAGGCTTTACGGCCCCTTTTGTTAAGAGCCGACCACTGCCTGCAGGTGTTTCACCCCCGTCCACCCAAAGCACGCTGATTCTTGCAGAAGAACCCTGATTTCTCAAGGGTGGGGCAAGATTCCATCCTAACAAGGCAGCCGAGGGCGGGGCAGCGAAGTAGACACGATCCCTTCACTCTGTCACAGAGGACGCCAGGGCTCAGAGGCTCAAAGCGTCTGCTCCCAGTCCCCCAGCGTGTAGGTTCCATAGGACGCAAAGCACATCCCCTCCTCTAGTTTGGAGTGGGCAGAAACAGCCACTCCAGGCATGCGTGGAAACCAGCTCTTCCTGACAGCATATGTGGCTTGACAGGAAGTACAGGAGTGCAGCCGTGGGAAGGTGCCAGAGAGCCACTTCCTGCCAGCCTGCAAGATGCCCGCTCTGCCGTGGCCATGTGGTTCCCAGGATCTGCAGGCTGTGGTGTTTATTTTATTGCAGCCTTGTCAAGAAGCAGCTCTAAACGGGGGGGGGGCAGATGGGGGACAGACCCTGCAGCAGGAACCTGCGGCTCTGCCAGAGGCCTGGAGAGAGGCCACCTGCCATGCCAGGGACGGGATCAGTCAGCACTCGCTTCCTGGGCGCATACTGTGAACCCAGCTCTGGGCCTGGAATGGGGTCCAGGGGCATGGGCTGGTAGGAGACTCTGAAGGCCGTGGGTGTAGCCTGGCGTGATGGGAGGAGCTGGGCCTCAGGTGTCCTGAGCTCATGTCCCGGCCTAGCAGGGGACCTTGAGTGTGTCGTGAGGATTGTTGGTACCTCCGTGTGCTCGGGACACAGCAAGGCACAGGAGAGGCTCCTAGCCTGGCTTCGGGGAGCTGACCCTCTTGTGGAGAGACAGACCCTCACTTACCTGCCTGTCACTCACGTAGCTCGGCAGTGCGATGGCACCAAGGCCTGTGGGCGATCGTGGGGCAGGGCGGGAAGGCAGTAGGGGTTGGGTTTCCTGGGGAGGGGCCCGGAGGAGGTAACGTCTGGGCAGAGATGAGAAGAAGAGGCGGGCAGCAGTGCGGGCCTCAGGTTACGGTGCGCCAAGGTCAGGTGCGCTTTCCACGGGGCCGTGTGCCTGGAGCCCGGACGCTGAGGGGCAGCTGGAGACGGGCGAGCTGCAGCCCCTGCGGCCTGGACCGGGGGGCTGGCTGGTACCCTCCTCCAACCGGCTGGGTAGGAGGAGGCCAAGCGCCCACCTTAGCAGGTGCTGAGGCCCCTGGAGAGTCCAGATATGGTGGGGCGTATGTTTCGTAGCAGGAAGACACAGGGGTCCCACTTGTGGCCCGTTTTCCTTGTGAAACAGGAGGGGAGATCATGTCACAGGATAGGATTGGGGCGGTTGTGTCGTGGGTGCTGGAAGTTTGAAGAGTACGGAAGAGTTTACCTGTAGTACAGGGCACGGAAGGAGCTTGGCCGCGGTCAGAACTCATGACGCATACGCTGAATTAATGCAGGAGGAGGAGGAGAGGGAGGGAGGGATGTGGTCAAGAAAGGGGAGGCTTCCATTTCGGGAGGGAGGCGGTCCCAGCAGGAGCCGAGGCTGTTGAGTGCCGCGCCTGACAGACAGAAGCTTCTTCGCTGTCCATCCAAGCTGCCTGGAGTGCGTGGGCAGGGCCGGGAAGGACCAGGCAGCAGGCGGGGGGCCTGGAACAGAGGGGTTTGCCCCGGACTATGTTTCCAGGGGGCTGTGAACATCCGTGCCTCCAGTTCCCAATTCTCCTTCTTCCCCAAACCTGAAACCTTTGGGGGAATGCAGAAGGGTCAGTGCAGACTTTTCAGCGGTGTTTACAGTCAGGGAGACCTGGACACAGCTGGCGTTCAGCAGGCGGGTGGACGTGTGGTTCCGAGGACAGAGGTCAGCCCAGAGGTGGGGCTCCGAGATGGAGCACCGGGCAGGAGTGGGCAGAAGGGACTAGGGAAGCGGCGAGCTGATGACCAAAGCCTGGAGGAGGGGGAGGGGTCCCAGTGGACACATGTGCCCCAGAGCGCTCAGGTGACAAGGCGCTGCCGTGCTCTGTGACCCCCTCTCTTCCTGTCCCTGCACCCGTCATGCCGGGGTTCTGTGCACCAGGCTCCTCCCGGGTGGTTCCGTGGTTCCTGCTCACAGCACCTTACCCCTCCCCCGAGAGACCGACCTCTTTCATTTTGGGGGGTAGTTATTCATGTGGGTGTTTCATCCTCCAACGTAATCTTCCTGAGGTCAGAATTCCCCCTGTCATTTGGCTCCCAGCCCCTCTCCGCGGCTCCTGTGGCTCTGGACACGGACTGTCACTGTCCGTGGTTTCTGAAGTGCAAGTTGGGGCTCGGGGCTGACGTGGGACCTGGTGCTTCCGGGTGTTACAGGCAGGCCGAGCACTGGAAGGTTCACTGCAGACTTGCAAGCACGGGGTCTTCTGGAGGTGGAGACAGCTACAGAAAATTGGAGCTCAGAGGTCACCCTGATGTTTGTGAAATGAACGAACGGCCAGGGGTGGGGAAGGCAGGGCTGCCCTGAGTTGACATTGTGTTCTGATGGCAGTATTTGGTGCGGGATAGATTGGTTTGAATTACCTTGGCTGAGTTTTGTTAAAAATCCATTGGAGCTTCTGAGAACCCACAGGGGGAATGTTGCAGCCTGCATTTCACCCCGGGCGTCCTCCCCCGGCGCCCCCAGCCCCGGTCCCATGCTGGCCTTTTGTGCGAGTAGAGCGGGGGCAGCCACTCTCCTGAAGCACAGAGGCCCATGGCGAGCATCGTCGGGCCACCCAAACGCCTGGCACAGGAGCAAGCCGGCTGCCTGGGCCATGTTGCCTTCCCCCACTCCTGGGAGCCTGTGACAGTCTCATCAGGACCTGGGTCTGCAGGGAGGGTGCTTCATGAGCTTGTTCTGCACTCAAGGAAGACGTGGACCTTTGTCTCAAGCCCGTGTGCGCTTGGTTAATGCCCACGCACAGCCTAGCGGGGCGTCAGCAGCGTCACCGATTCGGTTGTTTGTTCACTCAGCAAGCATCTGTTCAGTGCTGCGGCGTGCACCTGGCGCGGCCTAGACGCTGGAGGCACAGGGATTGCAAAAGGCTTTGTCCTCAGCCACTGACATTCCGCTGAGCAAGTGTGTCAGCTGGGGGCTGGCGGTGGGTGAGTTGTCCTCAAACGGCGCAAAATTACACGCACTGTACGTGGGGATTCGTTTCTCTGGGAACGGGGTCTGTTGTTTTCGTCAGATTTTCAGAAGGTTTTGTGGCCCTACGGGGGTGGGGTGTCTCTACTGAAAGCACTGACGCGGGGCACCCTCCCACCTCCCTTTGCTGCACCTGGAAAACTTAGTCCGTCCTTCAGGGCGCAGCTCAGCGGTCACCCCCTCCCGCCGCGGACCTCAGAGCTCCCTGCGTGAGCTCTGGGAACTCATCCCGCACGTGTCTCCGGTGTCCTCTGGGTCCTGGGCCCAGGCCCTGGCCGGGCTCCCCTCCGACCCACGCATCTTGCTGGCTGCCTGGGGGCGATGCTGGCATCAGGACCCTTCCTGTGGGTGCGAGGCTGACCGCCACAGGCAGCGCTGCCACCAGCCAGGGAGCAGAATCGCCCTCGGTCATTCTCTTTTTCAGACGCGGAACCTGCCAAGCTGTCATTAGGAGGAAGCGTTAATTTCCCTGCTTTCTGAAGCTATGGCACGTTATCACCCGCATGCCTTTTCTATTTCTGGAAGCATGAACTTTATTCTGCAGAAATCCAGCTTTGCTTAGTAAGCAGCAGAAAGCCCTGCTTTCCACTCAATGTCTCTGTGGGTCATGGGGACGGTGAGAGCATTGATGGCCGCTTCTAAGACCGGAAGCGCAGGATGGGCTTGATGACGGGGAGCCGGCGGCTGAAGTTGCCCGTGAGCCCCGAGCCAGGGCTCGGACGTCAGGCCACACAGCCGCGTGGGCCACCTGGGCGTCGGTACAAGTTAGCATCACCTCTTGAGTCTGACTCAGGCCAGTGATCGGGGCACGGGGTTGGGGAGAAGCTCCCGACCCGGGCATTCTCACGCGGTGCTGAGAACGCGGAGCAGTGCCTTGTGTGGGGCTGAGCGGGGAGAACTCATGGAAGCAGTGGCGTGTGAGAGAGGGCTGGAAGTAGCGGTAGGATTTCAGCCCGCGAAAGCGGAGGGAAAGGTTTCGGGCTGGAGGCAGCAGGATGAGCAGGGCCTGGGTGGGCCGGTGAGGTGGGTCCGCGGGGCGAGGGTGCGGGGCTGATGGAGGCGCGGGCTGGGTGCCCGGCGTTCCCGCCCCCGGCTCTCGGCTCCGCCGGCCGGCTCTGGCCTTGGCAAGACCACTGATCTTCCTGACTCTTCAGCGTCCAGGCCCTGCAGATACAGAGGTGTCCCAGGGGTCACATGAACAGGCTGACCTCAGTACAGTGGGTTCCCCCATACGCCCTCCCCCCGCCCCACCCGGGCACTTGTCTCCTCCTGCGGAGTCCCTGCACTTGCCCGGCTGCCTACTGTCCATAGCAGCTGACAGCAGAGCGCAGAGAAAATAAAGAGCAACTGCAGAGTCCGTCACACGTCCTGGAGAAGGTGCAGAATTTCCTGAAGTTGGTGAAATGATCCAGGAGAGCTTCCTTTGGACCCCGAGCCCTGGGCCAAGGAGGACCTGGGGGCAGAGCTGAGAGCTAAGGGTAGGGGGTGAGTGGGCCAGCGCGGGGCTCTCCGGGACGTGCACAGAAATGACCCTCCTGCGCTGCCGCTGCCGCGTGGAGTGAAACCAGCGGGCGCGCTGTGCTCTCATGCACGCGCTCAGAAGAGGGCAGGAAAAGACGATCACAACTTGACTCTTTCTTTGCTCTTCCGAAGACTTAGTACCTCTGGCAAATATAACCTGGGTTGTATTAACTATAACGTAAAATGAACTTGTTTTCATACTTCGTTTCATTTTATTTCCAAAGTAAAGCCTCAGTTTTACCTATTTTCACTATTTGCCGTGACAATTTGGTCCCATTTGTAAGTGGATTCACTTAAAAGTATCCTTTTTTCGAGCCGTTCTCCTCAGCGGGCAAGGCCTCCTGTCCTCAGGACAGCTGCCTGTTCAGTGGCCGGTTGATGGGGTTTGAAAGGCGGCGGGTGGGTCCACGGGCCAGGCCACTTGGGTCTGTGGTGCCTTTGTCTGCGGCTCCCTCCACCCGCCGCAGGCTTCATGGCAGCTGCTAGGCAGGAGCTCACGTCCCCACGGCAGTTTTTCCTGGTGGGAGAAGGGCTTCACCTCTGCCTGGGAGGTGGTAGCCAGCCGAAGGGACCCCACGCCGGCTCCTGACTCTTGTGGGGAGCGGCTGCCAGGCTCCATGGCTTCCCTGGCTGGCCTGTTGCTGTGTGTGGCCATGAGAGGCCCAGGCCCTGGACCCGCATCGGCAGGCAGGTTGGAGTCTCCACTGCCCGGCTCGCCCACTGTGTGGCCTTCAGTCTCCTCAGCTGACAAATGGAGGAAAAGTGGGCACCATCCCTTAGGGTCATGGTCAGGATGCAGTCTGAGGTTGTGTGCAAGTTCTCTTTGGAGACATGGGCAGCAGTGGTGTTTCTCACCCTGCTTCCGTGGCTAAGGCCCCAGCAGCTTCAAATGCCCACTGGGCCCCCGTTGTGCTTAGAATACAGACTCCTCGGGCTTCCCTGGTGGCACAGTGGTTGAGAGTCCGTCTGCCGATGCAGGGGACACGGGTTCGTGCCCCGGTCCGGGAAGATCCCACATGCCGCGGAGCGTCTGGGCCCGTGAGCCATGGCTGCTGAGCCTGCGCGTCCGGAGCCTGTGCTCTGCAACGGGAGAGGCCACAACAGTGAGAGGCCCGCGTACCGCAAAAGAAAGAGAGAAAGAAAGAAAGAATAGACTCCTCCCCAGCAGGGCCTGCCAGGCCTGGTCACCCCTGCTGGCCTCTGGCCTCGCCCCTCTGCCATGCTGACCTATGTCCGAAACCTCGGACGATCATCCCTCCGTGCCTTTTCCTTCTGCCCGGAGTGCCCTGTGCGCCTTCCTGCTCTTCTTTGGAAACGCAGCAAAGGCCCCGCGTCCCCATCTGAGCTGGCGGCCCCTGCCCTGGGCTCCGGAGCATCTTGTCTGACCTTCCACTGCCCTTCCCGCTTCCTCTCACAGGCTGCGAGCCCTCCTGGAGAGCAGAGGTGTGGCTGAGTCATTTGTGACCCCACGCCGGGCACCGCGCCAGATCCGTGATGGTGCTTGGTGCCCGGAGAACATCTGAATGAAAGATGAGTGAAGGAACAGACGGATGAGTGCGTGAGTGGATGAGGCCGCGCTCCTCCACCTTGGCTGGCTCTGCCTGCACTTTCCCTCGACCGCCTCCCCTTTCCTCCGTCAGTCCTTTCAGGCGGCGCCAGGTTTCGACACGGGAAGAAATTAATTCTGAAAGCAAGCCTGTCACATTTACAAATGGAGACCGTGCTCAGACACGGTTAATGCAGTCGCTGTTGAGAAAACAAGCCCGCCCGCCCCCCACCCCCAAGTCCGGTGCTTTGCTGTTGGCCTGCGTTACTGGGGGGAGCCCCGGGGAGGCCACGGTGAACCTCGGGAGGAGCCCTGGCTGCACAGCCTCTCTTGCTAGAGCTCAGGCTGCCATCAGGAGTTGTGGGCTCACTTCCCTGCCTCCTGGTCCCAGAGGAGGGAGGGGGGCGCCCAGGGCTCTCTGAGGGAGGTCTGTCTCCTGGGGGAGCAGAGATGGCTTTGGGACACAGGCCCCTGGGAGGCTTGGCTTTGGTCCTGAGAACGTTCCAGGTAGAGGTGGCTATTGGAAAAGGCACGTTGAGGTGAGGTACTAGGCACATAGCTGCCCCCCAGGTAAGACTCCTCCCCAACCCCCGCCAAGCCAACCTGCGGCCCTGCCCCGTGTCTGCACGCCCCTCTTCCCACAGACCTCCCCAGAGTCCCAAATCTTTGTGGTGCCAAGGGTATGGTGGAAGGGATTCCCACGTTGGAGTGAGGATGGATGAGGTCACCGCTGAGAGAGGGGAGGGGGCCACTGCATGTTCTGAGTCTGAACTGAGTCACTACTTCTCATAGTCACTGTCTTGTTTCATCTTTGATGTAACCCAGGGAGATGGAGAAACCATTCCCATGTTATGGGGAAAAGACTGAAGGACGGGGACTTGGGGAGCTGCGGTCAAGTCAGACAGCGTGTTTGGGCCCAGTTCTGTTGCTCTTCTACCAAGCACACCGCCTCCCAGTTCCCTGGCTCTGTAGGAGGCTGTGCTGGCTGGGCCCGGTGATGTGCAGGGGATGCTTGGAGGTCACCCGAGGGAACTGCCCGTCTTACAGGCTGTATAAACCGTGCATCAGCTGGTGGCCCCAAGGCACAGGGTCAAGCTGGGCCTTCCAGGAGGAGAGTGCTGTTTTCAGGGCAGCTTCTGGGTACCCCACACCTGACGGGGCTTCTCATCAGCCATTCCCTCAGGGAGGGTGCAAGGTACTGGGTTGGCCAGTTCAGAATCACCAACCCCCTGTCTCCTAAGGCTCCTTATTTAGAAGGTCAGGAACAGAGCCCAAGTCTGCGTGTGTAACGGACGGCCAACCTGGTGATGCGGATAAGCCGAGCTGGGGACCCTGCCCCGCACCGTCCTGGATCCCCACGGGACTCGCAGCTTCGGGGACGCCACTGTCATTTGAAGTTGCCAGATCCGAGGCTCAGGGAAGTGACAAGACTTGGCGAGGCACCGGAGCTGGGATGCAGACCCCGCCAGGGCCCCAGAGCCAAGGCTGGCCACCCGGTGACCCAGGGGCCCTGCAGTCACAGCTTGGGATTCTCAGCAGGATTCTCAGGCCTGGAAAGTCCAGCGCCTGCTTCCCAGGTTCCGAGGAGAACCAGTATTGAACCGCTGTCTGCTCACCTCCACGCCCAGTGGCTTCATGGTCCCGATTCAGAATTTCTGGGCCTGATTGTTTGTTTGTCTTTTGATCAGCGGCCCAGCTCCTGGTTACGGGGCAACCGGGTAGGCCCAGTGGTCTTCCAGGCATGTTTGTGAAGGAGGCAAAGTCTCCTGCCTCCCAGAGACACGAACAAATAATGGTTTAATAATTGACGCTTCCACCTCAGAACACCGTGCCAGCTGCATCTGAAGATGATTATCGCCCAGCGGAAGGAGGCAGGAGCCTATCCAGAGCCCAGGGGCCCCGCTGGCAAGGGGGGAGCCAGGTCGGTGTGATTTGCAGGGGGAAGGGGGAGACCAGTGTGCTTCCCAGTGAGGGTCCCAGGGTGCCCAGCACCGGCCTCAGTGCCCACTGGTGCCCCCTTTGCTGGGCTCTTTCAAGACCCACCACTGCCAACGAGTCTTCTGAGAGATTTGAGCAGGAGAGAGAAAGGAGAGAGCAGTTCATGAGAGGAGCGTCTGTTACAACCTGACTGTGTGCCGGGTGTTACGCTGAGCCCTCCTTGTGAAGGAGCTGCTGTGATCCCTGTGACCCTCGTCCCACCAAGGCTCAGAGAGGTTATGACGTTCCTTTTCCAGAGCCACACAGCCGGGAGGTGGAGGAGCCATGTTTGAGTCTTGGTGCCTGGCTAGGCTACCCTTTACTCGGGGCATCCTGTACGCTGGCCGCTGTGCCAGGTGCTCCCACACACCCTCCCCTGCACCAAGGGAAGGTGCGCCGGCAGCACTCCCACCTGGGCACAGCCCGGGTTGCTGAGGGTCGCGTCACTGCCCAAATGGAACGGGACCCCAGCCAGGCCTAGACTGCACTGAGCTCCTAGCTTCTTTCTGGAACTAGAAACGTCATTAATGGCGGCGTCCGAGATCTGAGGCTCCGGGGAGCGGAGCCAGCCCTGTCGAGTCTGACGGGGCTCGACAGAGAAAGAGGTGATCTCGGTGCTGGATGTCGCACACTGTTTGCAGCCTCCTGACCTTGGGGAGCTCTTCCTCGTGCCACCGCACAGTCTCCCCAGAATGTTCACAGTAAACTTATTTTCTGCAACCACTACATATGCTCCAAAATCATTAAGTATGAATATTTCCAATAAGTCCATAGGAAGTCCCTTCCTTTCCTAATTGGTTTGCTCGTTGAACATTCATATCCGGTTTTCTGGCACTCTCCAAGCTTCCCAGCTTGCGTTACCGTGTCGAGGACCCTCTTCTCGCTCTGCTTCCTCTGGAGACCCAGCAGTGGCGTCTGGCCAGACCGGAGCCTGGGGACCTTCTGCAGAGCCGTCCCAGGTGCCCTTCCTCCCAGGATACATTTTCAGGAAATCTGCCTTCTTTTTTTTTTCTTTCTTAAGATTTTTTTTTTTTGATGTGGACCATTTTTTAAAGTTTTTATTGAACTTGTGACACTACTGCTTCTGTTTTCTGTTTTGGTTTTTTGGCCGCGAGGCATATGGGATCTTAGCTCCCCGACCAGGGATCGAACCCACACCCCCTGCATCGGAAGGCAAAGTCTTAACCAGTGGACCACCAGGGAAGTCTCGAGCTACCCTCACACAGCTCCTGGAATCAAGATGGAGGGCAGCTGGTAGCATTTGGGGGTCAGCATTTGTACTCTCTGAGTTGCTCTGGGCCTGAGCGTCTGTTCCTATTGAAAGCAGATGGTAACACGGGGCGGGTATGAGCTTTTGAATCACGCTGACTAAGGTTTGAATCAGGCCAATCTCAGATAAGGTACAATATTCTCTTACCCTGGTACAATGTGCTCCCAGCTCCCACAGTGCCTTGTTCCTGCCTCCCTTTAGGATCTAGTGCCTTGTTGTGTGGACGTTCCTCTACCTACCAACAGGTTAGACCCCTGAAAGTCTGTTCACTAGCCTGTCCCAAAGTAACACCATGTAAGTGACCCACTACATCATCTGTTGGTTGGGGGCTGAGCTGATTGCATTCTCTCCGTTATTTAGCTTCCTTTATTCTCGTGAATGTTCGTAAAGTGAAAGGTGTGGATGGAGGAGCTTCCGCAGTTTGTTTTTACACGCTGGTGTCTCTCTGCGACTGAGAATCCTTTGAAGGAGGGAGGAGGGAGGATATCTTATTCACCTTGGGGCTCCCGTAGCTGCCATGGTTCTTGGCGTGTGACAGGACTTCGATAGGTGATGGTTGGAGAGGTAGACGGGCCTTTGGGCGGGGGGAGACGAGTGCACAGCTGCGTGGTAAATGCTTGGATGGGCCAAGGCACAGTTGGGTGAGCGGGTGGGTGAAGAGCGGAGTGGCTGGACAACTGGTGGGTGGAAAGGATAAAGAGCGCACGCCTGATGGACGGGCGGATAGCTGTGTGCCTCTGCGCGTGTGTGGGGGAGCTGGGTGCCCAACTCACTGTCAGACCAGAAAACCTTCCTCGTGTGACTTACACCCCTTCCGACGGTAACTTTCACGGCCCAGCTTTTGCAGATGGGTTTGGGAGGTATGTTAGAGTCTCGCTCTTTCTTTTCTTTGACAGTTATGGTGACCTGTGATTAAAGCGTGTCACAAGTAACCCCGTTTCTCAGCAGGACAGAGGTGGTGCTCCTCAGGGTACTGCTTCTGGGGGCTGCAGGGAGGAGCCCCTGGGAGTCAGGAGCCCCAGGGTTCAGACTTGGCTGTGCCTCGTGAGACCCGCCCAGCCTGCATGAGTCGTGAATGTGAGACGGTCACCACTGTAATTGGCACGTAGTGAGCACTCAAAAACTCTAGTTTTGGGCTTCCCTGGTGGCGCAGTGGTTGAGAGTCCTCCTGCCGATGCAGGGGACGTGGGTTCGTGCCCCGGTCCGGGAAGATCCCACATGCCGCGGAGCGGCTGGGCCCATGAGCCATGGCCGCTGAGCCTGCGCGTCCGGAGCCTGTGCTCCACAACGGGAGAGGCCACAGCAGTGAGAGGCCCGCGTACCGCAAAAAAAAAAAAAAACAACTCTAGTTTTTCTTCCATCTTCCCCACGTGTAATGTCTACCAGATGGGGTGACGGAGGCTGGAGCACTGTGTCAATGGTTGAGCCTCCGGGGGTTCAGGCTCCGAATAACTGGGCTCGGGGGTCACTGGGGAGCTGGTACAGGAAGCGGGAAGCGGAGGGAAAACCGCTGGAGGCCCGGGCACTTGTGGGCGAGGAGGGGAAGGGCGTACGGTCCCTCAGGCCACGGGCTGCAGACCTTCCCAGGCCCCGTCCCCCAGAGGCCAGGGGTTGCTGGCGCTGAGCCGGGGTGGAGCCAGGCGCTCCGGCAGAGCTGGCCCTGGACGCAGATGGACTCAGAGGGGGTCCCGACAGGGGACCCCGAGGAAGCTCCTTCACCTCCTGGCCAGTTCCAGGAGCAGGTGGTGCCCACCTCACAGGGCAGCGTGGCAGAGGGTGAGGGGCCGCAGCGGCCTCCCCGTATGGAACACGCTCAAAAATGTTCAGCCCCTGGGGATGTGACCACGATCGTATTCACTGTTGTGTTGGGTTGGCTAAAAAGTTCGTTTGGGTTTTTACATAAGGTGTTATCAGGTTACTGAATGCTATATACCGTAATATATAACTGAGACTATATTATCTATTTAATATGGCAAATAATGCGTTTGTATTATAAAACTAGAACAATTATTGGGCAGTTCCCTCGTAGTTATTAAGAAATTCTTAACAAGGAGCACGGTGCAGCTGCAGAGCCGGATCAGAGCGGGTTAGAGCAGACAACTCGACACCCCCATCCCTTCCTGGCTCCCGGCACGCTTCTCTGATACCAGAGCAGGCATGGCTGGCCAGCGGCGAAGATCACCAGCACCCCTGGTCCGCGGTGAAGCTCTTCCCGTGACGGGAGCAGCATCCCCAGCGTGGCCCTATGTCATCTGCTTCCCATTTGCTCTGTGATCCGCGTGGGGCCCCTTGAGTGCGCCCTTGGGGGCCCCAGGAGATCTATCTTTTCCTCAGGGATCCTAGACAAGGGCAGAGGAAAAGAGGCCACCCAGGAACCTCCTGCTGGAGACGGGGGCCAGCGGGCACTGGGCAGGCGTGCCCTTGAGTCCCTCATCAGAGTGGAAGGGGCACTCGCTGAGCCAAGGGAAGGCTACTTAAGGAAAAGAAAATGTCCCAGTGTGTGGCACGGGCACCTGGGTCTGGACTCTTCTGAAACCTCTGATTCACCTAAGCAGGTAGATTTCTATTTCAGGGGCTTGGAGCTATATAAACACACGTACGTATTTATATGGAGAGGGCTGAGTCTATACACTTCTGTGTCTACGTATAGAAAGAGATCCAACTTTAGGCGCGTGTGACATGTGGATTTTGCAGAGATACGTGTGTGTGTGTGTGTTCCATACAGTACATCCTACTTCTCTAACGTCAGTGGAGGATTTTCTTCTCCAGGTTATTTACTAGGTAGTCTATCAACATGTCAGTGGCCCTCTGGTGTGTGTGGGTCTGTGTGCGCGCATACAGGCGTTTCACTTACCTTGTCAATTGTTAGAGGCAATGTGGGCTTCAGATCAGGGAGGCCAGATGATGATGTTTCCTGGGAGGGCTGATGGGCAGCTCGCGGAGTGGGTGCGGCACCCGTCCCTCGCGCGATGCCGACGCGGGCCGGAGCTGCTCACCGGTGGTGCAGTGGCGGTTTGGCGGGCGCCCCAGGGGCCCAGCTGTCGAGCGCGCCGTCAGCTGCTCTGTTCTCATCGCCTGCTTCTGTTCTCTGCCTCCTCCCTCAAAGCCTCTTGAGAAAGCCATTTCCATTGAGTGACCGGCCCGAGAGCTTCCCGGGCAGGCCCTGTGGAGTGGCTGAGACTCTCCACGGGGGACCTTGTTCGCTTCCTGGAGACCAAAGTCCAGGCCCCTTCTTGGTGACAGGGGCCCACGCTGGTGGGCTAGGATGGGCAGTGCTTTGTCGGTGGTGGTCTTTTGTCTTGGAGGGGTCTTTAAATGTGCTCCTCCCCCCGTCGCCTTTGAAGGGAGCACAGGTGCTCACCCTCCTCCCCGAGGTCGTCAGAAGCCGCCATTTCACTGCTTTGCATTTGTATTGAAGGATAACACAGGGCTGAGTGAACGCGACCGCTGGCTGCAGGATCCCGTGAGTGTCTATGTCATTCAGACGGAGTTGGTCCATTGATTCCATTCCTCGTCCAGGATGAACATTGGTTCCGTTCTTTTCTCACCTCAGGGCTTCTAGGTGTTGATGGAAGAGTGTTTGTACTGCGTGTGTTTCTCCTTCTCAGAAACTGCTTTTTTTTTTTTTTCTTGTTCACCACGAGCCACATTCAGCTTTCTTGGCAGAAGCCTTGGTTTTGGAAAAGAGGTGCATTTGTTCCTGAGGGGCCCTCTCTGGTCCACTCTGAAAGGTCTGCAGCGTCTTCCTTCCCGGTTGGGGAGGGCTTCATCCTCCCGTGTGCCCACAGTGACCGGCATTTGGGGACCCTGCCGGGCAGGGACAGTGGCAGGTCTGGATCCTGGCACAGAGCCGCCTGTTAATAAGTAATCATTCCGTGAATGAAACCACGAATGTTTTGATTGACTTGACCAGACAGTTTCAATAGTTTCTTAATGAATTTGGATAATCTGATAAAAATGATATAGATTTGACGTTGTATTGGACTAACAGACTGCATCGTGTACTCAGATTTCTAACCCGCTGTGCTCGCCCGTGGCCTCCCCAACAGGCAGTGTGGGGGGCAGCCTTGGTCAGTAGCATCAAAGACAGAGCGGAAGGGGAGCTAGGAAAGTGCCCCGTCCGCGTGCCGCTCTGAGCCTGTCCACGAGGGCCCTTGGGGCTTGGTAGCCTGGAGTCTCTCAGGTGTCTGAATGCATCAGCCAGCTTCCAGTGTGTCTGGAATTGTGTCCTAACCCAGAGTAACTAGAACTCAGTGGAACAGTTACATTTTCTTTCCAAGACCATTGTAATTATGTGTGTGTAAGAGAGTTAATTTCTTTAAAGTGCTGTGTAAACATTTGTCTTCAGTATTCACTGTGTTCCCACGGTCATGTGTTCATTGCACCTACTCTGCTGATCTCGGATGTGGTTCACCCTATCCCACCAGAGTCGTGGGGCTTGGAGCCTGAGGTTTGCAGGCTGGTGAGACTTCGGTGGGGCCTGGAGCTGGGCCACTGACTGGAAACACAGCAGCAGAGGCGAACGAGTGTCATCCTGTCACCACCCTCCTAAGTGCCGGCTGCTGTCATGGGGATGTAACTAAGAGCTCCGTTCAGTTTAGGATTGACCGTTGGCTTCTGTGGGGGGCCCGGGGTCTCATCCCTTCTTGCTGAGACTTTTACAAGACTCCTCCCGGTCTCCTCCAGCTTCAGGCCTTCAAAGACTTTCCTGAACTTTCCTTATGACTCTCAGGGCCCATCACAGCCGCTCCCTCGAGTGGTCAGGTCCTACCTCAGTAGGTGATGCTAGTGGTTGCCATGCCTCCGCCCACCCCTTGCCCTGCATCCCCTGCTTGCCCTTTGAGCTGCTGTTGCCTCTTCCCCTGGTCCTTGGTGTGCCCTCGTCCCAGCACTCCTTCCCCCGGCCTGCCACTCGGGGGCTGACTCAGCTGGCCTGCACACCAGCCAGCGAGCCCTAGAGAAGAGGAACCGCGTCTGTGACACACAGAAACTGCAGGTTGTGTCCCGTAGTCTGAGGTTTGGCTACCGTAGCAGAAGCCCCAAAATGAGAGCGGCTTAAGTAAAGTTCATATGTCTCAGTCACGCAAAAACCTGGTGGCAGGCAGGCCAAAGCTGGTGTGATGCGCTCACTGCCAGAGACCTGGACCCCCGCCACCCCACCCTGTGTGGCCGCGGTAGTGCTGGCTGTTGCTGCTGTGGATTTCAGGGGATTTCGGCCGGCGGGAAAGAGGAGGGGAGGGAGGAGGCACTGCCGGCCCCCTTCAAGGAGACTTCCACTCTTTACATTCCACTGGCCAAAATTTACCGGAAGCTCGGAGATATGGCTTTATTGACGGTGGCCAAAGGCCCATCTAAATCTCAGGACCCCTCACTGTACAAGGGAACACGGGTGTTAGGAGGCAATTAGCAATCTCTGCCCCTCGGGTATATTTCAGGTTTGCAGACTCCACTGGATTGCCCGGTACATCTGTAAGAGCCTGGGGCAGGAGGAGTGGGGCGGGCATTTGTAGACATGGGCCTCGCCCGGGCTTTCCCTCTAAATCTTCTCTACCCCTCCCCACAGCCCTGCAAAGCAGGGGCAGCGTCAGCCTCATTTCTGAGACCCAGAAAAAGAGAATTTGCCCAAGTCATACAACCAGAAAGTGATAACCACCACACACTTCCTAGTTACCTCTAACTGGAGAAAATTAACTCATGCAAGACAGGATAAGTGTCAGTTGAGTGGTGAGGCCCGAAGGAGCCCACGATGAGCCTGGGTGGGACGTGCCGGAGGACGTGAGGCTCGTGGGACGTCGGAGGAGACAGGGCGGGCTGGGAGCGTGCGAGAGGCTGAGGCCTCCGGACCAAGGCTGGCCAGCGGGTCACGTTAGCCACCTGGGGGTCGCGGCCAAGGCATCTGCACGTGGAACAACCCAGGCCCGGTTCTGAAACAGTGGATCAAGACCAACCTGACTGGTAAATGAGGGCTCCTTGCCTTTTACAAGATGAAAAACAGTTTTCTCCTCCAGACCATCTTCCAGAAAGCTTAAGCCAGTTTACACGCAAGCTCGTCACCTGTGGGAGAGAGCCCTCCCCGAGGTGTGGACGTGGAGCTTGCGGCTGTGTGCACACAGGCAGTTCCCTCACGGCTAGTGTGGGCGTGCATCCAGCTCCATGACTCGCCTGTCTGGAAAAGTAACGGCCCCTCTAGTTTTTATGGAGGCAACAACAAAGAAGTGTTGGTGAGACGGAAATGCCTCGTCCTCTGTCTCATCCTGTGATGTGTTTGAAGCCCGGTTATTTCATGTGGGGGGAGAAGCGGGGAGCCAGCTTGGCTGACCCCCTCCTCTATGCCACAGGCACTCTGCTGGGAGACGTACGGGGTTGTCAGACGCAGTCTTCGCAACAGCTGGGCGTGATGTCAGTTACCCTGTGCGACAGATGGGGGAAGTGAGGCTGGCGGAGGCGCTGTGAGCCCTGCTGGGGGTAGGGTTTGTGTCTCTGAGTTCACCCTCACGATGATGGGGTCTCCTTGCGTGCGGGCCACTTCAGGACTTTGGTGGCATGGGTGGGCCTCTGGGCAGGCGCCCATGTTGGGAGGCGGGGTCGGGGTCGGGACGCCATTGAAGCCTGCGGGACCCCAGAGGCCATGCCCTCTAGAGGTTGGGTGTGGGGATGGAGGGCAGGTGACCAGGGGACAGTGAGGAGAGCTGTGCGGAGAGCACATACCCAGTGCTGAGCTCTGGCTGAGGTGCTGCGTGCGTGTTCTGGGGCTGCTGTAACGAGTGGCCACAAACATGGCTTAAAGAAGCACAGATCTGTTGTCTTATAGTCCCGGAGGTCAGAAGTTGAAAATGGGTCTCACTGGGCTAAAATCAAGGTGTCAGCAGGGCTGTGTTCCTCCTGGAGGCCCTAAGGACAGCTCCGTGGCTCACCTGTTCTAGTGTCCAGGGGCCGCCCACGTTCCTTGGCTCATGGCCTCTTCGCCTCCAAAGCCAGCATTGGCTGGTCCAGCCTTTCTCCTGATGCCACCTCTCCGGTTCTGACTTTTCTGCCCCTCTCGTCCACACTTGAGGACCCTGGTGGTTACGTTGGACTCACCTGAGCAATCCGGGCTTCTCTCCCTATCAGACAGTCAGCTGATTAGCAACCTTAATTACATCTGCAACCTAAATTCCCCTTTGCCATGTGATCCAGTGTATTTACAGGGTCTGGGCATCTGGGGGCGGGGCATTATGCTGCCTGCCAAGCCTGTTAAGACTTACGGAAATTTGGAGGAGTTCAACTTTACCCCGTGCACAAAATGGACGTTTTAGGACTTTTTTCACCTGCGTCTACAGGAGCCTGGGAATCAGGAAGTAGTGAGCTGGAGACTGGACCCCAGGTTCTCGTCCCGGCCCCGCCACCAGCCCACTCTGCTGACTCACGTCTCTGAGCCTCAGTTTACTCATTTGCCCAATGAGGACAACCATCTCTGCCCCGTTCACTCCGCACGCTCGTTTAGATATTTGAACACTTTCAATGTGCTACTCATTCTTTCCCCGATTCAGGATTTGTTGAGTGTCCCCCGCCATGTGCCTGGCATGGGGTTGGCCCCAGGTCTGTACCAGCAAGCAAGATAGGCCACCCCGCCTCCAGCTGCCTGTAGTCCGACTGCAGGCCCAGGGCTGGGGGGTGGCTGGACCGGCCGGGATGGCCAGAAGCATCCTGGCCCAGGAGGCCCAGCCAGCACTGCCACATGTCTGTCTCTTCACCTCGAGGGCCTCAGCGTCCTCATCCCTAAAACAAAAACGCTCACACTCTCCTGCTGGGTTATAGGACGTTAGATTAGAGGATGCCTATCCCAGATCCTGGCCCCGGCAGGCACTCCACGGGGATGCTAAGTGTAGATTACAGAGCATCACCCAGTTGCCTAGGCTGCGTCCCCAGAGCAGAGGGACAAGCACTTTGAAAACTGTTGACGGGCAGGACTGTGAACTACAGGACGGAGGTGGTGGTGGTGCCTCTCTGTGCTGTGTGTTGAGGACCCTGCTGCGGCGGGGCAGAGCCAGCGCCCACTGCCCCCTCACAGGGATCAGCCCTGCGTCCTGAGCGCACCCCTGCCGGTCCCCTCCCACCTCTTGGTGCAGGGGGAGCTGTGGTCACGGCCCTGGGCAGGAAAGCAAGAGAAACGGTTGATTCAGTTTACCAGCGTGATGGATCGCCCGCTGATTGAGTTTATTTGTCAAGGCTGCAGCGAGGCTGTGTCGGGGTGGGGGGCGGCTATCTGCTCTGACAGAGCGGGAGGTGGGTTTTCTCTCCCCTCCAGTGCTCCCTGCTCACTTTGAGTGAGGCCGGCAGGTGGAGGCCTGGCTGGAGGGCTTCTCTCAGGACAGAGCTGGCTATAGCAGCAGATTATAAAGCAGGTTGCCCCAGGCAAGACGCCCCAGGCCCAGGCAGGAGCACTTAAAAGGGAGAAGAAGGAGGTGCCCCAAGGCCAAGCAGGAGCACTTTTTCAGTAGCCAGGAAAGTAGCTCTCCCCGCAGCTGTCCAGAGAGGCTGCAGCCTGGCCAGCTTGGTATCAGGCCAGTCTTTTAAAAGCACAGCGTGGCACCTGGGGCTTAGAAGACACCCAGGAAGTGGTAGTTGAATTTGAATTCATCTGTGGGTTTCCTGGGCTCTGGGTAAAGTTCATTTGTGTTTCTCTGACCCCCCTCCTGCTGACCAAGGCCCCAGGATCCCACCCTGGATGAGGATCCTGGTATGCCAGCCATGCCTCTGGGTTAGAGGCTGAGGGAACGAGGGCTCTGGCCCCGTGGGCACCAGAGGAGGGCACCGTTGTCTCACAGCCTCGCCAGGGGCCTGTCCCCATGCTGCAGGCCTATGGAAATCAGGTGACTCCCCCAGGGTCACCCGCCTTGTCAGGAGCACAACCAACAGCCAGTGGAAGACGGGTTCCCAAGCTCACATTCCTTCCGACCTCAGACAGAGCAGGAGGTGACCTGGGGTCCTTCAGCAGAAAGCAGGGTGTCAGGAGGGCCTTGAGGACCCCGCACACGGCCAGGCCGAGGTCAGCCAGGAACGGTAGTTGCTGCGAATTCCTGCCCCAAGGGCACTCTTGGCCCAAGACCAAGGGCAGGAGGGTCGTTATCAGTTCCCAGCTGGCTCCGCTGCTTGCTCTAGGGCCCTGCAGCCTTGCACCAGAAGGGCCCTCAGGGATTCCTGGGTCAGCCAGCAACACCCAGGCCCCTCAGGCATTCTTGGGGAGCCACGCCAGGTTGTCACATCAGTTTTAAGAATCTGCATTCAGGTTTGCCCTGGTGCCATGGCTACCACATCATATGGCATTAACACACCTGGTAAATGGTGACTAGCGTTCTCTCGATTATTCACTCAACAGATATTTACCTGGTGCTGTTTGCCAAGCCCTGAGTGTGTACTAAGTAGTGCACAGCCCCCTGGCCTGAGGTCCTCCAGGCGAGGAATGGGGGCTGGGAGCCATTCCCAGCACTTCCGAGGTCCGTGGTGTGTGCATGTCTGTCTGTGGGCTCAGGTGGCCCAGACCAGCTGAGAATTCCATTTCCCTTGCTTTTGATGGCAAACAGCCACCCTGGGGACAGTCACTACAGAAGCAAAGTAATTGTTAATGGCCGCACTTTCTTGGGTGCCAGAGTTTCTCAGAAAGTGGAGTCCGCTGGAGACAACACAGGGCACTGCCATGGAAGCTTTGGGCCCTGGGAGGGAGAGGCCATTTGTTTTTACCCTGTGTCTCCAGGCCTGGCACAGGGCTGGCACTTCCCATCTCTGGAAGGCACCCCTCCCTCTCCCAGAGCACAGGCGGGCCGTGTGCTGTCCTGGGACGCTCCTTCTTTCCCTCTTGTTCACCAAACAGAGGAGACACCCAACAGAGCTGGCGGCTTCCTGAGGGAAGTGGCATTGCATGGGGACCTGCAGGAACGAGGAGTGGGAAGAATCCCCATGGAGCGCAGCCCGCAGGGTGCAGCTGAGGGTGGGTGTGCCGAGTGAGTGACTAGTGTGAGGGGCTCAGCCTCCTCTCTGATGGGTCACTTTCAAGTGGACACAGACGCGGATCCCGTCAGCACAGGGCCTCGGTCCCTCCGCGGATCTTTGCCGTACCCCAGCGTCAGTGCCTTATCCCCGCGGTGGTTGTCTGTCTGGTTCATCAGTCCCTCAGTGTGGGCACCACTTGTTGAGAGCTGTCCCCGGCCCCCGGGGTGCTTGGGACATGCCCTGCCCACGCCCTGCTCTAGATGCACTCACTGCCTGGCCTGGTGTCTCAGGAGGCCAAGACCATGATGCTCACATCCCCTGATAACGTCCCCGACATCAAGCGCAGTGTCGGGCAGGTAGCAGGTGCTCCGTGTTTGCTGGATGCGTGAGAGGGCCAGTCCCCGAGGCCTGCCCTGCGGGAGTGGCTGGCAGGTGAGGATGGCAGAGCGTCTTTAGGCCAAGGTAACAGCTTGAACAAAGTCCAGGGGTGGACTGCCTGTCTTGTGGTGCATTTGGTATTATTTGGTAGATGAGGTACCAAATGGGCCTCCCAGTATGGAAGAAGCTGCCCCCAGAGACCCTGGCAGTGTGTATTTTTACCAGCCTGGTGTGTCAGCTCCCCTGTCGCTCCAAGGCTGGCTGACCCGGGGCTGCAGCTGTCTGCCCACCCGCCCACCCTTCAGCTGATAAAGGTTCTGATCTCCCCAGAGCAGGGCTGGAAGTGGGGGAGGAGTAAGAGGAAGAAAACTGATGATCAGGTTCCCAGGCAACTCCTGGACATCAAGCCTCGTCTAAAGGAACCATCGGTCAGAGGCAGCCATAAAAAGGCCTTTGATGGGGGCCGAGAATGTCCAGTGGTCTCCAGCCAGGCAGCAGCTACCAGGCAGAGATTGCTGTGGATGCCTAGGTAGTGGTGACACGTCTGTCATCACAGCCAGCAGTCTGGTTCTGCAGAGTCCCGGCCCCCAAAAGAAAATAGGCTGACTTATGCCGGTCACGACACTGGCACCGGGAGGCCTCTGAGGCCACCAGGTCCAGTGGCAGAAGGCAAAGGAGGCTCTTCCGGAGCATCTCCGAGCAGCTGTGGGAAGGAGCCTTCCGTAGCACAGGCCCTCAGGCTTGGCCCCCAGCACCGCCCCGTGCCCCGGAGGACTCCACCTTGCCCACGCGCTCGTCCCTGCAGATGTGGTCGCTGTGCTTAAAGAGCTCCCAGCCCAGCAGAGAAGAAAAGCGACCAAGTACGTAGGATGTCAACCAAGTATGATAAGGGCTAAACAGGAGAGCAGGTTGAGCAGATGCGAGCACCCGGAGACCCATGGGGCCCTCGGGAGGGGTCTGGGCAGCTGCACGCCCGGGAGCGGCGCCCCCGTCCAGCTCTCCTGGCACGCCTTTCCATCCTCGTCTGGAAATGGCGACGGGACCCCCTTCTTCCCCTGCCTGCCTCGGGGCTGTCTCGGGGCTCCATGAATGCAGAGTGTGATATAGCCCTTCTCACTGTCACTGCCAGCGGGACACTGCACACCTACACTGTGGTGATAATAAGGACCGTGGGTTGGCTGGCGACCTTGAACAGCCTTTCTGTTCTATGCAGATGTGTTGTCTTGGGCTTTAAAGTTTACAGAGTATTTTTTCTGTCCACTTTCTCACTGGTTCCCTGTCCAAGCCCCACTGTTGGGCAGACACTCAGGGCCCCGCCGTGGACTCCACTGTCTGCTCCTTGGTCAAGGTCTCACGGCTGAGTCTGGACTTGAACCCAGGTCTCCAGGCTCCGAGTCCTCATCATTGTTTTTCTTTTTAAGGAGAAAAAAAAAAAAAATAGAGAGGCAGAAGAAGCAGTTCCCATCAGCCTTTCGGACTCCCTGGGGACAGTGGGGCTGAACCACAACCTCCTGTTTTTAGTAACAGTAGCAAACATTGGGGTTTTTAGATGATCATGTTCTTTAGTTTTCAAAATAAAATACCTCCGGTTAGAAGCACCCTCTCCTCAAAGAGCATTTGTTCCTTCTGAGAACAAATTACAGGTGTGCTGAGATTTCTCAGAGCCGTGATCTTCACTCAGGGGAATTCAGCAGACTGTTCCAGGCTTTCAGGAAGCCCAGCTTCTCTCTCTTCCGGCATCCAGATGAGTTGTGAGTTTTCAGTCCTTAGCTAGGTCATACGTCCTGCAGGCTGCAGCATCTCGACTGTCGAAGTGAACGGAGCAGCTCTGGGATCAGACGGCCTGGGGCTGGGTCCTGGGCCTGATCCAAACTCTGAGCCCCTCCAAGTGTGTCTGTAGGAGGGGCCTGGCGGCCTCTGGCGTGTCTGGACCTGGGGAAGATTACAGGAGCAAGTGCACATCCAGCCCAGGGGAATCAGAATGTCTTCCAGTGTCTGAGAAGGGCGAGCGTATCTTTGTCCAGGAGCGCTTCCCTTGGTGAAAAGTACCACTTACCCCAAAATAAATACAACTTGTCCAAGTGGCTGGCGAGATGAGGCCACCTCCCCTGCTGGAGGCTGGGCAGTGGGTTAACTCTTGAGCGTCACCAGGCTTTTTCTGCCGCCCCATGAGCCCCATCCTTCCTGTCACGACTCCTGTAGGCTTTCTAGGGAAACTTTTATTGTATTTTTAATCTTCAGCTTCTTATGTCTCAGCAGACCAGTGAGGCTTAGAGTCTCTTCATTTCACTCTGACACTTCTTATCAATCTCCTCCTTAATTAAAGCAAGCAGATTTGGCCACAGCGCCTCTTATCTGCTGTCAGCTGGGACTCGATCAATTCACAGCAGCTGTGTTGGGCCTCTCGTGCTGCCTTCCACTCGTGTCCCCAGGGTTATGAGTTAGGATGTTTCGTGGATGTAAAATAGATACATAGATGGATGGGTGGGTGGATACATACAGAGAGACAGGCAGCGCACACCGAACAGCATCAGCCACAGGAGAGAGAGGATGATGAGGACGCTTATCACAGAGCCATGGCGTGCAGAGCCGGGAAGGGCCTGCAGGATTCTGCTCGGTGCTTTCAAGATCTCTTAATCCAATGCAGTGTGTTTGCAACCCAACATGTGAAGCAAATCAGCAGCCGCTCTGCTCTGGTTGCAGGGGGTGAGAGGCCAGGGGACTGGTCAGGTGGGTGAAGACTTGCCCCACCCACAACCAGTTTAAAAAAAAAAACGGTGCTCTGGTGAGCGTGGGGCTCAAAGAGGGGAGAGAGGTGCTCCCGGGTCACATTCACGTCAGTAAACCCCGTCCGCAGAACAGCCTCAACGCCACAGACTAGAGAGTAGACCCCTCTTCACAGGGGGCACGTTTATCTTTGAAACCCTCCCCTCAGCGTCATCCAGTCCAGGTGAGCCAACCTGGAATAAAAGAGCCCACAGCACCTGGAATGGAAACGCCCTAATGAAACGACTGCTGGGCTGGTGGGCCATCACTGGGCCTGGACCCCGGTAGAGCCGGTCCATGCAGCAGCGCTGCTCCTCAGGCCTGAGGCTTACATTGTCAGAGCTGCGGTTTCACGTCTTCAAATAGGGATGCTGATGGGCAAGCCTGTGCCCAATGTGACCTGCCTCGAGCTTCCGCTGCACAGACTGACCGGGAGACCTCCGTGTGTGGAACTGGCCACACCAAGGATGGGTGGAAAACATGGCACTTTGTAGCCTGCGGACCTGAGTCCAAGTTCGGGCTGTGCTACCGACTCCTGGGTCAGCCAGACCAGCAGACCTCTCTGACTCCTACTCCCTCAGCTGGAGGCGGGGGTGACGAGAGTGCCTGCTGCTCCAGGCGGTCCCCGGGGCTGGCCAGGTGGCTGGAGGATCCCCACGTGCACCGAGGCTTTTGCTCTCCATCTTCATAAAGGAGCCACCTCGCGCTCTCAATGTGCATGGCACTTAGCACCATCAGTCCTCCGTCATAGATTCTTAGCCCAATTATTCCCCACATAGCCCTCTGCTGTCCGTGGGGCTTTTCCCTAGGCATGAATTTGTAGCATGGATTGTCCAGGGTTTCTGCTACCTGTAGATGCACGTGTGCCAGGAGAAGAAGAATGCCTGTTTGGGGGAGTTTCTGCTTCCTATAAGGAGGAGAATTCTTTGCTCTGCTGGGCATGTGCATGGCTGACCTCTGTTTCTAAGCCAGAGTAGTGGAAGCTGAGGATCGCCGAGGAGAGAGGGGCTGAGATGGGAAGGGGAGGAGTCAGCAGCCTGCCAGGAGCACTCCGTGCTCACCAAGCAGTAGGAGAATTCTCTGAAGAAGATACCTGCTATTGGCAGAATCTTGAAAGCTAAGGAGAGGTCAGCCAAGGGAGCTTCAGGAAGGTTCTCTACTCGGGGCATCACCAGGCTAAAACCAAGGTGTTCGTTGGGTGGAATTCTCCCCTGGAGGCTCTGGGGAAAAGTCTGCTTCCACACTGTTTCTTGGTGTTGGCAGAATTCAGGTCCTCGTGGCTGTAGGACTGAGGTCCCTGTTTCCTTGCTGGCAGTCCGCAGGGGTCACTGTCAGCTCCTAAGGCTGCCCCCATTTCTTGACATGTGCCCCCTCCATCCCAAACCTGCAGTGGTGTATTGAATCCTTTTCACATTTTGAAGCTCTGACTTCCTCTTCTGAGCTCAGCTGGAGAAAATTCTCTGCTTTAAAGGGCTCCCTGATTAGGTCAGGCCCACCTAAAACACCTCCCTTTTACCAGATAACATATCCACAGGTCTAGCCAGACTCAAGAGGGGACTGTACAAGGGTGAGTAGAATTCTGCCTCCCAGAGGGAGGGAGGGACAGCTGATCCCACTTGCAGGCCAGACTGCTTCCTAGAGGAGGCCACCCTGGGCAGAGTCGTGAACACTGAATAGAGCCTGGTGGGCACTCCAAGCAGGGGACGGACCCCTTTGCTCACTCTTGTTGGCCTCACTTAGGAACGTTTCCCCAGAGCATGAGGCCTGCCCTTAGCCTAGAGCTCAAGTTCAAGATGGCAAAGCTGAGGACCAAGGAAGTCCGGCGTAAATGGTGAGGTCGGAGCGCCAGGCCCATTCCGGCCTCCCCAGGGCACCCCGCCAACCCCGCATCCTAGAACTGAACAGCAGCGGCCCATGGGCAGGCACGGCAGGTCTCGCCAGCTACCTGCATCCTAGTATCTTGAGCACCTCGTCTCCGTGCGGTGTCAGACCTTGAGTATTAAAAACAGACTTCAAGCTGGATGGCAGTCAGATGTTATCATGTAAATGCTGCTATTTTTACAGGAAGCCCAAGGAAGAAGGAGGCTGTTCTGCACTTTGATTAGGAAATGTGCTCACGAAACAGCAGATTCCACCTGAGGAGACCAGGGAGTCTGGTGGGGCAAAGAGAGCCTTGCCCGAGAAGCTCTGGAGCCCCAGTGACCCTGCCCGGCCCTTTCATAACCTGTTACTGGGTCGGGGGACGCCCGTGCCAGCCTGAAGGAAGAATGCCAGCGTGGGCACCTCTGAAGTGTAGCCAGGATGATAAAGGGCCATTGGCAGAAACCAGATGGGCACATCGGAGCTGTCACAGAGGCTCCTGCAGGCGAGCTGAGCACGGGCCCTGGGGCCAGAGCGGGGCCGAGACCCCTCTAGCAAGTGATTGAAGCTTTGGAGCCTCAGTTTCCTTCACTAAATTGACAACATCAGTGCCTTCTCTGCCACAAACTTGCTTTGCATAAAAATGAGACTGTTTAAAGCACAGTCCTGTGTCCTGCCTGGCCCCTAATCTGGCGGCCCACACTGCCCTTTCCCCCCAGCCTCTCTGAATTCCAGACCTGCAAGTCCAAAGCCTTGTCCTCCTCCATCCCCCTGCCCACTGTCCCCGCCCCCAACTCTGGCAGGGCCTCTGCCGTGTGTCCTTCTAACCCAGCACCGCCCCAACCCATGAGAAGCCCCGCCCACCTTCTCTGGACCAGACTGTCTCTGACTCTCCCTTTCCACCTCTTGTCTCATCCTTTCAACCCAGTGTCCACGCGGCCACACCCCCAGCCAACCCTCCCTGAGGGTCACCCCTCCCTGAGGTGGGCAGGCGCTTGCACAGTCAGTACTCAGCCTGCGGAGTGTGGGGGGAGGGAGCCTGACGGGAGCCCTTCAGCCTTGAGACCCGAGTCCATCTCATGGTCCTTGGCTCCCCAGGACCCTCCATGGGGCGGGTGTCAGCAACCCTGTCCTGCAGAATGCCAGGCTGAAAACAGGCCAAGAAACGCAACCTCCTGGGGCTGGAAGTGACCTTTTCCTCAGAACTTATTATGGAAATTAAATTTCCATTTTCATTGGGAACGTTAATTGATCCCATAGGGATCAAGGGCAGAGATTCTGGGGACAGAGTTTCAGAGGTGCCTGTGCAGCCCCTCCCAGCTCCTGCAGCTCTGCCTTCACGGCCCACGTCCGTCCTGCCAGCACGTCCAGGGACACCTCTGCAGCACTGCCCTGAGTGACACCTGGCCGGGACAGCGGCCTCAAGGGACTTGGTGCCACCCACACCAGCCACGCCCCCCGCCGTCGCGCCTCCTTTCGGGAGGGAATGAGCTTCTGGACCCAGCTGGGCCGTGGTCCCCAGAGGGGAGGCTACATGTAGGAGGGCCGAGCTGCCCGCCCTGCCTGGCCCTGCAGGCTGCGGGTCTTGCCTCTGGTCCTTCCAAGACCCCAGCCCTCAGTAACATCTTTCTAGTCCCTTCTTGTGGGCTGACCCATCCCAGTGCCCCCCACTCCCCCCTCAGCCCAGGCGACCCAGGTGGGGACACTTGGCCTCACTTGCAGCTTAACAGCTGAGTTTTGCTTAGAAACAAAAGAAAAAAGAACCCCACGACCAGTGTTCATAGTGCCTGTCTGGGATGGGGGAGCTGTGCTGTGGGCCTGGAGCTGACCTCCCAGTTCCCCAGTGAGGGTCCCTGACATCTGCAAGCCAAGGGGCGAGCGAGCCCTCACTAGACCTCAACCCTGCCGGCCCCCCAACCTTGGACTTCATCCTCCAGAACCGTGAGAAACAAATGTCCGTCGCGTAAGCCCCCCGGCCCATGTTGTTCCAGCAGCCCCAGCAGACCAAGCCAGAGGGAAACAGGGCTTGAGCATGTTTCTGTCACCAGGGCTTCGTCCGCCTTCTCCCCATGGGGTCACGGCAGAGCCCTGTCCCCGCCTTACAGTTCCCGGTTCACACGCCTCCTCTGCGGGGCGGCCTTCTCTAACACCCACGTGGAGCCTGGCCCCTGGACACACCCCCTAACAGCGCCCTTCCAGCACTGCACGGTTCGGAAAGGTACACCAGCGGGGTCGCCAGGGCCCATCTTCTCCCCCCCGGCTCTGAGCTGGGACAGGCCTGGGTCTGTTTTCCCTGTGGGTCCAGCACCTGGTGTTCCCTCTGGGCACATGAGTGATTGGTCTCAACTCTCTTGTTTCACATGTGGGAGGACTGCCCTGAGAAAGCTGTCGAGGTCAGCTCCCTGTGTGTCACTGACCCCCATGACTTGGGAGCCTCTGAGGGGCAGGGACCCTGTGTCTCCCCATGTCTGTTTCCTCGGGGCCCAGCGCTTGGCCTGGATTATGAATAGACGGAAGAAGTCACCTCTACATCCCCAGGGCCCAGCACGGGTCTGGCCCAGGTCAGCTCCAGGCATGGATTTTTAGTTGAACTGATGAACTGGCCTGTCCGGAGCCTCAAGTCTGCAGAGCTGCCGGCAGCTGAGTGTGTGTGTTACTGCGGTGTTGGGGGCTTGGTCTCCTGCGTCCCGCGTCCCACGTCCCACGACCCGCGTCCTGCCTGGGGCTCTGGCAGCACACGTGGCCCCTGATAGAGCCACATCGACGAGGGGGCAGGAGTCAAAGCCCGGTGTCAGGGAAGAGCTCTCAAGTCTCTCGGCCTGATTGCTCAGCCCCGCTCGACTCATTCCTCGAGTGAGGGGCAATTTGGGCCCAGCCAGTAGCCGAGCATGGCGCTGTCGTCCGCGCTCTCCCTTGGGCTCCGCGGGGAGGGCTCCAGCTGCTGCCTTTTGATTCCTATTTACCAGGCCATTACAGTGCCGAGCATCCTTGATCTCTCTACTCAGAAGCCTTAACAAGCTCACGGGCCCTGAAAACAATGATCACGCTTGGACCAATGACAAGCCTGGGCGTTGGGATTGGTTTTCAATCTAGAAAGCACTTAAAAACCATTTATTAGATTCTTTAAATTATACAAGTAATCCCTGTTCATTTTTACTAGTGAAATAATACTGAATGGTATGAAATGTATTCACCTGCCTACCTTCTCCATTCCTGTCCTCTGAGGAGACACCCAGTACCAGCGCCCTGATGTAGATGTTTACGTCCTTTTACACGTTTCTCCAGGCTCATGTAGCCACACACACACACATGTTTATAGATGAAATGTGTTTGTTCTCCCCAGGTGGGATCCTACTGTTGTTAGACCCCTCTAAGAACCACGTACTGGGCACGTTATATGCACCCCAGCCCCCTTGCCCAGAGGGCACTGCTGTAGGAGGTCACATGCCCACCTGCCCACGTCCTCCTGCTTCAGCCTGATGGCTTCCGTCTGTACTCTGATGGGCAAAGCACACCGTTGTTGCTCTGATTTGCCTTTCCCAGACAACTGGCGAGGTTGGGGATCTCCTGTATTTACTGATCCTGTAGATTCCTCCCCCTGAATTCCCTGTGTACTCCCTCACCCTTCTCCTGTGAGATCCTGTGTCTCTTTCTTACCCATGCATAGGAAGCTGTAACCTGGCCGTGAGAACCGACTGTCTGCTGGCTGTGCCGCGGGTACCTTTTCCTCGACTGTTGTTTCTTGTGACTTTGTCTTCGTGGCTTTTGCCATAAAGAGTCCCTTTATTTTCCTGAGGTTCAGTGTCCTCTTAGGAATGCCTCCCCCACTTCCTATTATATACACATGTGCTTTTCATTTCTTTTTTTCATTTAGAATGTTAATCTAACTGGAATTTATTTGTGGATATAGAACGAGGTGGATCCCGGCTTGTCTTAGAGATGTTTAGTTGGTTATGCCAGAGCCAATTTATTTTTGAAAACCATCCGTTTCCTCTGAATTAGTGTGCCATCTATGTAATATATTTAGTTCCTTTGTAAACATGGATCTACTTCTGGATTCTCTTATCTGTAGTATTGAAAAGATTTGTCTGTTTCTGCACTAATACCATGCCCTTCTATCATAGTAACTTTAGGATAAGTTTTAATATGTGGCAAAGCATGCCCCCTTCTCACTATTCTTCTTGTACACTTTTCTTAGGTGTATGTCTGTATGAACTTTAAGAGCATTTTTGTCCAGTTAAAAGTTAACATTCTAATTAGAAATGTAACAAATTCATATATGTATAAATTTGAATATGTAAAATATTTTCTTTATTATAAAAATAGTTCTTATAATTTAAATAGTTTTCTTCTATTTTAAGAGGATTTTTGTGGGGCGAAGTTCTCTAAATTTTTTTCTATCAAGTGACTTTTGGCATTTATTAATGTAATCCTAATTTTTTCCCCTTTCACATGTTGTGGTGAGTTAGGCTGATAGATTTCTTGGTGTGACCCACCCTTAGGATAAACCATTCTTGGTCGTGGTGAGCTATTCTAGTGACACACTGCTCGAGTTGACTTGCTAATATTTTATCTATAGTTCTTGCATCTGTAGTCATAAGTGGAGTTTATTTACGGTTGTCTCCGAAGTGCTGTCTTCCAGATGTCACCTCTGTGCCCTAATGAGGTGGTCTCTGTCTTGGGGGGAGCTCCCCAGGAACAGCGATGGTGCTCGGGAATAAGTGCTGTGATGGAGACGGGTTCGAGGGGTTGAGGGGTGGGAAAATAGTGTGAGGGGCTGTGCCCGAGGAGGGCAGGGACGGCTTTCTCAGGATGTCGGTGTAGGGGCCGATCCTTATAGAGTGACTGGGATGTCGCCAAGTGGCAGAGAAGACTGTCTGGGGCTGTGCCAGCGTGCCCGTGGACCCACTCACATCTTCAGGAATTTTGTGAATTCAACTGACTTCACGTTCGTAGCTGGAAATCAGTCAGGTGGAAGTATTTACACCAGGGAAACTGGCCAGTGACAAGTCAGTTATGTTTTTCCAAACAGCAGATGGTTGAACATTTCCCAGCGCACCACTTACCCTCAGCTCCTAGTCACCCTCCACCCCGAGGGCAGGGTCCTGCCATTCCTCAGTCTGCGGGCCTGGCGCCCAGAGACAGGAAGTGCTGTGAAGCTTCAGAACCGGAAAAGCCTGGGGTCAGTCTCTTTCTAGCCGAGGGCAAGTCACCTGAAGTCCCCAACCCCATAACCTTGTCCATGAAATGCGAGTAATCCCCGCATGCGTGTGTAAACAATGTATGTGGATCGCTCAGCCTATATTAGTACAACTGGCAGAAGAAAAATAAAACTGTGACACAGATGCTACATTGATTAATGCAGCACGTTGTTGGGATCCCCCTGTCTGCCTGTGGGGATCTCAGGCCCACCGCCGGGGCCGGATCTCAGAGCTCCTCCGTGCGTGCCGGCAGTGAGTCCAGTGCTGCTCTGGTCTGCGTGTGGCAGATGGAACGGACGGTCCCGTTCAGACCTGCAGCCTTGCGTCCTCCCTCCCCGAGGCCCCCGGCCTTCCCCTCCTCTGCTCGCCCGTCTCTGCCTCTGCCTCTGCCTGGCCAGCCCCACAGCTCTGGACGGTGCCCCTTGTTGCTGGAGCGAATCCTCCCATCTGTCAGACCTGCTTTCCAGGGCTCAGCGTCCCCTCCTTCGGGAAGCTTCCCTGGTCAGCAGGTCTGCCCCGAGTGCCCCTCAACTTGTGCAGCGGACAGACTCCAGCCGTGACCGTTCTTGCCAGCTTGGCCAGTGGTCGGGAACCCAGGCTTGGGCTCAGGTGCCAGCTGGGCCGCCCACCGGCATCACCTGGCCCATGTTCTGGAGCCTCCCTGGCCTGTTTCTCCGTCTTGTCTCGAAGGGCGTCTGAGGCAGTTCAGTGAGGGACAGGAGTGGTGATTAGTGAGAACGGGGTCCACCGTTGCCTTCACTGTGTGGCTCCTGCTGGCAGCTCCCTTGGGGATGCCCAGCGCGACCTCCTGGTGGGGGCGTGGGGGGCTTCCGGCAGGCAGCCAGCACCCGGCCCGGGGGCGTCTAGCGGGTGAATGGGTGTCGACCGTGAGCGGAGCACTGGGTAGTCTTGGTCTTCTAGAGATGGAGAGCATTTGAATCTCGGGTCGGCTGTGTGACCTTGAGCAAGTGCTTACCTCCCCTGCACTCCAGTGTCGTCCCTGACACGGGGTGATAATATTTGCCTCTGCGCTGGGAGAGCGAGGACCCTGGAACCTGAGGGGCCGTCCGAGGGCTGGAAGCACGGCTGTGGACGCTCTTCCTCCTCTCACAGCTGCCTCCCCCTTCTGTTGGCAGGAAGAGAAAGCCAGTTGGCAGCACAGCTTTTGCCAGCCTGACCCTGGTTTTGAAGCTGCCCCAGGCCGAGAGGTGTGGGAGCCGCCAGTGGCAGCCGGAGCACGTGGGGTTCTGTGGTGCGAGGGGCCCGGCCGCGCCCCCCGCAGCTGCTCGCCTGCAGAAGCCGTGGCGCTTTCTGGCTGTTTTCTGCACCTTTCCACGTGTCCCGCGTAGGAACGCGTGGAGTTCTCCGTGACCGTTCTCTGTTTTTCTAGGCCAGCAGCAGAGATGAGGGGGGAGTGGAGTTTAAATTCAGATGTGGACCCAGAGTCTACCACTTGTAGTAGCTCTGCTACTTGTTAGCAGAAAACCCTGGAAAAGTGAGCGTCTGAGCCTCCGCTTCCTGTCTGCCCGGACCGAGACCTGGGAACGGAACGTGACGTCCAGCTCAGCTCCCGGTGAGGCTCCAAGGTCGATTCACCCCAGGTCAGACAGTGGGAGAGCTCGTCGGCGTGAGGCCCCACCCGCTGCTCTTCTGTGTCGCAAAGCTGCGCTCCTCTTGTTGAGCAACAGAGACAGAGAAGACGGCAGGAGTGAGACCAGAGGAGGCGAGACGGCCGCCTGCCAGGGACCCGCTCTCCCGCGGTGCCACCACCCAGCAAGGGTCTGTGCAGCCAGACACGGCAGGCCTGCGGCGCTTCCTTGCCCACTCCTCCCAGCTAGCGGGGAGAGGGGCTCATTTTGGTCCCATTTCATAGTTCAGACCAGTGACAACAGGCACCCCAGGGGACAAAGCTCCCCGGAGGATCCGGACTCTAGGCTCTCATTCGTATGTTGCACAGCTCCCAGAGCAGTGCCCCTGCCGCTGGGTCCGAGGTTGCATTATCCCTGGGCGCTGTTCACTGGCCGGTTCCTGCCCATCGTCCCCACGCTGGTCCTCCTGACCCCTCGCCTCCCAGCAGCTGCTCCTTTGTCCTCGGCCTCTGCGGGGCTCTGTCCATTACTCTTCACTTCTCCCCAGGATGACCGCCCTCTTCCCCCAGCTGCCATGGCCTCTTTCCTCGTGGCCTCAGGCCATATCCGTTCCATCGCTGTCCTTTCCGTGGGTTTCAGGAGGCAACAGACAATCACTTGGATTCCTCAGCCCGTCTACACAGACTCTCCCACCACGCCTGTCTTTCCAGTTCCCCAGTGACTCTGCATCCAGGGCAGGTGTGCTCAGGTGCCAGACGCACCTGTAGCAACCTCTGCTCTGGGAGTGCTCGGGGGAGCCGGAGGGGTTGGGGGGGCAGGGGTCAGGGAAGGCGGGAGCAATTGGGAGGATGCTCGGTTGTGTCTGCGGGGGAGAGCGCTCGGTCAGTCTCGGGGCTGGCACGTAGGGTGTCGAGCTGCGTGTCTGTGGCTGTGCCGTGCTTGTGGAGGAGGTAGTCAGGGCTGCTGTGTGCTGGGGGCCGTTGTGGTTTCGGGTGTGAGCGTGCCAGTGGGGGTGATGCTGGTGTTCTCTGGTGACAGAGGAGGGAAGCCCCAGTGGGGAAATGAGGAAGCACAGGGCTGGAACGGCGGGCAGGCTGGTTTGTGGAGGATCCCGGGTGCCCGCAGGCGAACTCAGATTTGCCCAAGACAGTGGAAGGGCGTCACAGTGGGAAAGAGACAGACGTGTAAGGCGACGGCCCAGGATTCATTCCCCAGAGCGACCTCCGCCTGCCTGTCTCATCAGCACCGACCGATTTCACAGCCAGCCTCCCTTCTGGAGCAGGACATCGCCCGGTGGCGCTTGGGGCGTTTAGCTCAGCTTCTCAGCTCCCGCCCTGACCCTGCCGGCCCTTAGGCACGCTTAGGGGACGGCCTCACTCCCCTGCCTGTGCCCGTCTCGTCCAAATGTTGCTGATGCAACACGGGGCAAAGTGCTGAGTCCGCCTTTGGAGAAGACTGTACTGTAAAGTCAATTCTAGAAGCGGCTTCTGTGCAATCCGAGGTAACACTTTTTTGCTTTGGGGGTAAATGCTAAGTGGGACAAGTTAAGTAGATTATCTGGGCTTTGCATTTGTCTCCCTGTTCTCAGAGGGTTATCCAGTTAGATGTTTTTAGTGATGAGATATTATAGTCTATAGAGATTTATTCTTGTTTTCAACTAGGTTGGGTACAAGAACACAGGGGTCTAAAGCAGGCAGGCACATCCTCTTCTTGGCAAAGAGAAATGAAAACATATGAAGGACCAGCCAAACCCGTGCATGAGTTGTAACAGCTGAAAGTGGAAACAACCAAGCTAGGCGTCCACCGGCGGATGGCTCAGCGACTCGGGGTCTCCGTACGATGGAACATTGCTTGCCAGTAAAAGGAACAGGGTACTGATACATATGCTGAAATGTGGATGAGTGTTTAACATATCGTGCAAAGTGAAAGAGGCCAGATGTAAAGTTATATATTGTCTGGTTCCATTTATGTGAAACGTCCAGAATAGGGAAATCCGTAGAGGCAGAAGGTAGATCAGTGGCTTTCGGGGGCGAGGGGGTGGGAGTGGCAGCTAGTGGGTGCGGGGCTCCCGTCTGGGTGATGAAGGGCTCTGCAATTAGGTGGTGCTGATGGTTGCACACTGTGAACGTACTACACACTCTGGAATTATTTACCTTAAAGGGGCGAATTGTGTTGTGTGTGACGTAGGTCTCAAAGCTGTTCAAAAATAATAATTTTTTTTAAGAGTCAGGCAGAACCCTGCCTTTGCCACCCTCGGGCTCTGCGACCTTAGCTAAGCTCTTTAACCTTTCTGTGTCTTGCCCTCCTCTTGTGTAAAATGAGACTCGTGACACCCGCCTGTACGTGGGGCAATCCCAGCCCATCAGGGCAAAGCCAGAAGAACTCAGTCCCCACCCGCAGGAACCACCGACCCTGTGCCGGCACGTCCGCCACCCAGCAGTTCTGCTGTGCGCCTGCTGTGGGCTGTTCCCAGCCTGCTTGCGATCAGAGGCTTTCCTGGGCATCAGACAGAGAGAGTTGGGAGACAGGAGCCCTGCTGGGGGCACTTCACCCGGTCGTGTGGGGCCCACCCCAGTCTCTGTGAAACGTTCATTCTCCAAGCCTCTGCATGGCCTGGAGTTTACGCACATTTGGACAGGAGGGCGGCACGAGCACCGCTACTCCCACCAGCTCCATGTTCCCCAGACCCGCAGGAACTCCCAAGGGAACGCACACCTTTGGCGGGACATCTGCTCTGCATCTGGGCTGAGAGCTGCGAACCCTGCCCACCTGGCGAGGCCTGGGGGCTTCCCTGGAGAGTTCAGTGGGGGTTCGACAGCTTGAAGGAGGCAGGGAGAGAGCCTTGGCCTGACTCACCACCTACCCAAGTGCGTACCCACTTAGGAGGTGCCTCTGGGCCCCCAGCATGAGAGGAGCCCCCCCTGGACGGGGTGAGGGCCTACAGGGATGCCCGGTGCGTGACGCGTGATGCGTGAATTCCCGCGTGAGACACGCCGGGAGCGCTACTGCTCCAGATGCGCACGAGCAGGCAGTCAGAGGAACTGGCTGCCGACCCAGCTCTTCTGCCGCCCGGCCGGTGGGGGCTGGCCGAGACCTTTGCTGGTTGAACTTCAGGCTCCCGCCCTGCATGAGGGGTGGTCCGAGGACTAAGGGTGTCTGTGGAGCACACGTGTGCGAGCCCTGGGCAGGAGCCGCTGCTGCCCCCGTGGGCTGCTGGTGCTCTGTTTGCTGACTGGGGCTCCCTGGGGAAAGGCACACGGGCACGTCTTGGCTTCACAGAGGGTGAACTCACTGACCGTTGAAACCACATGTTTGGATGGCATTTACTTCAGGTTGTTGCCCAGGCGACTGAGATAAAAATCCCCACTGAGGTGCGCGCCCCCGGGCAGGGGGTGAAGGGGGAGCCGCGGTTCTGAGATGGGGACCTGGAGCCGGAGGGCGTTGCACACACCTGGAGAGACGGGCCCGGCCTCCCAGCTGCTCGGTGGGCCTTGAAACGTCTCCTCGGAGGAGAAAGGGCTTGAAGTTCTTTGGAAAACCTTCCACCAGTGAACGCGGAGGGGAATTAGCCTTTGTCAACGGGTTGAGTGTGCAAGTCACGAGGATGGCCCCTGGGACGGGTGGGTGCTCAGCTGCGTCGGGGGGGCCTCGCGTGTGACTGTGGGCCGCTAGAGGGCCCTCTCAGAGAGGATTCGGGGCCTGAGGGTCCCCTGCGTTGGCACCGCCTGGGGGTGGGCTCCTGGGCAAGGTGGCTACGCGCTGGCCCTGCGTGTGGTCCAGCACGGATGGGGTGCCCTGGCCACCTCCCCTAGGGCAACGGAGTCGGTCTCTGCACGTGGGGTAGGGGTCACGGGCAGAGTACGGGCTAGGCGGGCTCAGGTTTCCTTCTCATGCTGCCTTCTAAGAGGCCGCAACCTTGGTGAGAGCCTGGGAAGGGCCCTAGCAGCACAGACACACACGCAGAGACACGCACCCTCACACAACACAGGTGCACAGACACACAACACCCTGCAGACTCTTACACTCACACAGAACAGACAGATACACACACACAGCAGCGCTCTGACACTCAGACAGTCGCACAACCCAGAGACAGACACACAGACACACCCCACGTTCTAAAGCCTTCTGACACGCAGAGTGCACCGCTTCGGTTCCCAAATCAGAGAACAGCTCCTCACTCCAGAGGCAAAGACAGTCCTTTTTTTCCAAACAAGATGTTCTGCTTCGAATATATTCCCATCATCATCAGAAATAAATCCTAGTTGACACGTTGCCTGTAAAAGAGACTGTTCCTCCGTCTTCCTCCATGGGGCTAATGTAAGCATCTTACAGGATTTGATAGCTTACGTATTACTATTATATTTCTTCTTCACAGCAATCCTGTGAATGATACGAGGCCATCCCATTTTAAAGGTGAAGAAACTGAGTCTGAGGGCCAGGGGCCGCCCGAGGCCTGGCTGGGGAGGGGCATCCCTCTGACCACACTTGATGTCCTGCTGCTGCCCAGCGGCCCCTCCCGTGACCAGGATCTCACATCACCCTCTTCTCCCGACAACAGCCCCCTCCCTGTTCCCTGCACCCCCTCCTGAGGGCCAGTCCCCTGCCCGCTGGTCCCGTCAAGCCCTAAAGCCTCACCCAGGGCCGGCCCACAGGAGGCGTGCCCAGAAGCCAGCAGGAGGGCATCCCTGCCCTCCTGGGGTGAGCTGGGCAGTCATGCGCCTGTTTGTGCATCAGCGCCCGGCAGGGTGGGTGCCCAGCAAACCCACGTGAGTCTCAGCCAGACTGTGGGGTACAGAGGGTCCCAGCGGAGGCCCAGGGCTTGGCGGAGAGGTGTCCACGAGGCACGTCCGCCGGGCTCTGGGGGCTGCCGCTGGGTTCTGCAGGCCGGTGCGGGGTTGGGAGGTCGCTGAGATGCTGGCGTTCAAAGGCAGAACTGCCGCTTCCCGCTTGCACACTCGCAAATCCCGTTTCTTAGCCAGTTGGCACTTGAAAGGTTTCAGGACAGGACGGAGGAGAGGAGGTAACGCAGCACAGCTGACGGCGTAGCTAGCGTGGATTCCTGGCGGGTCCCTCGGCCACAGCTGGTGGCTGTGCATTTGCGAACCAGGACTCCTGACTCCATGGTGCTTTCTGGGGAGGACGCCGCCTCCTGGCTCGGACCCCTACGCCATCCCCACAGAGCTTGTCACAGCTCACGGCGCCATCACACCCCTGCCTCGTTTACCTGACAGTGGGCACAGCCCAGGCTGGGCGGGGGACGCCCCACAGAAGCACCCCCCTGCCCCGTGCATGGCATCCACGTGCTCCTGGTGTCCCAGCCACCTGGCCACGTGGGGATGTGCCTGCCTCTTACGGCCTCTTCGCTACGCCAGCCAGACACGACAGCCCAGCCTCCTGCGTCCCCTGTGAGAACACCCAGAACCTTGTCCATCCAATCTTATTCAGTTCTGTGGCATTAAGCGCATTCACTTTTTTGTGTAACCGTCACCGCCGTCCAACTGCAGAACTTTTCATATTGTAAAATTGAAACTGTTTCCATGAAACGACTCACCATTCCTCCTCCCCCAAGCCCCTGGTGAGCCCCATTCTACTATAGGGACCTTGTGTAAGTGGAGTCATACAGTATTTGTCCTTTTGTGACTGGCTTATCTCTCACTTAGCCTGTTGTCTTTAAGGTTCATCCACATCATAGCCAGTGTCAGAGTCTCCTTCCCTTCTGAGGCTGAACGATATTCCCTTGTACGGATACACCGCACTTTGTCCATCCATCCTTCCGTGGACACCTGGGTTGCTTCTGCCTTAGTCCACACACATTTTAGCAAACATGTATCAAGTGCCCACTCCTGAGCTGATGAGACTGCCTTCAGACCTTTTCCGAAGCTCGGTGGACAGTGTGTCGACAGTGTGTGTGTTGATACAGGCATAAGTAACAGACTCTGCCCCTGGGCCTCTGTTACATAAGTAACAAACCTTACCCCCTGGGATGGCAAAAGGTGTGGTGTTTGTTAGTTATTTGGATTATTCCAGGCCGACTTGGTGCCAGCCCTGCCAGCAGGTGACTTCACAGAAGGGGAAGGACGAGGCTGCCTGCACATGCTGTGCCCACCGGGGGCCAGGCGCTGAGCGGAAGGAAAGTGGCCGTGCCCCCAGTGTTACCCGCGCGACCAAGGCCCGGCGGGAGGGGCCGGCTGGGCACACAGCCAGGCGAGGAGGGGGCCTGCCTCCCCGACACCCACCCAGTGAGCGGAGTCCGTCCTCCTGGTCCTGGGCTTATCTGGCCTCTCAGAGATAAGACGGCATGATTTCTAAATGTGAGGCTTAATCATCTGACAGCGTTGCTTTTATGCTCTGTTCTTTCAGTGAAAATAATGACGCACTGAGCGTTCATCTCGGTAGTAAATCCCGCCATCATCCTCCAGCCCTGACTGCCGGTCACTCCCTGCACGTGTCCCCACGCACCGAGGACGGATACATTTTCCGTTCTTGCAGTCATTTAATTCATTCCTTTGCTGTGTATTAAACGCCTACTGCATGCCAGGGATAGAGCAGGGAGCACGGCAGGCACAGCTCCGCCCTCCGGAGCCCACTTTCCACCGGGGAAGATGGCCCAAGACAAACGCTGGTTGGTGCCAAGAGTCAGGCGGGGGCCGGAGGCGGGTGGGCAGGGAGGGCCTCGCTGAGGGGTGACACCCACAGAGACCCCAAGGGAGGGGGGCCAAGCCAGGGGATGTTACAGGAGGGACATTCAAGGCCGAGGAGGATGCAGTGCCAGGTGTCTGGGTGGAAACAGCCGACCACGTTCAGGGGCCAGCAGGGGACCCTTGGGCCGGACAGAGTCACGGGGGCTGGGGAGCAGGCCGGCCACTGGGGGCCTCTGGGGATGGGTTAGTGCTCGGGCCTTGACTGTAATTCTCCGTCAACACATCTCTAAGAGAAGAAGGGGCTTTGGGGCCAGCTGTTGAGAAAGCTCAGCCAGCTTGTTGCTGAGGGCCTGCTGTGTGCGCCGGGTTGGGGCTTCCGAGTGCGGGATAGTCGGATGCGGCTGGGAGGGAGAGAGAAATAAAGAGACAGCGAGACAACGCTCAGGGGCCCCGGGAGCCCAGAGAGGGTCACCGGGCAGGCCTTGCAGAAGAGGTACTCTCGGCTGCAAGGACGGATATTGTGCGGATGAAATGAGAGGATTTTCCCAGAAGCCCCGTGTAAGCACAAGGGCTCCCTGAAGGCCTTCGGGCACATTCTTGCCATTTGGCACCGACCACCCAGTCCACAGACAGCGGAGCAGGTGGTCACGAGAGAACAGAGGTATAGAGGTGACGAGTGACATGCCTGAGGCTCCACGGCCCATAAGGGTGCAGGTGGCAGAGGGCGCTGAATAAGTGGGATTGTATCTTGAGGGTGTCCCTGGGCCCTGCACAGAGCCAGTCTCAGGAAACGTTTGACAGGTGACTGCCGGAGCCCCAGCCCATGGAACTGCAGGGCCTTCAGAGGCTGCCTGGCCCCGCTCCGTCCACTGCCAGTCCCTACAGGAGGTTCTGGCTGCTGCTGTAAGGAAGAGCCCACAGGAGCCTCCCCAGGTCCCTTGTCCAGGGCCTCAGCATGGATGGTGGGAGACAGGGTGGAGTTGCCATGGTGCCAACATGGAACAAAGAGCACAGGTTCTGATAGAGTCCCCTGAGATTGGACAGAAATTTCAACTGTGGGGAAATGGACCCTTTTGGAAGCCAGTGAGGGGGGTGGTTCCAGCAGGTTGAGGCTCAGCATTTGATGGATGTGGTTATGAGGATTCCACTCGTCTGCACACACAGCAGGGAGTAGGCTAAGAAACGGCTCTCCAGGGAATTCTCCGGTGGTCCAGTGGTTAGGGCTCGGTGCGTTCACTGCTGGGGCCTGGTTTCAGTCCCTGGTTGGGGAACTAAGATCCCGCAAGCCAAGCAGCGCAGCCAGGAAAAAAAAAAAAAAACCTCTTCAAAAGAGATCCAAGTTCTAATCCCCGGACACTTGTGAATGTGGCCGTACATGGCCAAAAGGGGGTCTTTGTAGATGTGAGTAAGTGAAGGAACTTGAGATTATCCTGGATAATATGCGTAGGCCCTAAATGTCGTCATGTGTCTTGTTATAAGAGGGAGGCCAAAGAAGATGTGACATGCAGAAGAGAAGGCCATGTGACCCCATAGGCAGAGATTGGAGCAGTGCAGCTACAAGCCAAGGATTGCCAGCAGCCACCAAAAGCTGGAGAAAACACGGAACAGAATCTCCCCGAGGGCCTCTGGAGGGAGTGCGGCTCTGCCAGCACCTTGACTTCAGCCCAGTGATACTGATTTCAGACTTCTGGCTCCAGAACTGTAGGAGAATAAATTTCCATTGTTGTAAGCCACTCAGTTTGCGGTAATTTGTTAAAGCAGCTGCAGGAAACTCTTCCAAGCAGTATCGCTGGGATCCCATTATGTGTTTCCATATTGGCTTATTGAAGTGATGGCCAGGATCCAGAGTTTCGGAAGATAACCATTTGCAGCAGCTCACACAGTCTCCCATGGATCGGAGCTAATTATACCCTTTCTAGAGCACAGATCCTGATGCAGCCACACCTTGGGCAGCACCCCTCCAGGCCTCCCTACCACCCCTCTCTTTGAAGAAACCAAACAAACTATGAGAAGTATCTACCGCTATAGTTCAGGTCCTCATCTTCTCCTGGGTTAGCATAGCAGCCCTCTTCTGGTCTTCTGTATCTGCAGAAGCTTCTCTTTAGGATGATAAGGTAATATTTCTAAATCCTAGCTCTGATTGAAAGTCTCTGTTTCCATGCAAGATTGGTATATCAATTATATTTCTATACACTAGCAATGAACAACCCCAAAGTGAAATTAAGAGTACAACTCCATCTACAATAGCGGCACAAAGAATAAAATATTAGGAATAAACCTAACATGAGAAGTGTATGATTTATATGCTGAAAATTACAAAATATCCTTGAAAGAAATTAAAATGTTTAAAAACCTAAATCTTTAGAAAGAAATCCTTTATTCATAGATCAGAAGACTTAATCTTGTTGAATCAATAGTCCCCAAATTGATCTACAGATTCAACACAATCCCTATCAAAATCCCAGATGGTGCGCTTCCCTGGTGGCACAGTGGTTGAGAGTCCGCCTGCCGATGCAAGGGACACGGGTTCATGCCCCGGTCTGGGAAGATCCCACATGCCGTGGAGTGGCTGGGCCCGTGAGCCATGGCCGCTGGGCTTGCGCGTCCGGAACCTGTGCTCCGCAGCGGGAGAGGCCACAGCAGTGAGAGGCCCGCGTACCGCAAAAAAAAAAAAAAAAAAAAAAAAAATCCCAGATGGTCTCTTGGCAGAAATTGACAAGCTGATCCTAGAATTCAAATTCTAGGTCAAGGGACCCAGAATAAACAAAATAATCTTGAAGAAGGGGGAAAAAAAAAAAGGAACAAAGTTGGACAACTCACACTTCCCAATTTCAAACTTATTATAACATTACAGCAATCAAGACAATGTGACACTGGCATAAGAATGGACATACAGATCAATGAAATAAAATTGAGTGTTCAGAAATAAACCTTCACATTAATGAATTGATTTTCAGCAAGGGTGCCAAGACAGTTCAATAAAGAAAGAATAGTCTAGTTGACCCTTGAACAACACAAAGGTTGGGGCAAGAACCCCCTGCGCAGCCAAAAATCAGCATAAAACTTCACAGTTGGCCCTCCATATCCACGGTTCCGCCTCTGTGGATTCAACCAACCTCGGGTCATGTGGTACCGTAGCACCTATTTACTGAAGAAAATCCACACGTGAGTGGATTCAAACCCATACTGTTCAAGGGTCAACTGTATTTTCAACAAATGTTGCTGGGACAACTGGATATCCATAAGCAAAGGAATGAAATTGGACCCCTTATTCACACCGTACGTCAGGATTAATTCCAAATGAGTCGAATACCTAAAAATAAAAGCTAAAACTATAAAACACTTAGAAGACAACATAAGGGTAAATCTTTATGACCTTAGATTTGGCGATCTTTTCCTAGATAGGACACCAAGAGTACAACAGTAACAACAAGAAGAAAAGATAACTTGCACTTCATCAAAATTAAAAACTTTCATGCTCTTCAGGGCTCTATCAAGAAAGTGAAAAGAGAAGCCACAGAATGGAAGAAAATATGTGCAAATAAGGGACTGGTATCCAGAGTGTATAAAGAACTCTTACAATTCAGCAATAGAAAGGATAAATAAGCCAGTTTAAAAATAGACAAAGGTCTCGGGTAGACATTTCTTCAAAGAGAAATCAAATGGCCAACAGCACACGAAAAGATTTCCAACGTCATTCGTTAGTCATTTGGGAAATGCAAGTCAAACATCACGATAAGATGCCACTCCTCTCGCAGTAGGATAGCCAGTGTTGAGAGTGATGTGGGGGAATTGGAACCCAGATGCACTGCAGGCAGGAGTGTAGAATGGCGCGGCTGCTTCAGAAAGCAGCCTGGCAGTTCCCCAAAGAGTTAAACATAAGGTTACCGTATGACCCAGCAGTTCCACTCTGAGATGTATATACCCAAGGGAAGTGAAAACATGTTCACACAAAAACTTGTACGGGAATGTTCACAGCAGCATTTTCATAACAGCCAAAAACTGAAGACAACACAAATGTCGGTCAACTTATGAATAGATACCAATAAACGTGGATTGTCCATGCAAGGGAATATTACTCAGCCCTGAAAAGGAATGGAGTCCGGATCCATGCTGCAACATGGGTGGACCTGGAGGACATCGTGCTGAATGAAAGCGGCCAGACACACGTGCTCACCTGTTGTCTAATTCCATTCATATGAGATGTCCAGAATGGGCAAATCTATAGAGGCAGAAGTAGATTAGTGATTGCCTGGCCGGGGGAGGGGTGGGAGGGGGAGGATGGGAACAGTCTGGGAAGTGACTGCCGTCACCCAGCTCCTGAGCATGCATCTCAGAATCGGGGTCCCGGGGCTGGAACAGACCTACCAGGTGACCGAGGTTGACTCCTCTCCCTGAGCCCCAGCATCGCTGAGTGACCTGTGGCAACGCCCCAACAGTGCAGAGCTGGGCTCTGAGCACCCGGAGAAGCCCAGGGCTCTGCTCACAAGCTGACTCTGTGAATATCGCCGTGAGCAGCGTGGAAAGGAGAGGGAGCGTCCTGAGCAGGCCGCATCCCCCATCCACCTCTGCTTGTACTGAGGATGTCAGGCTCTTACTGATGCAGTTTGAACCCCACCGCCTTCTCCTGTGTTGGGTTTGCTCAGTGACTGTTCACCACGGCTGGTGACCCTGAGCATCACATGCCGGGGCCCCTGTTCCCTCCCCGTGCTGTTTTGCGGAGGGGTCTCGAGCTGCTAATTGGCTTACGCTTGGCTCGTTTTCAATTCCAGAGGTGGTCTTCCCACCTCTTGCGTCTCCCCGGCTGGGCAAGCATCGTGATCTCTGATCACTTCCCAACACTTCAGTTGTGTACTCTGGGTTTCAGGTTGGTCGTGGATTGTTTTCCACGTAATTGAAAAGGATGCTTTCAGATGTTTGTAAGTGCTCATCAGAGTGTCCACTTGCTGGTGGCTTCACCTCTCCCACCGCCTCCACCACACTCCTACCCAGCGTTGATCACGGATCCTATCAGCCGCATTGCCTGGCCATGAAGCCAGGTGAGCCCCAGGGGAAAGCTGTGTCTGAATCATGAAAACATGGCTACTCAAGCTAGAAGGGTCCCTGGGGAGGATCTGGCCAACTCCCCCGTCTTCTAGGTAGTGTTTTGAGATCTCTGTGTCCAGGAGAAGCCTGGTGTCTTGCCGAAGGGCCCACGGGGAGGTCACTGCCGACACAGGGGGGCAGCCTAGCTCTTCCAGCTTGTCAGCAGTGGCCTTTCTCCTGCCGCATGTGTTGGGTGGGTGGAGCCACGGGCAGCATGCAAACATGGCAAAGAAGAATAGGCTCTGCACTGGAGCCAGGACACCTGGGCCCCCATCCCTGTTTCACCATGGCCTGTGGGGACCTGGGCCGGGCCCTGAGTCTCCGGTATAAAGAGCCCGACACGGTGCAAAGAATCAACTTTTGTGCCTGTCCACAGAGCATCTCACGTCTCCCACTAAGAACCCAGCCGGTTCTTTCTTCCCAGAGCTCTGAGAGGACTAAAGGAGTTAGGGTATGAGACGTGCTCAGCACATAGGAAGGGCTTCATAAATCCTGGTTCCTGTCTTTTTATTCCCTTGCTGTCTTCGCCCAGGCTTAGGAAAGGAACGATGTGCTTTCTCGGGCCGTGCGCCTGAGGTCAGATCCCCCTCGGGATGGACGCGGCCTCTGTCACACGAACAGCTTTAAAGTGCGATGAATTCCCAGCAACCGCTGCTGCTTGTTTGGAACGCGGGATTGCCGTCAGTTCGCGGGTCTCTATTTAGCGCCTGTCCCTGCCAGACCCACCCGAGGCTCAGCCAGGGGAGCCCCTAGGCAGAAGCAGCGTCCGCCCAGCGACGTGCATGAGCGTGTCCTCTGCGGCCCCAGCCCCGCCAGAGAATAGGGGGGCGGGGGCAGTCTGTGGGCCGTGGGCCAGCACCGGGGCCGGAGAAGCCTGCTGGCTCATTGTCCTGCCCCTGGGGAGTGCACGGTCGTCAGGCAGGTTTCACACCGGGTGTCCCGCAGCACATCCCCCGGGTGGGCCTGGCCTGGAGGGCTGTGTTTGGGATGCTGCACGTCGACCGAGCCCCTCGTGGGGACACGCTGCTCCTCCGCACAGTCGTGGCTCTGAGAGGTCCCCCGTGTTACGGGTGTCGCCCTTTGGCCTTGGAACCTTCTTTTCCTGTCCGCCTGTCCGACAGCAACCTTGGGCAACACTGCCTGGGTCATGCAGTAGTTTGGGGACGCCCTGGGTGGTGAGAGCCCCGTGACAGCCACGCTGGTGGGAGCTGCGGGCAGCCGGGGAGGGCAGGCTAGGCTGTGGGCAGGGCCTGCTGCCAGCGGAGGCGGCGCTCCCGAACCAGTCTCTGAGCCCCATCTCCGTGGCTCCCGAGCCTGAGGCCCCTCGCCTTGGCCGCCGCCTCCCTAGACGCAAGCTGACCCTTTGCCGTCTGCAGCCTTGAGGGGGAGTGCGGTCTCTTCCCTCCAGGAATCCACAGTGTGTGGACCCTGTCTGATGGGACCAGCCATACATAGAGTGACAAGCTCGGCAGCAGAGGGGGCTGGCTGGGCGGCAGTCAGGTGTTGCCACCGCGTGAGGTCAGGGGCGCTCTGCAGAGACGGGCACCACGCGGATGGACGTGGTAGAGATGGAGCAGGGTCGAGTTGGCCTTTAGAAAGCTCCTCTGCCCTGGAACCAGCTCTGGGCCAGGAGAGTCACCATCCAGGAGACGCTCCCTCTGTGCTGGGCCCCCTGAGCCATCGCCCCACTTCCTTAGGAGGTGGGGATTTTGTCCCATGTTAAAAGGGGAGGAAACCGAGGCTCAGAGAAGTTAAGCGTCTCGCCCAGGGCATACAGCCTAGTAATGGCACAGGCTGGTTTTGAACTTGGCTCCTTCGCCCCTGACAGCCTGGCTGCCTTGGGCCCCCGGCTGGGTGTGCCGCACACTGCAAGGCCAGACCCAGTGAGTCATTTGGCCAGCAAGCCTGTCCTTTTGGCTCTGAGACTGCCCTGAGCTGCCCTGCCGACAGCCAGCTCCTGTCCCCCTGACACACGACGGCCCAAGGAAGCCCTTTGTCACACTCAATCATTTCCTGTGAATGATGGTTTTATTCAGCTGCTGTTGATTGTCGACTCTGGACGAATAGGATTTAAGGTCCCATCAAACAGTGTCACTTTGCCCCAGAGGTGGTACCGGCAGAGGCCCAGCCTCGTCGGCCTTTGGATGTCCTCCCTGCAGGGCATTGTGCAGCAGGAGGTGGGGCGCCCAGGCCTGCGTCCACTGAGCTCCTGAACCTCCCAAGTGGGTGCTGATGTGCCGAGCACTTGCTCCCTTGGGGGGTCTGGAGTGGGGCATCTTCACAGGAGAAGCAGGGCCCCTGTGGCCAGGCCCCGCGTCCAGGTTCCTGCCGGCAGACTGCTGCTCTGCTCAGGGGCCGTGGCACCTTGCTGTCTGCCCGACACATACACATCACCACACGTGAGCATGTGTGCCTGTGGGTGTGCGTGCACGCAGGCTGCAGAGGGTGCCTGTGGCTGGCCGGCTGGAGACACTGACGGGCAGCCCCCGAAGATTTGAGACCCCTTTCTCGCAGGGTGTGTTGCTGCTCTCCTCCAAGCCCCACGTCCATCTCCTGTGGCGAGGGCTGCCCACCTGGGCGCTGTGGACATACGGGGCCGTACGTGTCTTTGTCGGCCATCCCGCGCACTGTGGCCTCCACCCACCGGGTGCCCGCGGCACCCCTCCCCCAAGTGCGACAACCAGAACTGTCTCTAGACGTTAGCATGTCCCAGGGTGGGGGCAGGCAGAGCCGCCCTGTGTCTGGAACGCTCGCTCTGTGCTCCCCGCGCCCTGGCGCCGGGGCCTGTCCACTGGTGGCCCTCGGTGAGTGTAGGCTCCCGGGCCTCGGCACCCCCTCCCCGTCTCCTTCACTCGCCCCACGTGGCACCTCTTGCTGGAGAACAAAGCAGGCCTCCTGGGGTCATTTATTCTCAGGTCACAGTTTTGAAAATCTAGGCGGTCGATTCGGAGCGTCTGAATTTGATTAGCGGAGCTGAGCTTTCTCGCGTCAGCGTTAGCAGAGCTCTTGGGTTCCTGGTTCAAACAGGGCTAACCTTATCTTTGGGAAAATAGAGTGTGTTTGAGGCCTAATCATAGGCATTAAAGCCATTAATTAGTAATAAGATTCAATTTCCCAGTGTCCTTGCCCGTGTGTGTCCTGATGCAGAGATTGTGCTGCGAGCATTTTCCACAGATGCATCGACAAGCACCTGCTGTCCCAGTTCAGTGGCGACACGTCGTAATGTTCCCCAGCCCGGCCAGGCCCCGAATAACCCCATTACCGAGAAAGATGATCCATACCAAATGTGCTGCCTGCAGCCGGGAGGGGCGGCAGAGGGGAGGAAGCGGGAGGAGGCCCGGGCCAAGCCCTCCTTAATCAGATTACCCATTTCAGTGTTCCACTTGAGGCCCGTTAGCAAAGTGGATGAGCTCTCCCTCGACAAGGCTACCTTTCCGTCCTCCCCCATCAACACGGTTCTCTCCGTTTTGCTAACCTCTGCCACCCACCATCGCCTGCCTCCCTCTGGTTCAGGGTCAGAGGTGTGCTCGCCTTCTATCCCAGCCCCAGACACCAGGGAGCAAATAGCCAGGAGCATGTGCTGTGTCCAGCCAGGGCAGGAGGCCACGTGGATGGTCAAAAGGGGGAGGTCTGGGTGCCCTGGGCTCCGGGGCCATCACCCCCAGCACCGCCCACCCCCTAAGCTGGGTGAGCTTGGCGGGTGGCGTGGTATTGACTCACCTCTCGCCTCCGTCTCCGGCCACAAAAGATGGGCACGAGGATCCTGATCACGCAGATGTGCTTCCAGGTCACGTGAGATGAGCGACACAAAGTGGGGGGCCTCTAGGAAGCCCTCAGTGAGACACACAGCCTCTCCTATTTTAAAGTGGAGCTCAGCTGGGCTAAAATTCAAGCAGCCTGGGGATGATGAGGCCAAGTGTGAACAAGTGTGTGAGGGCAGGTCAGGTGAGGGCCCTGTGGACTGGGCAGCGCGCACAGCCCGGCCACCTCCGCTGGTCCCCAGCCAGCCTGGGGGGTGGGCGGGGAAGACTGTGACCTCACCCAGAGCACCCCAGCTCCCTGAGGGCGGCACAGCGCACCTACGGTCCTGGGCTCTCACCTCCGTGGGTCTCCCCTCCAGCTGAGGCGCCCACCTGAGGGGAGAGAGGAGGGGAGGTGTGGGGAGCCAGTGCTTAAGCGAGCCCTGCCCTTTCCCAGGTAAGAGCTGCAGACTCCGTGTTTCTGGCACATTTTGATCATTTCACGACGTTTGGATTAATGTCCCTGCTGGTGATCTTAGCTGCACTGCTCTCTTAATTCCCGGGATTTATTTGCATCTTAGCGTATAGAAAGTTTCTCGTGTTAGAGACAGTCAAGTGTTTGCCTTTTGGCTCTTTTAAAACAAGGTGCCCTTCACTTGCACTCCTCTTCCAAACCCTTCTGCTCTGACCCAAGACTGCTGGCAGAGGGGCCCCCAGATCTAGTTGTGTCCCTTGCAGGGCCCGGGGTCAGCGCCCCCGGGAGGCAGGCAGCCTGGGTGCGATTGGTGGGTTTGTCTGCTCAGAAGCGTGGCGGGTTGACCTCGTGTCGGGCGCGTGTCGTGGGCCGTGAACTCTGCCTCTCGGCTCAGCGGTTTGAAGCTGCCCTGGGTTTCCTTCCCTCTCTTCCCGCCCCCCTCTCTGCCGGGTCTGTTCTTTCCCCGGAAAGGAAGGTGGGTAGCCGACGGAGCCTAGGCCCAGGCTGGAGTGTCCACAACCACCCCAGGACCTTTGCGGGGGAGCCAGAACCCATTTCCACAAGTTCCAGGGACCCTGGTACACGGGAGGCATCGCTACCAGTGACCACAGACCTCACAGACGGGCTGGGTTTGCGGTCTCTCCACCTCGGTCCAGCTGGGTTCCAGCCTGCCCCCAGTGTCTCTGAGCCTCTGTCTGCTCCGATGATGAAGGTGGGGTCCTTGTAGGCCCGTGACGGGGGGGCGAGGGAGAGCGCGTAGAGCATGCGCCCCTGGCCAGGCAGCACGGGGGGGAAGCGTTTGACACGGGTGGTCCTTGCTGTCACCTCCACTGTGGTGGTTGTCTGGAAGCGCCCGCGGCAGGACCCCCCGGCCTCCCCGAGGGGTGGTCTCGGCCCCAGGACAGCGCGCTGCCCACTGGCCGCCGAGCCCAGCAGGTGTCGGCAGCGGGAGGCCCAGAGCTGGGAGTCCTCGCCGCTCCTTCCCCAGCAGCCCGGCGTCTCTGCCCGGCCTGATGGTTAACAGTTCTGACAGGCCAGGCTATTTTTAGAAACCTGTTCCCACATCTTTTCCCGGTGGGAAAAGCAAAGCAAGTTAAATTTTAAATTAACCCACCACCCCGCCCTCCTGCAGCACACCCGGTGGCCGCCCCGGGGGTGGGCCCTGCAGGAGGGGCTGGGGGGAGGGGGCGTTTGCAGAGGCTCCTCTGCCCACCAGGCTCGGTGAGGGGCACCTGCGTCCGAGGTCGGGTGGCGCTGTCCTGTCTGGTGCCCACGCAGCCATCACCACGGTGCGGCTCAGGGACGGGGAGCGGCTTGTCGGGTCACACGGCCGGGAGGGCCGGGGCCCGGCTGGAACTGGGCTGCCTGACTCTGAGTTCAGTGCCCTGTGTTGCACCTGGGAGTGGGTTGGCAGCGAAGGGGAACCCCGTGGGGATGGGGGGCAGTGCCCACGGCAGGCGGGTCCCCCCCTCACTTCTGAGCCGCCTTCTGTGCCTTCCAAAGCGCTTCGTCTCCCAGCTACTGTGGTGCTGACAGTAGCCCTGGGAGCGAGGCAGCGTCCACGTGTCACCCCACGTTACCGGCCAACCTTAAGGCCCAGCCATGGGGTCACAGGTCACTCCCAGTCACACCTCGGAGCAGCTTTCCTGTGGGGCCCGGCCAACACACAGGGGTCCCTGGGCAGGAAGTGGCGCAGGCGCAAACAGGCAGGGAAGTGTTAGGTTCACAGCTTGAAATACAACGGAATTGATTTGAAAAATAAATGTAAAGTGGACATTAAACAGTCACCAATTCTGAGGTATTAACCTGGTAAAGATTTAGAAGAACACGTAGACATATATCGACGTCTGTGACTTGATCCAGCCACACTGAAGTTTTCAGCAAGGCCCTTTCCTGTTCTGGGGGTTGACAGTGAGACCCCAGGGAAGAAGTCAGCTCAGAGCCAAGGTCCTCATCCTCAGAGCGGGCCCAGTAGCTCTGCTTTGGGGCTGTGATGAGACAGAAGACACTCCTGACAGCCACGTGCCCGGCGGGGCCCAGCCAGCGCTGGTACCCTTCTCCCCTCTCTGCGTGGGCTGTAACACAGGTGTGAAGCAGCTCAATCACTCTGAACCAGAGTTTTCCTCCTCAAACTTACATTAAGCAGTGACTAGACGTTCCCCCAGGCTGTGACTGTACTCCTCATCCCGTCACTTCAGCGCTGTGCATGGAAGAGCCATGGCCTTCCGGTGCGCCCTGGTTGAGTCAGTTTCCGGATTTTGAGCAGCTTTGTTGAGGTCTAGTTGACACACGGCAAACTAAACCTATCTAAAGTGTACAAATGTATGCGCTGGTGAAGCCATCGTCCCCCCGAGTTGCCTCTTGCTCTGTAGACTGCCTCGTCTCTGGCTCACCCCCACCCCTCACCAGCCCTCCCATCGCTGATCTGCTTTCTGTCACTGTAGGTTAGTTTTATATAAGTGGATTCTCGCACTACATACTCTCTTGTGACTGGCTTCTTTCATCCAGGATAACCGTTTCGAGATTCCTCCATGTTGTGTATATCAGTAGTTTGCTCCTTCTCGTGGCTGGGCAGCATCCCATCAGATGCACTTACGTTATACTCCTTATCTGCTCACTGCATAGACACTTGGTTTGCTTCCAGTTTGGAGCTGTTAAAAAGAAAACAGCCACAACCATTCCTGTAAAAGTCTTTGTACGGACGTGTGCTTTCATTTATTTGGTGTCACTGCCTAGGAGTGGAGTTGTCGGGTCACGTGACAGGTGTTTGTGCATCTTTCACCCTTCTCATTCCTGATACTGATCATTTTCATTTTCTCTGTTTTTTTCCTGATCAGGTGGCTAGAGGTTTACTAATTCTATTGAGCTTCTCAAAGAACCAGCTTTTGGTTTCATCGATTTTCTCTATTGATTTCCTGTTTTCCATTTCATTGATTTCCACTTTGCTGTTTGTTTCCTTCCTTTTTTTTTTTTTTTTTTTTACTTTGGATTTAATTTGTTCTTCTGTTTCTAATTTCTTAGTGTAGAAGCTGAAATCCTAAATTTGAGGTTTTTCTTTTCCTTTAATAGGTGTTTAGTGCTATAAATTTCCAGTAAGCATTGCTTTATTGACGTCTCACAAATTTTGGTATGTTTCCATTTTCACTCAGTTCAAAATAATTTCTAATTTCCCATTTAATTTCTTTCTTGACCTGAGGGTTATTTGAAAATGTGTTGTTTAGTTTCTAAATAGTTGGGGATTTTCCAGATCTCTTTCTGTTATTAAATGCTAATATAATACCATTGTTGTCAGAGAATATACTTTGTATGACAGTCTTCTTAAACTTACAGTTGAGAATATGGTCTGTATTGATAAATATTTCATGTGCACCTGAAAGTAATGTATGTTCTGTTTGGGCAGTATGCTCTAGAAATGTTCATTAGGTCAAGTTATTGACAGTGTTGTTCAAGTCTTTTATGCCCTGGCTGATTTTTTTTTCACTTGTTGTATCAATTATTGAGAAAGAGATATTGAAATACACACCTGTAATTGTGGATTTTGCTGTTCCTATCGGCAGCTCTATCAGATTTTACTTTACAAACTTTGAAGCTCTGTTACTAGGTATCAATACATAAACATTTAGGATTCTTATATCCTTTTCATGAATTGACCCCTTTATAACTGTGAAATAACATTCATAACTTCATAATATCACTTGCACTGATATTAACATAGCCACCCCAGCCCCTTTTACATTAGAGAATTCATGATATACCTTTTTCCATACTTTCAATTTTAGTGTGTATTTGTGTCTTTATATTTAAAGCACATTTCTTTTAAGCAACATATGGTTAGGTCTTGTTTAGTTTGGTTTTATTTTGCTTTTATCCTGGCGATCTCTGCCTTTTATTGGGGTCCATTTACATTTAGTCTGTTAACATTTAATGTGATTATTATTAACTTTCCCTTTAAGTCTGTGGTATCCTGTTTGCTGTCTGTCTATTCCAACTGTTCTTTGTTCCATTTTCCTATTTTACTGACTTCCTTTGGATTTGTTAAGTATTTTTATGATTCCACTTTTAAAAGTAGACTTTATTTTTTACAACAGTTTTAGGTTCACAGCGACACTGAATAGAAAGTACAGAGAGTTCCTGTATACCCACCACCCCACAGTCTTCCCCATTGTCAGTATCCCCCACCAGAGTGGTACATTCGTCACAATCAATGAACCTACACTGACGCTTGAGTATTGCCCAGAATCTACAGTTTACGTTAGGATTCAGTTTTGGTGTGGTTCATTCTATGGATTTTGGCAAATGTATAATGACGTATATCCACTGTTAGGGTCTCATACAGAAAGAATAGTTTCAGCGCCCTAAAAATCTTCTGTGCTCCATCTATTCGTCTCCCCCAACACCCATGACAACCACTGATCTTTTTACTGTCTCCATAGTTCTGCCTTTTCCAAAACGTCACGTAGTTGGAATCGTATGGTATGTAGCCTTTTCAGATTGGCTTCTTTCACTTAGTAATATTCATGTAAGTGTCCCCCGTATCTTTTCATGGCATGATAGCTCATTTCTTTTTAGTGCTGAGTAATATTCCATTGTCTGGATGTACCACAGTTTATTTATGCATTCACCCACTAAAGGGCATCTTGGTTACTTCCAAGTTTTGGCACTTGTGAATAAAGCTGCTATAAATATCCACATGCAGGTTTTCTTTGGACATACGTTTTCAAATCATTTGTGTAAATAACAAAGGGCATGATTATTGGATCATATGGTAAGAGTTTACTTTTGTAAGAATTCACCAAACTGTCTTCCAAAATGATTGTACTTTTGCATTCCTATCAGCAGTGAGTGAGCATTCCAGTTGCTCCATATTCTTATCATCATTTGGTATTGTCAGTGCTCTAGAATTTGGGTGTTTTAACAGGTATGTAGCTGTATCTTGTTTTAAATTGCCATTCCCTAATGACATACGACATTGAGCATCTTTTTATATGCTTATTTGCCAAATGTTGTCTTCTTTGGTGAGATGTCCGTTCAGGTCTTTTGCATGTTTTTTGAGTTGTTTGTTTTCTTATCATTGAGTTTTAAGAGTTCTTTGTATATTTTAGATAACAGTCTTCTACCAGATATGTGTTCTGCAAATATTTTATCCCAGGTTTTGTCTTCTCATTCCCTTGATGGTGTCTTCTGCAGAGAGGAGTTTTTCATTTTAATGCACTCCAGCTTACCAATTCTTTATCTTATGGATAGTGCCTTTGATGTATTTTAAAATTTATCACCATACCCAAGGTCATCTAGATTTTTCTCTTATGTTATCTTCTAGAAATTGTATAGTTTTACATTTTATATTTATATGATCCATTTTAATCTAATTTCTGTGAAGGGTATAAGATCTGTGCCTAGATCCTTTTTTTTTTTTTTCTTTTTTTTGGCATGTGGATGTCCAGTTGTTCCAGCACCATTTGTTGAAAAGACTGTCTTTTCTCCATTGTATTGCTTTTGTTCCTTTGTCAAAGGTTGGTGGACTATATTTACCTGGATCCATTTCTGGGCTCTCTAGTCTTCTCATTGATCTGTTTGTCTGTTCTTTCACTGATACTACACTGTCTTAATTACTGTAGCTTTTAGTAAGTCTTGAAGTCAGGTAGTGTCAGTTCTTCAGCTTTGTTCTTTTCCTTCAATATTGTCTTGGCTGTTCTGTCTTTGGGTTTTTTGTTTGTTTGTTTGTTTTTGCCACTCCGTATAAACTTTAGAATCAGTTTGCCAATGTCCACAAAATTACCTTCTGGGATTTTGATTGCAGTGACTCTATAAATCAGGTTGGGAAAAACTGACATCTTGACAATATTGAGTCTATTCACAAACATGGAATATCTCTCTATATATTTATTATTACTTTGTTTACTTTCATCAGAGTTTTGTTCATTTCCTCACTTAGATCTTAAACATATTTTGTTAGATTTCTACCTAAGTATTTCATTTTTGGGGGATGCTAATTGACTTTTTTTTTTTTTTTTTTTTTTTGCGGTACGCGGGCCTCTCACTGTTGTGGCCTCTCCCGTTGCGGAGCACAGGCTCCGGACGCACAGGCTCAGCGGCCATGGCTCACGGGCCTAGCCGCTCCGTGGCACGTGGGATCCTCCCAGACCGGGGCACAAACCCGCGTCCCCTGCATCGGCAGGCGGACTCTCAACCACTGCGCCACCAGGGAAGCCCGCTAATTGACTTTTGTATGTTTACCTTGTATCCTCCAACGTAGCTATAATCACTTGGTTCCAGGAGGTTTTTTGATTAGTTTTTTTGGATTTTCTACATAGATGATCATGTCATCTGTGAACAAAGACAGTTTATCTCCTCTTTTGGCTAAAACTATGACTCTTTTACTGTATTATATTAGTGGCTGGTTTAGGGTTTATAGTATACATCTTTAACTTATCTTAAAGTGACATTATAAACTTTATATATACTTGAAGGACCTTATAATAGCATGGTTCCAATTCTCCTCTCTGAGTTTTGATATCACTATTATCATGCATCCTATTTGTATATAAATTATAAACCCCACAAAACGTTTTTATTATTTTATAGAGTTTTCAATAAAAACAAAATCTTATCTATTTACCCATGTAGTTACCTTTTCCTGTGCCTTTGTTTCTTCTTATCAATCCACATCTCCATCTGGTGTCATTTTCTTTGTACCTGGAAGACTTTGTTTTAGCATTCTGAAAATGCAGGTCTGTTTCTGCTAAATTCTTTGTGCTCTCTGTTTTTCTGAAAAAGTCTTTGTTTCACCTTAGTTTTTGAAAAAGTTGTTTTCTACCTGGTTTCGAATTGTAGTTTAGCAGTTCTGCGTGCCGCCCCATCCAGCATTTAAGATGTTGCTGCACCGTCTCCTCCTTTACATTTTTTCTGATAAGAAACCACTGTCATCCTTACCTTTGTTCCTCTATATGTAGTATTTGTTCTCTGGCTGCTTTTAAGAATTCCTTTCTTTATCACTGGGTTTGAGCAATACGATTACAGTGTGCCTTGGTGTAGTTTACTTCATATTTCTTTTTTTTTTTTTTTTTTTTTTTCCGTACGCGGGCCTCTCACTGTTGTGGCCTCTCCCGTTGCGGAGCACAGGCTCCGGATGCGCAGGCTCAGCGGCCATGGCTCACGGGCCCAGCCGCTCCGCGGCATATGGGATCCTCCCAGACCGGGGCACGAACCCGTATCCCCTGCATCGGCAGGCGGACTCTCAACCACTGCGCCACCAGGGAGGCCCTACTTCATATTTCTTGTGCTTGGGGTTTGTTTGGCTTCTTGGATCTTGGAGTTTATCGTTTTTCTCAGTTTTGGGGAAAAACCGGCCATTGTTTCTCATTTGCTTTTTCTGTGTCCCGCCATGCTTCTCTCCTTCGGGGGACTCCAACTGCAGATAGGTTTGGCCACTTGAAATTTTCCAAGAACTTACCAAGGCTCTTCTTTCTGTAAAATTTTTAATCTGCATATTTCATGTGGGATCTTTTCTATTGCTGTGCCTTCAAGTACACTTATTTTTTTTCTTCTGCAGTGTAGTCTGCTGTTAAGTCCATCCTGTTTATTTGCATCTCAGATATTGTACATTTCATTGACAGAAGTTTGAATTGGGTCTTTTTTGTACCTTCCATGTCATTGCTTAACTTTTTGAACATCTGGGATTATTACAATTGTTTTAATGTCCTCATTTGCTAATTCTGGTGTTAGTTCTGGACGTGTTTTGATTGTTGGGGTTTTTTTCTTCTCATTGTGAGTCATATTTTTCTGCTTCTTTGAATGCCTATAATCTCCCATTGGATGGCAAACATGATCAATTTTGCCTTTTCGGGTGCAGGATATAAATACTCTTGAGATTCTGGGACACAGTTTTATTACTTAGAAGAGGTTATATCATTTAGGATTTTGCTCTCCAGATCTTTTAGGCAAGACCAGAACAGCGTTTAGCCTAGGGCTAATTTTCCCCCACTATGAAGGCGAGAGCTTTCCAACTAGGCTAACACCTTATGAATTCCGATGTTTTGCTGTCTGACTGGTGAGAACAGGTCTTGTTCCTGGGTCTATGTGAGCAACAGACCCTTCTCCCTACGAGCCTTTCAGGCGCTCCTTTCCCCGGCCTTGGGTGCTTTCTGGGTGTCGCTGACTCCTCAGGGGACCCTCTGCACCTCTGCAGTCTCTCGCTTGCCCTTGCTCTCTCCTCGCCAGTGTTCTGTCCGATAGGCTCCAGCTGCCTTCACCTCCCTGGACTCTCAGCTCCGTCTTCTCAACTCACAGGATCTTCAGGGTCCCCCTAAGGTCCCCATTCCCTGTGTCCTGACCCAGAAACCTCTCCAGGCAGTAAGCGGAGGCATCGTAGGCTCACTGTATCTCTCAGGGGTCACTGTACTTTGTTGCTTAATGATCAGCGTGTTGAAAACCATGGTTTCATGCCTTCTGTCCAGTTTTTTGTTGTGCCGCGTTGTGCTGGGGGGAGGGTAAACTTGTCCCTGCTGTTCCTTGGCTGGAAGCGCAAGTCTCTTTCACTCTCGTTGTTTTCATGTGATTCTGTTTCACCAAAGTGCACGTTAACATGTAAGAAGTCTCGTGGCCAGCGTGGATAACTTATTTGTTATTATCAAGGAGAAAATCATTCATTCATTCATTTGCTCATTCAGGAAACGTTTGCCTAGTCCCTGCAAGGCGGGGAGGAGAACCCAGGAGGAAAACAGGCACACCTGTGGAGCTTATCTGGAACCACTTTTAACAGCTCCCTTGGGAAAACTTAAGACGCATAAAGCCTTCCATCATTTATTCAGCTGACATTTACTAAGCGCCTGGCATCTGCCAGACCATCTCGGTGCTGCCCCAAGGAGCACGTAGGCTGAGTAGTAGATGTACAGTCGGAAAACAATCTGCTGAACGCTGAGACAGAAATCCAGAGAAAAGGTGAAGGTGCTGCTTTCGACCATGGGGTGGAAGGAGGACCTTTCCCAGAACAGGTGGCGGCGGAACTGGACTTTGAGAGATGATCAAGGCGCGGGCATTGGAAGGGGCAGGATCAAGGCGGGCTGTTCAGGTGGCGGGAGCAGGGCTCAGCGGCGCGGCTGCTGGGGGTCACGTGCAGGCTGGGGGTTGGCGCTGCAGGAGCTGCAGGGGGCCTAAGGCATGCCAGATCTGTGGTTGAAGAAGACATTACTGCATTGTCATTTCATAGGCATTCCAAGGCGTGATGGACTTTTGGTTTTATTGCCAAAACCCAAACCCAAACCAAATCATTTTTGGTTTCCCTAAAGGAACTTTATGGGAATTTCTCAAGTAAATTTTGTAACTGCTTTAGTTGAAGGCAGCACCGCACGTGCCTTTCCATGACACAGACATGTGCCTTTCCACGTATGTGTGCGTGCACACAGGCAGACGGATGGGGCAGACAGGCCTGCCGGACGGAAGCCACTTTGGAGGCCGGGTTCAGGGAGAAACTGCGGGCAAGGCAGCCTGGCTGCTGCGTGGTCAGCTGCGCTCTCCTGATCAGGTGATCGACCTGGTAATTAAGATCCTATTTCCTGAATAAGTGGTTATGCGTCCCCCCCTTCTGTAAACAAGCCGCGTTGGCGTCCTTACCTCCGTGCCACTATCCTTTCCAGTAGCCCCGCCTCTCCTTGGGCCACAGGGGCCAGACTGGTCAGCGCTGTGTTGTGGAAATGGGGTGACGTCAGCTGGCAGTTTAGCTCCCCTGCTTGGACTGCTGGCCCCGAGCAGCAGGCTTTGCTTGTGCAGCTGAGTGATCGTGTACTCCGACATCTGGCCGGCCGGGCCTGGCATGGGTGTGCAGGCCAGTAGCCTCGTAGGGTAGAAGGCAGTTCACCTGGGAGCCGAGGACATACGTCTGGATCCCGAGTCCCCAGTGAAATGACTGTGGTCCTGCCGAGTCTGCCCAGCCTGGTCCTCTTGTACTCAGTAAGGCAGTGGCCAGGCTGGTGGCCAAAAAACGCCCAAGTCCCCTGAGAGCGCCTGGTTGGGGGCGTGGGGGCGGGGGCATGTCAGGGGACCGGAGCAGCGTAACTCGGGGGGGCAGGGGCCAGGGTGGCTGCATGTCAGGTGCGTGTCGCCGAGACACTGTGGTAGGGAGGGGTCAGGGAGACACCTCCCTTTGGGTAGACCCCAAAGGTGGAGCTGAATGTCAGGGCCCTGAATGCAGAGGATGTTCCATGTGGGCCCCACCACGTCGAGGCCCAGGCGCCAGGGCCAGAAGGACAGACAGCCATGGAGAGCAAGACAGAGCGCTTGGTCCTGAATGGGGCTTCATCTGGTCCCACAAGGCGGGCAGGGGGACCCGGCCTGTCAGACTCACAGCCCAGGCTGTGCTCACACCTGGCTGGGGCCGGGCCGTACCGCCCTTGGGGCGACCCCCTGCCTGCACCAGCTGCGCCCTCCCTCTAAGATGTGACCTCGGCCCTCGACCTGCCAGCACCCAGGAGGGCAGCTGGTAATTTGTAGCCTGCGTGGCATGCTCAGTGCCCAGCCTGGGCCAAAGGCCCTCTTCTCAGTTTCTGGGAAAAGCAGATTTATCAGCTCGTGAAAAGGGGAAACGTTTACAGGAAAGGAAGACACAAAATGAATGAATAATTGCAGCCCCATTCCTGGTCCCCAGAGACCCATATTCTAGTCTCTTGCTTTTATTAGAAAAGTGAACCAAAGAGGGAGCTCCTCTAAAGAACTGGGAACCGACCCCCCTACTCCTGGGCTGAGGGGTGGGAAGGGGCCCTGAGGGCCTCCTGCCGGGTCCCTCCCTGTAGGATGGGGGGGAATCCCAGCTCTCCCAGGAGTCCAGCCCCAGGTGCGGCAGCCACCAAGATGCCTCTGGGCCCACTCTGGCCTTGGGTGTGTTGGGGACAAAGCCCCTGTTGGCCCTTGGATCACAGCCTTCAACCTGCTTCTTCACCAAGCGTTACCCTAAGGTCGCACGATGCCATTGGGTCGTTCCCCTCCGTGCCCAGCAGACTCTGCTGTTAACTGCGTGTTCTCCGTCGCTCCCAGGATCCCCAGAGTGTGTGCCATGGACGGGGATGGGGGTTGGGCTCTAGCAGCTGAGGTCACTTCCCAGCTCTGTCCCTCACTCGTCAGTCAGGCATATCCCCTCCCCTTACCGAGCCACCCGTGTCCTTATCGGGAATAATCTTCTCAATAATTAATGGTAATGAGCCGCTACTCTGGGGTTGACAGGAAGACCATGTTCCTTCGGTAAATGTTCTGAAGCATTCTGCCTGTTTCTGGCCTGCGGAGATGGGGGAGTGCAGTACTGTCCCAAGGTGGGCAAGGTCAGGGCCCGGGGAGGGGGGAGCACCCGCCTAGCTGATGGCCCCGGGGGGAGGCGGTGCCCAGCTGGATGGTGACATCTTTGAGTGAACATCAAAGGTCACGCCGGATGGGGCCCTGTGCAGGCAAGAGGGAGAGGCACCCAGTTTGCAAACACACGTGCTCACATGCGCGCATGCTCACATGTGTGGCCCCAAGGCTGGCAGCTTTCCCAGTCGCCATCCCCCCCCACCCCCCGCCAAGTCCAGGCCGCCGGCATCGTGCTTCTCTTGGGCCCCTTCTAAGGCCTTCCTCTGGCCTCTTCACATCACTGCCACCATCTCTCCTCACGGCAGCCGGGTGACCCTCTACACCCGTGCATCAGGCTGTCACTCTTCTGCTGAAACCTCCAGTCACCTCCCATCTCCCTCCAGCCCCCCTCAGGCCTCTCCAGCCACCTCTTTCCCTCCTCTGTCCTGCCTGCCCCGGCGAGCCCTCGCCTGCCCGTCCACAGCCCGTCCTGCAGCCCGTCCTGCAGCTGCCCGCCCTCCCCAGCACCCTTTCCAGCACAGCCCACATCCGTCTCCCCCTCACCCGTCCCATTTCCTTCCTAGAGCTGATCCCTCACCAACGCGGAATGTGACAGCCCAGTGTTTCTGCCCTCCTTCCCCATGGGAACCTGTGCCTCAGGGAAGCAGGCCCTTGGTTTGCCTTTCTATTTTATTTCTTTCTAGAAATTTGTTTTCTTTCTAGACTACCTGACAGGTAGGGGAGCTGAGTGAAGGGTAATCGAAAGAATGAATGCATTAATCGGTTGGTTGCAGGCGACAGGGCTGCCGTGGTCACAGGTCCACAGAGAGGGCGGGCATCCAGCCGAGTGGGTGGTGACGGGCACCTGGGGGCACTGGCAAGGCTGAGCTGGGAGAGGGCAACCACAGGGCAAAGGGGTGCATGAGCGGGAAGCTGTTGTCCCATCCCCGCCTCCACTTCCCACTGGTGGATGTTGCCTCTCGGGTCTCTGATTCCCATCGACCTCCATCTGCTGCTTTGCCTGATGCCAGGAGGCGATTTACCCTCAGGACAAACTCCTCCAGTTGTAGTCAGGGCCTCTGGCTGCCATTGGGAGCTTTATCTTCATTTACTTTAATTTAATGATCCCAATTAGCACTAAGTACTGTCTAGCGTTTACTTTGGATTTTAGTTAAAACCTATTCAAGCCACCAGCACGTGGAAAGACAGAGGCAAGGACCTGGCTGTGCCAGGCCTGGGCTGGCACGGCCGACCTCACCATGCTGCCTGCCAGGTGGGCACAGAGAGAGCGTGGGCGCTGCTGAGGGAGCCAGTGCTCCATCCAGAGCCAGACCCCGGCCCGTAACCACAGGGCTCCTGGGACGTGCCATGCTGGGGACGCAGACTTCAGGCTGGAGGAGACGTGGTCACCTCAGCCCCAGCCCTACCTCTTGCATGACGCCACTTGGCAGAGACTCACTTGGGCTCGGCCGTGGCCCTGGGACCCCCCGAGCGTCATCGGGACGTGGGACAGATCCCAGCGGAGCTTACGGGACCCTGAGAGCATGGGGCTGAGATGCGGTGGCCATGGAGATGGCTGGAGTGGAGAGGTTTGGAGGCTGTTGGGTGGACCCCTCGTGAGGCCCCGGCCTAGGCTGCCTGGTTGTCTTTCCCGACATCCGCTTTCTTCTCCAGCACAACTGTAGCTCCTGGGGGCAAGGACTGCGCCGCGTGCTTTGAGTTCCTGAGCCCCCCGTGGGTGCCCGATCCCTCTCCTTCACCCACAAAGGACACCAAGGCCCCTCTGGGCCCCCGGCCCCCTTCTAGAGCCAGGAGTGGCTGGGCCGAGTCTCTCCTCCCAGAGACTGGCTGTCCACTCTTCTCGGCCACTTCCTGGCAGGGCAGGAGCCTGTGGGCAGGTCACTGAACCCTGAGCCTCCACTTCCTCATCTATAAAACTATCAAAGCCCCTTTGCCAGGCTGGGTCCCCGTGGGGGGAGGTGACATACACGCAGTGCCAGGCCCCACAAGGGCGCCCCATTGAGTCCTCTCCCCTGTCGCCCGAGTGCACAGACCTACCCGCGGCCGTGCCCACCCGTGCTCGTGCACACGCACGAGGGCCATTTGACTTGATCAACAGTCACTTTCCGTTTGGATCCCAAGTGATTTTGTGAGCAGGCTATATATAGGCCTCGGAGACTGTCAGGACAAATCAATAGCCATTAGCAACGTTCGGGCAGCCAGGGCCCCTGCTGTCCCTCCAGACCAGGCTGCAGCATAATTAGGTTTCCACCGACGGGGCTGTCACCGATAGCAGAGTCATCTTCCTGCCCAAGCCACCCTGGCAGCCGTCTGGACTCGTGCCCGGGGGAGACTTCCCAGACCCCAGCTCTCGGCAGGCAAGGGGGCTGCGGGAACTGTGTCCCAGGACCCGCCTGGCCCAGATGTTGAAGCTGCAGGGGCAGGTGGGGTCAGCCATGTGCACACACCCAGGCTGGGGTCACTCATGTGCACACGTCACGAGTGTCCCGTGGTCCTCACGCTGGGCCCTGGGGTCCGAATCAGGAGACGTGTGTCCTCCTCGCCTGCCCCTCCTGCTGCCAGTCACCCCACCTCCCGGAGGAAGTGTGTGTAGGTGGTCAGCGAGGTCCCTCCCAGCTCCCCCAGTCCAGTCCTCAGTGGCCGGGGGCAGAGTTCCGTTTTCTCTCGCTGTGCATGTTTTATTGGAAAGCGTATACTTAAGCCCCTATTTCAGAAGAGCGGGCACATAAGGATTGCTGCCGTGCCTCTACTGAAGTCTCACTGTTACTTTCCCACCCTAGGCGGGACCTGTGCGGCTCTGAGGCTCAGATAAAGGATGCCCAGAAGCCCCCGGGTCCAGTTTGGCCCCTGACTTTAGCCGCCTGCTGTTTCTTCAACTGGCGCATAGCTTACTTCCACTGGTCCTGCTGGACTGGGGCCCACTCTCAGGACCCCCTTTTAATTTAATCACCTCTTAAGGGCCATCTCTCCAAATAAGTCACACTCTGAGCTCTGCAGGTGGTAGAGTTTCAGTATATGAATTTGGGGAGACACAATTTAGCCCATAGCTTTAGATGTGGCTTACATTGGCGTACACTTAATACAGATTGTACACTTAATACAGATTGTACAAAGATAAGAATTAAAGTGGGCTCTGAGCTCTCTGTTCAGATAACGCTTATTGACAAATTAAACAAAAAAATGTATGCTCATTGTAGAGAAATAACAATAATAGGTGAACACAAAGAAGTTACATGTTAGCAGTAATCCCATCATCCAGAGGTGTTAACTATTAACAAGGAGGTTTGTAGTTGTCTAGATTATTCCTTACGTACATCTTTTATAAAAATGAGATATAACTGAAGATATAGGTTATATAAGTACACTTTTCCTTAATGTACATAGTCCTGTCTTTCCGTACCGAATGTACATCTAAAACATGATTTTTCACGGCTGCATGATGTTCTTTTATTCCAGTGTCTCCTAATCTATGTAGCCCGTCTCCTCTGGTTTTGGACTGGAGGTAGTTTCTGGTTTCTCGGTGTTATTATCCAAATCCACCCTCACCGATAACCTCCTAGAACTGAAATCACCGAGCCAGAGTGTGTCTGTTTGCTACTTACTTCAAGATCGCCCTGCATCCATATTACAGCTTCTAGGTGATAACCAACCGTGTATGTAAATACCCATCCCCTTGATTCTTGCCAGCAGTGGCTTTCATTTTCCATAGAAACCTGTGCCAGTCCACTGGGTCAGCAAGGAAAGGCACTGCGGGCCTCCACTTTGCTTCTTTGATCACTGGCCAGGCTCGGCTTCTCGCTGTGTGTGTGTGTCAGCTGCTTGCGTTTCTTCTTGGATGAAGCCCCATCGTGTCTGCTATGTCCCTGTCTCTGTGCGGGATCTGGGCCCGGCCAGCTCACACCACCTGCCCACCTCTGCACTCGGCTCCCGCGTCTCCTCCATCTGGAAGCTTCTCCCCGTCCTCCCACCCGCACCTGCCCAAATTCCCACCTGGGTCCATCTGTCTAGCCCAGCCTTCGTCTCGTGACACCTTGCATTTCTCCCTGTGTGGAGCTGACTGACCGCACACCTCAGAACACGTGGCTGGGGTGGGGAAAGCAGGGCTATGCAATCGGGCAGAGCAGGTGTCGCTGTGTGGTTTGGTCCTGGAGCCTCTCAGGGGCTGCCTTCCATCTGTGATCTGAGGACTCGTCCTTCCCACCTCATGCCGCTGTTGTGAGAAGTGAGACAAGTGAGGTGTAAAGCCCCCAGAGGCAGTTGAGGCCGTGGTCATCACCGTGGTCCTCAGTGGCCTCAGGAGGGGCGGCAGCCATGGGGACAGTGCTGTGACTGTTGGCAGGCTTGTGCCGGGGTCTCGCAGTCGTGTAGGGGACACACACGAGGAGTAGGGACTCAGGACATGTGACAGTGCTGAAACAGTGGACGCGTGGGACGCCCAGGCAAGCCATCCCCTCTGGAGAAGAGGTCGCTCCCCGAGGATGTGACACAGGCTTGGCCTTTCCCCTTGAGGAAGGTGCTCTCGGGAGGAGCTAGGTGGGGACGCTGGGCCAGGCGGAGCCCCAGCCCTGAGACCCCTCTGTGGTCTCCTCTGGCGGGGAGCTTGGGAGCGGAGACCCCAGGAACAAACACTGTGGGTTGAGTGCCTTTGCAGAGACTAGTTTGCAAGTCCCCACATGATGCCAGGTAAGCATGTCACAGAGAAGGACATGGCAGTGCCCCAAAGTGGCCTGACCTCTCCGAAGTCCCGTTGCTGGTCAACGTGAGAGCCCTGTTCTGAGTGTCTGTCTGATACCGGAGGCCCCGGTCCAGGAGTCAGTACATATTTGTTGAAGGAAGGATTTAGGTGGGAGCACAGTTCGCATTTGGAGAAGAATTTGTCACTTTGGGGACTCACGAGCGTACAGCCGTCACGCTCACCGTGGGGACGGGAGCTCAGAGGTGGGCTGGGGAGGAGGCCTGGCCCAGCCAGGGGCCGCCGGGGTACTGCAGGTGCCGGATCCCAGTGTGGCGGGGTGGGGCCCTTAGGACTCTGGCCCCCTCTGTTCACAGCTGGGGGCGGAGCCTGAGAGGCCACCTGCCCGGGGATAACTGCCCCCCGTCCCCCACCCCGCACCCCCCGTAAGGCAGGGAAGCTCCTCCTCTTTTCCATCGCTATTCCTTGATGTTTGGGACCAAAGGGATTTGGCAGGTTCCCTGGGGCCTTGTGAAAAAGAAGAAAAAAGCAAAACATTCCGCTATTGAATTGCTTTGTGCGTTAGATGTTGTGTCTATGAAAATTGCTCTGTGATTATTTTTGTACTTGTAACCCTTTTGGGGATAAAGAGTTCTGTGTCCTTAAAGGGGGCCACTGGCAGTTTCCAGGCTCCAGATCAGATGCTGGAGAGCCCAGCTAAGCGAGTCTCCCACTCCTGGCCCTGCCAGGGTCCCTGCTGGGAGCAGTGCAGGAGGAGTGTGATCCAGGCCGGTCGTCTTCATCCTGTGGGTACAAATCCACTTGTGGGAAAAGAGCTCTCTTGGGTGTAATTCACAGGCAGATCGGTGTGGGCTCTGCATTTCAAGGACATGTGTCTCTCGTACCCATGCCCACAGCTCTTGCACGCAGCCCCCAGAATCTCCCCCCGACTCAGCACACAGGGCCTGCCCTCCCCCCTGGGGATCCCGGCTCCTCATCCTTCCCGAGGGCCTTCAGTATCCGCCATGCCTCTTGCCAGCACTGGATGGGGACTCTGACCCGTGAACGAATCTTGAGCCCTCCTTCATTTTCTTTTCCTGTCTCTCCCTCTTAACTCAGAAACTCCTTCCCTCACCTCTCCTCCTCCTGCCTGGGTCCAGCCCATCCTTTAAGTTACTGGCTGTTAACCCCCTGGGGCCCCAGAGTGTCTCAAGGATCCAGTGGAAGCTTCGAACCATCTGTTCAGGAAAGTGCAAACTCACATAAGTTCACACAACGTGCCTGTCCTTCCAGGGCGTCCAGGACCCTGCGGAGGTGGGCCGAGCTCTCGGAAGCCCCTCCCTCCCATGGAGTCTTGCCAACTTTGCCCGGCCTTCCCTCCCTCCTGCTCCCAGAACTTGGGCATCTACCCAGGGCCTCATTGCTCCTGGCTCACTGACCATGCTACGTCTGAGCGTGGTCAGTGAGCTAGGAGCAATGGGATGGAGAACAGATGAACTAGCCGGAGGGAGGGAGGGCCGGCCGGGCCCTGGGACGTGTGCACTGGACGTGGGAGTGATGCTGCAGCAGGGATCTGCCCTCCTGCAGCTCCTGGGTGCGTCTGGGCTGCCCTGAGCAGGGGCTCAGTAAGTCCTCACAAGGGAACTGAGGCATTCACTGGCAGAAACTGACCACAGAGAGCACCTTTTATTACGAACAGGTGCCACTGGTCTTCCACTGCTGAAGACCCGCCATGTGCCGGGTGCTAGAGATGAGGGGGAGAGAAGACAGAACCCCTGGAGGGGCGCCGTCTCACGGGGGAGGCAGCGGAGTGCAGCTGTGGGACCAGAACCCAGCACGCTTTCTGCCAGGCATTGGCGTCTCCTTCGCTTCACTCCGAGGTTCTGTGAGCCCATCTGAAGGATCCGACGCCCGCAGCCCGCCTGAACGAGGGAGCGCGTGCCTGACGGGCTCAGATCCTGCTCTCCGCACAGGACCCCAGGGGACGAGGGCTCCTCCACATCGCCAGCCATGGGACTGCTGTGTCCTGGGCACTTAGTCTCCAGCAGCCCCAAGACAAGGGCTGTGCTCGTGCCTGTGTTTGAAGTGCGGCCGGGGGCATGGGCAATGGGCGTCCTCTCTGAGACCCACCTCCTCACAGGGCCATCCCTCTGTGACGCGGCTCTCTCCTGCTCTGACTGCCATCCCCCTCCCTGCCTGGCATCACCCGTCCACCCCTCCCTCCCGAGTCGTGCCCATCTGCAGAGATGCTGTGACATCTGCAGTGTCATGGCCTCCCGTGACCCTTGCCCTCCTCCTTCACAGCCGTGACTCTAATGAGTGGTCTTAGCTCACTCCTCCCTCCCTCTTCCCAGGCTCTCTTGGACGCCCTGCCTCCCTCCCCAGGCCCACTGCTAGGGTCCCCACCGCTGTCCCCTCTCCTGTCACTACGTTGTCACCGTTGATCACGCCCTCCTCCTGACACCTTGTCCGCGTGGCTCCTGGGACACCTTCCTGGGGTCACACCGTCCACTCCTCTGCCGTCTCTCCTCGAACCCCTCTTCCACGCATCGTTGGGCCCCTTGGGCTCTGTCCTCAGGTGCCGACGTCTGCCTGCTCTGACCTGCGCCCGGGTTCTCATCCAGTGCAGTTTCAATTCCATGCCCTCAACTTCTTTCTTAAAATGGAGATATGATCCACGTGTCATAAAATTTACCCTTTTCAAAGTTCGATTCAGTGGTTTTGGTATTTTCACAAAGTCACGTAACCGTCACCACTGTGTAGTTCCGGAACGTTTTCCTCACTCCACAGAGAGGGTCCATACTCACTAGCTGTCACTCCCAGTCTCCTCCCCCAGCCCCCGATCTGCTTCCTCTCCCCACTGTCTGTCTGTTCTGGGCAATTCATATCAATGGATCACCCAGCAGTGGCCTTTGCGGCCAGCTCTCACTGAGCCTGGCGTTTTCGAGGCCCGTCCGCCCCGGGGCACGTGTCGTGCTCCACGCCTGTCCTCAGCCTCCTCGCACACCTCCCTGGGTGTCTCATGGGCACTTCAGCTCAACAGGCTGAGATCACATTCTTCTTACCCCAGACTCCCTGGCACCCCGACCCGCAGTTCATGGTCAGCTCTCCCAGGGCACAGGCTCAGCACCTGGTGCCTTCCCCACCACTCCCAGGCCCCACGAAGCCTCCAGAGCATGGCCGGGCCCGACTGCACTGCATCTGACATCCCCACTGCTCCTTCCTCTCCCCGAGCCGCCCGCGGGAGCCTCCCGACTCACCTCCCGATTCCTCACTGCCTGCTCCCCAGCAGCCCCAGTGAACCCGCAAAGCCGAGGCCAGCTGCCCAGTCCCTCTACCCAAGGTCCTCCAGGGCTTTTCCATCTCACCCGAGGGAAAGGCCAGGCACCTCACCTCCCGGATGCAGCCCGACCCATCTCCCAGCAGGTCTCTGCCTGGTCCCTCAGGCCTCCGCACCTGCATGCTCTGCCGGCACTTGCTCTCCAGGTGTCTGTCTGGCTCCTTCAGGACTCGACTTAAACGCCACCTCGCAGAGACTGTCCGCGACGGCCGACGTAAAACAGCCTCCCATCCCACCCTCATCCTTCACGCCTCAGGACCGCCTGCGACCGACTGAGACGCGTGTGTGCGCACGCGTGTGTGTGCACATGTGTGCGTGCGTGTGTGTTCACTTGTTTGCTGCCTTCCTGTGGGTGCTCAGTGAGAACATCTGAGCTGGATGGACGGACGCGTGGAAGGATGGACCTAAGGGGCTCTCTGGTGGGGAAGACAGGCTGTAGCTTCCATCAGATTCTGTTTCCTCAGCACTCTGTGAGGGCATTTCAGTGAAGAGTCGTCTTCCTAGACGAATCCACGATATTTCTCATTCTTCTGGGAGACCAGGCCTTAGTGTGGTTTTGGTGAAAGATCATGAGCTGTGTGCTCAGACAGAGCCACGTTTCAATCCCAGCACTCCTCGATGGCTTTCATCAAGTTACTTAACCTCTCTGAGCCTTGATTTTTTCCCCTATCTCACACCTTGCTTACAGGGTTACTGAGAAGACAAAAGAGTTGTTTGAAATATGCCTATTGCCATAGGTCTACGCTCCGTTAGTGTCAGGTCAAGGCCCTCAGTAAATATTATTCTCTTTCCTATTTGATCCAGGAATGAAGAAAAGTTTCCGCCAGTCCCGTTACTGAGACCCGTCCTGCTTTCGGGAAGCCAGGTGTTGGGATGGCCCCGGTGGGCTCAGGGTTCTGCCCCAGCTGTGCAGCCCCATGACCCCAGGAGCCTGGGGCTGGGGTTTTCATCCCCATTTTCCAGGTGAGGTGCAGCTCAGGCCTGCAGGGGAGGCCAAGTCCCACAGAGAAGAGGGGCCGCCCCGGGGCTTCTGGCCCCAGGGACCCTGTCCTGACTTGCCCACCCACTTCCTGAGCAAATCCATGCTGCTTAGAAGGAGAAGGAGATGGTGGTGGAGATGATTAAATTATTCAAGAGAACAAACTGTTTTGAGCGCCCTGATTTGCATACCAGATCCTAATGTGCTCATTACAACCATTCTTCTGGGTTCTCTAAAGCAGCGGCCCTCCAGCCCACCCACGAGGGGGCTGCCCTGTGTGCAGTAGGGGTACCGCAGAGGTGTCCTCAGACGTAACCCAGCCTGTTCAGACCTGGGTCTCCCCTTCCGATTAGCGTGTGTCAGGGTGCGGCCAGGAGCCTCCCGTCTGTGGCTCCTCACGGCTTTGTGCCGCCGCAGAATCTGTTTCCCTCAGGCAGGAGCCTCCATCTGAACTTGGCACCAGAGCATAGGCAGAGGGGGCAGGTGGGAAGGGGAGACGAGCAAAGGTGCACGGAGGGGGCTCAGGCAGGGTGGGGAGGGAGGGCCTAGATCTGGAAACCGCAGGGGTGGTGGCCCCCAGCCCTGGAGGGGGCCGTGCACCATGGGAGCGAGGGCGGAGCTCGGCGGCTCTGGGTTCAGGGCCAGGGTGACTGTCGGGGCCTCCCTGCGGCCCCGCCCAGAGAGCAGGGGGGGATTGAGGACTGGCCAGCAAGTCACCTGGCGGAGGTACAGAGGCCCGGGGTCCATGGGTCTGGACTCAGAATGGGGCTCACCAGCCCCAGGGGTGGTGGAAGGCATGGGAGGGAATGAAATGCCCTGTGAGGGTGAGCAGGGAGGAGAGCCGCCAGGGTACTGGTGTTCCCACGGCATCACATCACATCCCAGCCCGGAACTCCAAGGGGCCACAGTTCTACATGTGGTCTCGGCCTCCCAGCCATGGTGGAGGTGTGTTTGTCACGCTAAGAGGATAAAAAGTGTCTCGTGTCCTTGTTTGTAGCTTGGTCTGCGGCTTCTGGATATCTGGCCCTGTGGTAGGCGGTCGCCACTTGTGCTCCCGTCCTGTGTCCCACAGCTCAGCACGTGGGTGGGCCCGGCTGGCTGGGTCTCTCCCCAGCCTTCATCAGCAGAGGCCACCGCGGCCAGCGCCCTCGTGTCAGGAACCTTGGTCCCCTGCCCAGGGTGCTGCTCTGTGACTGAAATGGCTTTCCTGCTCATTAAGCAGACAACATGGCAGGCAATCAGCTTCCAAGTTGCTTTTAAAAATTCCATTTTTCTCCCGGAAGCGATGTTCTTGGCCCAGAGAGGTACGTGTTCCTTCTCATGTGACAGTAGGAGGCTGATCAGCCAAACCGGGAGGGTGCTGGGTGGGGCAGAAAGACTGATGTAACCCCCAGTCTCCCCGACTCAGCGCTTCAGGGATCCCACACTGACTCCTTTCACAAGCGTTCACTGGGCCGGACGTCACCTCCTCCGCGCTTCCCCGAAAACCGCCCCCAAAGTCCTCCTGCCAGGGATCCACGCCCTGCACGGCCTCCTCTCCCACCGCACTTAGCCCACGCGGCCCTGACCCCAGCCTGGAGGCTGCACTTACCCCCCATCCTCAGGGCCTCTCACGGTGGCGTGGAGTGGGGTTGGGTGGAGGTGGGAGTGCAGAGGAGAATCTGCTCGTGTCTGCAGGTCCGTCACATGCCCATGTGGGGCTGCCAGGGAGGCGGCGGGCTGTGTGAGCTGGAGCGGAACGGGGGCTCCCGGAAGGAACTTGGTGTGGAGGCCAGGCTTCAGAGGGGACGGGCTGAGGGGCTTGCAGCCTAGAGGAGGGGCTTCTGCGAGCACATGGCAGCCGTGTCCCTGTCTGGGGTTCAGGTGAGCATCAAGAGCCCAGCCCGGAGGCCAGGTCCGACTTCCCAGAGGTGCGCTGCGTCTGATGGGCCACCAGGACTAAGCAAAGGTGTTCCGAGCACAGACGCAGGTGGGGACCGCCCAGGGCTGCGTACCTGGTGATGTCTGCCTTTCATTAACTTTCCTGAGCCTCAGCTTTCTCATCTGCAGAATGGCAACATTTATACCTTCTCTGCAGCACAGAGACCGGGATTAAAGGAATATGCACGATGTGCCCCCGAATTTCGAACAGGTGCCTAGCGCAGCGGCAGTGAACAGGGAACCATACCACACTAGGAATAGGGCCAGGATAGTTGGCACATCAGCCCCGGGGTCTCCAGAACCCACAGCGAGCTCTGCGGTGCCATCACCCTGCTGAGTGCCCTCTCCGCCACCCGGACCGATCACCAAGGCCCGGGCTCTAGGGCTCCCCAGCACCCAGTGCTGAGCGAATTCGTTTCCCAGCTGCTTCCTGGTCTCTGGCCCTTTAGACAGTGAGCTGAGCCGGGAAGCACAGGGAGCTGCTTGTCTCTGGGCTTTGGGGCTGAGGGGCTGTGAGTCCGCAGACTTGCTGTTCAGGGTTGAGGGTCTCGGGCTCTGATGTCGGTGGGCCCGGCCCTGAGAGACGCCACCTACCGTCTACAGGCTCCCGGGGTACCTAGGACAGACGCGTGCGCAGAAGAGGGGAGCGCTGGGGGCGCGAGGGGGGTTGAAAGATGCAGAGAGGTTTGCTGCGTGGACAGGGTGGGAGCTGGCGGGACAGAGGCACCATGGGGCTCCCCGTGGAGGACGGCACCCACTTCTGAGGACTGGGCCAGGGTTCTGGGGCTGAGCCGTGCGCGCCCATCCACTTTCTCGAGCACGGGGGCACGTGTCCAGGACCCCCATCTGGCGAGGGCTGGCATGGGGCTTTGAACCCAGGCCTGGGATCCCTGGACCCACACCCTGAGCTTCTGCGCTCTCACACCTTGGGGCGGTTGAAGTGAGATTTAGGCCGTAGACGCCGCAGGCCCTGGTGGTGAGGGGTGAGAGAGAGAGCAGGCGACCCGGGTTTCTCCTGTGCCGACCTCGGGATGTTGGTGCCTCTCGCTGAACCAGTGAACGTGGAGTTTCTCAGGCTCAGCCAGAGCTCACAAAGGGCCCCCCCGCCCCCATGCCGGCTCCCAGGCCAGAGATCCCCCAGGGAGACAGGGATCTGACAGCCCCTGCAGGTGAGGTGTAAGCCCCAGAGGTCACCAGCAGGAGCTCAGAGCTCTAATTAAATCTCCTGGTTGTCACCCCCCAGCTCCCCACAGAGTAGGCTGTTCCACACACCCGGCCTGTCTCCCGAGCCCTATTAGGGAGGGTAAGTGGCCCTGGGCAACATGGCAGCCTGGCGAGCCCCTCGCAGGCGGACAGAGGTGCACCCGCTGCTGCAGGGCAGGGAGGGCCGGGTTGTTGCTCATCAGCAGGGATTTCCTGAGCCCCCGCTGGGCCAGGCCCTCCCTGGGTCCCGGGGACACAGGAGCAAGCAGACTCGCTCCCGGCCTCGCTGGGCCTTTGCTGGTGGGTAGTGAAGGTTGAGGAGAGACACGGCCTGGTGCGAGGGGGCAGGGGTGGAGTCTGGGGGCGTCACACAGGCCTGGCCTTGCTCCAGCCCTGCCCCACCCCGGCTGCAGACCCTGGCACGGGTATAAGGAGGTGACTGTGTTCCGTGGAGTGGTCAGGACCCAGCCCCCAGGGGGCATCCGCAAGTCCCTCATCCCCACCCCTCCCCCTCTTGCATCTCTGGGGACTTTTTGTCTTTAATTTTTTATTTTCAGTTAATGAGAAACCACTGGGCAAACAACCCGTGAGGCCCTCATCAGCTTTTACCGCAGGCTCAGGCCCGTTTATTGGAGCAGAGGGCGTGGATGTGGCGACTGTACCGAGAGGACTTCCCTTAGGAGCCCCCAGCCTGGGAACGAGCAGCTTGCCCACCACAAACTTAAATGCAGGGCCTGGGGCTAGGGAAAGGCCTGCTGCTTTCTGTAGCCGGGCCACACCTGCAGGAGTCGCCAGCAAAAAGTTGAGAAGCACCGTGACCCGGTAGAGATTTGTGTGCTCATCCATTCCATCAACAGGCACTGATCAAGGCCACCTGGAGGTCTGAGCAGGGACTGAGGGTCAGGAGCTTCCCCCCCCCGGAGGTCGCTGAGCCCAGTGTGTGTTCACGGTGCCCTGGCCGACCCTGGAGATGCTCACGCCCTGCCTGGTGCTGAGAAAGAAACAGTCACGGCTCAGAGCTTCATGCTCAGAGACAGGGCCAGAGATGGGGAGGAGGGGGCTTTGGGGGCTCCTGCTCTACCTGCGCAGGTCCAGGAGGGCTTCTCGGAGGAGGGAGCAGGGGCACAGGGGACTGCAGGGTGAGCAAGGAAACCCTCTTTGCTATGAGGAAAGGATCCACGCTGATCCCTAATCCCAAGCCTTGGCCCTGCCCTTCCCGCACAGGCACGGCCTCCCTTTAGCCTCAGAAGCCTCTGGAGCAGATTATGTGAACTCACCCCACACACCTGCCCACGCGCACACACGTGCAGGCTTCAAGTTGTGAGGAAGACCCGAGGTCAGCCCCATGCAGCGTGGTGGTCCAGGTGGCCTGCACGTGCAGAGGCTGGGTTGGGATTTGGACCCCCTCCCAGCATCCCAGAGTGGCTCCGTGTCCTCTCTAGGCCTGGGGACAGCATGCATTAATCCTTCAACCAGCATCTGCGGTGGGGACAGGAAGCTTTGTGCTGTCAAAAAATGGTTCTGACGCTTGTTCAAACAGTAAGGGGACTTTATTCAGGACTGTTGTGACAGGGGTCAAGCCTGTCCAGTAGCAGAGAGAGGTCAGACTCTGCTGTAAATGCAGCAGAGACGGCTGGGGGTTTGGAGCCAACGAGCAGAGTGAGGGGTCAGTGGGTGGAAAGTCACTAAGAGGGGACATCAAGGGTGGTGGATTCTTGCTGAAGGCAGGCCAGGCGATCGGACATCAGGGGTGGGGATTCTCGCTGAACCGACTGGGCAGGATTCTTGCCAGAACTGGGGGATGCCGGCCGGCAAGGCCAAGTTCCGAGTGTGCTGTCCCAGCGGGCCCTTTATGTATCCGTGTCCTTTAATCCTCAGTCACCATAGTCTATATTCCAAGTGAGGATTCTGGGGCTCACCAAGTAAGTGGGTTGCCAAAGGGCAAACAGCTCATAAATGGCAGAGGTACCATTTAAGCTGGCCTATTTAACTCCGGCAGCTGAGTAAACGTTTGGTCAAGGCCCCCAGGAAGTGTGGGGAAATCTGGAAGGAAGGAAGACGCTTGCGGTGAAGACTTTAGTGGGTTTAGGCCTCCAAGGCTGACCGAGAAGTCCGCAGGCACTGGGGCTGTCCCACCCTGAAGGAAGAACCGGGCAAATTAGCAAAGTGGGAAGAGGCAATGGAGCAACTGTATGGAAAGCGAAGGGTGGGGTGGGCGGAAGGAGGGGCAGGTGGTGGGCGGGAGAGGAGTGGATGGATGGACAGGTGAGCGCATGGGTAGATAGACACACGGATGGATGATGGGTGGGTGATGTGCAGTTCAGTGTTGGTTGAGTTTGTGACGGCAGAAGATGAACTATCTAGATCCCTGTTCCAAGGCTGGGGCACAGGAGCCCAGATAGGTGGGCAGATTAGAACTGTGGGCACCACCCTTTGCCACGAAGCCAGCATCGCCAACTTGAGTAAGTGGAACGGGGGGGCCTGCCCCTGTTGCCAGCGGTTACAAGCTAGGGTTGGAAGCAGGTGGGCAGTGTGCAGAGACAGAGAAAGGAGTCAGGGCCAGGGCACGGCCCTGGTGCCTGAAGCATGGATGCTTACGGGAGACGTGGTTTCCAGAAGGGCCAGGTTTATCTGAGAGCCAAGGTAGAGGTCCGTGCCGGGTGCTGTGGGCTTGGCCCCTGAGCATCCCTGGCCTCTGGACCCTTGCAGGGATGTATTCTGTCCAGTTTTGGCTGCTGGTCACTTCAGGGCTGAGGACTCCACTGTGATTTCCATCGAACATCTGACGGAATCGGGCCAGAGATTCAGATGTGCAGCCAGGTAGGCCGACTGGGTGGGCTGCCCTTAACCTTTCCCTGGGCTGGGCTGGGCTGGGCTGGGCTGGGCTTGTTTCAAAGGGCATATTGATGGGCTCAGCGGGCAGCAGGGCAGGCTTCCTCAGGAGGCTCCTCCCCTCCGCCCCTCGTGCAGGCAGCGACCTGGCCCGACTGCCTGGTGGAGCCGCAGGGGCTCTTGTCCCTCGTGCTGGAGCTGCACTTGGTTTCTCCGTGTCCGCTGGGGTCATCCGTCCTGCCGATGTCGCTTGCTGCTACTCCAGGGGACAAAGGAACTCGTGTGGAAGGAAGCAGTTAAGAGTGTGAGCTCTGCAGCCAAATCCCAGCCCAGGCAAGGACCTGAGCTCTGGGTACCTTGTCCATAAAATGGGGACAGTAACACCCCTCGTCACAGGGCCCTGGTGAGGAGGACCGGGACCATCCGCGCACGGCACCGAGACCAGCGCAGGCGCGTGGGCAGCGCTCCGGGGAGGGGGGTTAATACTGCTGGCGCTGCTGCTGCCCGGGGTCACTGCCCAGTGTCGCTACAGAAGGGGCCACCGCCGCTCACCCCGTGCACTGTTCATTCACAGACACCCAGTGGGCAAGACACAGACAGGCCTCAGCCCCTGCCCTCTGGGCTCCCAGCGTGTAGGGGGAGCAGCAGGGACAGGTAGTGACAGCGCGGGGGGGTCCGGGCTGGGTACAGGCATAGCTGCACTTCTGAGGGCTTCCGGGGGGTGTGCCATCCGAGCTCGCGGCACAGCGCCCTCACAAGGGACACTGCAGTGCTCCTGCGCCCTCTATCTTTCAGCACCCCTGCCGGGCAGGCATCTTACAGGTGAGAGACTGAGGCTGAGTGAGGACCCCACAAGTTAGTGGCCAGGCAGCCCCCCGTCACCAGGGCCCCGTCAGCCAGCCTCCCCGCCTCGTGCCAACTCCAGTCCTGGGCCCTCGTGGTGCATCTTTCCTCCTGAGCGTTCCCCCCAAACCTGCACCTGCCTCAGGTGTGTCATCTGTACAGTCACAGGACGAGGGACAGCTGGGGCAGTCTTGATGGCTCTGCAGGAGGCTCAGTTTGGGAAGCCAGGTCGACCTGGAAGGATTCTCCGTGCTTGCTCTGGGGTCAGTGCTCTCTTGCACTGGCACTGTGTCGGTTGGGAGGACAGGAGTGCATGACATGCAGCAGCCACCTCGTGTGTTAGGACAGGGCCCCCCCGGGGTACACTGCCCGGGGGTTGCAGGGGACAGGCACCTGGGTGACAGGTGCGGTTTGAGTGGCCCCTGAGGACTCATCCCAGGGCTTCTCGATCTGGCCCTCTCGGGCTGGAAAGTACATTTAGAGAAGCCACCAGTCCTTGCAGAGAGGCAGGAGGCCCGTCCCCAAGAGCAGAAGGCCACAAGCCAGCTGCGGGGCCCTGGGCAAGGGCCTTCTTTTCTGGCTCAGGGCTGCCCACACAGCCCCTCAGCCTGTGCCCGGCACCGCCCCGGAGCCTTTCACACTCACCGTGCGGTGCAGGGCTGCTGCCTGGCCCCAAGCTCTTCCTCTGCAAACAGAGGACCCAGCCAATGCAAAGGCAGCAGCACGAGGGCACCTGTCCCCCGTGCCAGGAGCAGCTCAGGTAGAGGGCAGCACGGAGGGCAGCACACGGGAGCTGGCGCGGGCCCTGGGGAGGCGGCCCTCCAGGAGCTGCTCCGTCCACACTCGTTTGCAGGGAGCCCGCCTGAGTCCGGGAGAGTCTGGACTCTCGTGTGGGTCGGGCCCCCTGGAGCCTCTGCGACGCTCAAGCCCCCGTCAGAGAAGCCCAGGCGGGGGCCTCATTCAGCAGGGTCACCTCTGGTGAGGGTCTGCGGGCCCAGTGCACAGCCCGCGCCGCACGGACAGCCGGGGCCCATTTCCCTGAGGCCGCTCTGCCCTGACGCCGCCCTCCCGCATCCGACGCCCTGCGCCCAGGGTGGGGGCAGCGGGGGCCGATCCTCACTCCGTCCTGGGTTTGTGCGGGCCTCCGCCCCACCCCTACCCTGTGCCGTGAGCGCCACCGTGGGGCCTGCTGCGCGGTGCTCGCCCAGGGCAGACGGGCCGTGAGGGGCCCCCTTACTGCATCCTCACGAGCCTCTAGCCCACCTTCCAAAGGGCCAGCGGCAAAGTCTCGGCAGGGCAGTGCTCTCTGGGGGCTCAAAGGGTGCCCTTTCTCATGGCCGGGGGTGACCCCAGTTAAGTGCAGGGCAGCGGGCTCATCACCAGTCTGTTTGTCCAGCTGCCCGGCTCCCATGGTTCGGGCACGTGGGCCACTCGGAAGCTTCTCTCGTGGCCCGTGTCCTTCCTGAGTGATCTGAGTGTGCTCTGGGGTTTCCACTTCTACAGGAAGCTTCAGCTGCCACCACTTAAAGAGTCTGTTTGACGTGGTAAACGTTGACCGAGCACCAGGCAGGTGTCAGGCCCTGGGCTGTGTGTGGCGGGGTGAGGGGACGGTCCTGGCACAGTGTCCGGATGCCGAGGGAGCCAACATGCCACCTTGGATCAGTAGAAAGAACGGTGTGAGGATGGACTTAGAGGGCTGAGCCCAGGCATGAGCACCATGAAGTAGTAGCCTGTTCTGAAGTCATCCAGCTCGTTCCTCTCAAGTTATAGATGAGAAAGCAGAGGCTCAGAGAAGTTAAGTGATTTCCCTAAGGTCACACAGCAAGCCATAGTCGGGCCCTGTTCATTCGTCGGTTAGTTCAGTGAGTGAACCCTGAGCCCTGCCCTCAGAAGAGCTCGCCTCAATCAGGGAGACATTTTGTCAACAGAAAATTCCGGTATGAGGCTGTACATGATATGACAGGGGCTTGTGCGGGGTTCGGTATGATTCAGGAAGTCTTCCTGGAGGAGGTGCTGCTCGAGCTGAGTTTTGGAAAGGCCTAGAGGAGCTGGCAAGGCAGAGAGTATGAGGGGCATTGTGTGTGGCTGTGAGGGGCTGATGGATGGCGGGAGGGGTGTCACAGGGTGCTGGGGGAGAGAGGCAGATGGCCTTCAATTTGGTCTAGAAAACTCTGGAGGAGCAGTCGAGGGCACCAATCCTATATCGACATCCTTTTACATTTTCTCTCTGGAAACCCTTTTTCTTCTCCTTGGCTGTCTCCCCGCCTGGACAGAGCCCAGAGTCCAGAGACCTGGCTCCTAGGCCTGGCCCCACTACCGGCCAGCAGAAGGTCTGCGAATCCTGGCGGCCGCCCCAGGTACTCAGGCCCTGCTGGGTGCCAGGGGATGGAGGGAGGAGTGCCCGTGTCCTGCCCTCCGGAGTCCGTGGTGGTGGCAGGACCCCAGGTAAATGCAGGATGCCGAGTGCAGCCCCTGAGGCACCGGGGAGGGGAGGCTGAGCTGGACAGGCGCACAGGGCAGGCTCCCAGGCCCAGGCAATGAGCCGCCTGCGCAAAGGTCCAGCGGCATGAAACCAACTGCACCGCCCCTTCCCATGTTGGCTGGGGCCCTCCCATGCTCCTTGCCTTCCGGCCCTCGGCTTCCTCATCTGGGGAGAGGAGGGGCCTCAGATTCCTGCATATCCTCCTGGTGCCAGCAGGGCCAGCCGTGTGACCTGACCCTGGGGGTGAGAATGTCTGGGGCTGGGACACCTTTGTGTGGTGAGGACCAGCCTGGACGCAGAGCCACAGGAGCAGCGGAGGGGCTGCCTGGGGGACAGCAGTCTTTATTTAGAAAGTCCTGAGTGGAGAGGAAAACAGAGATTGAAAACGTAGGGACACCGCTCGGAGACAGAGAAGTCATTTCCAATTCTCTGCTGTTCTCAGGATGATGTCTTTGCATAATGCTACCAGCCAGCAGGCATAGCTTTCATTCTTCCGTTTTTTTCCTGGTTTATCTTCAGTTGTCTGAAGTCCTTGTCCAAAAAGAGACGGACGGTTGAAGCAGAGGGTCTAAGAGAGGCATTGTCTCCACTAAGCAAGGTGCTCCCTGTGCAAAAGCAGTTCTGGTCCCTTTGGGAAGGGAAGGGCGCCCGGGCTCCAGTGCCCACGCCACCGCTGATTCACACCATGGTCCTGAGCACGTCTGCTCCGCACTGGGTTCCAGTGTCGCTTCTGAAAGGGAACAGTTTGGAGAGACGATCCTTGGAGGCCGGTAAACGTCGTAGCTAAATGCCGTAACAAACAGCCCCAAATTTCAGGGGCCCAACGCAGCAGCCTTCCTTTATGTTCTCATGGTGGTGGTGGTGGTGGGGCCTGTCTGGAGCCCAGTGGGGGACCCTGGCCCCGCCCACCCTGGGGCCCTGCCCATCCCAGAGCTTCCCTTATCCCGCGGCTCCCCCTGGACCCTTCTCAGCTCCTTTAGTTCTGTGAGCAGGCAGATGGGGGATGGTAGGAGGGGTGTGTGTGGGGGCCAGCTTTGGGGGGTGTCATTTCCCCCCCTGCTGTCCACTGGCCGGGACTCGGTCCCGTGTCCACGCCTCACCACTGCGGGCACTGCACTCTGGCTGTGTGCCCAGGAGGCAAGGGAATGGTCTGGTGAACACGCGGCCAGCCTCTGCCGCCAGAACCTCCCGACTTCAAGTGTTCCGTGAGGGTAGAGCGGGGCGGGCCCCCGGGCGGAGGGGCCGTGTGAGCAGGGCCTTGAGACCTGGGGCAGGGGGACACTGCTAGGGAGAGGACGGCGGAGGGCGGCCACCAGCACGGAACCCTCAGGCGAGACCCGGGTTCGACTGTGGCCGCCCCGAACCCAGTCTCTTCAAACTGGACCGACCCTGTAGCTCCGCCGGCACCGCTGCCTCTGGTCCCCGTCGTGAGCCCTCACGTTTGTCGGGCACTTCTCTGCCCCGGCTCTGCACACCGGCCCTCTGGCCGCATCCCCCCCTTGCAGGCCAGGAAGCAGAGTCTCTGGCTTCTCAGGGGGGCTCTCCCGGAGCCTGGACTTGGTCTGAGCCCCGCCACCCTGCTCGCCTGGCCCGAGAACCAGGGCGACCGTGGGCAGGCGGACCCCTGACCTGGTGGGTGGTGTTGGCCGTGGGCGTCTCTCCCCGTCGTTGAAGCAGGTTTGCACGGTCCACAGGCAGCCACAGGGCCGCAGGATGCAGCCGCCGGGGGCTCCCCTCCACCGGCCTGGTCCCTGCCCGCCCCGCGGGTGCTGGACCCCGGGTGGACGTGCCCGGGAAGCCAGAGGACATTCCACGAGTGAGCTCCAAGCCACACGCATCTCCCCTCCAACTCCAGCTTGCCTTCATTTTAATCTAATTCCCTTTCATCTTTAATGAAAAGTTGTAAAAGTAAATTATTTACCCAAGAGAGCCAAACGGCTCCTCAGGAGCTGTTCTCGACTTGAGGGTAATTACACGTGTGGGTCTTGCGCGGTCTCCCTCCCTGGATGCTGGGGAAGAGGCATCCTGGCTTATGAACTAATTATCTACCTTGGTAACTGTTAAAAACGCGCGCCATTTAGCACATTGAGAGCAGGGCTCAGGCGTTGTGTGGTGCCCACCTTGACGAGCGCCCGGCCCGGGACCCGGAGGAGCCTGCGCAGCCGAGCCGAGCTCTGGGGAACAGCCCTTCTCCCGGCCCGTCCCCCTCCGCTCGTGTCCCCCAGCCTGAGCCAGCACGGCCGACAGAAGGACCCCCTTCCCCGCAGTGCGGGAGGTTCGGGAGGTGGGGGGAGGCGGGAGGCGGCTGTGGGGCTTGATGCCATCTCCCCAGGTGCCCACTTGCCTCTGCGTGTAACACCCTTGCCCAGAACACCGTCACTCCCACCCCCGGGGCATCTCCGTGCTCCTGACCTCTTTTGCAAACTCTCTGTCAGTAAAGTAGCAAAATAAGATTTGAAACATTTGGACTAAGGGAAACCGTACTTGGCACAGTTGGTCAAGACTTGGAGGAGTGGGCATGCAGGAGAGGCCGTGTGTGCGTGCGTGTGTGCGCCTGTGCGTGTAGACTGAAATACGGCTGCTGAGGGCCCGCGTGGTGCCCTAGGTCGGTACACTCTTGGCTCTGAGCTCCCTAACAGCCACAGAGAAAAGGTCAGTTACTTGGCTCTCGTCGGTAGCGTGGGAAAACTTGACGCCTTAGTTGCGTACCTAGCGACTAGCTACGTTGGCATTAGAGAAAGTTCACCACTTTTTAGTGGCTAGTCGGGAATTACAGGGTTTTCTACTGGACCTGCCTGTGCCTTCTCCCAAAGGACAGCCAGCGCTGGGGGGAGTGGGCAGCACCAGCAGGCCAGGGCCCCGGCCTTGGTTCTCTTCCGCATCCCCGAGGCTCAGCTATCGTATTTTGTTCCCACTTGAGCTTCTTTTTTGTTTCATGTAAAGGGTGACAAAGCTCCTTGATAAATTCCCGAACCTAGCCTTGCCCTGAATCAAATTTGGCTCTAAAATTTAGGACCACCCAAGATTTATGTCAACTAGAAAAATGTGTGTGTCGTGTGAAATTTGAAATTTAAATGTGCTCTAGCTGAAGCAGGCTTGGTAGAGCCTCGAAAACTTGACTCACTCCGGCAGTTTTGGAGTCTTCACCTCATTAATTCCTACTGCATTGTTCCCAAGTCTTTAAAATGTTTTATCCAAAATTAGACCTAAAGTCTGCTTAGTCGTCCAGTTTTATCAAAGAAATGAAAGGCAAGGAAGGTGGAGCTCTGGGGTGAGGCCAGGAGGGTGTCCTTGCTGGGGGTTTGGGCTCCGGGGAAGAACAAGCCTTCCACTGCCGGCCCTGGGAGCTGTGTCCTGAAGAAGCAGCGAGCAGGCCGTCCACGGCTCACCCCTCTGTGCCGCTGAAAAGTGACTTGCACGTGACCTTGGCTTGGGGGGGGCTGCTGATATTTTCCGTGTTTCCTTCAGCCCCCAAGGGAACTGTGCTGTGCAGGCTCCACCCAAGGTCCCACCTCACCCGTCTTCCAGTGCCTCTCAGAGCGAGACCGTGGCCTGGGACACGCACACACGCGCACACATGCACACGTCAGAATTGACCTAGGAGGCCAGACTCCCGGGAGCCGCCAGGCAGGTCCCTTTTGGAAAGTCCACAGTGGTTTAGAACCGCTGGGCTGTCCACAGCCATTTGGCAAGTGTCTCCCAAGTGCCAGGACCGTCTGCCCACCCCTGACCTTCACGCCCTCCCACTCCGTGGACCAGACTAGAGAGACGGCTGTGGACGCCGCAGGGCCGGCCTGACCACCGGCCCATCCGTGACCTGCTCGTCCTCAGGCTCCGATCTCTACCCGGCCCTCGTCTTGGCTCCAGAGGCCCTGCTCCCACCTGCGCCTCTGAAGTCTGGGTCCTGATGCTCTCTGCTGGCCTCAGGCTCGCCCAGCCCCCTCTTCTCTGCCGTGCACGAGGGGAGAGGAACCCACGCTATGCCCCAGCCCTCTGCCCGGCCCCAGTCTCCAGGAGGACGAGTGGGGTTAAGGGCTTGGGATTCCAGAAGGTTCTCAGCGAGAGATAGATGAGTAAAGAAGACCGGACAAAAGGGCCTTTACAGACTCCTGTCCCAGCAGGCAGAGGCGCACGTCCACCCTGTGGGGCGCTGAGGGCCGCAGCTGCCTGGCCGGGCGTGGGCACAGCAGGGAGACGCTACTGCACCCACACTAGGATGGCTGGGACAAAGAAAGGCAGGTACTGCAAGCGCTGGGAGGGACGTGGAGGACCTGAACGCTGCGAGAAGGGCTGTGAGATAACACAGCCGCTTCAGAACACAGCCTGGCGGTTCCTCAGCAGGTTAAACGCAGACCCACACAACCCGGCAGTTCTGCCCTGAGGTGTGTGTCCTCGAGAAGTGAAAACCTGAGTCCGTACAGACACTTGTCCTGGAGTGTCCACAGCAGCATTGCTTACGACAGACAAGGGTGGAAGCACCCGAGGGCCCATCCACAAATGAAGACAAGCTGTGGTGCGGCCACACGACGGAACATCACTCCAGCGTGAAGAGGAGGGAAGTGCAGGCTCCCACAGGTCAGAACCTGGACAGCGTCGCGCTCAGGGAGGGAAGCCGGTCCTTAAAGCCCGAATGTATAGGATGGGACTCGTGTGAAAGTCCAGATCTGGGGCGTCTGGAGAGCTAGAAACTCGATTCGTGGCCATTCAGGGCTGGGGGACGGGGAGAGAGGCAGGGATGGTGGAGGCGTGTGGAGTTTCTTTTTGACGTGATGGAAATGCCCTCACATTGCCCGTAGTGATGGTTGCACAGATCTGGGAATCTATGAAAAGCCGTGGAACTGTACACTTTAGTAGGTGAGCTGTGTGGTTTGTGAACTAAATCCCAGTAAAGCTGTTTAAAAAATAACACAAGCCCCTGTGCCCGGGGTTCGGGTGGGAGCTGGGCGCGTAGCTGGGCGCCTCGGGCCGGCTGTGAGCCTCTCCACACCGGGGTAGGTTCACCTGTAAAGTGGGGCAGTGACAGCGCCAGCCTGGTGGGGTTGGTCTGAGGACTGCGTGAAGCGGTGCCTGTGAAGCCTTAGAACAGTGGCCAGGGTGCCCCTGGGAGCTCCTGTCACCACAAGACTAATAACAGTGAGAAGCTCAGCGGGCTGGCGCCCGCGGGGGAGGACAAGGGGGGCGCCTGGGTGCAGAGGGCCGCGCCGGGACAGGCCCCTTCCACCGCGCTCTCCACCTGCTCCCGGGCTCACGTGGGCCCGGAACCCTCTGGAGTGCAATGGGCATGAGAGGTTGGCATGTCCCCAGGGCGGTGTCTGCCTGTGTCCTGGGCACCAAGAAAGGCCGGCGCCCTCCAGGCACAGTGTACAGTAGGGGCGGCATTTGGTGAGGCCAGGCGGGGGTCTAAACCGGCCCCGCATGGGAAAGCGGAGCTGTTGCAGCCCCTCCTGGGGCAAGAGGGGAGACCGAGGCTGGAGGACAGAGCCGCCCCCTCCAGAAGCAGGACTCCAGCCACCATGCCGATGCCAAGCCCTGGATGACGGGCACTCCGTCGGGGCAGCGTCTGGGGCGGGCCAGAGGCCCCGGGCCCCGGCGGTCCCATCACTTCCCGGACCTCAGCCTCTCTGCTCAAAACCTGCTAAAGCCTCCCCAGTTCTCTCTGCCCTCCAGGAGCACGTGAGGGTGGGGGGGAGGGGCTTGGCCTGTGCGGGGCACCGGCGAGGGTTGGGGGGAGGGAGTGGGCAACGGAAGACTCGCCTGACCTGGTGGCGCCTTGGGGTGCGGGCACCGCCCCGTTCTCAGCGCACTCTCACTGCGTGAACCCCCGCCCGCTGTCCGCATGGTGGCTGCCCTTGGCCAGAGCGCAGGCTGGCACCGCCGGCTGCCTTCCTCCTAGCACCTTCCTCGCCAGCCTGGGCCCTGCAGGCCCTTCCCTCATCGTGCCTTCTATTTATAGCATGGGTTCCTGCCAGAGCCTGTCAACGTGCTATAGCATAAACGTGGCAGCCGTTTCAGGAGCCATTCTGGGCCAGATAAGATTAAGTCCGTGACTCTGGCTGGTATTAAAAGTGAAGGAGAAGCACGGCCGGGGGCGGCGGGAGGAGACGGGCTGGGGCCCAGTTTAACATGTTGCGGGAAGAGACTAATCCGCTCCCCGGAGATTTCTTACGATATGGATTCTCCCACATAAATAATCTCCTCCATGAAAGTCGGGTCTGCGAGTCAGGACCAGAGCCAGGCAGTGGCAGCTTGGTCCTAATGTCCTCTCTGCAGGGGTGCTTCGGGGACATGGCCCAGTCCCCTCAAGTCCCAGGGGGCCCAAAGGGGACAGGGCACGGCTGGGATTTGAGCCCAGGTACCCCTGCCCCAAAGCCCACTCACTTACTCTTTCATTCATCCACTCACTCACTCAACAAATATGAACTAGAAGAGTGCCTGCCTGGCCTGGGTGTTGGGACGAGGAGGGAGGGACACACAATGGTTAACAAACAAATGGGTAAAGAAGAACTTCAGATAAGATGTTGAGGGTCACGAGAAAATGAAGAGAGTGGAAGAGTGACGGTGCAGGAAGGCTCTTTACTGTGTGGTCAGAGACAGCCTCCCTGAGGAGAGGGCCAAGGTGGTGCGAACAGCAGGTGCAAAGGCCCTGGGGCAGGGATGCGCTGGGCCTGCTGGCAGAACAGGGAGGAGGGAGGCAAAGTGGTAGGAGCGCGGGGATGGGGGAACCTGGCTCAGGGCCGTGCAGGGCCCTGGAGACCAGGGTCAGTGGCCGTAATGTGATCAAAACTCCCTTTTATTCTGGGACCGGGCAAGGGGCGGGCAAGGACCTGACAAGGTGAAACCACGGTTCACGCCGCTGTGAACCGTTGGCTGCCGTGCAGGAAGCTGGCCTGGGCTAAGATAGAGTGGGTCGGGGCAGAGATGGGGATGGCCGCCGGGCGGGCCAGTGGGCTGGGTGTGGGTGCCCGGGGAACACCTCGGTGTGACCTCCAGGCGCCAGGCGGGCCTGCCAGGTAGGGCCACTTCTGTACGGAAGACCCTGGGGAGGCGGGGTTTCCGGGAGAAAGTGGGAGGGTTTCGTTTGGGCCAAGTTAAGGGTGAGACCATGCTGGACACCTGGGCGAGGAGGTCAGGGCTGCCCAGAGGAGCCGGTGCCCGGCTGCAGCCCTCACTGGGTCCTGATCCCCTCCTGCTCGGTCCTGCAGGGTAGCCACCCTTCCTGTCCAGGAGTCCCTCCCACCTGGAGCTGCTTTAGGGCAGGGCCACATCCAGGGTGTTCCACAGACACTCGTTAAGATAACGAGTGCTGTGGCCTTGGCCTCGGGCCTCGGGTTTCAGAAACTGGGGGCTTGGGGGCGGGGCAGGCAGAAACAAACGGAACCTGTGAGCACTTCCCTTTGGCACTTTGCACAGAGAATGTGACACTCGCTGCATTTCCAGATGAGGGACACAGGCAGGGTTCAGGCCGCGCACGCGGTCCAGCTCCAGGCCGGGCTCTGCCCGCCCTCCCCTTGGGCCTGGGAGGCAGCGGCAGCTCTTTGGTCACTGAACGCCAGCCACTCTGACAAGTGAGCGCCAACCTAGTGGCTGAGAACAACACGAGCTACTACCCCACGGTCCTGTAGGCCAGTCTAAGAGGTGGCGGCAGGCTGGGGGCTGGGGAGACCCCGGTTCCCGCCTTCTGGGCTCCAGGGATGCCTGCACCCCTTGGCCCTGTCCTGTCTTCAAAGCCAGCTGTGCAGCAACTCCCGGCCTCCCTCCGCCCCCATGGACACGCAGCCTTCCAGGCTCTCCCCTGCCCCCTCTTGCCCTTATAAGGACCTTTGTGACGACATTGGGCCCACCTACATACTCCAAGATACTTGTGTCTCAAGGTCCTTAACTGAATGTCACCTGCAGAGTCCCTTTGGCGTGTGCGGGAACACACTGCACGGGATCCAGGGATTAGGACGTGGACATCTTTGGGGGTGTCATTCTGTCTACTGCATCACCCCCTCTGGTGGCACAGACTTAGGGTTCCGGGAGCTTCTCGGGGACAAGGCTAGACCTCACAGAGCCAGAGTTCTGTCTCTCCCGCCCAGCGCTCCCGAGGAGCCCCCAGGTCGAGGTCGCCCGTGCGCAGCTCCCCGGCAGCCTGGGGGTCACCGGAGATGGGCTTCCAGGCTGGGACCCCCCTCCCTGCCTCCCCGGGGGGGTAGGGGGGGTGCCTCTCCCCTGAGGCTGGGGCATTCCAGGTCGCGATGTGGCCCACCTGCAGGTTGCCTGTGGGTCTGCATCCCTCCTGGACAGAGTGGCCAGGAGAGGCTGAAGGGACTCGTCCTCTGCCTCGGTCCTCTCTGTCCATCGCATCAGCGCTGTGCTGGTCATCTTTCCCCATCAGCATTCACGGCCAGCCTGCGGGTGAGGAACGGCCCTGGAGAAGCTATATAAATGCAAAGTGTCCTCCTCGGCTAGGGATTAGAGCTGGTCAGGGACCTGGCCCGCCCTGCGCATTCTCCTCTGCCCAGGGTGGATGTGAGCATAATGGTGATAATGATCCAGCCGTCCCCCGTTGTGTGCCCCTCCCCCTCTGCATGCGCGTTTCCAATTCTCACAAAACCTCTTTGAGGTGGGCTTTCCTATCAGCCCTTCTAAAGGTGAGGAAACTGAGGCTTGGAGAGGGCAAGCGGGGAGGAGTCAAGGAGAAACTACTCAAAACTGCGCAGCAGCAGGAATCTCTCTACCCCAGCCTGGAGAGGGGCAGGGGGGTCACCACCGCAGGAAGTGGACAGTGGCAGCAGCCTGACGGGCCGATCCTGGAGGCCAAGGGCAGCACCTAGACCCCGCATACCCGGACATCAGACCTGGGGTTCCCACGGGGGTCTTAATGAGCCCACCCTGGATGCCATGGGAAGGCACCCGGGTGATTGTGAAGACTCCTCGGGGCGGGGAGGCGCCAGCAGCACGGGACACACTCGGACTGGTGTGCCCACCCCCTCCCTGCAACTGGCCAGTCTGCTGCGGACACAGAGGGAGTGCTAACCCGCCGTCCCTGGCAGGGGCCCCGGTCTGGCGATGGAGTGGACGCGGTGCCCACCTTCCCCACCTGAGGTCAGAGGGGCTGGGCCACGTGGCCCCCGGGGACGGTGGGCAGGAAGCCGAGCTGAGCCCTGCACGTGCCACAGGGCGGCTGAACTCCTGGCAGTGCCGTGATGTGGTTCTCATTCCTCTGGGCAATTTAGAAACGGCTCCAGCACAGCTTGCCTTTGAGAAATTTTTAATTATTTCTTCCCTGCGCCTTCCTAGTGAGCTCTGTGACTCCCTGGTGGACAGCTGGAGCTTCTCCTTGCTGGTCTCAGCTGTTCCTTCCAGCCTTGCTCAGCGGGGCGTCCACGCGAGAAGGGTCCCCTCTCCCCAGCGTGGGGCACAGCTGCCCTGGTCCAGAGTCAGAGAAGCGAATTCACTACAGCAAAGGGTGTGCTGGGACATTAGTGCCGGTGAAGTTACAACCCCCGACCTGAGCACAGCCATCACGGTCACTGTCAACACTGTTATCTCAGATGCATTTTCACTAGATTTCTCGCACAGTACCCCGTGGGTCCCAGGAGAGGCCAGCCCTGGCATCCTTTTCAATTCAGGAAGCACGTCCTATTCTCAGAGAAAACGGACCTCTGCTGTTTCCACCAGTGAGTAACGTGGGAAGGTTTGGTGCTCTCGGACCCAGGTTGGGGGTGCCGGAGCTGCAGGGTGGAAGGAGACAGCTGCTTGCTAAGCCCAGAAAGTCGTGAGTTTGGCAGGCAGTTATTGTGGGTGCCAGGTATGGGTGTGGCGTGACCAACTCTCCCAGCATGCCTGGCACTGAGGGGTTCCCAGGACGCAGAAGTTTCAGTACTAAAGCCAGGATGGATGAACCATGACAGTTGGTCACCCATGACTGGGGACACATCAGAGAGCAAGACAGGTGGGTCCTGCCCCTCTTGAGGGTCGCCCTCCTCCCTGGGGAGGCAGACAAGGAAGCAAGCAACTCTCCCCAGACTAGGGCAGGGCAGGCCTGGCTGGGTCCTCTGTCTGCCTCTGGATCATTACGCCAGTTTTGCAGATGAGGTGAAGGAGGCTCAGTTCGGCAGAGGGCCTCCTCCAGGATGAAGGGTTGGGGCAAAGCCAAGATCCCAGCCCGGCCTGCTGCTCAGCCAGGGGCCAGCTCCGTCCCCCATCCGGCCACCCTGGCCTGACCTCGGGACCATGCCCCTCCCCCTCATTTAGAGAATGCCAAGGAAAGAGTCCCACTAGGAACTGTGTCCACAGCCTCATTTCCCCTCTTCATTGCCCCAGGGGCCAAGTAGAGCTGGGCATCAGGGAAGGGTTAAGTGGGCACCACCAGGTGAGCTGGGGGCTGCTCTGCAGATGAGCCATAGGCCAGTGCCTGTGGCCCACGCGGTTCCCTACAAGGGAGAACACAGGGGGCAGAGATGCAGCGAGCCGGCCACCCTTCGCTGATTTGCAGATAATCCTGTCTTCCCCTTAGTGGAACCGTCAACCGAGGCTCTCCTACACCTGCTGTCTCCACATGGGGCTCAGACTTGCCTGGCTGGGTTCATTGTTCAGCACGCATTACTGGGGCCCGGCCTGAGCAGGAGAGGGACCAAGGACTGTCATTACGTCCACTTCTCAGGTTTGAAACAGGCCCAGGACAGAAGCCAGTGTCTCTTGTTCCTGATATATCCTCTACACACACACACACACACACACGCACACGCACACGCACACGCACACTCACACTCCGAGCCCTGGATGTGCTACGGAAAGGTCAGCTGAAGAGATTTCAGCACTCCTTGGGGATATCCACCTGCCTTGGAGGGAGGGTCTGCATGGCCCGTCCAGGGCTGGCCCCTCTCCAGACCCGTGCCTTCCAGGAACCCCAGTGAGGCGCTGGCCTCCTCCCATGGGCACCGAGGCCCCATAGCTATTGGGCAGGATGGTCTTCCGTGCAGTCACCTGGTGTCAAGAGCAGTGGCAGTGACTTGGGGGCTGTCCCCGACTAGCCTCCACTGTGGGATTCTGGTAATGGCGGGGTCAAGGTTGAGACACACGTGACGAGTCCTTCAACAGCAAGGTGGGCAGGCGTGAGGAAGTACACAGGTGACCTGTCACGTCATTACTCCTGGGCCTGCAGATGTGACGAGGCCAGGGCTCAGGGTTGGCGCTTGGTAGCCCCACGGCCGGTACCGTGTGGTGTGAAGTCCCACTGCAGGTCTAGGACCCCGTTCCCTGGCCTCCATGGCCGGATCAGCAAGCCGGTGACCTTCTGGTGTCAGGAAGGACCCTTACTGACCGTATCAGCGTCCAGCGCTGCCATAGCAAATTACCACAGACCGGGGGCCTCGAGACAACAGAGCTGCACTGACTCACTGTTGTGGAGGCTGGAGGTCTGAATTCAAGGTGTGGGCAGCGCTCTGGGGGAGGATCCCCCCGCCTCTCCCAGCTCCCGGAGCCGCGGCTGCATCACTGCAGCCTCTGCCTCTATCTTCACCTGGGCTCCCCTCTGAGTCAGTTTTCTCCTCTTCCGCCTCTTTTAAGGACACTTGTCACTCTCAAATCGCAGCCTGTGCCTTGCACCCATGCTTGAAGGTGGGTCCCCCAGCCTACCCACCCCGCCGTCCTGCTGGGATGTCTGGTGGTCTGAGGAGAGCGGGGGTCACAGCACAGCCTCTCCAGTCTACCTGCCCCATCACCCCACCCCCTTGCTGCTGCTCATTCCCTGTTCCCTGCCTGATGGGCGCGCGCCCTGCTCCGTGACTCCCAGACCTTCCCCCAGCTAGCGTCCCGCCTCCGTGGTGCCCCAGGGCCACCCCGGCCCTCACTGCTGCAGTCTGGGCGGGTCGGTCTGCAGGTGACTCAATAAAGGCCCAGCTACGGCTCCTCGGCCCGGCCTGTGCACAGTCCCCACCAGTTCTTAGTCCCTCCCCTGGCTGTCCTCCACCTGCAGGAGCCCCTGGGGTCCGGGCCAGAGCTCAGCCCTTCCAGATGGGGGCAGCTAGGAGGCCCTTCAGGACCCCCCCAGTGACCCTGGGGCCCTCTTGGCCTCTCCAGCGTGGCACAGACCCCCCTGGGGTACAGCTCTGGCCCCGACGCCTGTCTCCGCTGGCCTGCACGTCGGGAGAGCAGGAACTGGGGCCCTTCCTCTGTTTTCCAGGAGGCAGCCTTGGTGGGTGAAGGAGCGGAGAATGAATGAATGAATGGAGGGAGGGAGGCTGGCTGGGCGGTGCCCTGACAGCCTCGTGCCCCGTGTCGCTCGCAGATGTGCTGGTGGACGGACAGCCCTGTGACCGCGAGGCGGCGGCCTGCCGGGTGGGCGACCCCGTGCGCCTGGAGGTGAGGCTGACCAACCGGAGTCCGCGCAGCGTGGGGCCCTTCGCCCTCGGTGTGGTGCCCTTCCAGGACCACCAGAACGGCGTGCACACCTACGACCTGCGCCATGCCGTCTCCTTCGTGGGCTCCGGCACCTTCTACCTGGACAAGGTGCGTGTGGCCCCCGGTCACTGTCCCCTGTCCCACCCCTCCCCCAGTGGCAGACGTAGGGGTTGGTAGACGTGGCGGCCTCTCTGCGTTGACCCTCATCCCCCTGACTCGCCCTGAGACCTCAGACAAGTTCACGTCTCTGTACCTGAGTCCTGGGAGCACAGCTAGGATGGGGATACCGGCCCCGAGGGTTGTCAAGGAGCTGAGATGAGTGTGCTGGGGGGGCGGCAAGGCAGTGTCAGATCGCCGTGCCCCTGGCACCGCTGCCCTGCCCCACGTGGCCGGCTCCTCCCTGCTCGTGGTCGCTGCACGCAGGCCCAGAGGAACTGATGGGGTCACAGGGCACAGTCCTCAAGCTCCACTTGCCTGGTGAGATGGCACCTTTGCCCCAAACGCTCCCCACGCTCCCTGACCCCCAAACGGCCCAGGGAGGGAAGTGTGATTAGCGCCATCCTAGGATAGGAGCTGAGGCCCAGAGAAGTGCAGTGACACGCCCGGGGCAGCACAGCAGGGAAGCCCTGGAGGGCCATGGGAGCAAGTCCTGAGGGCCCGGCGGGCCCGCCCGCCCCTGCCCGCCCCCGCCCGCCCCCGCCTCTGTATCTAGGTAGGTTCAGGGCTCTCCTGGAGGCGCTGGGGGTCCGCGCTGCTCCCGGCTGATGCCCCTCCTCCTCCCCTCAGGTGCGGCCGTCGGGCCAGTCAGCCTGCCTTGGGGCCCTTCTGTTCCTCTGCACGGGCGACTTCTTCCTCCGCATCCGCTTCCATGAGGACAGCTCCAGCAAGGGGCTGCCGCCCTCCTGGTTCCGCCTGCCCAGCGTGCACGTGCGCGCCCTGGGGGCCCAGGCCTGAGCCGCTGTTCCCGCGGGGAGAGATGACCAGAGGGCTCCCCGGGCAGGGGACAGGCCTTCGCTGCAACTCCTGTCCACTCCTCCCAAACCTCACCTCCCCTCCTACCTGCGGCGTCCTCTCTGGGCTTTGCAGGAGCCCCCAGACTTGGCAGCCGTGCCCCTTCCCACACTGGCCATCAGGGCTCCCCTGCAAGAGGCCGCTGCTAGGGTGAATGCTAACCAAACCCCAAAGTGTGGCCCTGGGTCCCTGCACCTGTTCCTGTGACCTGGGGTTCACAGCCCAGCCAGCAGGAAGAAAAGGTGAGCGTGAGGGAGGGGCACAGCCGGGGGGGTGGTCTGGGGAGCCTCCCTCGGCCCCCTCAGCCCTTGGAATCCCCCGAGGGCTGGCTCTTCTCCCAGGGGCCCCGAGGCAGCCCAGCCAGGAGAGATGGCACCGTGGTTGACCCGAAGAGGAGCCACCTGCCCCCGGTGGGTAGACAGTCACCTGTGCCAGCTGTTCTGGCCCCTGGGCTGGTTCCAGCCTGGGCTGTGGGGGGTCACAGCCTGTGTGTGTCTGCGTGTCGGTGACAGATTCTCCAATAAACGGCCTGCCTCGCTTCTCTGCTGGTCCACCTGCGTCCCTGCCTCTGCTAGTCCAGTGTGGTCAGGGGGCCGCCCCCCAGCTCGTCAGCCCCCGGCGCAGGTAGGGACTCGCACGACCCCACACAGCACACACAGCTGGTGGCCGGCAGGGTTGGGCCTGTGTCTGTCTGTCCCTGTGGCCCCCCAGGCCCCTCCCCTGCGTGTGCTCTTTGGGCCTCTATGCCGCCCCTCTCAGAGCACCGTCTCGAGTACCACACCACGGTCCTCAGCCCCCGCGATGGCTCTGGCCATCTTGGCCTCTCACTTTCTCTCCTGAGGTCCACACACACTCGGGAAGATGTTTGGGGGTGACACAGGCCTCCAGAAGTCGAGGTGCAGATTGGAGGTGGGCGTTCCGCAGCCACCCTGGGGCCCACCTACCCACCTACCGCGAGGGCTGCCTCGCCCCGGCTCCCTCCTCGCTCCCCTCCGGGTCGCCCAGCCCGCCGGCCCCCTGCAGCCTCGCTCCCAGCCCTGGAGGTTTAGACCACTTCTGCCCAGGCACCCTCAGGCCCTGTCTAGTAAATTCCACCTTCGAGCAGAGTTCTGGGGCCAGAGAGAGGGCGAGGGTCCCAAGGCACAGAGCAGGGTGCGGTGAAGCCGGACGTGTCCAAGGCTCCCGAGTCACCCCGTTTAAACGAGGCCCCCTGGGCAGCAGGCGCGTGGCCGGCCCACACCCAGGGACAGAGGAGGATGGGCAGTGAGCGAGCTGCCGTGCGCCTGGGGCGCATGGCCCGTGGGAGCCCCACGGCTTCAGAGATGGGTGCCCTTCCACGCGTACCGGCACGCCCCGATTAGAAAACATCTCAACGAAAGCTCTGGGCTCAGGGCAGCGAAGAACTTCCCAGGCCCGCCTCACATGGGCTGCACGTGTTCCTGGCGTGCCTCCCAGTGCCGGGACTTCGCCCTGCTGTGCGGTCCTCAAACCCTCTGGGCCCTGGGGCAGTGCCCCATTGCGGGGCCTGGGGGACTGGGTCTCCAGGTGCCCGGAGCACAGAGCCAGAGGCAGCTGAGCAGAATCCCGCTGCCCTGGCAGGGTCACCCCAGGAGACACCTGGGAGGAGCCGCCTTCTCCCACACTCCACCTCTCTGACGATGCTTATGGTCCCTCGCAGGCTCTCAGGGCCCAAGCCCAGGCCTCATGGACCAGGCTGCCACCCGTGGCTTTGCAGGCTGCTTGTTGCCCACAGGGAGGTCGAGTGAGGGCCAGAGCCCTATCTTGCCCCTCGTGGGGCTGTGCCGCCTGGGTTGGGCAGGGGGTGCTTATTCAAACTGCACAAGCTGCCACGTGGCCTGGGGTGGCCCGTTCCCCCCACTCCATCGGCCTCCACCCTCGCGGACCTTGCTTCTCCCAGAGCCCTGCCCTTAGCCGGCCCTCCCTTCTGCCCAGGGCGCACACACCTGGGTCCTCGCAGAGGCTGGCCCAGGGACGGTCTTCATTTCAGTGCCCCATAGCAAACCCTGAATCTGAGCACAAGTTCATCTGGGAGATGGGGTTCCCCCGTGGGGGAGTGAGGGGTCAGAGGCAGGGACGAGCGGGGGCGGAAGCATTCTTGGGCCCCTGGGCTGAAATCCTCCGGGAACTTGTGGGGCGTGAGAACACAGCCTCAGACTCCTCCTACCAGCTGCGAGAGCTGGCCTGTGTCCCCCAACCCTCGGGGGTTCATTCCTGCCATGCCAGCTGTTCTCGGACCTGAACAGGTCAGCTGCCAGCCTTGGGAGCCCCAGGGATGCTGGACATTCCAAGGAATCTTGGGGGCTGGGAGTGAGGGCTCGTCCGCAGCCATTTTCTGGGACTGGCCAAGTGTAACACAGCAGGTGTTTGGTCTCTGCCCTCAGTTCCTGACAGAGCTGTTTCATCCCTTGGAATTTCCTGGGTGACAGGAGCATCTTTTGTTCGAAAAAAGGTGGCTCTGGGTGGGCTCCTAGATGGCTTCAGGATGGGGGCTGGTCACCAGAAAGGCCCAGAATGACTAGAAGCTTGGGCCTCTCTCTCCCACCCTCATCCTCCGGGGAGGGGAGAGGGACTGGAAATTGAGTTAATTGATCATGCTTGCAAGATGAAGCCCCCGTAAAATTCCCTCAGCTGTGGGGGTGTGGAGAGCTTCCTGTTTTGTGAACACGCCCACGAGCTGAAGGTCATGCACCCCAACTCCACCGGGACAGAAGTTCCTGCAGCCAGGATCCTCCCAGACCTCTGGGCACCTCTTCGTCTGGCCGTTCATCTGTATCCTTTATAACGTCAGTTATAATCGATTGGTCAACATAAGCCGTAAGTAAAGTGTTTTCCTGAGTTCTGTGAGCTGTTCTAGCAAATTATCAAGCCTGAGGAGGGGGTCATGGGAACCCCATGTGTTTTTTAGTTTCCAAAACAAATACAACAGTTGCCAGAGAAGTTACTGAATGCGCCGAGAGAGAAGTCTCAAAGGGCTTCTTGGGGGAGGGGGTGTTGACACTAACCCAGGCACCCTGAAAGGTGACCCATGTGAGGCCTGTGTCCCGAGTGCCCCCCACGGTGGAGGAGATGAAGTGCATCTGGCCCAAGGACAGCCCTGAGTGGGCTGTGAGCATTTGGAGCTTTCTCGTAGGGTCAGTGGGAGCCCGGGAACCATGTAGAGCAGGGATGTGACTGTTGGCGTTGTCATGGCTGGATCGTTCCAGCGTGGAGGTGTGTGACCGAGGCAGAGAACCCAGGCGCAGGTGTCTGGGGGACAGCTCAGCGTCCTGGTTCTTCAGGTCCCGTGCTCTCGGCTCCTGAGCACAACAGTCCTACAGCTGCTGTGTCTGGAACCCTCCTCCCTCCCAAGGCCAGAGGAGGCTAAGCCCGGAATAGACTGTGTCCTTTTCATTTCACTAGCTGAGCTGGCTTGGTTTTGCCTCCTGACGCTGTTCCCTTTGGCCAGGACAGGCCTGCAATGACCCTGTAATCTCCCAGCCATCACACTCTTGTCATCCTAAACTCACCAAGCAGAGCCCGGATCCATGGGAGGGGGTCTGAGGAACTGAACTCCGACTCAGCCACTTGTCAACTCTGCGACCTCAGACAGGTCACTTAAGACTCGATTTCTTTTCTTCCGAATAAGTGGAGATAAAAATACTTATTTCATGGGCACTTTTACGATAAGAGTTTGGTTTGATCTCCTCAACATTCCTACACATGAGGGCAACTCCCCGTGAATACTGGTTCCATCCTCGTACCCCTCCCGTTGCCTGTGTGCTCCCATCCACATCCCTGGCATGTGCCTGGAATTCCACCATTCCCCTGGGAAGCTTAACAAGGGATATTGCTGTTTCCCATTAGACCCCCGCACAGGTTAATTTATTAGGTAACATGAAATAATATAAGGCAGGTATTTCCAACACAAATGCTCAAATGGGAAAGGGATTGTCTGACAAAGGAGTGAGCTCTGTGCCTCTTTGCAGTCAAGCAAAAGCTGGAACTGTGGATGGTTTCAAAAGATGCAGGTGTCGGATGAGGCCTGTGAGCCCAGAGGCCACTGTCATTAGATGTCTTAAGCGCCAGCCTGGTCCCAGTAAGCAGAGAAGAGAGTGAGGTGCGTGTGATCACCTGGCTCCTGGGGCCTCTGAGCAATGTCTTAAGGGATTAAGACAAATAACAAGTAAAGATCAAAAGAGGGTGTCAACATGATGGAGTAGGGGCCCAGACTAAGCTCCTATTGAAAACAACCAAAAACGATGGTAATTATATAAAAACACATTTGTGAGTGCATCCGCAAAGCTGGCAGGGGAGTAAGAAATACTCAGTCCAGTACCTGTGTGTAGGCAGAATCCAAAAAGGCAAGCAGTGAACTGATGCCAACTTTCATTTTGAGGGTTTTTGCCAAAGCAGGAGCATCAGTTTTTTGCAGTCTCACAAGACAGGAAGGAGGAAGACAAATCCTAGGGCCCATCAGGTGGGAAGTCTAATAGAAGGCCACTCCTCGTAACTTGGGAGGCCTACCATACTTAGAGAGTGGAAATAAAACTACTCTGTCTCAGCCCTTTGATTCCAACCCACACTGGCCCTCCCTTGAATCTGCAGTCCCCAGGCACACTCCCTGAAAGCCACCCCCAAACTTCAAGTCACTCATTAATTTGAAAATGACCCTGAATATACGCACACCTACCACCACATACCAGACGTCTTACAGAAGTAAATGCATCCTTTCTGGAGGAATCTACTCTTGTCCCAAGCTCCAAGGGTTTCTACAAGGAAAAGGAATAATTCAGAGTTTCAAAAGAAAGAAAGTCATTAAATACACAAGGAAACAATGCATCATGTGTGAGAGCCAGAAGAAACAAAAGCAGCAAACTTGGGCTTGAAAAGGAATCGGACATTGGCTTTATCAGACATAGACTACAAAATAAGTATGCTTTATATGTTTTGAGGAACGAAGAAGAAGATTAAAATGGGTAAAGACCTAGAACATCATAAAATAATCAAATGGAACTCCTATAATTGGAAAATAGAGCTGAAATTAAATACTTAACAAATAGGTTGAAGAGCAGATTAAACCCAGCTTGGGGGAGAACTAGTGAATGAAAGATAGAGCTGAAGATGTTAAGGGAGAAAATGCAGCCCAGAAAGACCAAACAATATAAAAGAGACTTAAACACAGAGAACAGAGTGAGACACTCTCTCATACATCTAATCAAGTCCCTGGAGAAGTGGGTAAAGAGAACAGAGAACAGGCAGTATTTGAAGGGGTAATGACTGAGAACTTCTCAGAACTGATAAAGACAAAAGTCCACATATTTTAACAAGCCTGATAAAGTCCAAGTAGCATAACATTTAAAAGACACAATAGACACGTCATAATACAATTTCAAGGACCAGATACAAAGGGATGATTTAAAAGGAGCTGGAAAGAAAAGACAGATTACCTTCAAAGAAGTGGCAATTTGATTGACAGCTGACTTACCATCAGCAAAAACAAAGTCCAGAAGTCAGTGGTATAGTATCGGAGAATGTGCTGAGTGATGCAAATATTTTTCAATAGATGAAATGATTGTATTTTCATATAAACAAAAACAGGGGTTCCACCACCAAAACCTCATGGAAGGGAGTTCTGAAGAATGAATCTCAGGCAGAAAGAAATTGATGCCAGATAGAAAGTCAGGGATGCAAGGAAGAAGGAACAACAGATTGAGTGGTACACATGTGGATAAATCTAGACAAACATTTACTGTACAGTAATAATTATTAACTTAAAACAGAATTGACATATAGTAAAATAACATAAGTGTTGGTAAGGGGATGATTGGAATTAAAGTATTCTAAAATGCTTTAATTTCAATTTTAAAGGTTCAGGAGGAGGGTAAAGATATTGAGTAATTTGGTGCTTTGTTTATGGAAGTTTCCATTTCTGGGATAAGCACTAAGAAAATGAGAAATAACATGAACAACTTCTAAACTAGATGCTCCAAAAAAATGGAACAAGGAAAATTAATTATTCAATCAAAAAGTAGGAAAGAAAGAAAAGAAAATGACCAAAGAAATAAATGGTAATGACAGAACAAATAGAAGAAAATGACAACCATATTGGTATTATCCCCATATTACAGGTGAAAAAAATGAGGCACGGAGCAATTAAGTAACACCTAGAAGTGGTTATAAAATAAGTTGTAGAAATAAAGCATATCCATACTTAGGGTAAATTAAACTAAATATCCCAGATAGAAAACTAGACAAAACCCACAAAATCATGTTTATGATATTTACAAGAGACACTACAACCTAAGGATATAGTAGGTTGAAATGAAATGTTGGAAAAAATGTACCAGAAAAGTCCTAATTAAATAAGTCTAAAGCAAAAAATAAATTACTTTAAGAAATAAAAACAATAACATCATGATAAAAGTAATAACATCAGGAAGCCTATAATAACTCCAAATATGTATGCAACCAATAATGCTGCCTTCAATACATAAAGAAAAACTTGGTAGAACTAAAAGGAGAAATAAACCTCTCACAGTAACTAAAAGATCAAGAAGACAAAAATTGTTAAAGACATACAAGATTTGTAAAATTCCATCATTAAATTTGATTTAATGGATTTATATAGAATACTCTGCAGCTTAGAAAGTCATTTTTATCAAGGGCATATGTTAAAGATTTGCTTTATGGCCCAGTAAGTAGTTGAAGGACTGTTATTCTGCAGATACATTATCTGAACCCAATATACTTAACTTAGAAATCAGAAAAAGATGATTACAAAATTCTCATGTATTTGGAATCTAGTAAACACTTCTAGATAACTCAGAGTTGAGAGAGGAGTAACCATGGAAAGTAGCAAATACTGAAATTGAACAGTGAATAAAAGTATTAATTAACTTGTGTGATGCACATAAATCAGTACTTAGAAGAAGGTTTTATAAACTTAAATGCTTATATTCAAAAGAAGAAAGTGGAAAAGTTAATGAACAAAGCACCATCTCCAGGAGCTAAAAAAGATGGCATAAGAAATCAAAGAAAATAGAGGAATATAATAAAGATCATAAATTAACAAAATAAGAAAGAGACCCACAATAACAAAAAGCCAAAGGTTGTTTCTTGAAAAGGCTAATAAAATTGAGAAACCTCTGAGTAGATTAATAAAGAAAAAAGAAAAGGCATAAATAGCCACACTACAAGTAAAGAGGGGACATTGGATACTGCAGACAATAATAGGGGACTATTATAAGAGGAAATTATGAAGAAGTTCATAACAATAAACTTGACAATGTAAATGAGATATACATTTTCTAATAAATATAATAATTAAAATTTCTGGTAATAAATAGTATGAGTAATCCTAAACCCATTAAAGAAATCAAATCTGTAGTTAAAAATCTTTCCAAAAAGAAAACTCCAGGCCCAGATGGTTTTTTACCAGTGAATTCTAATTCAAGGAACAAAAAATTCTAATGCTACACAAAATATGTCTGAACATGGGAAAAGAGGTGAAACACTCAGGTATATTTTATGAGGCTGGTATAACCTTGACATCAAAATCTAACAAATACAGCATAAGAAAAGAAAATTTTAGGCTAAATCCTAAAATTTTGCATCACCGTAGATGCAAAAAATTTGAATCTAAATGTTAGCAAACTGATTCAGTGATACGTGTAAAAGAATACCATCATCAAGTGTTTGTTGGCAATCTGTATATCTTCTTTGGAGAAAAGTCTATTTAGGTCTTCTGCCCATTTTTGGATTGGGTTGTTTGTTTTTTTGATATTGAGCTGCATGAGCTGCTTGTATATTTTGGAGATTAATCCTTTGTCAGTTGCTTCGTTTTGAAAGGATGATCAGCATCACTAATTGTTAGAGAAATGCAAATCAAAACCACAATGAGGCTGAGTAATATTCCATTGTATATATGTGCCACATCTTCTTTATCCATTCATCAGGGAGATCAGCTCGGTGCTTTGTGACCACCTGGAGGGGTGGGATAAGGAAGGTGAGAGGGAGACGCAAGAGGGAGGGGATATGGGGATATATGTATGCATATAGCCAATTCACTCTGTTATACAACAGAAACTAACACAAAACTGTAAAGCAATTATACTCCAATAAATACGTCAAAAAACAAAAACAAAAAAACCCAAAACCACGAGGTATCACCTCACACCTGTCAGAATGTCCATCATCAAAAAATCTACAAACAATAGATGCTGGAGAGGGTGTGGTGAAAAGGGAACCTTCTTGCCCTGTTGGTGGGAAAGTAAACTGGTACAGCCACTATGGAGAACAAACAGTATGGAGGCTCCTTAAAAAACTAAAAATAGAACTACCATACGAGCCAGCAATCCCACTACTGGGCATATATCCTGAGAAAACCGTAATTCCAAAAGAGACATGTACCAAAATGTTCATTGCAGCACTATTTACAATAGCCAGGACATGGAAGCAACCTAAGTGTCCATCGACATGAATGGATAAAGAAGATGTGGCACATATATACAATGGAATGAATATTACTCGGCCATAAAAAGAAATGAAATTGAGTTATTTGTAGTGAGGTGGATGGACCTAGAGTCTGTCATACAGAGTGAAGTAAGTCAGAAAGAGAAAAACAAATACCATATGCTGACACATATATATGGGATCTTAAAAAAAATGGTTGTGATGAAACTAGGGGCAGGACAGGAATAAAGACGTAGACGTAGAGAATGGACTTGAGGACACAGGGAGGGGGAAGGGGAAGCTGGGACAAAGTAAAAGAGTAGCATCGACCTATATACACTACCAAATGTAAAATAAATAGCTAGTGGGAAGCAGCCACGTAGCACAGGGAGATCAGCTCAGTGCTTTGTGACCACGTGGAGGGGTGGGATAGGGAGGGTGGGAGGGAGACGCAAGAGGGAGGGGATATGGGGATATATGTATACATATAACTGATTCACTTTATTATACAGCAGAAACTAACATGACATTGTAAAGCAATTATACTCCAATAAAGATGTTAAAAAAATAAAATAAAAATTATTTTTCACAGCAAAAAAAAAAAAGAATACTATGATCAAGCTGTATTTATTCAGAGAATGCAAGGTTGGTTTTACATTGGAAAAGATAGTACTGAATCCACCACTCTAACAAATTAAAGAAGAAAAATCGTATCATTCTTATAGATGTGGGGAAAGTCTTTGATAAGAGTCAACATCCTCTTGTGACTTTCAAAAAAACTCCAAAAGCCTGCAAAAACCTCTCAGTAATCTAGGTCTAGAAGAGTTTCTTTAACCTAATAAAAGGATATCTATTAAAAGTATACATACAGAAAACATTATTCTTTTTTGTTTTTTAGGGTACTTGTTTTATTTTTTTTTAACATCTTCATTGGAGTATAATTGCTTTACAATGGTGTGTTAGTTTCTGTTTTATAACAAAGTGAATCAGCTATACACTGATGGGAATATACATATATCCCCATATCTCTTCCCTCTTGCATCTCCCTGCCTCCCACCCTCCCTATCCCACCCCTCTATGTGGTCTCAAAGCACCGAGCTGATCTCCCTGTGCTATGCGGCTGCTTCCCACTAGCTATCTATTTTACATTTGGTAGTGTATATATGTCCATGCCACTCTCTCACTTTGTCCCAGCTTACCCTTCCCCCTCCCCGTGTCCTCAAGTCCATTCTCTAGTAGGTCTGCATCTTTATTCCCGTCTTGCCCCTAGGTTCTTCATGACCTTTTTTTTTTTAATTCCATATATATGTGTTAGCATACAGTATTTGTTTTTTTCTTTCTGACTTACTTCACTCTGTATGACAGACTCTAGGTCCATCCACCTCACTACAAATAACTCAATTTCGTTCCTTTTTATGGCTGAGTAATATTCCGTTGTGTATATGTGCCACATCTTTATCCATTCATCTGTCAGTGGACACTTAGGTTGCTTCCATGTCCTGGCTATTGTAAATAGAGCTGCAATGAACATTGTGGTACAGAAAACATTATTCTGAATGTTGAAATGTAAGCACTCTCTTTAAGATCAGGAACAAAACAAGGATGCTCATTATCTCCACTTTTATTTAACATTGTACAATTGGTCCATGCCAGCACAGAAACTTAGATACAAGAGCAAATAAAAGGCATAAGGGCTGGAAAGGAAGAAACAAAACTGTCATTATTTGCACATTATATCACCAATTACACTAAAAAATCCTAAAGAATCTTCAGGTTTATCAGAATTAGTAAGTGCTTAAGCAATGTTGTTGGATACAAAATCAATACAGAAAATCCACAGCATTATGGTACCACAACAAAACCAGCTGGAAAATAAAATCATAAACATTACCATTTATAGAACTACAAAAAATACAAAGAATCTGTGGTAGGCAGAATAATGACATTCCAAAGATGTCCACGTCCTCATTCCCAGAACTTGTGAAAATGATGGGTTCATGGCAAAGAGTAATTATGGGTACAGATAAAATTGAAGTTGCTAATCACCTGACTTTAAAATAGGGAGATTATCCTGGATTATCCATGTGGGTCCAGTATATTCACAAGGTTTCTTAAAAGGGAAAGAGAGAAACAAAAGAGAACCAGAGAGATGGCAGCATGAGAAGAATTTAGCCTGATGTTGCTGGCTTTGAAGATGGAGGAAGGGGCCGTGAGCCAAGACGTGCCTCAACCTCTAGGAGCTGGAAAAAGCAAGGAAACATTCTCCCCCTAGAGCCTCCACAAGAACAAAGCCCTGCCCACATCTTGACTTTTGCTCAGCAGGACTCATTTTGGACTCTGACTTCAAGAACTGTAAGATAATCAGTTTGTGTTGTTTAAGCCACCAAGTTTGTAGTAACTTGTTACAGAAACAATAGGAAACAAACACAGAATCCAGGAATAAATCTTTAATGTGTAAGACCATTATGGAGGAAGTTATAAAAATTTATTGGAAGACATTAAAGGAGATCTAAGTAAATGGTTGGAAGACTCTCTTTCATAAAGATGTAACTTCTCACTAAATTGATCTGTAGGTTCAATGCAACACCAGTAAAAATCTTAATTTTTTTGTGGGGCGGTGAAGCTTGGCAAGGTGATTCTAAAATTCATATATAAATGCAAAGGCCCAATAATAGCGAACATACTCTTGAAGAATAAGTCAAATTGTATTATAATGCTAAACAATACACACTGTGGAATAGAAGAATGGGTCAATGGAAAGCCCAGAAACAGACCTATGCATATAGGGACATATGATGTATGAAATATTGTTGTCACATGCCAGTGGGAAGAGGATGGACTTTTCCTTAAATAGTGCTCAGAAAGTCAGTGAGTAGCCATAGGGAAAGAGAGATACTGGGCCCTGCTACACACCATACATAAAAATTATTCTAGGTTAAGACCTAAATGTGAAAAGCAAAGTATAAAACATTTAGAAGACATTAAAGATATCTTACAATCTTGGAGTAGGGATAGATATCCTAAATAAGACACAAAAAGCCCAAGCCATAAAAATGATAAATTTCACTATATTAAAACTAAGAACTTCCATTCATCAAAAGACCATAAAGAAGATGGAAAGACAAGTCACAAACTGGGAGAAATATGAAGAGGATCTTAAACCGTAATGAGATTATTCAACCTGGAAATGGCCTCGCCTGACTGCAAACGAGGCATGTCTCTTTTAGGGAGGAGAGGAGAATGAGCACCAGAAGTTTCTACCACACCTAATGAGGTTGAACTGGTCATATCCTAAGACCCAACGATTCTACTACCATGTACATAATGTAATGAGTGTACAGTGGCTTGTGTAACATGAGCTGTGTGCCAGAATGTTTACAGCAGAACTGTTCATAGCAGGGAAGAAAAGGACATAAGTTCACATTCCATAGTAAGAATGGAATGTACAGATCCGTTTTAGCATATTCATATAGCAGAATAGTATACAATGATGAATATGCAACAATGTGGATCCACTTCCAAAACATAACGTTGATGGAAGAAAGCAGGCAACAGAAAAGCACGTGCAATATGGTTCTAATTACACGAAGTCCAAAAAGCAAATTAGTGTATTTGTTAAGGATACATACCAAGTTGTTACCAAAAAAAAAAAAAAAAAAAAAAAAGACAATAGAGACAAGTGAGTAACTGACACAAAATTTAGCATAGGTCCCCTCTGGATTCCCTCAGATCCCTCGTGGGACCTGAGAGGGGAAACAGGGCTCTGAGAATCAGGTAATGTCCCATTTATTCACCTGGGCAGTGAAAACTTAGTTCTATGCCTCTCTCCAAAAATTGAGATGTTCAATTCAGGCCCAGGTGATGAGAATTGTCAAAGACATGGCTTTCGGTAAAAAAAAAAAAAAAGAAAAAAAGAAAAAGAAAGCTCCTTTGGCACAGATTCAGCAAAAACCAATAAAGAAATTCTTTCCTTCCACCTTTAGTTTGCCATTTCAAACCTGCTGATTAATCACAGTGTGTTCCTGGCAGCCGCCCAGACCAGCTCCTCTGAAAATAGGTGACGTGCGAGCCCTCGGACAAGAGCACCTTCAGCACCACGGACAGCAACCCACGGCTGGCCCTTCTGAGACCAGCTACGTAGGGATTCCGAATGTTGCAGAAGGGCAGAGGATGAAATAGAACCCAGGTCTCCTGATGCCTCATCTGGACTTCATTCCATGGCTCCTGGCTTTGGCTAAATGGACTGAAACGCCTCCCTGAACCAAGAAGTCGCCAGGGGACTTCCACATGTGGCTTTCACATATGCCATTGAAAGCTTGGGCTTTGCAGCCAGCCTCAGCAGGGTTGAGATCTGACTCTGCCTGCATCATCTGAGCGCTTTCGGAAGTCTCTTCACCTCTCCAAGCCTCAGTGTCAGTCATATCAACTCCCCACAGAGTTGCTGCGAGAATTCAGTAATATTAGATCTTGTGCTCTGGTGTGCGTTGAAAACCAAGAAAATTCCCTTTCCCTCAGTGGATTTCATATAGAAAAAAAAAATTAGTTCTTTGGAACATTTAAAAGATGCTGAAACAACTAGAGGCTGATCTGGAAATAAACCCCACAAAATTTCCGTATAAAATCTTGGCACTCGCTAACAGGTATTAAGGCTCCCTTAGATGTCAATGTCTTAGCTTTGTCCAGTCTGGTTCATTAGAGCCCCCTGATCGTTGCCTAATATGTCCTTACTTTGTCATGCCAAGAGTCGCTCAGAGAAGAGGGGTGAAAATATGCCTACAAAATGTCCCCAAGGCTAAGGGTCCTCAACCACACACTGCTTTCCCACAGTGAACCTGAAGGGTAATATATTGTTCTCTTGATGAGTCGCTAGATTCTATTTGCTAGTATTTTACTTAGAAATTTTCACCTATATGTGTGCCATCGGTCTATAGTTCCCCTTATTTTGTATTATTTGTATTAAAGATACTCTAGATGCATAGAATGAATAAGGGCATTTCTCTCCTGTCCTTTTCTATGGACTCAAATAGTTTAAACAGTATTAAAATGATTCATTCTTTAGAAATTAGATAAAACTCAGCTGTGAGCCTGTCTGATTCTGCTTTTTTTTTTATTAGTTTCTGCTTTATAACAAAGTGAATCAGTCATACATATACATCTGTTCCCACATCCCTTCCCTCTTGTGTCTCCCTCCCTCCCACCCTCCCTATCCCACCCTTCCAGGCGGTCACAAAGCACCGAGCTGATCTCCCTGTGCTATGCGGCTGCTTCCCACTATCTATCTACCTTACGTTTGGTACTGTATATATGTCCATGCCTCTCTTTCGCTTTGTCACAGCTTACCCTTCCCCCTCCCCATATCCTCAAGTCCATTCTCAAGTAGGTCTGTGTTGATTCTGCTCTTTTCACTGATAGATCTCCAGTCACCTTCTAATCTCTTCTATGGTAATTGGTCTATTAAAATTTTCCATTTTTTCTTGGACTGATTTTGGTAATTTACTAGGAAATCATCCATTTCCCTGAGGTTTTCAATTTGTTATCACAGAGTTGCATGTAATATTCTCTCATAATTCTTTTTATCTCTCCTGGATCTGTAGTTATATTGGTATGTCTGCCTTCTTACTCCTAATCTTGTCTAATTTTACTCTCTCTCTTCATTCTCCATAATTGGACTCACGAGGGTTTTTTCTATTTTATTAGCCATTTCAAAGAATAAGCTTTGCATTTACATATTCTTCCCACTATTTAAATTTTTTTTCTATTTCATCAATTTCAGTTCTTTATGAATTCCCCTTTTCTTGTTTCTTTTGCTGTTTCTTTTCCTAATTGCTTGAGACGAGTACTAAAAATGATGTTATGTTTAGCCTTTGCCCCTTCGAATGAAGGCATTTAGGCTGTGGGTTTCTAAGCTGTTATCTTTACTCCATGTTTTAACATGAAGCATTTTCTTTTTCTTTGTTTTCCAGATGATATATAACTTCTCCCTTGATTTTTCTCTTTGATCCAAGAGTTATGCATGAATGTTTTAAATTTGCAAGTAAAGTGTTTGGCTCCCATTTTATTATTAATTACTACTTGTATTGAATATGGCTGGAGCATGAGGCCTGTGAAAACTTCATTCTTGGGTTCTTGAATTTGGTAATGTTTTCTTGTCAGCCTATTATATACTGATTTTCCTCAGTGACATTTGGGCACATAAAAAGGGATTCACTATTTGAAAAAAAAAATATATATATATATAACTATATTATATATACGTTCACAGTTATTGGTTGCATTATTCAGTTCTGGTGTTATTACTTTGTTGTTTTTGAATTTCAAATATACATAAAAGCAGAGAGATAACGTATACTATACATCCATCATCAAGATTCAATAACTGTGTACATTTTGCTGTTTGTTTTTTACTGAGGTATTTAGAATTAAATTATAGGCTTCATGGCATTTCACCCCTAGATACCTCAGTTTATCTCTTTACTAAAGAAGGATGCTTCCCTGCTTAACCGTGATACCATTACTGCACCTGAGAAAATAACAGTGATGTTCTATAATCTTCTAAAACTCCATCCATATTCAAATTTCCCTAATTGTCCCTAAAACAGCTTTTAAAAATCTGATTTGTTCAAACTAGGATCCAGTCAATGGCCATGCAATAAATTTGATTGCCTCTTAACTTCTAACAGTTTCTTAATTTCTAATACTCTTGTCCATTTCTTACAGAGATCGTGCAATGGTCTCTCACTATAATTATAGTTTTATCCGGTTCTCTTTCCTTTCCTAATAGGTTTTGCTTATATATTTACCTCTTTTTTTCTTTTTAAATACAGGCTTATGATTGTATAGCACTTCATTGTATAACATTCTAATTTATCACATATAAATATTTTAAACCTTTTTGACATTACTATCTACCCATCCTACTTTATTTTCATTTGCTTTATCCTTGTAGATATTTTCCCAGCAACTTATTTTATTTTATTATTATTATTTAATGTCTTTTTTTTAACATCTTTACTGGAGTATAATTGCTTTACAATGTTGTGTTGGACTTCCAGTCTCCAGAACTGTGAGAAACAAATATGAGTTGTGTAAGCCCCGCCAGACTGTGGTATTTTGTTATGATCGCCCAAGCAGATAGACCCTGAGACTCCTTCCATTGCACTGATAGCCATTCTCTGTTCCCTGTTTCCCAGATCTCTCTACTTAGAAAATGAGATACCACCTATTCCACACACTAAGATATTCTATTTTTCCCCTGATTATTCCTCCCCAGTCTAATAAGATGACACTTCTAGACATCTTTTATTTTCTTCCTTTCCCCTCCCCCTCCAAGATGAGATCCTTGCAAAGTTTATAAATTTCCTTCCTGGCCATAACTTGTAGCTATTGCTGAGCTATGACTTTTATAAATAGACCATCATTACAATTTTTCCTTTCAGTACAGACCTTCAATTTTAGGAACCCTTACTTAGCACTTAGATGATACCGTCTGGAACAGGTCTATCCTTATTCATTTTTATTCAATTTACCACATAGCAAGTTCCTCTGCTCACCATTATGTCTTCCCCTTTTCATCGTTCTTCATCTCGTGGGCTCTGTTTTGTCTTCTTTATTTTCAGGTTTGGGTCTTCTCTTGAGTCTTTTCTTCAAATGAAGGATGCAGGGGATAGAAGAGAATTTGGGAAGTGTACTCTCAGAACCTTCCTTTTGCCTTGACGGGTGAGTGGGAACTTGTCTAGGGACAGGACTCTTGGGTGAAGGTCTTTGCCAGGTATGAGGGTGGACAGAAGATCCCAGGCTTGGCCATGTGGCCTGCTTTGGCCAACACAGTGCATTCAGAAGTGATGGGGGATGTTTCTGGGCGGAAGCTTTTGGGACCACGGTGAAATCTGTCAGGTTGCGTCTCCCTGTTGGGGATGGTGGAAGCCTAGGGCAGGGGAGCGTCTGTCAGCCTAGGTCTCAGGGGGCCAGTGAACAGACCTACTGTCAACTCACATGAGCAGGAAATAAGCCTTTGTCATTTGAACCGCTGATTTTTTTATTTAAAAAATTTTCTGGTACTGCTATGTCTCAGTCAGTGCAGGCTGCTGTGACAAAATACTGCAGACAGTGGTGGGGATGGGGGGTGAGCAACAGCAGACATTTATTTCTCATGGTTCTGGAGGCTGGAGTGTCCAAGACTGGGCGCTGTCAGAGCCGGCACCTGGCAAGAGCCCTCTTCCTGGTTTGCAGATGCCCCTTCTCACTGTGTCCTCACGTGGCCGAGAGATAGTGAGAGACAGAGGGCTCTGACCTCTTCCTCTTACTATAAGGACCCTAATCCCATTACGGGGCCACACTCTCATGACCTCCTCTAAACCTGATGGCCCCCCAAAGGCCCCACCAGCAAATGCCATCACACTGAGGGTTAGGGTTTCAACATATGAACGTGGGGGACATAGACATTCAGTCCATAACATGCTGTATAATCTATCCCATCCTGACTGATTCAGAAACCGATAGGATGCAGGGTGTTCTCACTCTCCAGGTACAAGTCTCCCCGTCGTGTCTGGCTCTGGGCCCTCCCTAGATGCCATGATTTTTCTTTGTCAGCTCTTTGGAGGCTCAGATCTGATAGCTGAGTGCCCCTGTGTTAATCTGGGTCCTCCAAGAAGCAGATGTTGAGATGCAACTAAACACAAGAAATTTAAGAGAGGAAACGGAGGGAGCTGGGAGAGCCATCACACCTGATCTGACCCACGTGAAAGAGGGAGGGAAGGAAGGATGGTAGGATGGAAACCAAATACTCAGTTAAATTTCGCTGCCAAAAGGCTACTGCTCAGAAAAGGCAAATAGACAGGAGGTGAAGTGAGGCCTGGCCCCAGAGTCTGGCCTGACCCTTTTCCTGATGCTTTCCATGGCAGCTGAGGTGCAGGCCAGAACACAGGTCAGTATGGCCAAGCATGGGCTGCACAGGAGAGAAAGGGGTGTGGGGTGCATTTGGGACTGAACTGTGGACAGTATTGCTGATGAAGGATCATGGAAGCCAACATGTACACAGTACATCGGTCTGTTGTATGTAAGCATCCTGACCTCACCTTTGCAGCCTCCAGGGCCTGGACCAGGAACTGGCCGAGTAGACGCTTAACAGACATCCGTGTCAAGAAAGAATGAAGACCTGTATCTCTACTCTGGTCTCAGATTCTAAGACATAGTCTGGGAGAGAGACACTTTGGGTGGAAGCACCAAGGAGGTGTCCACCAGCACCAGAGTCAGGGAAACTTACCCTGATCGTCTCACCCCGCCCGTCATCGCTCTCCGCTTCTACCTCGTCTGCACCCCACAGTCTCCCTCCTCTTTGGTTCCTGCATCTCTCCTTCTTCTCTCTCATCCCCAGTCTCTCCATCCTTCTCTCTGGTCCTCCACTTTCCCTTCCTCTTTCTGATGTCCCAGTTCTCCCGCTCCTGCCCCTGCTCTGCTGGGTTCAAAATCTCAGGACTGTTGTGCAGGAGTCTCCGGTGCCCCTGCATTTGGAGAAGCAAGAGTAGCTCATGAGAGAGTGAGGTTCAAAGCTATGGACAGAGACAAACACAACCAGCTCACCTTCCTTCAGTGCTTACCTGTGCCAGGCACTCTGCTAAGTACAAAACACACCACGTCCCCATTTCACAGATGAGGAAATTGAGACTTGGGTGAAGTGACAGGTCCAAGGTAAATCAGCCAGTATATGGTGGAGCCAGGATTCAAACCCAGGACCATCTGACTCCAAAGCCCACCTGTTTGCACTACCTCCACCCCAAGCTCGGAGACTGTGCCAGTGTGGTACCTGGCTTTTCACCCTCACCACCATCCAATCAGCCAGGAGCCCTCACTCCACCCATTCTGCAAGGGACGGGCCTGAGGCTTGAAGTCCAGGGGTTCACCCAGGAAGTCGGTGCCCAGATCTGAGCCAGATCGGCCCTAGTGCACACGCAGACTGAGTCCTTGACCATTATGGGCCACCTCTTCACACAAGGTGTCCCCTCCAGCCCTCCTCCACCTCCAGCATCGTGGGCCTGATGCACCCATGCTCCAGCCGGCCTTGATCCGGGGCTGTTCACTTGCGCTGTGTTAGGACCGCACGGTTGTCACATACTCAAGGGACGGAATCTCTGCCTGGCTCCATCCAAGCTGCACAGCAGCAATGGAGTGTGAGAAACACAGGAGTGCGACCTGTGATGTGGCCCTTCTCCCCTGGGCGTCCTCCTCTCTAACCGTATCCCGGAACCTTCTTGAGCATCCATCCCCTTTGTGTTCTCACCTGCTCCCTTGCACTTGACACTTAAGGAAGGTCTTACATCAGCATCCGTGGACTTTAGGGTGTAAAAGTCAGTGTTTCCCAGGGCCGGCCCCATTGCTGAAATGGTGCTAACTTCCCTGGGGAAAATCCTTAGGATTTTGTTTCTTTATATTTCTCTCTACTTTTTATATTTTACGCAAAAAGTATTGTTTGTGATCAAGAATAAATAAAAGGGTACAGTGATTATACAGAGTAATTCAACCTGCCACCATTAAAGAGATTTTAGGCATCTGAGTGGAGGTGTGGGAGGGATTTGGGAAATTGGCGGCTCTTCCTGTTGCTGCGGAAATCACACCTTGGCCACCAGGCCTGTCCTGGGTCGTTGGAGACCAGACAGCATCAGAAGCTGCAGTGATTTCACCCAACTCACCCCCGGGGCGCCTGGTCCCCTGTGAGAGGACCCCGGCCCCGACAAGAGGCGCTCAGCAGTGGCCTCTGGGGGGCTGGGGCCGCGGGCTGTGTGCACTGCAGGCCCAGCCCCTTCACAGTGGTCAGAGTTGGAGTCGTCATTGTTTTCATTGACCACCCATTGCTTGGGGACCCTTCTTCTTCCAGGTTGGAGAGCTCCCCAGGCGCCCTGTGGTGCTGTTTCTGCAGGATGTGGGTGCCCCACACTGTCCAGTGAAGCGGATGTGCCTTCTCTCCCTCCCCACACCGTGCACGCGTGGACTTCCGTGAATGCACAAGTGAAATCCATCTTCCTCCCGTGGGCTGCGACAACCTCCGTGATCGGGCCCTGCCTCCCGTCCTCCTGGGGGGGGGGGGCGCTTGGAGCCCTGACCTCTGACCTCATCTTGTGCCAACTTCCTCTGGGCCAGCATCCCAGCCACACTTGCCTTCTGGCTCTTCCCCGAATAAGCCAGCATCCCTCCCCTGACCCCAGGGCCCTTGCACAGGCTGTTCCCTCTGCTTAGACACCCTTTCCTGGGTCCAAACGTGTCATTCAAGTCTCAATTCCAGTGTCATCTCCACGGGCTGGCCATCCCTGACCACTGCACCTCAAATCTCTCTCTGCCCAGTATACTTTTCACTGTCCCGTGTTTCTCATCTTCCTACAATCACCTGCCTCTGGCTTTTCCCTGATGGTTAACCGGTTTACTGTTCACTTTCCCAGCAGGACGATTGCTCCGTGACAGCAGAGACCTGCTGCTGGCTCCCCAGTACTCCTCAAGGCAAGGGCTGGATTGCCAAGCTATGTGGACTCCCTGGAGACCCTCTGGGGGGCCTGGGAGGTGGATGGTGTCCCAGCTCTGCAGACGATGATGACTCTGTGATCTCCCATAGGTCCCTGGACTTCTCCGGGCTGCGGTCTCCTTATTCATCAAACGAGGAAGGAGACCTAATTGCTAGTGTACCTTCTGGCCCTGTGGGAAGAGACTTAAACCCTGGATGGGGCCCTACAATGTGCGCATCCTCAGAGTGTAGCTGTGCCATTCTCCACACCCATAGCAACCAGAGAGCTGGGATCAGCCCATCCCACGGCCTGGGGACTGGCCAGGAAGCCCTTTGGGGTCCCGCAGTCTACGCTGGTCTGGGCTCCCGCAGCTCCCGTGACCCATGGGTCTCCAGCTCCAGACCTGCCATGGCCATCTCCCATCTATCTTGTGTCACAAACTCCCAGCCCCCGCCTGGCACGGTGGCCCCGAGCCTGGCAGGTGATGTTGGGGCAGAGAGCAGCTCAGGGGCAGAGAAAGCCTCTCTGAAGCCCCAGACCCTTGCAGAGCTCCCATCAGCTCAGTGGATGTTTCCTGATCCCTACTCTGTGCTGGGGACACAGACAGGTCGGACAGGCCCTGTCCTAGGAATCTCGAGGCCTGGACCGGAGCAGGGGATGGAGCAACAGTGCTGAGGACAGGGGCTGTTCGCACCGGGGCACATGGGCCATGCCCAGACCCCACCTGGGCCAGGAGGGCTTCCAGGGGAAGGCTCCCATGGAACAGGAGCCTCTGGAAGCACCCCACCCTCTCTTTCCTCCCGCTGGGAGTTGACAGGCCCGTGATGATACAAACGATACACCTGCGAGTCCCCAAAATAGCAGCAGTGTGTACAGGGATGCCGTGTCTCGCTGCGAAATCGCTGCCACCTCGGCTGCGTTTGCAAAAAAATACCTTCTGCCACACAAAGGTGAAAATGGAAGAAGCGAGAACCAGGCTTCTGAAAAGGAAAAATATTTAAACACCTTCCGCGGCGATCTGTAAACTCTCGGCACAGGGACAACGGTGGCGCCATGTGACTGGACTAAAGTTAGCTCCCACCCGGAGGAAGCTGGCTCCCTGGCCAGGGAGGTGGAGGGAAGAGGGCAGCGTGTCCTCCGCGGGGCGGGCGGGGCGGGCGGGACGAGCTCCCGCACCGCGTGGCCCCGCCTGCGGGCCAGGCCTCCGCCGGCGAGCCGCACACGCCTCCCCGCGCTTCATCCGGATGGCCGGAGAGCTCTCTTCTGCCCTTGCTAACCAACCGGTGGGGTGGGGGGCAGGGGCACGGAGCGGGTCGCCCACTCGCCCACGGTCACGCCGGGTGGAAACGACAAGCTTGGGATTTGGATCCCGGCCGCCTGACTCAGAAGCCGGTACTTATCCCACAGCCCGAGTGCCTGTCGGGGTCCGTCTGGGAGAACTGATCTGATGGTGATGCAGAGCCTGTTCACACCCCGTGTGCGCTTTAGGGACACGCTGCTTCGGACGTGGTGGGGGGGGGGGTTCCGCAGAGCAGCCTCCACGCCCCCCGGCTCTGCCCCGTGCCCGTGCTGGGCAACTTCCAGGTGCTCCTGTCCACAGCCACATCAACAACCGCGGGGCATCCCGTCTCACACCCGAGTGCAAGCTTCCCCACGTCCCACATTTAGAGCCTTCTCCGTAAGCGATTGTTTTGAAGAGCGGAAGAGTTTTTATTTTTAATTATTCTTATTTACGTCAGCATTAGTATTATGAAGAAGAAGAGCTGGGTTCAACAAATGTCCCCTCTCTATGGGCGTCTAATTATTTTACGCACCGAGTGGTGAGGAGGTGACTGAGAGAAAGGTCACCCGTGCCATTTCCTGGCCACCGGTATGTCGTTCTTGAATCCATTTCATTAATCTAGTCAGCAAACGCCCAGGAGCCTCTGCTCTGCCAAGCCCCGCGTACCCAGAAGCGGAGGCTGGGGACAGGATGCCGTCCCCACCGCCCAGGAGTCCCGCTGTGGGTGTGGACACGCTGCCCTCCCATCTCCTGGGCCTGGTTTTCGAACAGCCTCCCTCAGGGGTTGGCCCTGACGCTCCAGCCTCGGTTAATGAGACCCTCCTGGTGGGCACAGTGTTCGTGCCCCTCCAGCAGCCCCCCTCAGGAGCTGTCAGCTGGTGAAGCCTCTGCCGATGGCCTGATTGATCCTGGCAGCCCTGGGGCTCCGTGGGGAACACGATGGAGCTATTTATGGAGCAGGTGTGGAGCTGGGCAGTGGTTCAGGCTGCTGCATTAAGAAGCCTGAAATCCACTAATCATATTTCCTGCAGTAAAGCAAGGGCTTATGTGTGTGTTGGGGGGGTGGGGGCCGCCCTTGGCTCAAAGGAGGGGCCCCTGGCTTTGCCTCTGCCCTCATTTGCATGTCACCCTGAGTCCCAGAGAGGGCTGGCTGGCTGCTCACCTGCTAGATGGACTTCCTACTCTTAAGAGTCCTCTAACTCCGGGGGCAGATCAGATCCGCCCTGAGCCTCGAATCTGCACACCGATCGTTCCTGCAACAGTTTAGAGTGTGAATCTCCCAGGCATCTTTGCCCACGTGGTCACAATTGGAGACATCACCACACAAGGAGAACTCTGGGGCTCAGAAATTCCAAGTAAGACCCCCCTTGGGCTTCACATCTCGGGGGAGCCCACCCATCTGGGGCTTTGTGTCCTCACATCACCTGTTGATGGACTTTTGGGGCAGCTGCAGGTCCAGCAGCCCCAGGTCACAGGCTCTGACTGTCCACCCTATGAACTACTTCCCCTGCCCCTGACATGACATTCTGGAATCCTCTGGGCAGACTGAGCCTGGCCGGCCTCAGTTTCCCTTTTCTGGCATTGGCTCTGCCTCTTGTGTCTTGGAAGCCGTGGGCCATTTTCCTGCTTCCCTCCCCCCGACTCTCACCACATCAGCCCTGGGACCAGCCTTAGCATATTTTGGATTTAATCATGGAGCCAATGAAACAACTTTTAGCCCCTCCTGTGTACCAGGGACTGGGCTGACCCTCCCTCTTCCTTCTCAGCCTTTTCGCCATCACACTGGTCCATCTTGGTTGCCTGTGCCTGGAGACAAGGACGCGGCCCCCCAGCTCCCACCCCACCCCACAAAGGATCTGCAGTCATGGTCACTGTCCGAAGCTTAGAGCCTTGGCTTCATCACCGGCCAAGGGGATGATGATGGCCTCACAGAGTCATCATGAGTGCTCAATTCCCAGCTCAGGCTGAACAGCCAGCAGGTGCTCAAGAAAGGCTCGCTCAGGACCAGCCCACCAGGGCGCCATACACCACCATCATGGTGCCACTTGCTCACGGCTCCCTACGTCCTCTCACGATGGGTGTAAACACTTCTTTGCCATCTCAGCTGGGGCCAGATTGGTGATGGCCTTGAAAGGAAACAGGTGAGCACTGAGACCAGGATGAGCCCTGTGTGGACCCCTGTGTTCAAGATTCTCAGGCTATAACAGATCTCGACCGAAGACAGGGCTGGGATTGATGAGCAATGTCTGCTGTGGGCCCAGGCCAAGGGAAGGCAGCCTGTGTGCCAACATTGGTGAGTTCACGCTTGGACCCACTCCCCTCTCCAGGCTCACTCCTCACTCCTTCCACTGTCTGAGCTCTTGTTGCTTTCTGCCCTCTCTTCCACCTCTGCGTTTCGTGTTCTTTCTCCTCCTTCTTCATTGCACTGGACCCCCAGGGACATCAGAGTCAAGGCCTAAACCTCAGAGACTCTCGGAGTCCTGGCAGGCCACCACCTTTGCCCTTTGCACGGCTAGTTTTCTTTTCTTTCATCTACCTCTTCCTGCCTTCCTTTGAGAGATCTCACTTGGGGTGACTTCAGACGCACTGGCACGTGAACTCAACTCTGCTCTTTAGTTTTTAACAAACATTTATTGTGCACCTACTGTGTGGCAGGTCCTGCATGACCAAGTTGAGGCCGGCATGGCCCCTGCCCTCAAGGAGCTCACAGTCTGGCAGGGGAGGTGTGACTGGCACCAAAGGGGTCACAGGATAGAAGTCTGTGCAGGGACACAGGCGCCTCATCCAGGCTGGGCACGGGGGAAGCTTCTGGAGGAGATGCTGCCAGAGCTGAACCTTGAAAGATGAGGAGACGGGAGCCCGAAGAGGACAAGGAAAGGTATGTAGGCAGAGGGAACAGCATGAGCAAAGGCACGGAGGTGTGATGTGCTGCACTGGGTGGCTGGCCTAGAGCACGGTACCTCCCTGCTTCCTGCCCGCAGCTGAGTCTTTCACAGACACATAGCGCTGATGTAGAAGCAGCACTAGACTGGGAGTGAGATCCACTCTGACTCACTGAAGGGCCCGAATAAGCTGGTCAGCCTCTCTGGGTAACACAGGGTAGTGATTCTTAGTCCCAGGGGCTACGGACACGCCCATTGTGTGTAAAGAACCTAGCAAACAACTAGGTGGTAGATAGCGTATAAAACCATAATGTTCTCTATTATCTAATCAGATACATCTGTTTTTACTAAAGAAGACACTGAAGTCCAGGTAGGCCCAGGGACAGATCGCTGGAGGAGCACAGACGGGCTGCCAGCTCACAGGCACCGGCAGCACTGGTCTGCTTGGGACCAACTCACAGTGGCCTAAACCAAAAAGTGAATGTATTTGCTCCCTGTAGGGGAGCGGCCTGCAGTCGCAGTACCTGCCTCCCTCCCACGCCTCCTCAAAGAAATCCTTTCCCAGGGTTCTCATTGGTTGAGAGGTGAGCCACGCCCAGCCAGTCACCGTGGCTGGGGGAAACCTGGCTCTGATTGGCCACACCTGAGCTCTGAATCCACCTCTAGGCTGAGCTGGAGTTGGTGCTCCCAGACCACAGGGGCAGAGAGGGAGGTGGTCTCCCCAGACGCACTGCCACCAGCCTAACAGCTTTCTGGACTGTCATGCGGCAGCAACCCACAGTGCTAGCTGAGCACCTGCCTTGGGGATGAGTGTTGGGGACACAGGGAAGATGTCAAGACCCAGGCTCTGCTTCAAGAAGTTCACTTCCACCTGCAGGTCAAGACCATGGAAGGAGAGTGTAGGGTGAGGAGAGGAGTGTGGGTGCTGGATGGACAGACCAGGAAACCCTCCTTTTACCCCCCTCCCCGACCAAGAACCCTCCAGAGGCCCGGCTCCCAGACTTGTTTCTCTTGAGTCCAAAGGCCATATTTGGGGCGGGGTGGGGGGGAGTTAAGGAAGAAACGGCGTTTGGGAGTGGTCTGTGGCTATTCGTGGCACTGTGAACTTGGGGTCAGAAGGCAGCTGGGTCCTTGAAGGAACGCAGGACAGAAGCCAGGAGGAGGTTCAGTGCTGGTTCTGGATCCGAATTGCCTGTGTCCCTGGGCACGTGATCCTCCCGTTGGAAGTGTTCCCATCTGTAAAACAAGCGGTTTGGACTAGTTTATCTCTGAGGTCCCTTCCAATACGCGCACAAAGCTGCTCCGTTTTCCTGAAAGGTTGTATGTAAACTGAATAAAAGTGGCTCCCTACAAAGCCTGGAGTCTGTGGGTGGAGAGCATCCCATCCCCCGCTCCCGCACCTGCCAGCGGGGACAGCTTGGACTTTCCTACGAGGCGTTGACTCAAAGCGGGGCGACCTGTGGGTCGGAGTCCAGTGCCCCCTGGTGGCGTCCAGGCGGGCAGGCTGCTTCCGGACGGCGTAGGCCCGACGGCTGTGACTCAGGGGTGGCGCCGCTGCAGGGCGGCGGGAGGCCCGACTGGGGTTCCGTCGTGGGCCGAGCCACGGCGCAATTAATTACCAGCTGCTGGGAATCCTTGTCGCCCGCTCGCGGTGACTCACCGGGCGGCCAGGCTCATTCGCCGAGCGCGGGGGCCTTGGTTTCCAAAATGAATTCTGGGGAGAGCGCCTGATAGGGGTGGGGCTCCCCGCCCCCGCGGGCGAGCTCAGACCCAGTGGAGACCGGGCGGCCCAGACGTCGCCCACAGCGGGTGCCCCCTTCCCTGGTGCGCCCGGGGAGCAAGCACCCGCGAGTCCCCAAAATGTGATGGAGAGCATCCCCGCCGGGGAGCCTCCGTGGGTCCCTAGACTCGCTCGACCCAGACAGAGTCCTGTGGGCGGGGAGCCCAAGCACGGCCCGAGGGGGCGACCCAGAGGGGTCAGGGCTCCCGGAGCGAGCTGCGCGAGGGTTGAATATAATTCCCTGGCCTACCCACCCCCCATAGTCCATGGCTAGCCTCTGCCCCGTTTTTCAGCCCGCCGCCGCGGGGGGTGGGGCGCCCCTTTCCCCAAGTCTCCATCTCTTTCTTGGCTGGGGTCCAAGGGAGATCTTCTGACCCAGGGAAGTGGAGCCCGGGGGGTCTCCGCCACTTGCGCTTGCCCCTTTCGTGCTCCATTGCTCAAGAGGCAATTAAAGGGGCCGATGGTTGAGGGAAACCCCCTCGACGACCTGAAGGGAGATGGGGGGAAGAGGGCAAAGGAGGCTGAAATAGAAAGGGGGTAAAGCCGAGCGAGGACCCCTCTCTGGACTCAGGGAATAGCTACGCCCAGGCCGAGCCTCGGGTTTCCTCCCCAGGCTGGTCCCGAGAGGCGCCGTCGCGCGGTGCGGGGAGCAGGGGGGAGGGTCAGGGTTGAGTTCTGGGTGCACCCCGCGCCCAACCTCGGTGAACCATGGAGTGCTTCTCGGAAAAGCAACAGGAAGCAGACAGGGAAAGGGGAATGCGGCGTCCTCCCCAGCGGCCCCGATCCCAAGAGTGGCGGTTCCTGCCATCCTCAGCGCTCTCCCTGGGAATGGCTCAGGTCGGCCGGTGCTGGGCCAACCGGCCGGCGATGCTCTCCGGGTCTGACGCGGCCCTTGGGACCCCAGCACGCGAGGAGGAGGTGCCCCAGGCCAGTGACACGCACCCGCGCCCGGGCCAGGTGGCTGACCCTGGGGGAGCCGCGTGCGCCGCCGCGCTCCCGGGAGCCCACCGACCCTCCCCTCGTGCTCCCACCCTCCGCCGGATTTCCCCTCTCCCTTAAGCTGCCTGTCTGCTTTCTCCGGCTGGGCTGCATCCCGTTTCTTCTCCTAACCCCGGGTCCCTCAAACTCTCCGCCTCTCGTGGTTGCATGTGCTCTCGGGGAGCTGGCCTAGAACGGCCCAAGCAGCCTCATTTATCCTCCCATCCCCCGCCAAAACCTGCTGGTGGCTCCGCCCCCCGCCCCCTCTCGGGCGACACCCAGTCCTCGGCCCGCCTCCGCCCCCTCCCCGGCTGCACCGGCCGCCCCTCCCGAGCTCCCTTCGCGTGCGCTCCGCGCCGCGTTCGGTCTGCAGCGGGAGCCGCCGCGGCAGCCTCGCCAGCTGGCTGGTGACCAGGCGGGAGGTGGCGCGCCCGGGAGGCTGCGGGAGGGAGGGAAGGAGGGAGGGAGGGAGGGAGGCCGGGCCTCGGTTTAGCCCGGCCCCCGCCCCCCGTGGCCCTCCCGCTGGAGCGGGGCTGCCGCGCTCGGGCGCGCGCCCGCGCGCGCACACAAAAACACATACGCCCGCCCGCGCGCACACCCCCGCGCGCGCACGCGCGCCATATACACACACACATATACACACACACACAGAGGCACACATACGCACAGACACACGCACACACACACGGGCTCCCTCCGGCGCGCACGCACGCAGCGCTCCAGGCAGAGCGGCGCTGCGGCCGCCTCCCCGGACGCCCGGACGCCGGAGGGCCCCGACCCCCGCGCGGCTCATGCGCCCGCGCCCACCCCGCATCTCCGCGAGGCCCGCGGGACCCCTCCCGCCGCCGCCTCCGCCGCGCCCGCCGCCCCCGGAGGAGCGGGCTGGGCGACCGCCGCCGCGCCGTTCCCCGGCCGCCCCCGAGGCCGCTCCGCCGCGGGCCCTGCCACCCGGGGGCCGCGCCCCGCTCCCGCGCCTCGGGGGCTGAGCCGAGCAAACTTCGTGGACCGGCCGACGCCTGGCTGGGACCCTGCCGCGTCCCGGCTCGCCCGGGTGGACACAGCGCGCTCGGACCTTCGGGCACCCGGCCGCCCCAACCGCTGCACCTGCTCGGCCCCCTCCCCGCTCGCTGGGGACTCCGGAGACGCCGCCACTTCGCAAACTTTTTCACCCCCCTCGAAGGGGAACGCGGAGGGGTAAAAGGGGCAGGAGGTCCCGCGGGGCGCGTGCGGACCTGTGGTCTCCTAGCTGGGCGCCGCCTCCTCGGAGCCGGACCCGGAGGGGCGCGGGCCCCGGCGGCCGCGCTCCGGCTCCCGCTCCCGCCCCTGCTTTTCCGGCGGGAGCTGGGGGCGGGGTGCGGAGGGCAGCGAGGCCCGCGCGGTGCCCGGCGGGGCCGCCGTGCATGGCCCTGCGCAGTGGGGCGGGCTGTTTCGGCCGGGTCTGGCGCAGGGTGTCGGGGCTCCCGGACGCCTGGCCCCGGCGCTCGAGCAGCCTCCTGTGCCTGTCCGCCTTCTCTCCCGAGCCCGGGCCCGCGCCGCCCCTGCCCCGCCAGCCGCCTCGCGGTGGCGGCGGCTGTGGCGGCCCCGGCGGAGGGGGGCCCCCCCAGCCTCCCCGCCCCCCGCCTCCCCGCTGCTGCTGCTGCTGCTGCTGCTGCCGCCGCCGCTTACAACTTGGAGGCGGCGGCGGCGGCGGCGGAGGAGGCGGCGGCGGCCGCCGGGCGCTGCAGTGGGACGCGCGCGGCTGCGAGCCTGCGGGACATGCCCCCCGCGCCGGCTCCTTGCTGGCGGCCATGAAGAGGCAGAACGTGCGGACTCTGTCCCTCATCGTCTGCACCTTCACCTACCTGCTGGTGGGCGCCGCCGTCTTCGACGCCCTCGAGTCGGACCACGAGATGCGCGAGGAGGAAAAACTCAAAGCGGAGGAGATCCGGATCAAGGGCAAGTACAACATCAGCAGCGAGGACTACCGGCAGCTGGAGCTGGTGATCCTGCAGTCGGAGCCACACCGCGCTGGCGTCCAGTGGAAATTCGCCGGCTCCTTCTACTTTGCCATCACGGTCATCACCACCATAGGTAAGGGCTGGGCGCGCCGCCGCCCGGCTCCCCGCGTCCCGGGAGGAGTCCGGGGAGGCGGCTGAGCGCGCGGCGCAGGGCTGGGTGCGGGGCGCCGAGGGTTAAACGCAGCCTGTCGCCGGGGCCCCTCCCGCAGCGCCCCCTCCTCTCCGGGAGCCCCCGCCTCTCCTGCGCCTCCGCGCCGTCTCACCCCTCGCGGACCCCACCCGGTGCCCTCCTCCGCGCCGGTGTCTGGGCCGGGCGTGCGAGCCCGGAGCGAGCGTGCCGGAGCCTGGAGGGCGGAGGCGCCACTTTTGCGAAGAGAGTGGAGCGCTAAGAATAATCCCACAGCAGACACCCACCCACCCACCGCCCCGGCGCGGGCTGGGCTGCGCGGGCCTCCAAGCCTTACACTTACTACCTCTCCGGGAGTTGGAGAGGGCTGGCCTGGCACCTGCGGCGCGGAGACCGACTCAGGTGGCCGCGGACGGCTCTCGGAGCGAGGCAGGCGCTGACCCTCGCCAGCCTCCAGCCTTCTCCGAGCCCAGGTTTCAGTTCTCCTGCCTCCTGGCTCCTCTTCTTCCATGCTGGAACCTGGTCGTGCCAGGCCCCTGGGAGGAGAGGGTTTGCTCTTTGGTGATGGGGGGGGGCGGGGCGGTGGCAGCCTGGTGAGAGGCTCTAGGAGCGCGGTGGAGAGCCCGTGGAGGGGGGCAGGACCAGCCCACCCCCAGGCTGTGCCGGTGGGTAAGGCACGTGTGCGTATTGCCCAGAAGCCGGGGAAGTTCAGTTCCGGTCCAGGGAGAGAGTCCAGTCGGTACACCCTGGGGATTCCTGTGGGTCTGAGCCCAAAGGTTCTGCCGGGAAGCAGCCTCTGGTGGGCACCTAGGGCAGGACCCCCACTGAGGCCAAGGGGTTCAGGCAACTTGCGTCCATCACCCTTGGAGACCTGTGGGAAATAGAGCAGGTCGCTTCATCCCAGTGGATTTGGGGCTGCCCTCCCCACGCCGCAGGAGGCAGGGTGGTGTCTCCGTGGTGTGCACCTTGTCCCAGCGCAGCAACCGGCCTCTCATAGCCACCTCCTTGGACCTGTCAGGGCCACTGTATTGGCTCGGGGCCACCTCTAGTTTGCTCCCCTCCAGTTCTTTGTGCCCCTGTGCCCTGAGAGGAGGCCTCGTCTTCCCCATCCTTCTCTCCGTCCCTCCTGCCTGACTTCTCTGGACCTCCTTCTCTGATTTTCCCCTTGATATTTTTCTTTCTCTGGAAAGCTCTGCGTGCTGAAAAAACAGGATTTCTCAGTGCCATATGCAACAGGAAGCGCCAGTACAGGACGGCTTGTCTTTCCTTCTTGGTTGAAAAGAGTTTTTAGAGAGTCATCTTGTCTGAAATGTTTAATTCATTGGTGTAGGTTTTTATGTTTTCAGGAGGAAATTGTCCTTCTGCTGTCTGCGGAACCAGCTTTACTCCTTTTGCCACACGCCCTTGGCCCAGGGGCCAGAACACAGTAAAGTCCTTCCTTTCCCACCCTGTGCTTCCAGCTCATGAAAGGGCCAGCCAGTCATAACCGTCGTTTCTGTTCTTTACACTTCCAGTGTGAGCTGTGGCCGTGACACCCACACACAGGGCGTCCATCCTGCGGGGCAGGGACCTGCTTGCGGGAGAGCCAGAGAGCCGGGGATATGCCCCCAAAACTGACCCCCCCTGGGGAGGGGAGGAGCTCATCATTCCCTAAAGGGCCTTGAGTGATGTAGACCCAAATCGGATGAAATCTGCGAGCATGCTGGCCACCAGTAGTGAAATGAGCACAGGAAACCTTTGGCTGGTCCCAAGAGTTGAACTGCAACATTGAAGAGACGGTAGGAGTTAAAATCAAACCTAGAGATGTTCCATTTATCTGATAAGGTTCTTGTCGATTGCGTTTATTGATTCTGATTGGCAGTTCTGGGCATATGCGTCTAACGGTTAGGGCTCCAAAGAGAAAGGGTCAAGGCAAGGTGGCCAGGTGGAGCGTGTGGAGGGGCAGCTGATGACTGTGCTGACTTATTCCTCACTTTTGTTGAGTTTCCAACTGATTTTCCAGAAAGAAAGGGTGCAATATAGGTGTAAGGCTAGGAAGAAAAGACTGTCCTAACTCAGCTGCCCTGCGGTGGAAGGATGCTGAACCTGGAGCCCGCTGACCGGGCTTGGAACCTGAGTCCTGTGAGAGGGGAAGACTGTGAAGCGGAGAGTGGTGTGCTGACTCCCAGCCTGTTTCCCCACCTGTAGAAGGGGCGTGACACTGTAACCTCCCACCAGGGTGACTCTGAAGGGCCAGTGGGATCCCTCGTGCCTGCAGCCGCCTGGTCCAGTGCTGAGTGCACTTCGTAGGTGAGAATCCATGAATTTTGACATCAGCTGAGCCTGACTCTGCCCTAGGAAGCTGTTTAGCTCTGAGGAACTCAAATTTACGGGAAACCAAGCACCTGTCTAGTTAATTCTGTGTGTTTTCTTCTTTTTTAATATAAATGCAAATTAAGGTGCTCCTAGGCCTAGACCAAAACCCAGCCCCAAGCCAGGCCCTCCAAGGAACCGCCTCCTATTGGACAGTGATATTAATGAGTCAGGTGCACCTTCAGGGGCGTTCTTCTTTTTAATCTAACCTTGAGTGGTTTCTTGAGCATGCGTGCTTCAACTTTGAGCTCGAGTCTCCCAGGTGGGGCAGGAGCCGCCCTCACTCCCTCTGCTAACGTACGCTGCTTCCCGGATGCAGTTAGTAGCGCACTCAGTGAACGGGATTTTAAGAACATATATAATTAGCACTTTGCCTTGGATCTGTGGCCGCCGTTTTCATCAGAGGCTCCGTTGGGCTCTCACACTGACCGCCGCCCAGCTCTCCCGGGAGCCCAGGCACAGGCACCTTTGTCCTAAGGAGGGACGAGCACAGGTCCCACGGGCTCCAAGAAGGCAGATGAACTCCCATCGCTGCTCCAGTTCTGGGTGCCATCCGTCCCCGCTCGCTGCCTCTGATGTCTGTGCCACTTGTAGCTGCTGCCCAGGAGATGGTATTGTTGCGTTCTAAATTTGGCGAGCCCGAGGCCTTCGGAACTCTCCATCATGTTCAAGATGAAAACTCCTTCTGCATCCCCTGCCGTGCCCATCTGATTAGCAGGCGGGTTGGAAACCCTCCCACCTGCCTTCCTGAGCTGCTGGTAGGAGTGGTGGCAGTCAGGAGTCCCGGCGGCCAGGGGCTCTAGAGCGCCTGCTCTGAATTGCTCTGCTCAGGGCTGAGGCCTGGGTGGGAAGGAACCCCCAGCACGCTGGGGCTCTTCCTACAGGAGGCGCTTGAGGCCAAAATTGTGTCCCGCCATCAGCGACTACTTCTGACAACAGCGGGAATCTCCAGACACTTCTCTTTCGACTCTAACATCTGTGTTCTAAGTAGTTACCACCTTCAGGATCATTAAAGAGGAAACTGTGCTTAGAATTCAGATCTCATTTGGAGGATCTAAGAAGACGATTTAAAAACTGGGCCTCGCAGGGGAAGGAGGGAAAAAAGGGCCCTGCGTTCTGTTTTTGCTGCTGTTTGGAGGAGGAACAGACTGACGTCAGGCCCTTTGGGCCCGGCTGAAGGCGGGGTGGCTGCTCGAGGGCACCGGCTCAGGAGGTGGGTCCCTGGCAGGGGGTGGGGCACAGTCCCAGAAGGTTCTGCGCTCCTGCGGGCTCCCTGCTCAAGGTCCCTCGCCCCAGAATGCCGTGGGGCACCCCCTTTTCTCGCTCATCCGCAGGACCTTGAACAGACTTCTCACCAAGTGAAAAGCGTCTCCCATGTCCTCTTCTCGCGCTCTGGGGTGCAGGTTTCGATCCATGGTTTACACTCTCGCTGCGTGCCGGCCCCTGCCTGGCCTGTGCTGCCTTGGAGGCTCTGGGGACCGTCTAGATGACAAGATAAGGCCTGGCCTTGAGGCAGGAGGGGAGCTGGAAACCCAAACAGTTGGGTGCAGTCCAGCGTGAAGCGTGGGGACAGCTAAACTCAGTTAACCCTTCCCGAGCCGCCGGCAGACAGCCCAGGGGCTGGGCTGGGGGGTCCTGGTGGGCCCTCGCCCTCCAGGACGGCACGGCTTACCCTCTGCCCCTCACTGCCCCCAAGCTGTGCCCCTGCCCTCCGCACCTCCCCCAGCTCCTGCATTGTCGGTGCCATTTATTCTGCCCCTGGAGGAACTGTGTCTCCTCCTGGCACCGGCGGGGCCCGCACAGAGCCCCGCACAGAGGGGTCGCCTCCAGAAGGACCGAGGATGGAAGCACCACTTCTACGCACACGCACTCACGTCACCCCCGAGGCGGGAGGAGGTGTTGCCCCAGTTTACAGATGGGGAAACTGAGGCCCAGAGGAGGCAGTGCCCACTGAGGCCGAGGGCCTGGAACTCTGCAGTCGGGATCTCCTTACCGCAGGCTCCAAGGATGGATTCCATCCAGGAGCCAGGGATGGGCCTGTGGAATGTTCCATCTGTGTCTTTCTGCTTCTCCCTTTACCTTCACGCTTCAGGAAACCTGCTCAGCCAGGCCCAGGTGAAGGACCCGGCCACCCAGCACACCGTGGGCTGGACGGGAGGGCTGGGGTGTCCTTGTGACGTTCAGTATGGCAGCTGGTCGGGTGCCCAAGCACAGGGTGCCGTGTTCAGCTCCTCCCAGGCCTGCCCGGGCCTGGCCTTGCTCGACGTGGCCCTGGCCCTCCAGCAAGCACAGCCTATTTATAGGTGTCCTGGGGGAGGCAAAGGGGTGGGTTCCTTGACTCGGGGTGACCTGAGAGGCGTATGAGACACCACGCTGAGGGCTCTGAGATGGCAGGGATCACACGAGACCCCGTGTGCAGACACCTATTGCCTTCACCTGCTCTTTCTGGACGGCCTGGACTTTCATCTGCTAAGTCCGGGGAGGTCAGAGCAGGAGGTGGGCCAGGCTTCCGTGGACATCTCTTCCCCTGTGGACCTGCGTTCGCACCTGCACCCGCCCATCCCCCACACTGCCCCTCGGCCAGCCCTCCCCGCACCTGTGTGTCAGGCTCCACGCGTCCCCGCGTCCGTCCGTTCCTCCCTCCGTGCTGTCGTTCACTCACTCACGCGCTCACTCAGCTCCGTGCATCGTTCGTCTTCCCTCCGTCAGTGGGATGTTACCCAGTTCCTCCCATGGGCGGGTTAGGGGGGGTGCACGGCACCCCGGCAGGGCTCAGTGAGTGTTAATGCCTCGATGGCAGGGGATCTTCAAGTTGTTCCAGCCTCATCTCCTTCCTGCCAAATGGCCAGCCGATCCCAGTCACTTCTAATTTTTAAGAAAGTAGAATGTTCGTATGGAGAAGCGCACGTGTCACAAGTGTATTGCTCAGTGATTCCGATAAGCAAACCCTGCCGTGCAACCAGCACTCAGATCAAGAAACAGAACATTACCAGCACCCGCGATCCCGCCTCATCAGCCAGCCTTTTCTTGAATGCCTCTAGTGACAGGGAGCTCATCACTTCACACGTGATGAAGTGTGTGTGCTTAGATGAACGTTGTTGAGGTTATTGTATGAAGTTCTGACCTGTGGGCTTCCATGTGGAAGGGGGTGTGTGTACTTGGGGGGGGTCTTCTCTTAAAGGGCTGGCCAGTCTCTATGGTGGTCACCTGAGGAGGGGCCAGAAGGTCTCCATTTAGAAAGTGGAACTCGGGGGCCCAGGCCCAGGAAAGGAGAGGGAACTCAGCACACAGAGTGCAGCTGAGTCTGGAGTGGGATGTGTGTGGAGTGGTCCAGGGTGGGAGGGGCTTGGGGAGCTAGGATGGACAGGTGGGCAGCCCCGGGCACCTGCCCCTGTGAGTCAGAACACAGAGCAGCCCCGCACTGTCTTCACACCAGCCGTGCCAGAGGACCAGGGAACATGCCGGAGGAGATGAATGTAACGCCTGGTCTTGGCAGTGCTCTGGGAGGGAGTTAGGAGGCAAGGACCCTGGAATTCCCCGGTGGCACAGTGGTTAAGAATCCGCCTGGCAATGCAGGGGATTCAGGTTCGATGCCTGGTCCGGGAAGATCCCATATGCTGTGGAGCAACTAAGCCCGTGTGCCGCAACTACTGAGCCTGCGCTCTAGAGCCTACGAGTCACAACTGCTGAGCCTGCGAGCCGCAACTACTGAAGCCTGTGCGCCTAGAGCCCATGCTCCACAACAAGAGAAGCCACCACAATGAGAAGCCCGCGCACCGCAATGAAGACCCAATGCAGCCAAAAAAAAAAAAAAAAAAAAGAGTCCATGGGCAGTGGAATCTGGGACGTGAGAGTCTGGTTGAGGGTCTTCCCCTCCACCCTGGGGATATCCTCCTCCAGGCCACCCGTGGGTGGGCAGCGGGGGCGGGGTCTGGTGTTCATTTCCTTAAGGGATTTTGTTCAAAGTTCCCTTCTGCCTGTCCCAACTCTGGGACCTCCGTCTGTAGAAGGTTCTCCCTTTTAAGCTGAAGGCACCCACCCTGTGGCTTACAGTTCTCCAACAGAGGGGCTGAGTAGAGCTTGGTTCACTTCCTGTCCCGTAACAGTCTTGGGAATTTGGAGATGGCCCCAGGGCCCCTAAGTTTCTTTTGATAACGCCTTTGTAAGCCGGCCGCTGTCCCCTGAGCAGCTCTGGTGCACACGTGTGCCCTCCAGGTCGGGTCTGGTCACGCAGGGAGAGCGGAGGATTTTCTCACCTCCCCTGGTCTGCACTGTACTTCTGTTCATGCTCCCAGTCAGTACCCCAGCATTTCTGGGCAGCCCCCTCCCTGCATTGACATGTTTCGAGCTTCTGGCTCATGTGAACTTCTCTTATTCTCTGTCTTGGACTGGGGTGAATCCAGGCCCTGACGTTGATCTCGGAGCGCAAAACAACTATGTGCTGTGGACCCGGAGAAGAAGGGATGGTTGATGGAAAAATTTGCAGCAGGGGAAGATGAGAAAGTTTAGGAGCGTCTGTGAGTGCATTGGCCCGGCTTGCCAGGACACTGTGAGATGTCTGCCTCTGGGCCCGGGAGAAGCAGGGGGTCCCCAGCTGATGACCGGCTGCTGCCCTCAGCCACCTCTGCCACCATGCTCCTTCCTGGGGTCCTGACGGGCCTGGCCGGGAAACAGCTGCTCAAAGGCAGGGCTGCCCCGTGCGGTGGGCTTGCCCTGAACTGCCCTCACCCTCGTCATGTCCCCAGCCCTGGGAGGAGCCCTGGGTGGCAATGAGGTGAAGGATGGGGCCAGACCAGAGGCGGATGAGCTGTGGCTGGCATGAGGGTGCAGGTGCCCTTGGGTGGCAAGGGGCGTGCTGGGCTGGGCGTATGGAGGGCGGAGGGGGCCAGGGCCAGGCCCTACCTCTGGTCTTGGTCTTCCATCCGCAGGAGTAGGTCATGGCACCGCTTGCCTCCAGAGCCTGAGTCCAAGGGACTCGGGGCTGGGGGCGGCAGGCAGATCACCGGGTGGTCCTGTAGCTGTGGGCAGGACTGCTCACGTCTGCCTGTCCTGGAGGCCTGATCCTAGGCACATCCCTTTAGCCTGGGGCTTTCTCATCTGTGAAATGGGGACGTAGAGCTTGGTGGTTCTCGAGCATCAGAGAACGTGCCAGAACAACTGTGAAAGGCCTCCTGTCACAGCCCCGGGGCTTTGCTGTGTTGACAGTGGTTACCAGGTGCCTCGCACCTCCTTGCACTCCACCGGCTCTTGGCAAATTGGAGAGTCGTCATTTGCAGCTTCCCAGCCCTGCTCTCCCGCCCACCCCTGGGGGACATCCCATCCCCTGCCTGTCTCCAGCCCCCGCCCCTGCTGGGTGCTGTGGCCCTGACCCTCGTTGTGGGGGCTGCCCCATGCCCACTCTGTACTCAGAGAGCAACCCCGGAGATGGAAAAGTTTCTGGCATCCAGCGGAAGGAGGCTCCCGTGGTGGGATGCCAGGCTGGGGGCCTCGGGGTCCTCTGGGGCCGTGGGGTCCAACCCCGGGCAGTAGGTTTTCTCAACCCAGGCCTGTTGGGAGAATATGGCTTTCCGGGAGGCCGCCTTCCACCCTGCAGCCACGGTGACCTTTCTGAAGCCCACCATCTTCCTCTGCCACTGACACCCCTGCACCCCCAATTTCTCGGGTCAGAGCCAGGCCCACCACGCCTCCTGCAGGGTGCCCCGGGCGTGTGTTTGTGCCACAGCCTCCACAGGGGGCAACTGAGTCCCCAGGGCCGCTCAGGGCACTTGCTGGAGGCTGAGGTGCGTGCCCGGCCCTGAGAGCTGGGGGGACTTTGAACTGAGTGGTTTGGGGCCATCTTCCCGCTCGGATGAGCCTCGGGGCCACTGGGCAGGTGCAGGGCAGAGGCCTGGCCTTTTGAACTTCAGCTGTTGGTTTTAAGGGAGGACAGCAGGTTAGGGACCCGTCTTGCCAAATGGGGAGCTTCTCACTCCCACGCCTTAGATGTGTGATTTCGGTCCCCAAGGCCACCGCTAGTGATGGGCTCGTGTGAGTCAGGCACCTGGCGGGAAGAGACACCCACCTGTGAAACAGCCTTGGGCTGTCACCAGCCCTGCCAGACATGAGGTACATCCCAGCGAGCAGCATCACCAGGCCTTTGCCCGGGGCTGAGGCGTTCAGTGTGTTGTCATGGCACCCAGCCCTCCTCCCTGCTGCGCCCTGCCTGCCCCTCCCGCCCTGTGGGCCCCCAAACTTCCCTCCGCCTCTCCCCACGCCCCCTGGGACACCACTGCCGGGCAGTTCCCACCTGGGACCTTGCCCGTGCTGTCCCCTCCACCCAGCCTGGCCTGTGCACTGACAAGATGCTGAGACTGTACTCGTGTCTGTCCTCTGGACGTTGGTCAGTAGGTGACGGCAGGGGCCTGCACTGTGCTAGATCTGCTCACATGAAAGGCGCTTGAGGGCTGCGGTCAGGGCTTTTATCCCAGTGTCCCGAGCACCGGGCACATACTGGGCCCCAGAAGGTGTTTGATGATTGACTGCCTGATGGCCCGTCAGGAACAAGATGTTACACTCAAGGACCAAAATGTCAGTAAATGAGAAGCACGCGGCAGTGGTGTCTTTGGTCCCTGTTGGCCATTTGTTGGAGGCGTGCAGGGTGGCACACATCTGGGGTGCTGTGAGTTTCAGGGGTGGGTGAGGCCTGCTGGGGGTGAGGGGCAGAGCCTGGTGCCGGCAGCCACTTTGGGAGCTGCAGCCCTGAGGCGTCCAGGCTGGGCACAGCTGCTTCCTGGACCCTCCCCGTGTGCACGCCTGCCCCCCTTGCTGTCCCTCTCCCACACCTTCGAGCCGTGGTCTTCGTGCACAGGGGAGCTTGGTGAGGATCTCCCTGCTGACTCTTGGGGATTCCATTAGGTACTTCCGTGGTGCCCACTGGCAGTGTCCCCACTTCCTTGGGCAGGAGACCGTGATTGCTCATGACCCACAGTGAGGATGCTGGCATGAGGGCTGCAAAGAGCACGGGCTGTACGCAGGGCCCTGGCTCTGGTCACTGGGTGACGTTGGGCTGGGGCAGGGTTCTCCCCGTGCACCATTGACATTTGGGGCTGGATACCTCTTTGCAGTGGGGACCGTCCTGTGCATGGTAGGACACCGAGCAGCATCCCTGGTCTCCATCCTCTGGTTGCCAGTGGCAACTCCCCTCCCCCACCCAGTAGTGACAAATAAAAATGTCTCTAGACTTTGCCAGATATCCCCCAAAGTGCAAAATGTCCCCTGGCCTGGTGACTTCCCTTCCCGGAGCCTCCTCTGCAGACTGGGAGGAAAAGCCACCTTCCGAGTCATGGCCAGAGGGGGCCGAGCAGTGTGGTGTGTGCGTGTGCGCAGTCAGTGCCTGGGAGGTGGGTTCCTTCCCTCTCCCTGCCCCCTCCTCCTGCCCAGAGGAGGCCTCATAGCCACATGTCGGGAGGGAGGCGACTCTGGCGTTGAGCTTTCAGGCACTGTCCCATGTGGATGGGGGTGGGAGCCCAGGTGGGGCTGAGGCGAGCTCGCTCACTCTGGGCGGGTGGGGTGAGCTTGGAGGTGTTGGGGGAACCGTAGGAGGGCGCTTGGCTTCCCCACCTCACGCAGAAGCTCTAGGCAGCGTTGCTGTGTGGCAGGGAGCAGGGAGGGTGTGGTTCCTCGCCCAGCGGCGAGGCCCCAGGTACGTCTGGAGGCAGCTCGGTGTCCCACGGGCTGCACCTGCAGTGTCGGGGCCTTTTCCCTCTTGGACTCTGGTGGCAGATGACTGCTCGTGATGCAGGGCTGGCCTGGCTGGGCTCTACCCACGAGTCTCATCTGCGCCCCAGGAAAGGCCCCGCCCAGGGCTGCTGCAGGAGGCGGGGGAACGTGCCCTTTGAGTCTGGTCGTACTGAAGGGTTTCCCAGTGTGAGCGCCATTTCCGGGGAGATAAAGACCTCTTTGACTGCGTCCTGAGTGCTGAGGGGCCCTGGCAGTTGGCACAATTGGTCTGGCATCTATTTGGGACAAGTGTTTAGGCCAGAGGGATTCGAACGCCGACGAAGTGGATGCCCAGTGTGTGTTGGTTCACAAAGTAGCTCCTACATCACAGAAAAGGGGAAGTAGTGAGCTGTGACAGAGGTCGGTTTATAAAGAGGGGAGAACAGTCCCCACCGCTCCCCTGTGGTCTCGCGGTCACGTGCAGGAGTGGCTTTAGCTTTTCATGTTCCCACTCTCCTCGGTGCCCAACTGTGCTCCCTGTTTTTATCCTTTCATCAGGATGTATCTGTAAGGGACTACGCTCAGCTGCCTGGAGCAGAGAAGCCGGGTAACAGTGACCGCGCCAAACAGCAGTGACGGAGTCTGGGGCAGGTAGATGGGCTGACAGGTGACTCCACGATGCCTTCAGAGACTCGGGCTCCTTCTATCTCTCTGCTCAGCCGTCTTAGCTTGGCTTTAGTTCTCAGGCTGGTGCCTCATGGTTCCAAGATGGCTACCCTAACTCCAGCATCACATCCGGCATCCTTTCCTGGCAGGAAAAAAGAACAAAAGACAAAGGCATGTATCAGCTGAGCCTGCTCCTTTCTAAACAGCTTGCCTGTATGGTCCACCTAAGGACTTCTGCTTACCCGTCATCGGCCAGAACTTTGTCTTATGGCCAACCCCATCTGCAAGGAAGTCTGGGAAAATGTAGCATGTTGCTTTTCAAGCCAAATGGGTCCTGAAGGTGAGGAAGGAGTGGAGATAGGTGTTGGTAGGGCCCCCATGGAGTCTAGGCGTTTCAGAGTCTTTTTCCCTTTAAGTTTATATCAAACATTACCTTGTGTTTCTGCAGTCTTAAGGGAAATATATTTTCACAGCTCCATATCCACTAAATGAATGTATGATCATCTATTTAACCACTTCTCTATTTATAGTGTTTTAATGTGTCTTTCCTTTTTTTTTTTTTTTGCCAATTATAGGTAGTGCTTTATTGAATGTGTGTGTGTGTGTGTGTGTGCGCGCATGTAGATTCTGCTGGGTTATTACTTAAGGGTTTGCTGTGGTGGTGGGATTCCCAGGTCAGCGGGCACGAGCACCTGGGAGTGTTGTGTGTTGTCTTGTAAACAACAGCATATGGTGCAGGGCTTCTAGTCTCACTGCAATTTCAGCAGTGCTCAGCAATGTTGAAGACATTTTTTGGATGTTCTTACTATTTTAGAACATTCTCTTAGCAACCTTGATGTGGCCTGGACCAGGTCATGTGGGGTTAGAGGGCTGGTGTCCACAGCTGTGAAAACCCATCCTCATCCCAGGCTCAGCTAGTCCAAGGGAGTCTTGTGGGGGCCGTTGACACCTGGAACCCACAATCTCCTGGAAACCCCGGAACCAGGTGGAGGCAGGGGAGCCAGTGGGCCTTGGTCTGGCTCCCAGGATCGGAGGTTTTGCCTGATCAGTCTGGTCCAGCCAGTTGGCTTGGTCACTGGAACTCTGAGCTGAGAGGCAGCTCCAGTGGGGAAGAGTGCTGTGATCGATTAGTCATGTGTGCCATGGGTATAGAAGGGACAGTGGCAGGATACCTGCCATGCACTTGCCCGCCCCAAGCTAGCGAAAGACATAACTTCAGAGGTGGAGGGCTTTTCCTTCAATGTGCCTGGAGTGACATCTCTATAGAGGACTCTATGGATATGGATATTGTTTGTCCCTGCTGTTCTCTAGTTCACAAAGCAGGGTCCCATCCACTACCATCTCTCATCCACATAACAACCCTGTGAAATAGGCATGGTTAGGATTAACTCTGTTATGCCAGCGAGGCAGACACGTCCAGTGGCTTCCGAAGGTCACACAGTGGAGTCTGGGACTTGAACCCAGGTCTTCTGCCCTCAAGCCCAGCATTCCCTTCTTTACACCACTGTCCACCTTCCTGGGATCATGGGTTGGACACAGGGCAGAAGACCTGCCTCGGTGATTATTGTCTGACAGTCAAGAGGATTCAAAGGTCATCTGGTTCTACCCTTTCAGGATGGCATCGTTGCTTGACCCTCCAGTGACAGGGAGCTCACTGCCTCACCAAATGAGTAAGGAAGGGCAGATGTGGGACTGATGTTAAAACGAAAGAAGACAGAAGGTCTGTCATCTGCTTGTCTTGGTCAGGCTGACCAGAGCACCCCAGGACAAGCTTCATCTCTAGTCCCTGTCGCAACAATAGAGCTTTCACTCATGGGGTTTTGTTTTTCTACAGATACCATCTGAATTAACTTCATCCTCTCAACAACCCTATCAGATAGATATTTTCATGTATTCCCATTTTACAGATGTGGCTATGGGAGATCAGAGAGGTCAAGCAATTTTCCCAAGGTTACACAGCAAAATAATGTCAGAGTCAGGAGTTACACCCAGGCAGTCTGACTTCAGAGTCTGTGCTTGTTACTATTTCATTATATACTGCTTCTTTTGACCTTCTGTATCAGTTAGCTAGTGACGTGTAACAAATCACCCACAAATATAGAAGCTTAAAACAATGACCATTTATTATTGTTCACAGACTGAGGCTCAGATGGGCTTGACTGCTCCAGAGCATTCAGCTGGGCAGCTTTTTTCTCATTGCTGGTCTGAAGCTGACAGGGCAGCTCTGTTCCAAGCCACTGTGTGTTTTCCTCTTGGTGATGGCAGAGGTGCAAGAGGGCAGTGAAAGCAAGTGAGGTGTCTTATGCCATGACCCTGCTACCGTGCTGTCATTTCTTCCACATACCGTTGTCTGAAGCAAGTCACGTGACAAAGTCCAGAGCGTAAGGGCAGGAGATACACCTGCCCACGATGAGGCCGAGGCAGGGGTGCGGTCTGCTCACCCTCCTGGCTGACCATCAGTTTGTCCACGCCCCTTGCTGAGCCTTTCCTGCTCTCCGTGCTTAGCTGCCTGGTGCAGTGGAGAGAGCATAGCTTTGGACTCTCACCTGGGTTCAAATGCTGCCCATTTCATAGCTCTAAGATGTGCCGTTCTCTTATCTGTGTAATAGACAGTGTATCATCTATCTCTGTATCAAGCTCAGGCTACCATAACAAAGCACCATGGACTGGGTAGCTTAAACAATAGAACTTTATTTTTTTTGCAGTTCTGGAGACCAGTAGTCTGAGATCAAGGTGTTGGCAGGTTTGGTTCCTCCCGAGGCCTCGTTCCTTGGCTTAGAGATGGCCACCTTCTCTCTGGGTCTTCACATGGTTGTCCCTCTATGGGTGTCTGTGTCCTAATCTCCTCTTATAAGGACATCAGTCACACTGGATTAGGGCCACCCTACTGACGTCATGTTAACTTAATCACCACTTTAAATACCCCCATCTCCAAATTTGGTCCCATTCTGAGGTAGGGGGTTGGGACTTCAACATATGAATTTGGGGGACATAATTCAGCCCATAGTATCTTCCTAGGACTGCTATGAGCAGAACAATGGAAGTGAAAGTACCTATCCAGGCCTGTCGTGCAGAATTCCCTCCATAAATGTTGGTCTCTGCTCTATCACATGTAAGAGTGTAAGCGTATGTCCTTACGGCCAAGGTGCTTTTGTTGCCCTGATGTACTAATTATCCTATCATTATTTTCAAAATCTGGTTATATGTTGGGTCAAAAGGCTGCCACGGTAGAGCGGACCCAGCCTGGGATGTGTCATCAAGAGGCCCGAGCTCAAATCCCTGCTCCACCTCTTACTGGCTGGGAGACGGTGAGCAAACCCCTTCACTGGTCTCAGCCTCAGTGTCCCCATTTGTACACTCTGGGTGATCCTTCAGCATGTTTTGGGGTATATGAGGTCTACTATGCTTCTTTTAAACTTCTTAATTGAATTTTCTAACAGGTAGCATGTAGTACTTCCGTAATTAAACACACATACATACTAATGTTAAGTTTTTGGTGTGATTATTTTAGTATGGTTATAGATAATAAATGAGTCCTTATCTTTTAGAGATATATACTGAAACGTTTAGAGATGAGGTGAAATGTCTGGGATTTGCTTCAAAATTATCTGAATTGCAGGGGAAGGAGGTTTAGATGAAATCAGATTGGCCATAGGTTGTTAATTATTGAAGTTGGATTATTTGTGTTTGGGGGTTTATTATACTTCTCACCTCTACCTTAGTATATATTTGAACAAAATATAAAGTAAAAGTGGAAGTCTCTCGTCACAGTCTAGCCCCTTAGCCCCACTTCCAGGTCACAGCTGCCAGCAGGTTGCTGTGCAGAAGAGGATGAAGCAGTTGGCTCCTGTGCAGGCTCTGGGCTGCTCACAAGTTTCCTTTGGCCCTTACATTGCTTGAAAATATTTTGAATTAGTTGCCAACATATATTGATCTTTCAAAAGAACCAGCTCTTGGTTTTATTATAGTATAGTAAGGTTATCTATCTTACTGATTTTTGCTTTTGTATTTATTAAATACTTATTTTACATTCTTTAGTTTTATTTTTCTTTTCTGCCCTTCACACGCCGACAGCTTCTGTTTCTTAAATAAATGTATCAAAGGCTATACATGTTCCTCTGCATGCCCCTTTGGCTATATCCCATAGGTCTCTCATTATCACTTATTTGTAAATAACTTGCACATTAGTATTTTCTTTAATCCAAGAATTACTTGAAGTGTGTGTATGTGTTTTAAAATTCTGCACACACAGAGACACACACATAAAGTTAGCATAGTTGGTTATAAGCATAAGCTTTGGAGCCAGACTGCCTGGGTATTATTCTTTCTTGGGCATTTACTAACTGTGACCTTGGGCTTTTCCCATCTATAAAATTGAAGATAATGATAGGAATAATAGGAATAATAAATAATAATAATAATAGCCCTCAAGTTGTTGAGAAAATTGTTAGCTATTGCATTCTGAAAGTTTAAGAGAGCTAATGTTTATTGAGTGTTCACTATCTGTAGGCACATTTCTAAAGCATAATTTCTATATTCTGAGATTTACTATAATTTTTCTTTGTAGCTCAATGATTACTTTTTGTAGCATTCCATGTATATTTGAAAAGAACTTACCTCTTTGTTGTGCGTGAAGTTCTATATAAATCTAAGTCAAACTTGTTTATTATGTTGTTCAAAGCCATTTCAAGGGTTGAAACTAGTGATTATTGGCTAAATCAGCCTGCACACCTGTGCTTCTATACTGTTTTAAATGATCATTATTTTGTTAATTCTCATGCCTTTAATGGAGCACGTGCTCTGTCCGGTTCGCCACAGTCCCCACCATCATCACATCAGGTCACCTCACTCATTTACTTCAGCTGCCTAGCTCTATAGACATTTCTGCTTGTGCCCTTGCCTTATAATCATCTGATTGTCATTATTGTTAGGTCTACTTTATTTTTGAAGGAGATTGTTAGTGTCTCTTTCAGTGCTTCGTCACTGTGGTTTGTCACTTTCTCCTTGTATTTCTGTCAATTTTAGTTTTAAGTATTTTGAAGCTATCTGGTTAGATGCATAAAGGTTTGTGTTTCTCATTCCTTCTTGGTGTGGAGATAAGCTTGCCTTTATAAAACATGCTTTTTTTTTTATCGTGTTTGATATTTTTAGCCTTGGGTTCTTTTTTTCCTGATATTATTTCTGTGCCTGCTTTCTTTTATTAGCATCTGTTATATATGTGTGTGTGTGTAGGTCTGTGTGTGTGTATATATATATATGTATATATATATATGTGTATATATATATATGTGTATATATATATATGTATACACACACACACACACACACACACACACGTTTTGAGCTTATTTTTACCCTTTCTCTGCTAGGAAGATTTTGATATTGCTTATAACAAAATGCCTAAAAATAAGGTACAAAGGTCCAGGAATCTGGGCTGTGTGCGTGTGTTTCATGTATATTAACTCTCATCATGGCCATGATAGAAGTTCAAATTTACGTGGAGTTTCTTAGGATAAAGGACAAAAAGAAAACATGTCAGATGTTATAACTCCTTTCGTAGAGTTTGGCACTAAATTGCACGAGAAGGGCTCGCTGAGTAACGTGTTGGTGTCCTGAACATTGGTGTGGGCTGTGTTGAGATGTGGCTGACCTGGAGACAACCGGAGGACGTGGCGTGCCCAGGGGATGTCTGGGTGGAACATCTGGGGAGTGACAGTGCTAGTCGCTGCGGTACTCTGTCCAGGGCCATCTGGGCTCCCAGTTCCTTTGATTTTCCTGCTTTGTCTTCTTTACGTGTTGTCATCTATACGCGTGTTGATCATGTCTGTGTCCCAGGCAGGAAGAAGAAAGGTGGGCTAAAGGTCAGAAGGGGTATGCCAGCTGAGATTGCCCTTTGAGCAAACTTTCCTGGAAGCCCCACCCAGTAACTTTTGCTTCTCCCTCATTGGCCAAGGGTGGATCCTGTGGCCACACTTAGACCAGTCATTGGAAGATGATGGAGAAGGGGGTGTGGCTGCATGCCCGATTTCACACATGCCTGAAGGCCTAGGGAACACGAAGCCCAGACTTCTGGGGTGGAAGGGGCCTCCTGGCAGCCTGTTCAGAGGCCTCGCAGATTCTGCCTGTACACCCCTTGTAACAGGGACAGCTCTCTGAGCCCTCGGCCATGGTCAGCTACCACATGTCCTGGTATGTGATCTGGTACCACGTGGTCGGCTCCGACCTCTCGGGCAGGTTTCCCTTCCCTGTCTGGGCTTTATCTCCTGAGTGGGAAGTGGGCCCTCAGATGCGGTTGGCTCTGAGGTCTCCGGTGGCTGGTGATGGAAACCCTTGGACCTGCTGCTGAAGACACAGGCCACGGGCTGCTTTGTTTGGCATCTCAGGGTGTCCCGAGAGACCCATGGTAAAGGGATCAGGAGAGAAGATGGAGCTGAGATGGGGAATGCTGTCGGCAGGGGGTCACCTCATGTGGGCTGGGAGAGGTGAGCAGAGGAAGCTGCGGCCGGGGTGGTGACACTTTCCCTCGCTGCCTTCTCACGCCTGGTGTCCAGACACCTGCTCTCCACCCCTCTGTCAGGGGAGATGCTGGCAGGCCAGTGCCCTCATCTTACGCTTTGCTGGACCCATCAGTGACCTTTACAAGGTGGGGTGTTAAGTGTTGTTGGTACCTTGTACTCGCTTCTTCCTATCCAGGGGGCATTGGCCATCAACCAGGACCTTGTCCTGTCACTGTCCCCTCCCCCAGCCCCTGATGCCCCTGGCTGAAGTCCTGCCTCCCACCAGACCCAGGAGACCCAGCCATCGGAAATGTTCTGGGTTTTTTCCTTTGGGTTTTGTTTTCCAGCTCAGCCTCAGTCTTTTCTGGGCACACAGAGAAGCCCTCTCTAATTTTTGGCTTGCTCTGGGGATGACCTAAGCATTTGTTTTTAAAGGGCTGGCGGGGGGCCACGGGGCATTATGCAACACTGCACTGAGACCACATTACCCACTCGGCCTTGTCCCAATGCATGCATTTCTGCGATGGCTCAAGACCTGTGCTGATATGCACCAAGCTGGCCACAGGCCATCAAATCAGATCGAGTCACTCCCCTGCTCCAGAGCTGTCGATGGCTCCCAGCTGCCTGCAGCGCACAGGCATTGCCCACCACGGCCCTTGGAGTCTGAGCTGTTGCCTACCACTCAGCGCCGTTCAGCACCGCACCCTGTGCCATGTAGATGGAGTCCCTAACCACTAAAGACTGCTCCTCTCTGGCTGGTTAGGCGTCCCTCTGGTTGTCCCGGTAGCTCCAGGGCCCCCGCCAGCTCAGCGCCCGTCACCCCGTGTCATGCCCAGCTCCTCCCAAGTCTGGCTTCCTCCCCTGGCCCCTGCCTTCCCAGCAGGGACTGAGGCATTTGTCCGCCAGTGTCTGGCACTGAGCAAGCTTTCGGAGAATGTTTGTTGAATGAATATAGGCATGGAAATGGAGCAGCTTCCACAGGAGCTATATTTAATTGTTCTAGAATATTCTCCAAGTCTTTCAGGAAAGCAACTCCTTGAAAAACCACAGCCCACGAATCTGAATGGCAGGTGTTTGCACGAAGTGGTGGGTAGTCCAGTTGGGAGGGCAGCCCCGCTTTCCGTGGGAGTGGGGTTCTCCCTGCACCCCTCACCCTCCCGGCTCGCTCAGGAGCCTGCTGATTTTGCTGTTTTTCCTCCAGATCCCAGGGTACCTGCAGGGCCTGGTCTGGTTCCCTTGGGGTTGCCGGGAGCTTTTGTATGAGCAGGCCATGTAAAGGAAGGGGGCCTTCCTTCGTCCACCTGAGGCTGGGCCACTTTTCCAGGTGGCTTGAGCCCTGAGTGCGGCTCTGACCACAGGCCAGGCAAGCTGCCAGTCAGTTAAGTAAATTTCTCCACAGCGTCACTCTGTGCACTGGTCCACGTGCAGACCTCTCTAAGTAGGATGCTGGGTCCAGGCGTCCACTGCAGGTGGCCAGTGCCCCACCCCCTGACATAGGATCAACCCACCACTGGCCTCACCACGGAAGCCTCTGGGACTCTAGTACCTTCCAGCAAAGGGAGCAGTCAGCCTGCTGTCCCCTGTGGTGTGGGGTGAGCTTCCTAAAGCCTGTGGCCCTCGTCCCGCCCCCAAACCCTCAGGGGCTCTGGGAAGTCTGCAGGGTCAAGTCCAGACCTCGGAGATGTGTGGACCTCCCCCCACGACTCCCCACCTCTGCCAGCATCCTCTCTCCTTCACACTGTGGTCTGTGCCTCCTGCTTCCCGCCTTTGCTCAGCCTGGTCCCTCTGGCCCACATCCTTCCGGGCTGCCCCGCTGTCTTCATCCAGTGCGCATGCGTGAAGCAGCTTGCTAGTGAGAGGAGCCCTGCTCCGTGGTTAGAACCGCTGTGGACTCAGGCTTTGTCGGGGCTTGTCCTGGCCTTTCTCTCGAGCAGCTCAGTGTTTTCATATGTAAAATGGGTAGGCCAGTGGCTGCTTCTGAGAGGTTTTCTGAGAAGTAAGAGAAAGTGGGCAAAGTGCTTGGCCTGGTACCTGGAATGTGGTCCGTAATGGATGGACAGTGGACGCTGTGCTGACGATGTTGATGTGCTGGACTCTGCCAGACGCGGTTCGCTCAGAGGTGAATGAAACAGACACGAAAGCCACATGTCTGCTCCTGGAGATAGTTGTTAAACAAGTGAAGGCACAAATCTGAAGCTCCAAGTCGTGGGATGTGCCGTGAAGGGCAAGACGTGGGTGCTATGAGAGTGAATGCTGGCGACTATACTCCGATTAGGTGGTCAGGGACAGCGTCCCCCGGAAGTGCCATTTAAACTGAGACTTGACGTGGGGAGAAGTTACTTGCCCAGGACGAGGGAACCGCGTGGCATGTGCAAAGGCCCTGTGGCAGGAGAGGGACTGAAAGAAGGCTGGGGATGAGGCCAGAGTGAGTGCCCTGGGCTGGATGGGTGGGGCCTGGAAGAGTTGGGGGAGGTGGCAGAGCTCTGGGATTGGAGAATTGGGCCCGTGGGGCTCAAATCCTGGCTTAGCCGTTTACCAGTGTGTGGCTTTCTCGCCCACGTTACTTAACCTCTCTGTGCCCTCGTTTTCTCAACTCCAGAGTAGGGGTCGTGAGTGTCCACCTCAAAGGGCTGTGTGTAGATTCAGAGGGAAAGTGCAAGCGCCAAGCCCGGCACACAGTGAGAGCTCACCTAACGAACTTCCAGACACTCCCTCGGCTAAAGAAACCACTGCATGCACTTGAGTGCAAGGGGTTGCAAGGTGCCCTTGAGAAGGACCTCTGGCTGCAGGGGAAGGGTGGGCTGCAGGGTGTGGAGGGGAGAGGGGGGAGCGGTGGGCTGCAGCCTTCATGCCTTCCAGGTGCAGAGGGAGGCTCTGGGTAGGGTGGTAGCCTCAGGGAAGGGGAGAGGCAGACCTGAGATGCTGAAGTCGCAGGAGGGCGGCTTCCTCCATGGGAAGGATCCCTCCCTTCTGCACCTGCCCCAGCCCCAGGACTGTCCCCAAGGTGGCCCTCAGTGCTGTCCAACTCTAGCCCCTTGGAGGTATGCAGGGCCCAGCTGGCCTCAGGAGCTGCCACTGCAGGCCCTGGACGAGGCCCTTGCTCTGATTCCCGAGGCCAGTGAAGCAGGAGGTCAGGGTGGGCAGCTGAAGGGGAAGGCTCCTTCCTGAAGCTGGGACCTGCCCTGCCCGCTGTGACACCCCTGCAGGATTGGGCCCTGGAACTTCCGGTCCCCCCACCTCTGTTGCTGCTGGCCCAGGCCAGGTCAGGAGCCTGCACTTGGCTGGCCCTGGGCAGAGGCTGTGCCAGCCGGAAGAGTCTCTGCCAGCTCCTGCTGGCCTCAGGCATGACTCCCCAAGTCCCCTCAGGCATGGGTGGGCCCAGGTGGCTTGGAGGACAGGACCCAGGAGCTGCAGGCCCCCAGGCCATGTGCCCCAGGCTCACCCTGCCAGGGTCACTGCATCACTTGGTGAATAATAACAGCTGTGACGTGGCTCAAAGCGAGGCTGAGAAAGAGCCTCCGGCTGCAGGTGAAGTATGGGTTCCAGGGCCAGCGGGGAGGTGGGAAGGTGGTGGGGCTGCGGCCTCTGTGCTTGTTTTATCCTTGTCCCCATATCCTAACTCAGTGCTTGCTTATTAACGAGTGAGTCCGCTTGGAGTCCTGCCCTGCCCCCAGGTGTGGAGCTGCTTCCCGGCTCTGGCTTCAGCCTCCCCTTCTGTGAAGGAGGAAACTGGGCGTCTCTGAAGAGACCTGGGTTCACATCCTGACCTGTGCCCTCACAGGCTGTGTGACCTTGGGCGAGTTCAGTAACCTCTCTGAGCAGTTTTCACATCTGTAAAATGGGACCGCCAGTGTGAGGACTAATGGAGAAAAGGCTGGTGCGTGGTAAGCTCTTGGTGACTTTGGCTGGTTCCTGCTGACAGTCCCTCAGTCTTATCCAGGCGTGTGTCTACCTAGAGATCCTGGGTTGAATGGTCACTACCTGTGTCAGTGAGGAATGGGTTGACTTCGTGTAATTCTTGTAAAAATCTGACCACAGCAGCCTAACCAGTTTGGGATTTTCCCTAGAACAGGAAGTTTGGGTGTCAGCAGGCTAGCTCCTTGGGGAAGTCATCAAGGACCCAGGCCCTCCTGGCCCACTGTGCCCTCATCTTAGTGAGCAGCTTTTATCCTGCCTCCTCGGTGGGAGTAAGGGGAGGAGTGAAGGCAGGTGTCTGTTGGGGCTGCCCTTGTGTATCTGGGACACAGGCTCCCCCAGAGCCCTGCCTGGCAGGCGCTTCCGCTGTCACTGGGCAGATCAGGGGCCCATGCCCACCCCTGGTGTTTCTAGCTGGGCCCATGGCTGGCTGTTCCAAGTAAAACTGGGGTTCTCTCAGTGAGGAAAAAAGGGGTACGGTATGGAGTGGCCAACCCCCGTGCAGGCCCCAAATTGAATGCTTACTACTCTGAAATGGGCTTAAAAAGAAAAAACCTGCAAATGCGTCAGGGGTAGTCTTTCAGGTCAGTGTAGACCCGGGCCTCTGCAGTAGCTGCTGCGTCTCTGCCTCTGTGTGAATGTAACGCGGGGTGTAGCCATGCCCCATGAGGGAGGGTGCAGCTTTCTTGCCCACTTAATGCCTGGGGAGAGGCCGTTCGTTGCTGCATCTTAGAGCAAGGCCCTGGGTCCAGAACGGGAGCCCATATGTTCCTAAAGGCCCAGTGATGGCCCTCAGCCTGGCCACGAAGCCCCCAAGCCAGCAGGCCCCAGACTCCCAAAGGGAATAGTGTCTGTGTGGCGTTGGAAGTGGCCGTGCAGCTGAACCAGTGACCTTCCCAACAGCGGGCTCGGACCCCTTGCGGACACCAGAGGACATCCCAGGTATGTGAGGACCCTGCTCCCCGGAGCCTCATCCCAGCAGAGCTGGAGACCCCTGTGGAAGGGCCAAGCTGGCTGCAGACTAAGATCCAGACGCACTTGGAAGTGACGTGGAGCGGGGTGTCCGGAGAGCCCGGGTGAACACGGGGCAGTGGTTCCAGAGGGACAGAGACCTCGGGGCTCTCAGCCCACAGAGGGGAGGTGGGTTCAAATTCTGAGTCCAAGAGGGGAGGCCCGAGAGGCATACCTGCCAGGAGAGGCCTCTCCGTGACCCTGTGGAATCCTTCCACCTGAAAGAGGGGGGCCCACACTTGGGTGGAATCCCGCTTCCAGAACTTCCCAGGAGTTGTGGCCCTGCAGAGCCTGGAGAGGAAGGTTGGGCTCTCGAGTCCAGGAGGCTCCAGGCCAAGCAGGGGGGCAGCTGGGCGGCCCTGGGCTGGCCAGGGCACTGGGCCTTCGGGCTGGGGTGCCAGGTAGTGCGCTGGACTTCGGAGCATCCCGCCTGTTTCTCTTCTTGTCAAGGGTTCCAACCCACTTTTCCCCCTTTGCTGAGTGCTCAGTGTTTAGAGGAATTATATTCTCTCTTGACCCCGAGCTGTCTCTTGGGGTTTGAACAAACCAGCAGACCAGGCAGGCTGGGTGATGAACACTTCTTGGCATTCGGGGTCAGAGTAGCCTGCAGGACAAGTGCTGTGCACAGAGCCACAGGCCCTGGGGTTAGGCAGGCCTGCTCGTGAGCCCAGCGCTGTCCCTCCTCCCCGGCGTGACTCAGTGTCTCGGCCTCGGTTTCCCCATCTGCCACATGGGGTTTGCACACCCAGAGGTGACAGGGAAAGCATCTGACACCCAGCACAGCTGCTGCAGGGCCCGCTGCCCAGCATCAGCCTTCAGCTGGTAGATATGAGGGATAGGGCAGTGGGGTACAGGATGGCAAGTGAGGGAGTGGCTGGCTCCCAGCTGGTGGGGAGAATGGCGATGTTTCAGCAACGTGGGCTCCCTGTGTTGGTGAGAAGTGCTAGTGACATGTGTGCCCACCTTGCAAGGGATGGTGGCGTCTGTGAGGCACCTCGTGTGCGGAGTGCAATGTCCCTTTTGGTTCCCTTTGGTCTCTGGGCCCCTGGGATAGGTTCCTCCTTCTCAAGCCCCAGTAGGCTCCTGGGCAGGGAGGCCCACTCTCGCGGGCCACCGTCCCTCTCTGATGCCTCACTTCCGCTCAGCTGGGGGACAGTGTCTGTCCCTCTTGATTCCTTTGCCCTGAGTGCCCGGAATTTGCACTCAGCTGATCTGGGGGTGAGCAGCTCACGAGGGTGGCCCTGGGGACGATTGACCCTCGGGCCAGACTGTCACGGCCTGGATCTGTGTCCTCAGCAGGAGGTGGGGCCGGAGGGGGGACAAACACGATGCTGGCCTGCGTCTGGGGGAAGCATGTACATTCCGGGGCCCCGCGGCCTGGCTTTTATCCAGTTCTTGCAACCTGCCTGCCATGGGCCGTGGACAAGTGACTTACCTCGGTTTTGGGAAGGGTAAAGTGAGCATGTACTTGGGAAGAGCTTAGGACGGTGCCTGACATGGGGCTGATCCATAGTCATTGCTTACGCTTGGAGAATGAGGCACAAGCTAAGACTGGAAGGCCCTCTGGGAACAAACTTCTTATTTTCCAGGTGATCCTATTCTGAGGAATCCTGGTGTCTTCATCAGGCAAAATGTATGATTGCCCACTCTGCACCAGCCCCAGCTAGGGACATGGAAATGAGGAAGTGACAGGTTGTACCTTGGCCTGGCTAGTGGTGGTGCAGAGGGCCGAGGGCCGGGAGGGGGCTTGAGGAGGGAGCCACCACTGGACACCTTTTGTTGGAGAGGAGTCGGGGCTGTGTGTTCGTCAGCATAGGCTGACCACTGTAACAGACACCCCCAGGTCCCAGTGACTTAGCACAATACAAGTTCATTTTGCTCAAGTTAATGCAGGTTAGAGACCCTGCTCCACCAGGTCACTCAGGGCCCCAGGCTCCTTCCATCTTGTGACTGTGCCTTGTTCTAGGTCCTTGGAGTGCTCTCTGTTCAGCTAGCCAATGGGGAAAGAGAGCTTGGAGGCGTGTGCAGAGACAGACCTGGAATTGGTGTGTTTCATGCCTGCCCACATCCCATTGGCTAGCACATAGTCATGGGATCCTGCCTGGCTGCAAAGAAGTCTGGGAGATGTAGTCCAGCTGTGTGCCCGGGAGGAAGTGTGTGAGGTTTGCCAGCTTTGGCGAACACCAGCGGGTCTGTCCCAAGAGGCTTCTGGGAGAAGCTGAGGCTGGCCCGGGCCGTGGAAGATGCCTGGGAGTAGGGAGGGGAGACAGGCCCTCCAGGCAGGGGGGCAGCTTGGGTGAAGGCTGAGAGAGCCCAGCACATTTGGGGGAGACAGGAAGCCCAGGGGATGGGGTGCGTGGAAAGGCGTGCAGGGGATCATGGGATGTCTCCCCTCATCCCCCAGTCCCTGAGGGTTTTGGTGTTCGTTTCCAGTTGCGGCAGTGCCTGTGCCCCGAGCAGGCCCCGCCGTGAACATTATTACCTCATTCAGTCCTTCCACCTGTGCTCCCTTTGGGGCTGGTGGACACCCAGGGCTCCGGGAGATGAAGTAATTTTCCTATAGCTCACTCAGACAAACAGTGTGGAGCCAGGATTTGAATCCCAGCGTGTCTGACTCCGTGGCCAGTGCTATTTCTGGTGGTCCACACCGCATCTGTGTCACCGGGCCAGGAGTGCATGCGGGCACCCAGAGTGGGGAAGCCTCTGGGGGGAGGAAGAGTGCATCTCTGGGCTGACATGCCATGGGACATGGCCCTTGGGTGTGGCTTTCAGGGAAGCACGTTCCATGCACAGGGGCCTCTGAAGGCCCCACCCTGTGCTGAATCCCCATCTGCTGCTTGGCCTCAGGGCCACTGGGTGTCTGAGCCCTTGTGACCCTGACCGCACAGGTCCCGTCACAGTGTCGTTATTCCCATAAACATGTCAGTGAAGGAGGAGGGCCTCAAGCAGAGCAGAAGTTGGGGAGGGAGGCCGTCTGGCCGGGTGGAGGGTGGCACAGGTTTCTGGGCAGAGCTGGGCGCTGGGGCATGAGGTCCTGGGTTCGAGTCCTGGCTCCCTGCTCCATAGCTGTATGCTTTGTATGAGAAAGAGCATCAGGCTCCTCATCTGTGAAATGGGAGTGCCGGGTCCCCTGCCTCACAGACATAGTACTGGGGGCACTGCTGTCTGTCCACCTGGCCCTGGCACCCTGTCTTGGTCAGCTCAGTGACCAGAACAAAATGCCTCAAGTTGGGTGGCTTAAACGACAGAAATTTATTTCTCACAGCTCTGGAGGCTGGGAAGTCTGAGATCAAGGTGCCAGTCTGGTTGGGTGAGGGCCCCCTTCCTGGTTTGCAGATGGCCGCCTCCTCGCTGTATCCTTCTGTGTTGGAGAGAGAGAGCTCTGGTCCCTTCCTCTTCCTATAAGGACATGAATCCCATCATGGGGCTCCACCCCCATGACCCCATCTGTAATCAGTTACCTCCCAAAGGCCCCACCTCCAAATACCATTGCATTGGGTGCTAGGGTTTCAACATATGGACACTGGGGAGACACAAACATTCAGTACATAACACACCCCAAGCGGGCCGTGGGAAACAAGCTTGGGGTTTTGTCTCCCTGGTGGGCACAGTGGTCTAGAGCTGGACGGATCCAAAGACAGCCCAGACAGCCAAGGCAGCAGGGCGGGCAGAGCTGCCTTGGGCTGGAGCAGCGGGGCCCAGCTTTGGGAGGAGGGCGCCCCAAATCCAGCCTTGGAGGAAGCCGGGGCACTGGGTGGGCTGTGTACTCAGTGTAATGCTGGAATGGGTTCTCTTCTCTCTGTGGACCCTGAGGTCCCACCACCACAAAAGGAAATGAGAGGCTGGGCCGCCTCCTGGGTGGTATCTTCACAACCTGCAGAGGTGTTTAGCCCACTGTCTCAAACGTGGATGGCCGACGTTTCGCTTGTCTCCACGAGTTCTCTCTCCAGCCTGTGTTTGCCAGCTCTGTGGCCCTGGTGACCTCCGGAAGCTCTCATAACCCGACTGTCCCCACCTGGAAAGTGGGCTACTGGCGTTTAGGAGGTCAGATGATCAGGGCTGTCAAGTGAGACGTTGACTGTCGAGGTGGTCGGTGGAATGTTGGGCGTCCCCGCTGCTCACCTGGCATCGGCCAGGTCCTGCTAAGGTGCCCCTCCTGATTGCTGGCACGGGTCTGGCGGGGTTTTCTTTCTTCTTTGTAGCAGCTTTATTGAGATATAGAGTTCATAGACCATACAATTTCCTCATTCAAGGTGTACAGTTCCATGGTTTTCAGCATATTTACAGATTGTGCAACTGTCCACGGTCACTTTTAGAGCCATTCCTCGCCTCAAAAAGCAGCCCTGTGCCCTTTACCCATCACCCCGCCCCCCTTCCACCAGCTCGAAGCAGCCGCTGATCGCCTTGCTGCCTCTTTCAGGCAAGGCTTTGAGCTCGTGTCTGCTGGGTGTTGGTATGGCCGCTCAGGGGGCGATTAGGTCCTGAAGCCGAGGACCCAGGGCTTCCTCGCTGTCACTCTCTGGGCCCACACCCCATTCTGCAGGGGCTGAGGCGGGGACTCTGTGGCTGGACCCATGGCTGCTTGTTTATTTCTCCCTCTTGTCGTGTCCCCCCGCTGGACTGGCCGCTGCCCACCTCTCTCACCCTGTGGGGCCTGGCACCTTGCCTCGTGGGAGGTGGTGCTGGGGACCTGGGCCCAGGGAGGAGCTGTGAAGGTCCTGCAGGCTTGGGCAGCTTCTCCTGGGGCCCGTCCCAGTCCACACGTTCTAGGCTGTGGCTGGAGCCCCAAGCTCCTAACTCACCCCGTCCCTGGAGAAGACACAGGACTGGAAAGGGGGCCGGGCCCTCTGCCCCCGAGGTGTGCCGTGTCCCGGAGCGCCTGAGCCCACCTGCCCCATGTCCATACTCCTCCGGAGGCAGCCCTCAGGCGTGGGGCAGTTGCCATGGGAATTGTGTATTGGGATCTATTTTGAGACCATTTTGTAGCATGATTTTTATTACTGCCTGGTGTTGGCCGTTGGTTTTTCTATGTTTTTCCCAAGTGAACGGGTTCTGACTGGCCAGTAGGTTGGGCCGGGTTTGTTTCTGGCTGTGGCATTGCCCAGAGCACGGTCTGAGCAATTAGTAACAGTGGGGCCAGGGGCCTTGGGAGGACCCCCTTCAGAGGACGCGACGTGGCGTCCCTCCCCCAGCCTCTGGCCAGCGGGGCGTCAGTGGGCGGGGCCCGTGCCGTGTGGGACAGGTGAGGAACCTAGGAGGGAGTCACCCCCGGGCTCTGGGAATTCGATGAGAGGCTGGGGGTGAGGGACTGGCTATGGCCAGTACTGTGATGAGCGGCTGGGAGGAGGGCGGGAGCGCCAGCTGCGGCCTGGCCTGACACGGGGTCTCACCCACTGTTGGCTCCCGGGGCCCCCGGCCTCCCCTGCATGGCATTCATCATGCATCAGAGTTTGAACTCTGAGCTGAGAGTGTATTCACTCAACGTCTGCCTCTCCCGCTGGGCTGCAGGCCCCAAGGGGAAATCCGGGGGCTGTGCCCCTCCCGCCATCCCCGCGGTGTGCCTAGCACAAGGGAACCGTGAATAAATACTTGTGAATAAGAGAATGGATGAAGCGAGGGGCCTCAGGAAGGGGCTCGATTCTGGCCAAGCCTCTTGCCTGTGGGAGCTTCTGGCGGCATGTCACCTCCCCTGGGCAGGCTTCGGGGTCCTGCCGCTGGGGCTACAGAGCAAAGACCTGAGGACGTCAGCCAGAGGGTGTCTGGGAGGGTGACCCCTAGGAGGGATGTACCAGGAAAGGGAGGGAGGGAGGTACTGACCGTGGAGAGCCTGTCTTTGGGGTCAGGCCACCTGGATCCCAGACATTCTCTGCACATGGGCTCTCTTTGCTGCCTCTGGTTCCAGGAGGGGCCTGGCAGTTGACTTGCCTGCACGCATGCAGGCCAGCTGCTGCTCTTATCTGGATATTCTCTTACTGATGTTGTGATTAAAGCACACATGGATCCAGGAAGGAAGCCCATGGGATGAGCAGGGGACACTCCCACGCCTGCTCCACGTGGCTGGGTGGGGGCCGGGGTCAAGGTGATGCGGCTACAGAGCCCCTGCTCGGTGATGGGGACGTCCCCGGGGTCATCATCCAATCCCGGAGCTGGGAAGACTCTCAGTGGGAGGTCAGGCCGCCCAAACGTGTCCTGTTGCGGTGTTTCTAACTTTAAAAAGCAAAACATAATAATCAGGTCAGCAATACATGATCATTGTAAGCAACGTTAGAAAGTACAGGTGAGGAAAAAGATCTGATGTCCTACCTGCTGAATCTACGGTTTCTAGTGTATTGGTCCACACTTTTCAAATACACATGCAGCCGGCATCTGTTTCCTGTTCTTATTCTTATTATTATTTATCTTGCAAGAAAACAGGATTGTACTACACTGACTTTCCTGGACCTTTGGTGTTTGCCATTTAGTGTATCCGGAACCTACTCTCATGGACATAAGTATAATAGTGGACATCTGTAGCCCTGCTTTAAGGGTCCGTCTGTGTGCTGGAATCTTAATAAGCCATAATGAACTGCTCTCCGGTGTTGGAGATTCCGGTCCTTTCAAGTTTTGCTGTTATAAGGAACGCTGTGATGACTGTCTTGTTCACAGTCCTTTGTACACTTGTCCAACTGTCCCCTTAGGATGCAGTCCTGTGAGTACAGTTGCAGTGTCATCATCTACAACCCACTCTGCGCCGTCCTCACAAAAGCTGCCTGGGTTGTGAAGGTGGAGCCCGTGCTGGGGGGTCCTTGCTGGGGGCCGTGGACGGCGGCTGACGTGTGGGGCTCTGCACTGTGTGGGACACCGCTCCCCCTCCCTCGGAGCTGCTAAGCCCTCTTTGCTTACACGGCAATTACGCACGTGACCAAGAACCTCGGGCTTCTCATCTTTGCAACGGGGATAATGCAGTTCACCTCTCTGGATCTTCCTGTAGGTGAAATCTCATGGTACCAGGTCCCTTGTGGTGTCGGGTGCTGGCCTTTCTAAGGAAATGCGTGGATGGTGCCTCTGGCCGGGTGGCATCTGGGTCTTCATTCTCTCCATCCCCGGGCAGGGTGAGGTCACAGCTAGAGCCGCACACGTCAGCAGGACCTACCCGGGAGTGAATCACTTCACCCTCTGGGGCCCGTGGTGTTTGGGATCGATTTTACAAAGGGACGGGGTTTTGTAGGGATGACAGAGCGGGGGTGGGCATGAACGGGGGGGCAGCCAGTGTCGTCCTCTGCCACTTTCAGGGCCCCTTGGGTCTCCTGCAGGTCGTTTAGGGAGGAGAGGAAATGGGGTCCAGGTGAGCGATTGGCGTAATTGCTAAAAACCAGCTCCGGCGTGGTGGGTCAGAGGTGTCAGACTGAGGGATGTGCTGTGTCTGGGGTCTCTGAGCAGCCCCCCTCGGGAGGGAATGGTGGGCTGGGGGTTGTCCTGACAAAGCCTTCATCCGTCAGCCTAGCGATTCCCGAAGAGGGCAAGGGCGTCGAGGCAGGGGGGGGATGTGTCCTGCAGGCGGCGGGGCTCTGTGGCTCCCACCTCCCTTGGCCTCCCCAGCCCGTGGCTGGTGGCCCTTCACGTGATCCCGCCCCCCTCGTGAGCCTGTCTTTGGGTCCTACCTTGCCCAGAACCCAGGAAGTGGCTCTGGGCACCAGTAGACGTTCTTGTGTCTGAGAAGGCAGTTCAGCTGTGATTTTGGGGGCCAGAACTGTTTTCAGCTGATGCCAGTTGCAGCTCTGCCCTGGGGGAGGGGTGTAGGCAGCTTCAAGGTGATGCTGGGCGGAGGCTAGGGACCCGGGCCCGCGTTGCCTGCCTCGGTCGGTCTGCGTGCTGCTGCTCCTTCTTGGACCCGGACTGAATCCTTGTCCCGCTCAGGTTATGGCGCCAGGGAGGCCACCAGGAGGGCTGCGGGCAGAGACGCAGAGGGACGTTGAGGGCGATGGAGGAGGCGCTTGCGTTGGCTCCGGGCGGGGGGTGAGCGGGGAGGGGCCGTGAGGTGTCCCCAGGGGAGTGGTTTCCCTGAACAGCTGCTCACAGGTCGCCTGGGCCTTGGTGAAAAATCCTTTTTTTTTTTTTTTTTTTTTTGCGGTACACGGGCCTCTCACTGCTGTGGCCTCTCCTGTTGTGGAGCACAGGCTCCGGATGCGCAGGCTCAGCGGCCATGGCTCACGGGCCCAGCCGCTCCGCGGCATGTGGGATCTTCCCGGACCGGGGCATGAACCCGTGTCCCCTGCATCGGCAGGCGGACTCTCAACCACTGCGCCACCAGGGAAGCCCGAAAAATCCTTTTAATGGAGGTTCCGGAACGGAGCCAGTGTCTCAGGATCCAAGCACGGGGGGCGCAGGCTGAACTTGGTCGCGTTGTCTCCCTGGGTGACACCTCCAGAGCTCTCTGGGCCTCCTGGCTCCCTTCGGGGCTGTGGAGCCGGAGAGGTTACATTAGGATCGTGCTCAGGGCCCCATGGCCATTGACTCCCGCCCGGCGCCACCTGCCGCCCCGCGTGATCCAGAGGTGGTGCTGCGCCCGCGCCCCCTACCCCAGCCCAGGCTCCTGAGGAGGAACCCGGTGGCCCAGGCGGCTGCCGCGGGTTGGCATCGGGACCGCCTCGGCTGGTGCATTGTCCAGCGGGTGTGTGTGGCCCATCAGCCTGGCGCAGGCATGGGTGGTGGGACGTGATGGGCAGGAGGGCTGCCGGCCCCGCAGGGCCTCTTTGTTTTATCCACAGGTCCAGGCTGGCGTGGGGAGAGCCAGGGTCTGAGTGCTGGCTGGTCTCGGCCACCCCCTGGCTGAGTGGCCTTGTGGGCAGGACCCTCTCTGGGTCCTCGGTGTTGTCTGCAGGGAATGGACAGGCCAGCCGGTGGCTCGTGAGACTGCAGGCTGAGAGGGGTGAGGGACACGTTTTACCCTGTGGCCCGGCGCCTGTCCGCCCGCCCCCCTCTCTCCTGGAAAACTGACAGTTCCGTGAAGCAAGGGGGCCGGTGCCACCCAGGCTGCGCTGGGCGCTTCTGGACCTGCCTCTCTCTCCCTTCCCTCCCCGTCTCCCCCCTCCTCTCCCTGCCCCTCTCATCTCTTCTCTCTCTTCATTTCTTTTCCATGATCAGAAAAAGCTGAGGATCACAACCGCGAAATCAATTCCCCGTCCACTGCCGCTGTCTGTGGGTCTCTGGTACAGGCTCTGCTGAGCCAGGCCTCTCCCCACCCTGCCCCTCTCCCCTTCTGGATGCCCACGGAGACCCCAGCAGAACTGGGAAGACATCCTAAAGATAGGACCTTTATTAGTTTATTTTTTTAAGTCAGTGAACACTCTAGGGGCAGCGTCCGAAGGGAGCAGGCTCTCTCCAAGGTCCTGGCCTTGACTTTGGAGTCAGGCTGCTCTGAACGCTTAGCACAGAACCTTGGACGAGCCCCTTGGCGTTGGAGGCCTCGGCTTTTCCCAGTTGTGGGGTGTGTACGGGGGCCCCAGCCTCTGGGGTCCTGGCCAGGATTCAGAGAGAGAACACACGTCCCACACGGGGTACAGTGTGGCCCTCGTTCTGGGAGCTTCCATCACCCTTGGCTGGGCTCCTCCCCCACGTCTGGCCTCTGACTCATCCCCTGTAGGACGGAGAGCCGAGTCCTAGTGAGAGGCTGCACAGCCAGACCCCAGCCGTGTCTTCTCACCTCTCGCCTGACCTGCTGGAGACCTTTCAGAAGCTGTGGCGTGTTTCTGGTGTGGACAGGTTGCGTAGAGGTGTTTTAAGGTTTGGAGGTTGCTGTTCCGTCAGTGGGCGCTTCCCCCTGTGCTGTGGATTCATCGTGTCTGAAAGTCCTCGGTCTCCGCGTCAGCAGTGCGGGAACCGTCACGTGCCGGGTGTGTGCGGTGTTCCCTCTCATGTCGCAGGGCTGCTTGTGGAACGTAGGCCTGGGGCCTGACTCCCATCTCACTCAGGCGCCTCTGCGGCTGTGCGGCCTTGGCCCGAGCCAGGCCACGCATCCCCACTGGGCCCTCGGCCACCGAGCCGTCGGGTGCTGGGCAGGGGGCTGTTGCGCCAGCCTCAGATGCAGCCACAGTGATGCTGCTGTGGATGGAGGCGGGGGGCCTTTGCTCAAGGGTGAGACCCAGCCCTCCAGGCCAGGGCAAGGCCACGGGCATCAATGCCCAAGGAGGCACGTGGCTGAAGGTCGAAAAACAGGTGGAGGAAACGTAAGTGAGAAGAAATAAAAACCACACTGCATGTCGGTGAAGAGGTGGTGGGCTTTCAGGTATTAGATACAGTTTGATGTGGATCTGGACTTTTCTGTGGAGCCTTTTCAGACAGCAGGCATTTGAGCACCTGCTGTATGCAATGCTGCTGTGGCTCAGAGCACAGACTCGGGCCGGCTGCCAGGTTCAAGGGCTGGCTGTGCCGCTCATCGGCCTCCAGAGCTGGCTGATGAATGGGGCCGCCCTTGCATCAGTTTCCTCATCTGTAAAATGGGATGATCCAGCTTATAGAGGTTGCCAGTGAGGAGCTGACCCATTCAAACCTGCTAAACACCCAAGAGGTAGGTACTCGTGTATATATTTATTTCGCACTTCATAGAAAGGGCATATATCAGGGCTGAAGATACTATTGCATATTGTTTTAACCACCCTACACGACAGGGTTTATTCCCATTTTACAGGTAGGGAAACCAAGGCTCAGGAATATTAGGAACTTGCCTCTGGTCACCCAGGCAGTACTTGGTAAAAGCAGGATTTGCACCTCTATTCCTATTGGTTACTGTTATTGGCCCCCAGTTTTCTCTGCTCTAGACTAGGGATGCCTAACTGCCACACGATGCACGGCTGGTAGCCAGGTAGCTGGGATCAGATCCCAGGTGGGTCCCCGGTTCTTCCCTTGCAAGATTCAGCTTTGGGTTACGACCACTTAGTGCATCCCAGGTGTGGTGGTGGTGGAGTAGAACGTGGGCACTGATGAGCTCAGCTCTGATGAGATGGGGCGGAGCCAGAATCCTCCCACTCAGCCGCGCTCAGTGTTGTCTGGGGCCAGCAGCGCTGGCCTCACTGGCAGCTGGGCGGACAGGTGAGTCTCAGCCAGACCTTCGGCGTCCAAGGCTGCCTTCTGATGAGACCCCCCCCCCTCCGCCAGGGGACTGTGCATGTTCAAGTTCGAGAAGCCTGGTCTGGATGGTGGGCTGGGGGTCATCCTGCCTCGGCTGTTCTGGAGTCCATCTTGGGGTAGGGCCCCTCACCCCCCTTTGCACCTCCTCGTCCCATTTCACAGACGGGGAAGTTGTTAGGGGAGGGGTGGGGGGAAGGAGCCAAGCTCCAGGGCACCTCCTGTGGACTGTTCCAGGCGGGGTGGGCACCTGGCAGTTGCAGAATGTGCCCCTCTCCCAGACACGTCCACACACCTGTGAATATGTTACCTTGCACAGCAGGGAGCATTAAGGCCGCAGGTGGAGCCGAGGTTGCTAGCCAGCTGACCCTGAGATGGGAGAGTGTCCTGGATTGTCCAGGGCCCAGTGTAATCACAGGGTCCTTGAAAGAGCGAGGCAGAGGCCCAGAGTCACAGACGGCACGTCGTGATGCGAGCAGAGGTGAGAGAGGGAGAGATGAGAAGGGGCTTGGAAAGTGGAGGAAGGGGCCGTGGCATCCGACAGCCTCCAGAAGGAGTGCAGTCCTGCTGATGCCTTGCCTTTAGTCTAATGAGACACTGTTCAGCCTCTGACCTCTCAAACTGCAAACAAATAAATTTGTGCTGTTTTAAGCCCCCAGGTTTGTGGCGATCGTTACAGCCACCGTAAGAAGCCGATACACAGAGCAGATGTCGTCCTGATTACTTTGTTGTTGTTTAAATTTTATTGAAGTGTAGTTGATTTACAGTGTTGTGTTCATTTTTGCTGTTCAGCAAAGTGATTCAGTTATACATATATATATATTCTTTTTCATATTCTTTTCCATTATGGTTTATCCCAGGATATTGACTGTAGTTCGCTGCGCTCTACAGTAGGACCTTGTTGTTTATCCATTCTCTATGTAATAATTTGCGTCGGCCCGAGGACTTTGTGTAGAACTGTGCTGGTACTGGCGTCTGCCCTTGTTTGGGGAAGGAAACATCCTCCAAATCCCTCAGGTAGAACTGCCCAAGACCCCTGGGTGTGGGGAGGCGGGGGCCAGCCTGGTGAGAAGCTGGGGGCAGGGGAGCTTCCTTTTAAACTCCACACCGAGGGGTCATCCCACCCACGCTGGCTCCCAACCTATTGCCATGGCGCCCCATCCCTGTGGTCCGCTCCTGGCCTGCGGTTGGTCCCCTGGACCCCTCTCCTCCCACTGTGCCAGCAAGGCCATGCCCAGCCGTGTCCGGCTCAGCGTAGGCCCTCGTGAGATATTGAGTCGCTGGAACAATGGTGCCCAGTTACGGCCACCCGGGCTTGACCCTTCCTCAAGGCCAGGAGCAGCTGGGTAAGCAGAGATTGGGGTGAGGCGGGGGGCGCTGGCCGAGGCCTTAGGCCAGATGTGTGCACACAGCCCCCTGGGCCTGCCTTGGTTGGAGACTCAGGGTAAGGCATTCCCTGACCGCGTGCCTGTCTCACTCGGCCACACCTGTGCCTTTGGCCCCTCTGAGTCCCTTCCTGGCTTCACTTGCTGAGCCCTGGGCAGGGAGGGGGGACCACCGGCCTCCCCACTCGCCCCTTCCTGCCCAGAGTGGAAACTCAGGAGCCAAGAGACTGGGTGGAGGACACCAGACAGGCCCACAGGGAGTGGGACAGCTCCGTGTTCTGGAGCCCCAGCAGTGGGGAGAGTGGGGGTCAGAGCATGGCAGGCCCTGGGCCGGCGCTGGAGGAGGGCAAAGCCGCCCGCCCAGGCCAGCACTGTCCAGTCCTGAGCCCCTGATAGCCTCAGCTGGGATACTCCAGACGCTGTGTCCACCCTGCCACTTGGGCAGTGAGGAATTATAAAGCGATTGTCATGGCAACGGGGAAGCAGGGTTGGGGGTGCTCCCAGAGGGCTGGAGTCTGTGGGCTCAGCCTGCCTGGGCGGTGGGGCCCAGGCCTCAGTCCCAAGGAAGACCTGGGGATCTGGCCTATTGCCACTCTGAGCCTCAGTTTCCCCGTGAAGGAAAGTGGCTGTGCCTACGTCTGGGGGCCCCGGTGGGCCTGGGTGCTGAGGCTGCAGCCTGGTGGGGGGACTTCTGCTGAGCCCTGGTTCTGCAAAGGGCAAGTCTAACCTCTGTGTGCCTCAGTTTCCTTATCTGCAAAATGGGAGTGCTGTTAGCACTCATCCTCATAATTGCCCCACCCGGTGCCTCCAGCAGCTCCCGCCTTGCCCGGGTGTGGGCTCCTCCGTCCTTCCAGTCGTTCAGGCTAGAAACCTCGGCTCCGTTCAACCCAACACCCAGGCTTGTGGCCCACCTGCGGAAGCGACCCACCATCCAGCCCTCCTCCTGTCGCCTTGGCCACTCCCTGGACAGGCCACTGATGCTAGCCTGGCCTCCCCTCACCCTGAAGCTGCCCCGCTGGCCCTTCCATCCCCCACACTACAGCTAGACTGAGGGAGATCCGCTAAAGACGGGGTCTGATTGCATGGTTCCAGCTTCCATTTGGAAGGAGATGGAAACTTCTGGAAGGTTTGAGTCAAGTCCTCACAGTGGACCACAGGCCTTAGGTCCCCTGCCCCGCCTTGTACTCCCCCCAGGAAGCAGGAGGAGAGCAGGAATTCGGTCACCCTGCTCCCTGGCACTTCATCTTCCTCCAGCAGAGATGCTGTCCCCTTGGACACCTCTACATCCTCCGAGATCTGCTCAAAGCCCGCCTGGCTGCCTGGCCGCGCTCTCTCCTAGCCCTGACACCCCTCCTGTGTTATCACCTGTGCCCTGGCCTTGCCTCACTGTGTCTCACAAACTAAGTGGTCACCTCGCCTCCTCAGGGAGCTTATATTCCAGTGGGAGAGAGGCTGTCCCCACCTCACTGTCCTCAGTGGCTAGAGCAGGGCTGGCACATAGTAGGAGCTCAGGGCATGTTTGTGGCATGAGTGGTGCCCGCTGTGTGGCTGGAGGCCTGGGCATGGTTGGTGCTCCGTCGTCCACCGCCCTCGGCCCTGGCTCTTTCACGTTCGAAGTGGGGCCCCAGGAAAGTTATTTGGAGCTGAGCATTTTCATTGCATTTCTACCAAAGATGCATGGAAGGTGCTGGTGCTTGCTGGGAGCTGGGAGTTGAGGATGCCCCCCCACCGCCGGCAGTGGGGCAGGAGTGGGGGTTTTGAAGCTGAGGGAACTGGGCTCTTTTTACTGACTGGCTCTGAGACCTCCTTAGGCAGATGGCTTGACCTCTCTAAGCCTTAGTTTTTCCATCTGGAATATGGGGATGGTCATAGACACAGAAAGTCTCAAAACAGCCTGGGTGCGAGCGATTGTCTCGTGCGCTGAGCCCCTTAATGGCAAACGGCATGTATCATTGATCATCAATAAACGTCTGTTAACTGAATGAAAAATATATCCGATATGTAGGTTTTACCCCGTCATTTTTGTGCTTTATATGAAGGAGCTGGGTCATAATAGCCCCATTCTTCCTTGTCAGTTGTTATTACCGAGTGATTGCTACCTGCGGTTTGGTGGTCTAAGTGCTTTTTAGTGATTCTCCCATTTCATCAATACAATAATATTACAGAGAGGCTAAGGCTCGGTTTTATTGCTAACACTAGCACCTTCAGAAAAGTGTTACTCGCCCAGGGTCATATAAAAACAAATAAAGCCTCTCCGACCAGCTATTTGATCCAGTAGGTAATATTGAGACATTTCCATAGTTCAGATATTAAGCCAAGATACGAAGGTGTTCACTGAAATAACTCACTCCCATCCTGTTCTTTGCATCCCATCTGCATCTGTTTTTCCACGTTCTTACTAATAAAGTAGGAACCACTTTTATTAATATCTTGTGCTTCCGATGGAGACACAAATATCTATTATTATCCCCCCTTTCTTACACAAAAGGCAGCATCTTGACCACTGTTCTGTCTCTTGCTTTCTCATAATAATAAATCCCAGAGACCTTTGCATACCAGTACGTAACTTCCTCTTTCTTTTCTTTTCTTTTTTTTTTTTTTTTTGACGTAGGCATACTATTCCATTTTGCGAATGTACCAGAATTCAGTGAGGCCTCTACGAATTGATGTTCTATTCCTGATAGAAAAGGACTGGAAACAACTCGTGAATGAATAACTTTTTACCAACGTCATTTCATACGTATGCAGGTGTACCTTGAGGATAAATGTGCAGAAGTGGAATTGCAAATGCATTTGTAAACTTGGTAGATGTAGAAATTCCCCTCCATGGGGTTGTACTATTGTGCCTGCCCGCCGGCAAGCTATTAGTGGGAAATGGTAGCTTGCTGTAGCTTGAGTGTGAGGTTGAGTATCTCTTCTATGTTGAGTGGTTATTTGTGGGTTTTCTTTCCTCAGGAAATTGTCTGTTCATGTCATTTGCCCGGGCTCTCAGTTTTGACCCCCCCAGGTTCAAATTCCAGCTCTCCAGAACTTGAGAAGAAATAAGGGAATAATAATAAAAAGAGGAGGGGGAACCTTCGAGAAACAGGCGCCCAGGGAAGGAGGCCACCCTCTCCCCTTGCTGATCACTTGGCCACTGCTGTTGGATAGGCAGCAGGCCAGCGCCTCGAACCTGGCACCGGGGTCAGGTCTGAGCTTCCAGGGGCTTGGGGCCCAGTGCCAGAAGGTAGGTCAGGGCAGCATTCTCCATTTTTAATCAATGTGCCTGAGGCAGAGAGCAAAGAGGAGAGAAACCCAGCCTGTGCCCTCAATCCTAGGCGTGAGCTTTGCTTCAGAAATTTGAAGGGGACCCCTGGGACCAGTAAGGAAAACCTAGCCTGCAGCTGTGTCCCTAGGAGGCGGGGGGCCTTGGGCCAGTCCCCTATGACAGTCAGGGCCCCCATCCACAGGGGGTGCCTTGGGGCACAAGCACTTTCTGGCCTATGAACTCCTTTGGTACCCACAGGGCCCCCAGTGGCTTTGCACGTGCTGTTCCTCCCCCCCGGGAATGTCTCCCTCGATAACTTGCCCCGCCTCGGTATTTTAATTTTTACTTTCAAATCACTTCTGATCTCGTCCCCTCGGGGAGCTTCCCAGGGCCACCCCCTCCACAACCCCCCAGAATATATTAGTTCTCTCCACGCTGTGTTACCCTCTGAACTTGGGGGTCTCAGCACCTCGGACAGCGCCCGAGTCAGTGGGAACCTACAGGGCTGGTCCAGGGCCCTGACAAGCCTGGGACTCTGCGGGGAGACGGAAGCTAAGTCACGCAGAGCTCCTGGAACACGGCCTTGCTAGCCGTGACCATGCCATCAGCTCCGCTTGGCAGGTGGGAGAAGGGCTGTGCTCGCAGACCCACTTGCCCCCTTCTCCTGCGGTGGCCGGCAGGGAACTCACTCCCAGGCTCCCTCGCGCTCTGGTCTGGGGGATTTTAGCCCAGGGCAGGCGGCAGCAGAAGTTCAAATGGCAGGGTGATGAGAGGGTGCACACTGCACCCTCCCTCCCCCCGCATCCCTGGCAGCGGCTCCACTGGAGGACAGTGCCATGGCGCCTGCTCTGGCCAATGACCTGACCCTGGCCTGCCTGCTCTCACTGCCCAGGCCTGGTGGCAGCTTCTGGTCCCCACTCTGGGCTGCTTCAGCTTTCTTGTCACCCCCATGACTGGGTGGAATTCCCTCTGTCCTAAATTTTTCAAGTGGGCCCTCGTTTCCTGGTTAGACTCCTAAGAGGATTACACTCAGAGAGGCTCAGCGACCTGCCTGAGGTCGCACAGCAGGTTAGGCGCACCAGGATGCCTGAGTTCAGTCCCAGCTCAAACCAGTGCCTGCCTTTCCGCTGCTCAGTGCAGCCTGGCTTCCCTGGGAACAGAAGGGCAGGCTTCCTGGAGGTGGTGACGTTGGAGCTGAGCCCTGGGGAGGAGTAGGACTTAGTCGGGAGGACCTAGCAGGATGGAGACGGCTGTTCCTTGGAGGACACAGCACCTGCAGTGGAGTGGAGGGGCAAAGTGGTGGGTTTAGAATGGACCCCGAGGCCAGGAAGGCTGCAGGAAGATGGGGCTGGAAGGGGGGAAGCACAGGCTGCGCAGGGGTGGGTCGGGGTGGGGTAGAGCCCTGGCGACGGGGGGTCGAGCTGGGCTAGGGCATGATCCGATTTGTGTTGGGGAGGACCGCTCTGGCCACTGGGTGATCCGTCCCTTGTGCCAGGGATGGGGAGGCCATGAGGAGGTTGTGGCCTGGGTCCAGGTGAGAGATGATGGTGGCCTGTACCTGGCCAGTGCGTGGAGCCCAAGAGAAGCGACGGGTCTGGGAGAGGATCATGATCATTCAGGAAGTCTCTGCGGCAGTAGATGGAGCATTGTGTGAGTTTGAGCCCCTCCAAAGTTTGGCTTAAAGGAGGAAGTAATCAACTGTTTCCGGGAAGGTGAGGACAAGGAGGGTGGCGGCTTCCTGGAGGAGAGGCCATCTGACAAGGCTCCGTGCACTCAGCCGCTTATTTATCTGTGTGCTTCTCGGTCCTGGGAGCCCCTTGGGGAGAACCGGCCTGAGATGGTGAGGGAGAAGTCAGTGTGGTCCCACTTGAGATGTCGGTGTGGGGGAAGCATACCAAGGAGAATGGGGAAGGGCGCTTTGGGCAGGAGGAACAGCATGGGCGGAGGCCCAGAGGTGAGAACGTGCTTGTTGCCTCTGGACAGCAGGCGTGGCAGGGAGGTGTGCACTGGAGGAGGCTGGAAGGTCAGGGTCTGGGGCCGAGCCACTTCCAGCTCCCCTCTCAGGCTGCTGCCATTTTGCTTCCTGCACTCTTGAGGGCCAGGCTGGCGGCGGGGAGAGCTGACAGCTGCCTCTTAGCTCAGGTCAGAGCCCCAGTGGGGTTCATTCACCTGCACCTGGGGGCATCAGCGGCCCCTGACCTTGGCCCCTCCGAACCTCCCTCGCTGTGCCTGTGAGGAGAGTGGAGCAGAAGGGCCCCGAGCCACCTGAGTGTCCAGCGAGCCACGTGGCTCAGTGCCCATCAGAGCGCGGCCCCAACTCTTTATCTGATTTGAACCTCCCTCCACCTCCCTCCCAGGGTTCTTGTTCCCATTACACAGATGAGGAAGCTGAGGCTAACAGGGCTCCAGGAACTTTCCCAAGGTCCCCCCAGCATTGCTCTGCCTTTCATTTGCTGTAGGTTGAAATCCTCTTTTGAATCCTGTCTTCTCCTCCAGGAAGCCCTCCCTGACTACCCTGCGTTGGCCTGCCGCATGTGCTTTCTCCCCGCCGACTCTTTGGCAGAGCCCCTGGATGAGGAGGCTCAGGGTGTGGGGAAAGCAGGCTGGTGGAATTAGCCACACCTGCTTGCGTGAGTTTGAGCAGTTACTTCCCTTCTCTGGGCCTCAGTTTACTTGTATGAGAAATGGGGGTCACAGTGCCTTCCTGGCAGGGTGGACTGGGGATTCTCCACGCCGTGACACCACAGCACAGGGCTCGACGCCAGTCAGCTTCCTGCTTCCCTTCTGGACCTGGTGGGAGTCCAGCCTCTCCTGCCCCTTCCCTCCCCCATCCCCAGTTCAGGGCTCTAGAAAATCTGCCTAGTCAGGTTTGAATGAGGGAGAGCCAGCCAGCCAGCGTGTCTGGGTGGCGAGAGAGGCTATTTTGGGAACGAGCGGGGAAGGAGTGTTTTGTTTTGTTTGCTCCTTGTGATTACAAGAGGTGGCAGAGTTCTGCCTCTCCTCCCCTGGACACCAAGTGAGGGCTGAGCGAGGGATGGGGAAGGCAAGGAGGGCATGGCTCTCAGCGAGATGGACTGTCAGGCTTCCTGACAGCTGGAGGCCACATGGGTCTGCGGCCTAGCCCCCGTCACTTGTCACTGTCATCTTGTCCCCAAGCAGTGTCTGAGAGAAAAGGAGTGGAGGAGGGGAGGGTTGAAAAAGCAGGGAACTCAGATCCTGCCACACCAGAGTTTTATTGCCAGATCCGCCATCTGCTTGTGCGTCCACCCATCCACCCACTGACCTGTCCATTTGCAACAAACCTTCCTCTTACCCATTCACCCATCCACCCATTTATCTACCACCCCATTCATCCCCCAACCATGCACCCACCCATCCATCCATTTGTCCATATGAACCATCTATTCATTGAAACAGTTATCCATCCATCCATCCATCCATCTATCCAGTCACCCACCCATCTATCCATCCATCTGTCTATCCATCCATCCATCCACCTATCTAATCACCTACCCATCTATCCATCCATCCATCCATCCATCCATCCATCCACCCACCTATCTAATCATCCATCCCTCCATCCATCCATCCATCCACGTATCCAATCATCCATCCATCCATCCATCCACCCATCCATCTATCCAATCACCCACCCATCTATCCATCCATCTATCCATCCATCCATCCATCCACCTATCCAATCATCCATCCATCCACCCATCCATCCATCCATCCATCCACCTATCCAATCATCCATCCATCCATCCATCCACCCATCCATCTATCCAATCACCCACCCATCTATCCATCCATCCACCTATCCATCCATCCATCCACCCACCCATCCATTCTTTTTCAGCAGATACCACAGGTGCTCCATAAATCTGTGCTTTGTCTTGTACAAAGCTCCAGGATAGAATGGTAAACAAGACACACCATTGCCACCCGCCTTCCCCACTAGAGGCCATGATTAAACAACTAACCTGGCATTTAGTGCTTACCTTTCTGGACCTTACAGTATCCCGAGGGGTCTGGAAGATTTGAACCAGGTACTGTGTGAGGGAACCACTGGGGGCCACAATGAAAGGCTCCTGGAGGGATGGTGTCCCAGCTTCGACCCAGGCAGAGTCCAGGTGTCTGCCCAGCACACTCAGCTGAGTGAGGAGCCAGCAAGGCCCCGAGGTGGGAGGGGCTTGTTGTCAGGGAGCCAGAGGGTCTGCAGCTCAGCGAGGGAGCGGGGGAGGGGCCCTGAGGCCTGGAGAGTGTCTGTCTGGCCATCTGATATAGTCCATGGCACACCTGGACGGGCCTGGACACATGGGCACGTGCTCTGAGGCCAGCTTCTTATTCAGAAACTGTCTTCTTTGATCAGGCAGAGCTGTCCCCAGATGAAGGGAGCTGGGGCAGCTGGACACAGGGGCACCCAAGCGATTTGGTGCCTTATGTTTTACAAGTAAGTGTTAAAAACCCTCCCCGAGCTTTCCCTGGCTATATAAGCTGAAAATTCAGATAAACCTCAGCTATTCCTAGGTTATGCTTGGACTTAGAGTTTTCTTTTTCTTAAATGAAAGCATCTTCCTTTTTCTCATCAGGTGTGTTAACCTGGAAAGCTCTGTTCCTGAAGAAATTGAGTGGACAAGGCCTTGGGCATGGGGCTCAGCATCCTGGCATGGGCACTGACTTGCTGTGTGGCCTTCGAGCACTCACTTGCCCACTCTGGGCCTCCACTTCCTCCTGGCTAAAAGGAACGTGGGGATCAGAGCCTGCCACTTCTGCTCTGAGGCTCTGGGGTTGGGGGACTCGGGGGCCATGAGGCCTTGGGCAGCATGGAGCAGACATTCTCGGGAGGGTGCTGCCGAGAGCTGAGCCAGGCTGGCATGGGGAGGAGTGAGCTTGTGGGCCTCTGGACAGCGTGGAAGACAGATTCTTTCTGAGCTGATAATACCGCCTTGTGTTTGTAGAGCGATCTATGGATTTTACAAGCACTTTCCCTTGTGTCATCTGAGTTGAGTTTTGACTGTCTGCCGAACAAGTGTTTGCATATAGTGGACAAGGGGAACCCGGGCCCTGCGGGGTCAGAGAGGCAGTGGGATGGCTCTGCCCCCAGGGGCTCACATTCCCACGGGGGCCCCAGCCCCACCCCAGAAATCTCTGGAGAGAGCAGGAGGAAGGGTAGGTCTCTGGTGGGGGGTTCTGAGTGGGGACCACCAGAACCACGGACCCTGAGATTGGAAGGAGAGTCATCTGCGGGGGGAGGGGCAGGGGGACTAGATCAGGCAGGGTCTCGGGGTGGGAGACCTCAATTTGATTCAAAGCAAATGTGGCACCAAGAAAGCAGACATTTCAGGTACGCTTTTTGTTATGTTAAGGTGAAGCCAATGTGTATAAAGTATGTCCAAACACTTTTTATTCCTGGCCAGGTATTTGTGATCTCTTATAGTAAAATACTTTTTTAGAAGAGTGGCCTCAGCTGCTTGGAAACGGGTCTGGGATCAGAGGCCGACAGGGCTGGTGGCTTGTGTGATGGTTCTCCATCACTTCCTGCAGCGAACACTGGGCGGCAGGGCACAGGCAGGCCAGCGCTTCCGCACCCCCATCGTCCACATGTGGAAGGAGGCCCCCTGCGTAGCCCCCAGGGAGCAGCAGCAAACTGCCATCACGGCACACAGCGCACCATCCCTAGCCCCCAGGATGCCAAGTTCTGACTCCAGGAGGGAGGGTGAGGATGCAGCCGGGGTTGGGAGCCCCTGCCTGGTCTTGGAGGCTTTGAACTCAGAGGGACGCTGGGCTGCTGCCAACCGGGAACCGGGTGTCAGGGGCGCCCAGAGCATGCCACCTGCTGACGGGTGCTCCCGGCAGCCAGCGGCTGACAGCGCTTGGCTGCACAGCGCTTGGGGTATTTATGGACCCATAAAATATTAAATAATCATCACGCAGCACTTTTTCTCCTGAAAGCTCTTTAGGGTGCCTATTTCCCCTATTTGGAAGGCAGAACAAATAACCATTTGATTAACCCCCAGCTCCCGGCTCGAGAATCGTGCCTTTGGAGGACTCCAGGGCCTTCAGCCTCCACCTCGTCCCGCCCCTCACCTGATGGATGTCAGAGGAAGCCTCCCCCCAGCTTTTTTACAGGGAGGGGTGCTGATGCAGGCAGCAGGCCAGGGGCAGGACAGGGGCTTGAACCCTGAGCCCCTGAGACAGCCGAGGGACCAGGTAGGGAGGGCGGTTCTCCCACATTGGCCGCCCCACCTGCAGATGGTTAGCTCGCCACGCCCAGGTTGCTCAGGTGTTGGTCCTTAACTGCATTTAAGTGGAGAAGCGTTTTTCTCACAAACAGAGCACACAGAGCCCTGGAGCCGTCGTGGGCTGAGAAGTGCGTGTCGGGCTTGAAGCCAGGCGAGCTGTGGATGACTCCAGCGTGGTGGTGCCTTCGGAAAATCAGGTCTGAAGCATCCGTGTTCCTGTGTGTCCGGTCCTGGGTGGTTTTGTCGCTGGTCTACTGGGAGGGCTTGGCGCCGTGGGGAACCTCTGCTGTGGGTATTTTTCATCTGCTGGCCGCTATAGCCTGTGCCCGCCTATCCTGCCATTTCATTTAATTTTGCAGAAAGCTGGGATCATGTTACCCGGGTCACAGGGGGTTGAGAGTGAGGACATTTGAGACTCAAACTGGTGACGTGGGGGGTTCACAAGATGGGGAAGTTCAGGCATAGAACGGATTTTAGGTGCTTTGGTTGGGGATCTGAGGGCTCAGGTGATGCTGCCAGAGCTAAGAGAGGAGCCCAGGTGTTTCTCTCTGCAGCGGGGAGGACGCAGAGGATGAGCGGGGCTCAAACCGCAGCATCAGCCGGAGCAGAGACTGCAGCGCCCGTATATGCGACGCCAGGGAAAGACTTGAGCCGAGGGTGGGATGGGGCTGTGATTGGAAGCCCCCCCACCCGCCCCAGGACCACAGACTGGGTGTGTGGGTTGTATGGTGGGGTGTTGATCCTGGAGGTGGACCAGATGCCTGTGTCTCTAACTATGTGGTCGTTGGTACCCGTTGATAGAGGCTGAGTTGCCATTGCAGATTATCCCGCATTCACACCCCCTCCAGGCCTCCCTCTGGCTCCAGCCCCTCCTCGAAGGTTTGGTGAACTGCTCACGGGTCATCCAGCCTTGGCCTTGCAGCCAGGAAGAAGTGGAATGGAATTTAAAACTCATTCTCTTGACCCGCAGCCTGACATTCTCATCCAGAGATTCTGGAACTCTCGATATTAGTAGGGGCAGATGTTCTTGCGGTTGGCTGGGGCTCCAAAGGCCCCCACCGAGCATCACTTGCGAGGGGACGAGGGGCTGGGGGAGTCTCGGTGAATCTCCGGGCCCAGCCCGTTGAGGGCTGATGGGAGGCCGCTTCGTTTCTCCCCTGCGACAGCACCAGCTACGGCAGGGCTGCACCCCTCACTGGGTGCGGGCCACCCCTCACCCACATCTTGGGCAGAGTGTTGCCTTTCCCAGGGACTTCTGGTTGTTGAAATTCACTCTGGGCCAGTTGCAAACTTTCAGTCTGTATCCGGTCCAAAGCCAGTCCCTTCCTGCTATGGTCAGATGGCAAGGACCTGAGGTGGGGAGGGGACGTGGATCCTCGGTTCACCCTCCTTCCCCTCCCTCCTGGGGGCCACCTCTCAGTGGGGAGGACGGGGGGGTGAGAGCAGCCACAAGCACCAGGATGGGCACAGGGGCACCTCGGCCCAGCCCCTTCCCCGTCCTAAGGCAGCATCTGCCTCCACTGCCTACCCTCGGGCTCTTGGGTGCCCTGTTAACAATCATAATAAGCACTGAATTAACCACCGGTGTGTGTACTAGGCTGCTTCAGAGTTCACGGTGAGACCTGAGGCTGGGCTGGCGGGGGTGGGGGGGAGTTACTGGTGCTCATAGAGCTGCCGTGGGGGGTGACATGATTAACCAAAGGTGTCCCACCTTTGCCCTCAACAGTCTACGCTTCACACAGTTGCCAGAATGAGCCACTGAAAATGGAACTCAGATTCAGGACTCTGGAGCTGATTCTGGGTGAAATGAGAAGCCATGTGGAGTTTTGAGCCAAGCTCCTCCCATGGCCTCGGGACCTTACTTTGCCTGGGTTGGCTGCTTCTGCCCCAGGGCCTTTGTACATGCCGTTCTCTCCGCCCCTCAGGTATCTGCCTGGCTTGCTCTCTCACTGCCTTTCGTAAGAGGAAATAGAGGGGCCCTCCCCACACTACCTCTTCCCCTAGTGAACGGAGAGTTTCCGCTCAGCTTCTTCGGGTCCTCCGTTGTGGTGGGGAGACCTTGTTTACTGCCCGTCAGCGCGGCTTTGTTCTCTGCTGTATCCCCAGGTCTTAGAACATGCTATAGGTGCTCAGTCAATTTTCTCTTAATGAGTGATTGAGGCAGAGTGGTTAAGTAATTTGTCCAGGGTCACACGGCTGAGAAGTGGAAGGGCTGGGATTGGAAGCCAGGCAGCGCAGCCCTGGAACCAGACCCCGGTTGCCTTGCAGGTGCTGGGGAGCCATCAAAGGTACTTGAGCAGGGGGTGCCCCCTTGGGCACAGTGCAGGAGGAGGATGGCAGTGGGAGTTAGACCAGGGTGGGATTCAGAGTCCACGGCAGGAACCCAGGGAGCGTGGCATGTGCGTGGGACGTGTTGGGGAGTGGACTTGGCCTACCTGTGACTCTGTTTTGGCTCAGCCCACCCTCTTTCTACACCCACGATGTCCACTTGCTGCCAACCCCCAAATCCAACAGCGAGCTCATCACAGGCCTCCTGCGCCCCCAGCGCCAACGTTTGCATAATTAAACACACGCTTCTGACACGCCACTCTGGCCAATTTTCCAGATCGTGTCTACTTGAAAATCCTGTCATTTTCCACCAGCTGAGTTACAGTGAAAAAGGAGAATTTAACCGGAGTGCATCCATCTTCAATGCAAGTGAGCAATTGGACCCCATCTGCAGTTGAAGGACCTGAAATCTGGGGTGTGGAAGGGAAGAGAACACTTCTTGGAGGGCAAAGAGCATCTCAGTCATCTTTGATTATTTTGGGGGGCATTTCACAGAAGTGAATGATGAAAACCCATGGAAAGAAATCCTTCGGCTTCGGGAGGCTCCTTCCGTCTTATAGGCAGATGACTTCCTGCCACAGGGGAGACGTGAGGTGGAGATTGAAACTGGGAAAGATGGGCGGGGCAGCAGCAGCCCCCAGCCCAGTCCCCAGGACGGAGCTCCGGGCAGTGGGGCAGCCTGTGGGGCATCTGTCTCTCCCATACACGCATAGCCCGGGGGTGGCTCCCTGGGGGCAGGTGCCCTGTCCTTACCTATCTGCAGGCCAGCATGTGCTTTTCACTGGTTAACCCCGTTTGCACCAGGCTCTGGGTTGAAACACGGCTGCTCTGGATGGGCTGATGCCAGCGGGTGTTTATGGTCACTAGCTGGTGACAGCAAGTTCTTGAATTTGTGTGCTGAGCTAGTGACCTCCCCCTTGGTGAGGGGAGGGTGTAGGAGGCAGGAGCCCTAAGTGGGGGTCGACACTGCAGCCGCTACTATCTTGAGTCGGGCTTGTGTGGCCCCCATCTCCAATTAAGGTAAAATACATCCCATAAAATCAGTAATTGTAAAGTGTACAATTCAGTGGCATTTGGTACGTTCAGTGTTGTGTAATGTAACCATCACCTCTATCTGGTTCCAAAGCATTTTCCTCCTCCCAAAAGGACACCCCGTACCCATTAAACACTAACTCTCCATCCCCACTCCTCCCAGCTCTCAAAGCCATCAGACCGGCATAACTTGTTTTACTGTGCTTCACAGATACTGGTTGTTGCATATTGAAGGTTTGTGACAACCCTGCGTCAAGCAAGTCTGTTGGTGCTATTTTTTCCAACAGCATTGGCTCACTTCGTGTCTCTGTCACGTTTCGGTAATTCTCATAATATTTCAATCGTTTTCATTATGGTTATATTTGTTACGGTGATCTGTGATCAGCGATCTTTGGTGTTTCTATGATAACTGAGCATTTGTTTTTTGCAACAAAATATTATTTTTTTAAAAATACCTTTGGATTTTTTTTTTTTTAGTAATTAAATTTATTTATTTTGGCTGAATTGGGTCTTCACTGCTGCACGCAGGCTTTCTCTTGTTGTAGCGGACGGGGGCTACTCTTCGTTGCAGAGCACAGGCTGTAGGTATGCAGGCTTCAGTAGTTGTGGCATGTGGGCTCAGTAGTTGTGGCTCGCAGGCTCTAGAGCGCAGGCTCAGTAGTTGTGGTGCACAGGCTTAGTTGCTCTGTGGCATGTGGGATCTTCCTGGACCAGGGCTCGAACCTGTGTCCCCTGCATTGGCAGGTGGATTCTTAACCACTGTGCCACCAGGGAAGTCCAACAAAGTATTTTAAAATTAAGGTGCGTCCATTTTGTTAGATATAATACGATTGCACATTTAATAGACGACAGTATAATATAAACATAACTTTTACATGCACTGGGAAACCAAAAAGTTCATGTGACTGGCTTTATTGCCATATTTGCTTTGTTATGATGGTTTGGAACCCAACCCACAGTCTCTCTGAGGTGTGCCTGTCATCTGCTTTCTGTTCCTATGGCTTTGCCTATTCTGGATATTTCGTGGAATCATCTAGTGCGAAGTCTTTTGTGTCTGGCTCCTTTCCCTCAGCAGAATGTTTTCGAGGTTCATCCACGTTGCAGCCTGTGTCAGACCTTCATTCTCTGTAGCGTGTGTCCACGGCTGAGCAATGTGCCATCGTGAGGACGTATACATTCGTGTGATGGACACTTGGGTTGTCTCCACCTTTTGGCTGTTGTGAATAACATCGCTTATGAACATGTGTTTGTCTGAGTTCTGTTGGCAGTTCTTTGGCGTACATACTTAGGAGGGGAATTGCTGGCTCATGTGGTCATTCTAGGTTTAACTTTGGGAGGAACCACCAAACTGTTTGTACATGGCCGCCCCATTTTATATTCTGCGGTAGCCTCTGGAGAGGGGGCAAAGGTAGGACTTGGAGACCTACCTTTTAGAGTGGAAGCCAGGGCAGAACACTGTGGGTTCAGAACCTTCTAGACCTTCCTGTGTCTCTTGGAGGAAAAACCAAAGCCCTTAAAATGGTCCACAGCCCTGCCCGTCGGGTCCCTGCGACCACCCCTGTCACTCCCTCCTCCCCCTCACCAGCCACCCTGGCCCCTCTGCTGTCCTCCAGTGGCCAGCATGCCCGTGTCTCAGGGCCTTTGCACAGCTGTCCCGTAGCCATAGGGGTTGCTGCAGAAGACAGTGACATGTGCCCTTACCACCCTCTCTCCTGTTGTATAATTTACTTTTATTTTTTATTGTGTTCGGTAATCATTGCCTGTCTCCCTTCCTTCCTCTCCCCACAAAAGAATCCAAATGTCTACAACTGTGCCTACCGGTTAAGTGCTCAGTAAATATTTGCTGAGTGAATGAATGAAGGTGAGGACACAGATGAGCTGTTTCCTTAGACCTCCCGCCAGCTTCTTGGGGCTATGGGTTTGGGGAGACCGGGACCCCCCCTTCAGACTTCTGTCCCTGGGCCCGTCCCACTGTGTTAGCGCCCCTCGAAAACCCACGCTCACCGGGGCACAGCCCCAGCACCGCTTCTCGGGCCTTTGAACCTCAGACCTGCAGAGAATCCTGCTGCCAACAGAGGGCGGGAGGGGATGCTTGGTTAGGGGCCTGTGTGCCCAGTGCACAGAGGGACCGATTCTCCTTTACATGCATAGCACACCTGCTATGTGGATGTGTTAGGGCTGGTGACCAGTTTCAGGGCAGTGAGCCAGGGTCCCCCTGTTAGAGATGTCAGAGGTCTCTTTTGGGGCGGTCACGTCAGTTTACTGTATTCAACTAAGAGTTACCCGTTAATGTCAAGTCTGTGTTTGTGCCATAAACTTAGAGCCCATTTCTGGGAATTCTTGTTTATCACGATTTAGTTTATCTTGTTAGGGTCAAGATTTTAAAATGCTGGAAAGATGGCCAGAACTACCATCCAAAATACCATTCATTCATCCAGTCAGTTAGCAAATGTCCCTGGAATACCTGTTATTCCCATGTCTCAGATGCTGCTTGACACAAAGACATGGTACCGTCCTTGAGGGCACCCATCCATTTACAGTGGGCTGTCCCTCATTGCTCTGTGTGAGAGGCTTCTTCTGGGTCACTATCTGAGTCATTAATGGAAAATATTGCTCAGGTCAAGTCCGAGATAGAGCCCTGTGGCCAGCCACTAGAGACCTCCTTCCGTGTTGGCCTGGTCACTAGAATCCCTGTTGTGCTGTTATTGACAGAAGTTCAGATGCCACTGCCTCCTCATCTGCACACGCTCACCCGTCTTCTCCACACGTTACTGGAAGAGATTCAGAAACTGACAAATTTGGCAAAATGTCTATTGTTATTGGTCTTGGTCTTTGCAAATGGAACCAGCACTATACATCTGCAGGAGCCAGCACAGGGCCAGCAGGGGAGATGCCACAAGGCGTGTGTGCCATAGGGCCGCATCTCGGCGGGGCTGCCGATGTGCCATGCTCACAGCCTTTCCCGATAGGTGCTGGCCCCAGCGGTCCTCCCACTCGCTGGACCCAGGCAGGGCCTCCCAGGGGAGGTAACATCCACCTGGGCCTTGAACACTGGGTATGGTTCCAACCTGAGAAGGGGGCAGGAGGGATCCTTGCGGTGAGCAGCAGGGCCACAGCGTGGAGGTGTCAGGGGATGGGCAGTGGGGAAGCAGCAGGTTTTTCCCGGGAGCTCTGAGCGTGCCAGGAGGGGCAGGTGGGTAAGAACTGCGAGCACTTGGGGCACCAGGCTAAGGCAGTGGGGTGCTGAGCAGTGTTGGGGGAGTCTTTGGGGTCTCCTGCAGGGGCAGGGCAGCATCTGGTCTGAGGCTCAGGAGGCCCCTCTTGCTGTTGCTGGGGTGGAGGCTGGGGAGTAGGTGGAGGGGTGGGAGGCCCCAGGCAGTGATAACAAATTCCCCCATATACCCCTCGGGGCTTCAAAAGCAGGTGCTGAAAATGGATGCCTAATTGGCTCCAGGTGATGTGAGAGAGTGTCTGCCTGAAGCTGTCCCCGAGACAGCTTGGTGGTGGCGGGTCCCAGGTGCCAGGAGGCTGGGGGATGGGCAGGAGGGCAGAGGACTGGCTTCCCCGGAGCACCTGCTCTGGGCATCAAACGAGTTCAGTGTTTTCTGAGATACCTTCTCTTGTAACGTTTAACCCACCCTGTGCGGCGGGGGGGCAGTTCAGGCCTTGATTTACAGACAGGGAAGCCCAGAGCTGGGGAGGCTTCCGGCTCTTCCACTGCCTGGCTTTGCCAACCTCCTGACCGCCCAGCCTGGACTCTGATGACCCCTGCCCTTTGCAGTGCTGAGGGCAGGTCGGCCTGGGCGGGGAGGGGCAGGGGCTTTTGCCCTCTGAAGCCAAATCCTTGAGTGGACGGGCCTTGGGCTTAACGGGGCAGCCCCAGCCTTTGGAAGGTGAAAGAATCCTGACCTCTTCAGGTAGATGGTTCCACAGGAGCCCAGAGAGGGTGAGTGAGACACCTAAAGTCACACAGCATCAATGTTCCACTCAACCCTGATGCTCAGGGCCCCATGGGCACCTGTGGAATGCTTCCCTAGGACCCTCTGGAGCCCTCAGGCGGAGCCCCTGCTTGGGGGGCCATGGCCCATGGTTCCCACTCCACATTCTTTTTTTTTTTTTTTACAACTTTATTGGAGTATAATTGCTTCACAATGGTGTATTAGTTTCTGCTTTATAACAAAGTGAATCAGTTATACGTATACATATGTTCCCATATCTCTTCCCTCTTGCGTCTCCCTCACTCCCACCCTCCCTATCCCACCCCTCTAGGTGGTCACAAAGCACCGAGCTGATCTCCCTGTGCTATGCGGCTGCTTCCCACTAGCTATCTATTTTACATTTGGTAGTGTATATATGTCCATGCCACTCTCTCGCTTTGTCACAGCTTACCCTTCCCCCTCCCCATATCCTCAAGTCCATTCTCTAGTAGGTCTGTGTCTTTATTCCTGTCTTACCCCTAGGTTCTTCATGACATTATGTTTTTTCTTAAATTCCATATATATGTGTTAGCATACGGTATTTGTCTTTCTCTTTCTGACTTACTTCACTCTGTATGACAGACTCTAGGACCATCCACCTCACTACAAATAGCTCAATTTCGTTTCTTTTTATGGCTGAGTAATATTCCATTGTATATATGTGCCACATCTTCTTTACCCATTCATCTGATGATGGACACTTAGATTGTTTCCATCTCCGGGCTATTGTAAATAAGGCTGCAATGAACATTGTGGTACATGACTCTTTTTGAATTATGGTTTTCTCAGGGTCTATGCCCAGTAGTGGGATTGCTGGGTCCTATGGTAGTTCTATTTGTAGTTTTTTAAGGAACCTCCATACTGTTCTCCATAGTGGCTGTACCAATGCACATTCCCACCAGCAGTGCAAGCCCGCTCCACATCCTTAATTCTGAGATGACAAAACGGCCCGCGGTGGGGAGGGAAGCAGCCTCGTGGTTCAGTCTGGTGCCAGCCTTCTGGTTCTGCAGCCCCCTCCCGCCTGGTATGGGCCCAGGTAGGCACCCTGTGCCCCCTGGGGCCGCGGAGCAGGCCTCCCGAGACTGTTGCCTCAGCTCCGAATCAGGGGCAGGGATGCCCACGGACGAATGGGAGTCTGAGCGTCTGGACCCACCTGAGTGTTCCAGCCGCTCGTTCCCAAGCCCACCCCGCCCGCCTCAGGCTACAAAACCCTGCCCAGGAATATGGTCTAAACCGTGGGCTGTGATCCATTAGTGGGTCATGAAATCAAGTTAGTGGGTCACAGCCGGCATATTAAAAATACAAACTAGAATAGAAGGGAATCAAATAGCAGGATAGAGAGAGGAAGCCGCGCTGTCGGGAGAGCCTGCTCTGAGACCCAGCTGCACACGCTGGCTGCCGCCACACTGCGTTGAATACATTTCTGGCCACGTCGGTTTCAGCCTGGCTGGGTCTGTTGGCCCTGCTACCTGCAAGCAGGAGATGCTGGTTAGCCCCTCCCCCTCTGTCCCTCGTCGGTCAGACAGGATAATAAGGATAATGATAGTACCCACACCCCACAGCCCCCCAAATGCCTTGATTTGCAGAACGCTTTGCACGGCCCTGGCCCTTCCTAATAGCAAGAGTATTAAAGCTGGGATTACTGTTACTTCAGCAGCAGCTACTAGCTCCCGGGCCAAGATGCCACGGGAGGGTGGGGACCACAGCCACCACCCGGCTGGGGCCTGTTTTGATGCCGAGAACACCCCAGGCCCGGAGAGCTGGAGTCCAGGCTCACCTTTCTGCCTGCTGCGTGATGCGCGGTGCCAGGTGGAAGTGTTGTCAGATGTCTCAGGGCCCCTGTGTCCCTCCTCCCTGCTAGGCCCTCTCAGTCCCTGGAGCCCCGGCTCCCCACGTGAGCCCTCCCTAAGCTCCCAGCTCAGGGGGCACAGGGTGTGGTCCCTGGTCCCTGCTCCCTGCCCCGGCTCTCTAGGGCCTTTCTTAGAAGCACCCGCTTGGTCTCACCCAGGTTTTGGCTCAGGCAGTCCTTCTGTCCGGGACCCAGTTCCCCCCTCTTTTCTGCCCCTTTATGTGCAGGGTTTTGTCCAGCTGCAGCTGAGTCCTGCAGGGGGACGGGTTTGAAGTCCTCTCCTCCAGGGGGCCTCTCTGGACCCCGGTCTGGGTGAGGGACACCTCCTCATCTCCTCCCACAGCCCAGGGACTGACCAGGGTGGACCTTGAACCTGGCTTCTGGAGTGGGGGGGCCTGGCTCCTCCCTGATGAGCCCAACTTGTCCACCATGAGCTCTCTGGGCTCCCATGAAACCTGCACAGGGTGGGTGTTCAGCTGTGAGATGAATGAGTGAGGGAAGGGATGCTTCTCCCCCACCTTCTCCAAAGTGCTTTCTGTTGGAATATCAGGAGGACCTCCTGTAAGAGGGGGCTTTGCGGAACGGGAGCAGCTTGGAGACACAGAGGTGGGGGGGATCCAGCTTGGCTGGTTCCATGGATTCTGAACTGTTTGCTGAGCATGGTGCCGGCAGCAAGTCCCTGCTTTGCGGGACAGTGACGGTGGGATGAGGGGGCATTAGGATCTCCCCTTGCCAGATGAGAACACCTGTGACCTTGGCAAGCCGGCTCGCCTGCTGCAAGGATGAGAGGTAGACGGATGAGGCCGAGGGCGTAGGGGGGCTCCTGGAGGCCTAGCCGAGTTTGGGGCGGGTTGGGAGAGGTCTCGACTATTAGGGGTCTGGGCTTTGTTGGAGTGTCTGGGGCGTCCCTGGGGGTATTTGAGCAGGTGGTGGATGGTAGTTGTCCCTTTTCTGACCACAGTACACAGCTCACGTTCATCAGCCATGGACCCCCAAACCTGGTCTCCTACCGGACAGAGAGGATCCTGGTGTCCCGGTGTGGATTACATACTCACCCAGGGCCCGGAGCCAGCTGGCTGGCGCCCTCTGCCCACGTGGGGGTGCCACTCCAGGGGTTTAGTTTTTCTCTTTGGGGAGTGGGTATGGCAAGGAAGGAGGCTGGAGGAGGCGTCCTACTTGGTGATCTCACGGTGGGGGGAGCAATTGGAGCTCGGAGGGGTTGGCATCACCATCACACAACAGATTCAGAAACCACCCCTTGGCCTCTGGGGTCCGGGTTCTGGAATGTTCTTTGCTCTCACCCCCAGCCCCCCGTCCTCTGTCCCTCAGGTGTGGGATCCAGCTTGGGGCTGCCGACCTCACCTTCACTCCTCAAAGCCCTGTGAGGGGGTGGGTTCTACCCAGAGAAAGGAGCTTCTCCCAGGGTCCCTTCCTGGGGGCGACCTGTTGAGAACTGTCTGTGCTCCGGGCCTTTTGGCCACCAGGCTAAGCCAGGTGGGGAGAGATCCCTGTGGATCCCAGGGAGGGCACGTTGACTTGCAAAGTCACTTGTCACTTCACAAGGCTGGGGGCTAGTTCACACCCATGGCATTCTATAAGAGCCTCACTTTAAAAAAAAAAAAAACAACAACAAAAAACCCAAACTCAGACTTTTAAAAAAAACATGCTTTTAAGCTCACTAAAATTGTTTATTGGTTTTGATTACAGCAAACAAGTGAATTAGAGTTCTTCTTTTTCAATCAATTTAATTGTTTTGGTGCTGTTCCCAATTTTTTCAGCAGGGGTTGAATCGCCTTTGTTTAAGGACCTCTGGTTCCAGCCACGTACTTAACATCTCCTGAGTCTGGGCGGCTGTCTCTGAAGGAGCCGCTAAATTTGCACTAAAACCTGCTCTTGGTGGGGGATGGAATTTAGTTGATTTCAATTTTAGGTGGGGAAAGGGCTGTCCCTGAGCCGTAGACGTCACTTGGGGTTATAGGAGCACCTGAGCTGGAGTAAGGACACTTCAGCATTCCTTCTCTGTTGCACGGGTCTATTCTGGACCACCTTGGGTGAGTGGTTGTCCAGCCCTAGCTTCATACTCTCAGCCACGGGCACTTCACTACCTCACCGGGCTATGGCTGGTCCCTGCAGCAGAGCGGAAGTGGACATCTGTCTGGCAGTCTGGGAGGAGACCTGTTCATTGCACAGGGTGAGCCCTGCCAGCGGGACGGCTCCTCCAATGGGCCCCTCCAGAGTTCTCATCTCCTGCAGCACAGGCCTTGCCCTCAGGGAGCTCCTGCTCAGGTGTGGGCTGGCTGGGGGGATGGGCGAGGAGGGGAGAGAAGCATATCACCAGGGGATCATGGCCCTGACTGGGCGCAGAGGTTGGGCACTGGGTAGAAGCGGCATCAGGAAAGTTGCGATGGATGGGCGGCTGAGGTCAGCTCGTCCTACAATAGGGGGTCAGACCAGACAGAGGGCATGGCTGGGGCAAGGCTGCTGGTGAGGAGGGGTTCCGCCTGCTCACGGACGAAGGGGTAACGTGGTGTATTAGAATTGGGTGTGCGGCCGGGGGTGTGGGTCAGAGTGGGTGAGGACACCGTTACTTGGGGTGACCCTCATGTGCCACTCCACCTCCAGGAGAAGAAAGGTCATGATGTCCATTTCCTGGGGGCTGAGGCGGTCTGAGGATGCCAGGGCCCAGTGTCCCTCGGGTAATCAGCAGCAGGCTGTGTGGTCCGTGCCGAGCTCGGCATGCTGACGGGTGGCCTTTCTGCCACAGGCTGGGGAATGCTGGGTAGTTATAGGAGACAGAAGATGGAGAGGGAAGTGCCCTGAGTGTCCTGTGCCCCGAGGGCACCCTGGGGTGGGGCTGGGGTGCAGCTGCAGGGAGTGGGTGAACTCTACCTGCAGGGTGGTCCAGGCATCCACTGCCACCCCAAGAGTACAGGTCACAGGGTGCCCCAAACCACCAGGAGAGACGGAGCCCCTCCCTGGTGCCAGGCCCTGGGCAGGGCGATTCCCTAGTCACCTCCCTTAATCCTCTCTAGAAACCAGTAAAACTGAAACACAGGTATGAAACTAATTTTTAAATGTGGGTGATCCAATGATAAGTGTGCTTTCTGACCGACGCGTTCAATAACAGGGACCATGGTGGGTCCAGCGACTACCATGAGCCCCCAGCGATGATGCATGTCTGCGATGTCTCAAAATGTCCCCAACTGCACACATGGGAGGCAAACACGTCTCACTTCTGTTGACATCACAGCAATAGCCACTACTGACCCCTCTTTGGTTTGTTGTTCATAAGTGTAATAGAAGTAATTGCTAAATTTCAGCCAGAGGGTGGTGAAATTGAAGATGGTGTATTTTTCCACATCCAAGTTTTGGACACCCCTGAATTCTATCCACAGACCCACCTCCGCAGGGTTCAGGGTCCCTGTCCAAGGTTGTCCTCGGCAGCCCCGAGGGCAGATGGGCTCATGGTTCGAGGAGGCCCTGGTGAGCCCCAAGTGGCTCTGGGTGCAGGTCTGTGACCAGGATGACCGGCATTGAAGAAATACATCCCTCTGACTGAGGGTTCTGACCGTGGCCAGCACGGGACTGTAGGAGCGTGGGAAGGACCCCAAACCAGTTTATTAGGGCCCCGCAGATGAGCCCTGACTGCCGTCTTGGAGAAAGAGGTGTGAGGTATCACAGGCTGGGGTACTAGCCCATCCATCATCCCAGTAGCTGTCAACAGCTTGACTTGTTCTGGGAGCGGGAAGTGTACAGCATAGCAGGAGCTTGGCGGGTATCCTGGGGTAGAGCAAAGGAGAAAGACATTTAAGGAGGTGGGTTAGGTGACAGACAGACTAGGGTTCAAGTCGCCAGCTCGATTGCTGACATGCTCAGGCAGGGATGCTTTGCAGATGCAAAGGCCATGGGCATCATTTCATTTAAGTTGCACACAACCTCTCTCTGCTGCGTGGAGGTGAGCACAGTGCCTGGGGCCCACTCCTAAGCGTTAGCCGAGCTTGGCTGGTTTTACTGCTCTTCTGGGGCTGGGGGGCGTGCCGAGCACAGGAGGCCCCACGATCTGCGCCTTGCCCAGAAGAGCAGGAAGAGGCTGGGCTCGGGATGGATGGAGGTGTGATTAGCGGGCTTAGAGGCTTCGTGACCTGCTGGAGGCTCGTGCAGGGACCAGGTGAGGCGTGAGGCTGCCACTCAGCCCTGGCACAGGCGGGCTGTCCCCTGATGCCATCTCTGGGATGGATGGGGCAGGGTGGGGTTCTTACCTCTTCTTGCAGATGTGGACGCTGACCTTAGAGAGGTTATGTCTGAGGCCCAGCTGGGCAGCCCTGCGGTCTGGCCACAGCTTGCTTGTGCGGTGCCGGCGAGCTGGGGGCTGGTTGGTTTGGGGGATTCAGCTGGGCTGGCTGTTCCATGTGGTCTCACTCCCGTAGGGAAGCTGGGGTCTTGTCACACACACGGAGGCTGGGCTTCAAAAGCAGTCAGAGAGGCCAGCCCTGAAGCAGAAGCACTTTCCTAGCCTTTTTTTTTTTTTTTTTTTTTTTTTGCGGTACACGGGCCTCTCACTGCTGTGGCCTCTCCTGTTGCGGAGCACAGGCTCTGGACGTGCAGGCTCAGCGGCCATGGCTCATGGGCCCAGCCGCTCCGCGACATGTGGGATCCTCCCGGACCGGGGCACGAATCCGTGTCCCCTGCATCGGCAGGTGGACTCTCAACCACTGCGTCACCAGGGAAGCCCTCCTAGCCTTTCTTGCATCGCATTTTCTACTGTCCCTTTGGCTAAAAGGAGCCACGTGGCGAGGCCCAGATTCCACATACTCAGAACTGTGGGGGTGGAGCCACAGGCCAACACAGGGCAAACTGCTCTGTAACTGTTCTCATCCTTCCCAGTTGCTTGGCACAGGGTGTTTATTCACCCCGTGGCCTCGGGGTTTGTTGGCGCTTTTGGACAGAGAAGGAAGAGTAGCTGGCATTTGTTGGTCAACTACTGTATACCAGGCATGGTGCCAGCCACATCTGCAAAATGAACAAACGTGTGTGGTCCCACTGCCTGGGGTCAAACCCCAGCGTTGCTACTTGCTGGTGGCCTGGCCTCTGGTAAGGTCCTCCACCTTGCCTGTGCCTCCATTTCTGCTTCTGCAGAATGGGGGTAACACTAGGACCTGCTAGGGGACTGGGGTGAGAGTTAGTGGGCTTATCCATTTAGCATCACTTGGCATGGAAAAAAGTGTTCAGTGCATATTAGCAGCTAATACTTTATGAGAAAAGTGGAGCTCGGAGAGATGAAGTAACCTGCCCGAGGTGGCACAGCTGGCTACTAGGCTTCAAAGCTCAGGTTTCATCCTCTCCGTGCCCCTCTCACTTATGTTAATTAGCAGCACATATGGTATGCGTCTATCCATTGTAGAGCTCCACGTGACTACCGGGCTTTGATATTTGGGTGCAGTTAGCTTGGGAGCAAGCGCCCAGAATACGTCATCGTCAGAGACAGCTGAGGCCACGGGAGGGAGCTGAGTCCCCTCCCCCTGCTCTGCCACTCACACAAGACTGAGTCTACGAGGGGATGGGAGCAGGTGTCTTTGCCAGGCTGTGCGTCCCCTTCCATTTCTTCCTGTTCCCAGTCAGGATCCCAGCTCCGTTCTGCACTGGAAGTAGAGGAGGAGACAAGATTTAAATTGAGTTTGAGATGGCCCTGTAGACTTTCTTGAGATTTGAATAACTGAAAGGGACTGGACAGTTTCGGAATCTTCCCCAGGTATCCTGAAGGGTTGATGGGACAGGGTGTGGTTGACGGCAGTTGACTGGGAACAAAATTGAACCAGTCCTTACATCAGTGAAGTTCTGTTTCATGCATTTGGGGCCTCTGTTATTAGGTAAATGTATGTTTATAATTATGATGCCTTCCTGATAGATAGAACCTTTTGTGCTTCTAAAATGTCCCTCTTTGTCTCTATTAACAAGTTTTGTCTTAAAGTTTATTTGGTCTGATAGTATAGCCACACTCCAGCTCTTCTGGCAAGTTTGCATGATCTATATTTTCTATCCTTTGGCTTTAAACCTGTTTGTGTCCTTGAATCTAAAGTGTGTCTTTCATAGACAGCCTATAGTTGGATCGTGTTTTTGTTCTTTGTCCATCCGGCCCATTTCTGCCTGTTATTTGTAGTAGGTAGTAAATTTACATTTAATGTAGTTATTGATCACCTAGGGTTTAAGTCTATCATTTTGCTATTTGTTTTCTGTATGTATGCTTTTTTGTGCCTTGATTCCTCCATTACTGTGTTTAAATGGATATTTTCTAGTATATGATTTTGATTTCTTTGTTGTTTCTTTTACTATGTATATATTTTGGATTATTTTCTTACACTTCCCTGGGGATTATAATTAACATCTTAACTGTAGACAGTCTAGTTTTGACGGATACTCACTTAATCTCACTGGTATATAAACACTGCTGCACTATACTTCCTCCCTCTCTCTTCCTTTGCACTATTATTGTGAAAAAGAAAATTACATCCTTGGGAATTTCCTGGAGGTCCAGTGGTTAGGACTTAGCGCTTTCACTGCCAAGGGCCTGGGTTCAATCTCTGGTCGAGGAACTAAGATCCCGCAAGCTGTGCGGCCTGGCCAAAAAAAAAAAAAAAAATTACATCTTTACACATTATAAGCCCTTCAACACTGCTTTATTATTATTGCTTTATTCAATGGTCTTAAATCAGATAGGAGAAGAAAAGGGTTACAAATAAAATATATATGTACTCATATATTTACCTATATAAAGTTGTTAACTTTACTTGCATTCTTTATTTCTTTCTGTGGATTTGAGTTACTGTCAAATGTCCTTTCATTTAATCCTGAAGGACTTCTTTTAATATTTCTTGTAGGGTAGGTCTGCTAGCAATGACTTCTTTTGAGTTTGTGTTTATCTGGGAATGTCTAAATTTCTCCTTTGTTGTTGAAGGGTAGTTTTGCTGGGTATAGAATTTTTGGTTAACAGTCTTTGTCTTTCAACACTTTGAACATGTCACCAGAGCCTTCTGGCCTCTGTGGTGTCAGATGAGAAGTCAGTTGTGATCTTATTGAAGATCCCCTGTACATTTTGGGTTATTCTTCTCTTGCTTCTTTCAAGAGTCTATCCTTGTTTATGACTCAATAGCTTAACTATTATGTGTCTAGGTATGGATCTCTTTGAGTTTGTCCTATTTGGAATTTGTTAGTCTTCTTTGATGTGCAGATTAATGTTTTCATCAAATTTTGGTAGGTTTGGGTCATTATTTCTTTGTATATTCTTTCTGCCCTTTTTTCTCTTTTCCTTCCAGGACCGTAATGAAATAAATGGTAGATCTTTTATTACAGTCTCATGGGTCTCTGAGGGCTCTGTTTATCTCTTTTCCATTTTTTTTCTGTTCCTCAGACTTGGTAATCTCAATTAACCTGTCTTCAGGTTCACTGTTTTTTTCTTCTGTTAGCTCATATTTGATGTTGGACCCTCTGGAGGATTTTCCATTTCACTTATTGTACTTTTCAATCCCAGAATTTTTGTTAAAGAATAATTTCTATCTCTTTACTATTTAGTGAGACATCATTCTCATGCTTTCCTTTATTTCTTTAGACATGGTTTCTTTTAGTCTGAACATATTTATAAAACCTGATTTAGCATCACTACTAATCTCTGGCTTCCTCAGAGACAGTGTCTATTGAATGCCCACCCCCCCTTTTTTTTCCCTGTGTATGGGCCATACTGTCCTGTGTCTTTGTGTGTCTTGGAATTCTCTGTTGAAGACTAGATGTTTACAATGATATAATATGGAAACTCTGGAAATCAAATTGCTCCTTAACCTCCAGGATTTAATGTTGTTATTTTTTGTTGTTGATGCTGCTGTTTGCTGGCTTAGCAACTTTCCTGGATGAATTCTGTAAAGTCTATATTCTTTGTCACATGTGGCCATGAAGTCTCTGCCTGGTTAGCTTAGTGGTCATCTAATTGTTGGATGGAAATTTCCTTAGATGCCTTGAGCAGATAAGTCTCCCCGTCTTTGCTGAGGGAATCTACGTGTGGGTTGGGGTACACAGTGCTCTGGCAGGCAGTTTACCGCTTCATCTTAGCCTTCACTTCCTGCTTGGGTAGAGTCTCATGGTCATCCAGAAGTGGGGGATTAGAGCCATCTGAAGTGTTCCCTGGTAATGTGCACCTTCTAGATTCCCAGGAACATGTCAGAGCTTTTCAAAGTCTTCCATTCCCCAGTTTTTAAATTTTTTGGTCAGCCTCTTGTTAGCCCCAACTGGTAACTCCACTTCAGGCAGCTGCACTGTTAAAGAATTTGCCTCACGGGCTTCCCTGGTGGCGCAGTGGTTGAGAGTCCGCCTGCCGATGCAGGGGACATGAGTTCGTGCCCCGGTCCGGGAAGATCCCACATGCCGCGGAGTGGCTAGGCTCATGAGCCATGGCCGCTGAGCCTGCGCGTCCGGAGCCTGTGCTCCACAACGGGGAGAGGCCACAGCAGTGAGAGGCCTGCGTACCGCAAAAAAAAAAAAAAAAAAAAAAAAAAAAAGAATTTGCCTCTGACTGTTTTCAGCAAATGCCCTGGGTTATATGGTTTCTCACAGAGCAGGCTCTGAGTCAGGTCAAATAAAGACTAGCCATGGGAATGGACCTTTTCAGGAAGCTGCCAGACAGGGCAAATAGTGGCAGTTCTCCGGGTACAGGTTCTTTTGGGAGCTCCAACCCTCTTCTGCCCCCTCCCATGGCTGCTGGGATGCTGTTTTCACAGCTGTCACGATTGCTGGGCTGTTGGTTTTCAAGGCTACCATGGAGCTGGGGACAGGGAGATGGGACTAGGCAAAGTTAAAATACCATAAAGCTTTCCTTTCTTCCTGCAATTTAGTCACTTTTCTTGAATAAACATCTTGGATTACTGAAAGCCTTTTGTTAATTTCCAGAATTTGAAAAAGTTGATTTTGACACTTTTCCCAGTGCTCTCATTGTTTTTCTGACGGAGCAGATTTTTGGAGGTCCTTCCTCTGCCATTCTGGAAGCTGGCTGTCCAGCAGTGAAGTTCTGTGACCTCAGAAAGCACATTACGGTTTGGGTCCATCAGCAGTAGGTGGGATCCACCTCTGCTGAAAGGAAAGGGCCACAGTGAGGGGAAAAGGGAGACTCTGGATCTGGCCAGGTGGGAGGCTCAGGAATTGACCCTACCCTGGGGCACAGGGCCGGCCCTGTTCATCCCAGCCTGGATGTCTCCAGCCCTGGCTGTGACCATCAGCATGAGAATAGCTGGAACTTTGGGGTCATACTAGCTGTATGACCTGGGGCAAATCACTTGACCTCTCTAAGCATGTGTCTTCATCCAGGAAAATGGGGATGATTGTTCCTAGAAGATGGGCATGCCGGGGAGAAGGTTCTCATTAGACACTGCCCTCAGGAAAGGGGACAATGAGGGAGGGATCCGTTTCAGCTTTGAGTCTCTTGCCGTGCTCAGCCCAGGTTCAGGCATTTCTTTGGTTTCTGGTCTTTTTAATGCGGTATGAGTAAAATACCAAGGGCCAGAAACAATGTGTTTTTGGCTAAAACACAAATGGTTATTAGCAACAGAGACAAGCCGGAGATCAATGGATTCCCTATTTAGCTTATTTAGGTGAAGAAATTATGACACGTCTACTTGAAGTTTATGAAGAATTAAAAACAATGTTTATGAAAATTTTTATTGGCAATATAGTGGCATAAGCATTTTCTTATAA